>NC_084730.1:102485-784985 GCF_033807575.1 Cydia pomonella
CACACACCGTGGGACGCGTGTCGTGCGGCGCCGGCGTGGCGCTGCGGCTCGGCCGCGTGGCGCGCCTCGAGCTCAACTACTGCGCGCCCTGCTGGCGCGCGCCGGCGACGTCACGCAGCCGGGGATCAGCTTCGGCGTGGGCGCTGACTTCCTGTAGACATGTGAGTGCACACACACACACACACACACCGTGGGACGCGTGTCGTGCGGCGCCGGCGTGGCGCTGCGGCTCGGCCGCGTGGCGCGCCTCGAGCTCAACTACTGCGCGCCCCTGCTGGCGCGCGCCGGCGACGTCACGCAGCCGGGATCAGCTTCGGCGTGGGCGCTGACTTCCTGTAGACATGTGAGTGCACACACACACACACACACACACACCGTGGGACGCGTGTCGTGCGGCGCCGGCGTGGGCTTGAGGCTCGGCCGCGTGGCGCGCCTCGAGCTCAACTACTGCGCGCCCCTGCTGGCGCGCGCCGGCGACGTCACGCAGCCGGGGATCAGCTTCGGCGTGGGCGGGCGCTGACTTCCTGTAGACATGTGAGTGCACACACACACACACACACACCGTGGGACGCGTGTCGTGCGGCGCCGGCGTGGCGCTGCGGCTCGGCCGCGTGGCGCGCCTCGAGCTCAACTACTGCGCGCCCCTGCTGGCGCGCGCCGGCGACGTCACGCAGCCGGGGATCAGCTTCGGCGGGGCGCTGACTTCCTGTAGACATGTGAGTGCACACACACACACACACACACACACCGTGGACGCGTGTCGTGCGGCGCTGGCGTGGCGCTGCGGCTCGGCCGCGTGGCGCGCCTCGAGCTCAACTACTGCGCGCCCCTGCTGGCGCGCGCCGGCGACGTCACGCAGCCGGGGATCAGCTTCGGCGTGGGCGCTGACTTCCTGTAGACATGTGAGTGCACACACACACACACACACACACACACCGTGGGACGCGTGTCGTGCGGCGCCGGCGTGGCGCTGCGGCTCGGCCGCGTGGCGCGCCTCGAGCTCAACTACTGCGCGCCCCTGCTGGCGCGCGCCGGCGACGTCACGCAGCCGGGGATCAGCTTCGGCGTGGGCGCTGACTTCCTGTAGACATGTGAGTGCACACACACACACACACACACACACCGTGGGACGAGTGTCGTGCGGCGCCGGCGTGGCGCTGCGGCTCGGCCGCGTGGCGCGCCTCGAGCTCAACTACTGCGCGCCCCTGCTGGCGCGCGCCGGCGACGTCACGCAGCGGGGATCAGCTTCGGCGTGGGCGCTGACTTCCTGTAGACATGTGAGTGCACACACACACACACACACACACACACACCGTGGGACGCGTGTCGTGCGGCGCCGGCGTGGCGCTGCGGCTCGGCCGCGTGGCGCGCCTCGAGCTCAACTACTGCGCGCCCCTGCTGGCGCGCGCCGGCGACGTCACGCAGCCGGGGATCAGCTTCGGCGTGGGCGCTGACTTCCTGTAGACATGTGAGTGCACACACACACACACACACACACACCGTGGGACGCGTGTCGTGCGGCGCCGGCGTGGCGCTTGCGGCTCGGCCGCGTGGCGCGCCTCGAGCTCTAACTACTGCGCGCCCCTGCTGGCGCGCGCCGGCGACGTCACGCAGCCGGGGATCAGCTTCGGCGTGGGCGCGACTTCCTGTAGAACATGTGAGTGCACACACACACACACACACACACCGCGGGACGCGTGTGCGGCGGCGCCGGCGTGGCGCTGCGGCTCGGCCGCGTGGCGCGCCTCGAGCTCAACTACTGCGCGCCCCTGCTGGCGCGCGCCGGCGACGTCACGCAGCCGGGGATCAGCTTCGGCGTGGGCGCTGACTTCCTGTAGACATGGAGTGCACACACACACACACACACACCGTGGGACGCGTGTCGTGCCTTGAGGCTCGGCCGCGTGGCGCGCCTCGAGCTCAACTACTGCGCGCCCCTGCTGGCGCGCGCCGGCGACGTCACGCAGCCGGGGATCAGCTTCGGCGTGGGCGCTGACTTCCTGTAGACATGTGAGTGCACACACACACACACACACACACACCGTGGGAGCGTGTCGTGCGGCGCCGGCGTGGCGCTGCGGCTCGGCCGCGTGGCGCGCCTCGAGCTCAACTACTGCGCGCCCCTGCTGGCGCGCGCCGGCGACGTCACGCAGCCGGGGATCAGCTTCGGCGTGGGCGCTGACTTACTGTAGACATGTGAGTGCACACACACACACACACACACCGTGGGACGCGTGTAGTGCGGCGCCGGCGTGGCGCTGCGGCTCGGCCGCGTGGCGCGCCTCGAGCTCAACTACTGCGCGCCCCTGCTGGCGCGCGCCGGCGACGTCACGCAGCCGGGGATCAAGCTTCGGCGTGGGCGCTGACTTCCTGTAGACATGTGAGTGCACACACACACACACACCACACCGTGGGACGCGTGTCGTGCGGCGCCGGCGTGGCGCTGCGGCTCGGCCGCGTGGCGCGCCTCGAGCTCAACTACTGCGCGCCCTGCTGGCGCGCGCCGGCGACGTCACGCAGCCGGGATCAGCTTCGGCGTGGGCGCTGACTTCCTGTAGACATGTGAGTGCACACACACACACACACACACACCGTGGGACGCGTGTCGTTGCGGGCGCCGCGTGGCGCTGCGGCTCGGCCGCGTGGCGCGCCTCGAGCTCAACTACTGCGCGCCCCTGCTGGCGCGCGCCGGCGACGTCACGCAGCCGGGGATCAGCTTCGGCGTGGGCGCTGACTTCCTGTAGACATGTGAGTGCACACACACACACACACACACCGTGGGACGCGTGTCGGCGGCGCCGGCGTGGCGCTGCGGCTCGGCCGCGTGGCGCGCCTCGAGCTCAACTACTGCGCGCCCCTGCTGGCGCGCGCCGCGACGTCACGCAGCCGGGGATCAGCTTCGGCGTGGGCGCTGACTTCCTGTAGACATGTGAGTGCACACACACACACACACACACACCGTGGGACGCGTGTCGTGCGGCGCGGCGTGGCGCTGCGGCTCGGCCGCGTGGCGCGCCTCGAGCTCAACTACTGCGCGCCCCTGCTGGCGCGCGCCGGCGACGTCCACGCAGCCGGGGATCAGCTTCGGCGTGGGCGCTGACTTCCTGTAGACATGTGAGTGCACACACACACACACACCCACACACCCGTGGGACGCGTGTCGTGCGGCGCCGGCGTGGCGCTGCGCTCGGCCGCGTGGCGCGCCTCGAGCTCACTACTGCGCGCCCCTGCTGGCGCGCGCCGGCGACGTCACGCAGCCGGGGATCAGCTTCGGCGTGGGCGCTGACTTCCTGTAGACATGTGAGTGCACACACACAGCACACACACCCGTGGGAACGCGTGTCGTGCGGCGCCGGCGTGGCGCTGCGGCTCGGCCGCGTGGCCGCGCCTCGAGCTCAACTACTGCGCGCCCCTGACTGGCGCGCGCCGGCGACGTCACGCAGCCCGGGGATCAGCTTCGGCGTGGGCGCTGACTTCCTGTAGACATGTGGAGTGCACACACACAAAACACACACAATTAAACTACCGTGGGACGCGTGTCGGGCGGCGCCTGGCGTGGCGCTGGCGGTGGCGGACAGATCGGCCGCGTGGCGCGCCTCGAGCTCAACTACTGCGCGCCCCTGCTGGCGCGCAGCCGGCGACGTCACGCAGCCGGGGATCAGCTTCGGCGTGGGCGCTGACTTCCTGTAGACATGTGAGTGCACACACACACACACAACACACACCGTGGGACGCGTGTCGTGCGGCGCCGGGCGTGGCGCTGCGGCTCGGCCGCGTGGCGCGCCTCGAGCTCAACTACTGCGCGCCACCTGCTGGCGCGCGCCGGCGACGTCACGCAGCCGGGGATCAGCTTCGGCGTGGGCGCTGACTTCCTGTAGACATGTGAGTGCACACACAAACACACACACACACACACACCGGGGGACGCGGGTCGTGCGGCGCCGGCGTGGCGCGGCGGCTCGGCCGCGTGGCGCGCCTCGAGCTCAACTACTGCGCGCCCCGGCTGGCGCGCGCCGGCGACGTCACGCAGCCGGGGATCAGCTTCGGCGTGGGCGCTGACTTCCTGTAGACATGTGAGTGCACACACACACACACACACACACACACGGTGGGACGCGTGTCGTGCGGCGCCGGCGTGGCGCTGCGGCTCGGCCGCGTGGCGCGCCTCGAGCTCAACTACTGCGCGCCCCTGCTGGCGCGCGCCGGCGACGTCACGCAGCCGGGGATCAGCTTCGGCGTGGGCGCTGACTTCCTGTAGACATGTGAGTGCACACACACACACACACACACACACCGTGGGACGCGTGTCGTGCGGCGCCGGCGTGGCGCTGCGGCTCGGCCGCGTGGCGCGCCTCGAGCTCAACTACTGCGCGCCCCTGCTGGCGCGCGCCGGCGACGTCACGCAGCCGGGGATCAGCTTCGGCGTGGGCGCTGACTGCCTGTAGACATGTGAGTGCACACACACACACACACACACACACACCGTGGGACGCGTGTCGTGCGGCGCCGGCGTGGCGCTGCGGCTCGGCCGCGTGGCGCGCCTCGAGCTCAACTACTGCGCGCCCCTGCTGGCGCGCGCCGGCGACGTCACGCAGCCGGGGATCAGCTTCGGCGTGGGCGCTGACTTCCTGTAGACATGTGAGTGCACACACACACACACACACACACCGTGGGACGCGTGTCGTGCGGCGCCGGCGTGGCGCTGCGGCTCGGCCGCGTGGCGCGCCTCGAGCTCAACTACTTGCGCGCCCCTGCTGGCGCGCGCCGGCGACGTCACGCAGCCGGGGATCAGCTTCGGCGTGGGCGCTGACTTCCTGTAGACATGTGAGTGCACACACACACACACACACACACACCGTGTGACGCGTGTCGTGCGGCGCCGGCGTGGCGCTGCGGCTCGGCCGCGTGGCGCGCCTCGAGCTCAACTACTGCGCGCCCCTGCTGGCGCGCGCCGGCGACGTCACGCAGCCGGGGATCAGCTTCGGCGTGGGCGCTGACTTCCTGTAGACATGTGAGTGCACACACACACACACACACACCGTGGGACGCGTGTCGTGCGGCGCCGGCGTGGCGCTGCGGCTCGGCCGCGTGGCGCGCCTCGAGCTCAACTACTGCGCGCCCCTGCTGGCGCGCGCCGGCGACGTCACGCAGCCGGGGATCAGCTTCGGCGTGGGCGCTGACTTCCTGTAGACATGTGAGTGCACACACACACACACACACACCGTGGGACGCGTGTCGTGCGGCGCCGGCGTGGCGCTGCGGCTCGGCCGCGTGGCGCGCCTCGAGCTCAACTACTGCGCGCCCCTGCTGGCGCGCGCCGGCGACGTCACGCAGCCGGGGATCAGCTTCGGCGTGGGCGCTGACTTCCTGTAGACATGTGAGTGCACACACACACACACACCACACCGTGGGACGCGTGTCGTGCGGCGCCGGCGTGGCGCTGCGGCTCGGCCGCGTGGCGCGCCTCGAGCTCAACTACTGCGCGCCCCTGCTGGCGCGCGCCGGCGACGTCACGCAGCCGGGGATCAGCTTCGGCGTGGGCGCTGACTTCCTGTAGACATGTGAGTGCACACACACACACACACACACCGTGGGACGCGTGTCGTGCGGCGCCGGCGTGGCGCTGCGGCTCGGCCGCGTGGCGCGCCTCGAGCTCAACTACTGCGCGCCCCTGCTGGCGCGCGCCGGCGACGTCACGCAGCCGGGGATCAGCTTCGGCGTGGGCGCTGACTTCCTGTAGACATGTGAGTGCCACACACACACATCACACACACCGTGGGACGCGTGTCGTGCGGCGCCGGCGTGGCGCTGCGGCTCGGCCGCGTGGCGCGCCTCGAGCTCAACTACTGCGCGCCCCTGCTGGCGCGCGCCGGCGACGTCACGCAGCCGGGGATCAGCTTCGGCGTGGGCGCTGACTTCCTGTAGACATGTGAGTGCACACACACACACACACACACACCGTGGGACGCGTGTCGTGCGGCGCCGGCGTGGCGCTGCGGCTCGGCCGCGTGGCGCGCCTCGAGCTCAACTACTGCGCGCCCCTGCTGGCGCGCGCCGGCGACGTCACGCAGCCGGGGATCAGCTTCGGCGTGGGCGCTGACTTCCTGTAGACATGTGAGTGCACACACACACACACACACACACCGTGGGACGCGTGTCGTGCGGCGCCGGCGTGGCGCTGCGGCTCGGCCGCGTGGCGCGCCTCGAGCTCAACTACTGCGCGCCCCTGCTGGCGCGCGCCGGCGACGTCACGCAGCCGGGGATCAGCTTCGGCGTGGGCGCTGACTTCCTGTAGACATGTGAGTGCACACACACACACACACACACCGTGGGACGCGTGTCGTGCGGCGCCGGCGTGGCGCTGCGGCTCGGCCGCGTGGCGCGCCTCGAGCTCAACTACTGCGCGCCCCTGCTGGCGCGCGCCGGCGACGTCACGCAGCCGGGGATCAGCTTCGGCGTGGGCGCTGACTTCCTGTAGACATGTGAGTGCACACACACACACACACACACCGTGGGACGCGTGTCGTGCGGCGCCGGCGTGGCGCTGCGGCTCGGCCGCGTGGCGCGCCTCGAGCTCAACTACTGCGCGCCCCTGCTGGCGCGCGCCGGCGACGTCACGCAGCCGGGGATCAGCTTCGGCGTGGGCGCTGACTTCCTGTAGACATGTGAGTGCACACACACACACACACACACCGTGGGACGCGTGTCGTGCGGCGCCGGCGTGGCGCTGCGGCTCGGCCGCGTGGCGCGCCTCGAGCTCAACTACTGCGCGCCCCTGCTGGCGCGCGCCGGCGACGTCACGCAGCCGGGGATCAGCTTCGGCGTGGGCGCTGACTTCCTGTAGACATGTGAGTGCACACACACACACACACACACACCGTGGGACGCGTGTCGTGCGGCGCCGGCGTGGCGCTGCGGCTCGGCCGCGTGGCGCGCCTCGAGCTCAACTACTGCGCGCCCCTGCTGGCGCGCGCCGGCGACGTCACGCAGCCGGGGATCAGCTTCGGCGTGGGCGCTGACTTCCTGTAGACATGTGAGTGCACACACACACACACACACACACACCGTGGGACGCGTGTCGTGCGGCGCCGGCGTGGCGCTGCGGCTCGGCCGCGTGGCGCGCCTCGAGCTCAACTACTGCGCGCCCCTGCTGGCGCGCGCCGGCGACGTCACGCAGCCGGGGATCAGCTTCGGCGTGGGCGCTGACTTCCTGTAGACATGTGAGTGCACACACACACACACACACACACACCGTGGGACGCGTGTCGTGCGGCGCCGGCGTGGCGCTGCGGCTCGGCCGCGTGGCGCGCCTCGAGCTCAACTACTGCGCGCCCCTGGTGGCGCGCGCCGGCGACGTCACGCAGCCGGGGATCAGCTTCGGCGTGGGCGCTGACTTCCTGTAGACATGTGAGTGCACACACACACACACACACACACACACCGTGGGACGCGTGTCGTGCGGCGCCGGCGTGGCGCTGCGGCTCGGCCGCGTGGCGCGCCTCGAGCTCAACTACTGCGCGCCCCTGCTGGCGCGCGCCGGCGACGTCACGCAGCCGGGGATCAGCTTCGGCGTGGGCGCTGACTTCCTGTAGACATGTGAGTGCACACACACACACACACACACACACACCGTGGGACGCGTGTCGTGCGGCGCCGGCGTGGCGCTGCGGCTCGGCCGCGTGGCGCGCCTCGAGCTCAACTACTGCGCGCCCCTGCTGGCGCGCGCCGGCGACGTCACGCAGCCGGGGATCAGCTTCGGCGTGGGCGCTGACTTCCTGTAGACATGTGAGTGCACACACACACACACACTCTCTCTCTCTCTCTCTCTCTCTCTCACACACACACACACACACACACACACACACAACCGAGGATCAGCTTCGGAGTGGGCGCCGACTTCCCTTAGGCACGTGAGTGTCTAACTTACCTCTTCTTTGTGACGTTCCACAGGTAGTACGGTCGCCAAGCCGCTCAGAGGCCAGATTTAATTGACTCAGCTCGGCCTTACCCACAACCGGTATCAATGTGTTCGGACAGTTCTCCTGATCACCGTACATGCGGTAGTAAAGCGGAAAAATGGTGGAGGGGATAGTAATGACGTCACAAAGATGGCGGCCGGACCTATTCTTTTTGGCGGTGTATCTCGAAAACCACTTAACCGATTTTAATCATCGAGGTGTCAAATAATAGCTTATATTATGGAGATTATTTCCTTTTCTACAAACATTTACGTGAAACCTATAGGAAAAAAAATAATCACAAAAAACAGTTTTTTTATAAAATTATTATTTTTTATTTTGTAAAAATCTCCGTAAATATTAGCATTTCGCAAATTTTGTTTAATATAAAACATATTGATTCATTATCAAGGAATATAATGAGCCTTTAAACATACAGATCGAGTAATAAACAATGAAGCTACACTCATTTATTTGCGCATGGGTAACGATAACTGGCTTTTACCGGTCGAAACTGTGGTGACTGTTACGATACGTATTGAATGGAATTTATAGAGTATCGGTTTTAATTACTGAAATTATTATTAAAATTATAAAAACCAGACACAATAATGTTACCTTACTTCGACGTTTAGTCTCTTTTTTCGTCTTAATCATAGGTAGGTACATATTTCTTTTTACTTAAAAATTTTATACAGGGTGAACTTTTAACCAAGCCGCTCCGAGGCCAGATTTAATTGACTCAGCTCGGCCTTACCCACAACCGGTATCAATGTGTTCGGGCGTTTCTCCTGATCACCGTACATGCGGTAGTAAAGCGGAAAAATGGTGGGAGGGGATAGTAATGACGTCACAAAGATGGCGTCCGGACCTATTCTTTTTGGCGGTGTATCTCGAAAACCACTTAACCGATTGTATTCATCGAGGTGTCAACTAATAGCTTATATTATGGAGATTATTTCCTTTTGTACAAACATTTACGTGAAACCTATAGGAAAATAATAATCACAAAAAACATTTTTTTTTATACATTTGGTTGGTAGGTTTGTCTTATGTTTTAAAGCAGTAAAATCTTTCAAGTCGAAACACAGTATAAATATACATTTTGTTGTCTAATCTAAAAGTATGATGTTCATTGTTTAAGACTGATTAGTGATTACTGAATTAAATAACATGCTATTTGTTATTTTTGTTTTATTTTTTAAATCAGGTATTAATTTATTTAGTCTCTTTTTTCGTCTTAATCATAGGTAGGTACATATTTCTTTTTACTTAAAAATTTTATACAGGATGAACTTTTAACCACCAGTCATACTCTGCGCAGCGACTTTATAGGTCATACTTAACAACTTTTACTATGGGACCAATTCCGAAATCGCGAAAAAAATTTTGACTGTCCCATATAAAGGTGCGACCAACTTTACCAGACCAACACTTTTCCAAACTGAGCTACAGCTGTCCGATGAAGTTAAGTACTTAGGACTAACTCTCGACAATAAACTCAATTGGAACAACCACATCAACAAACGGATAGACAAGGCGGGAGTTGTCTTCTGGCAGTGCAGAAGGATGATTGGTAAGAGGTGGGGACTCAACCCGAAAATTACCCTCTGGCTCTATAAGACGATAATCCGCCCCTTACTCTGTTACGGTGCTCTGGTTTGGTGGCCAAGAACAAACCTAGGCAACGTACGAGACAAACTACAAAGACTTCAAAGGCTCGCATGCGCGGCCACCACTGGCTGCACGAGGTCTACCCCGACTGCAGCCATGGAGGTCATGCTAAACCTTCCACCGCTGCACCTATACATACAGCAAGAGGCCAGTCTCTCAGTGGTAAGGTTGCGAACCCTCAAGATATGGTCTAACATCACAGTGAGCTCTTCACACAAAATGCCTGGAAAAGGTGTATGACGAATTTCCAGTGCTTAGGTCAGGCACGGACCGGATTCACAAACAAGCTATCTTCGATAAAAGGTACAAAATACAGTTATATGAGGACGACAATCATGAAGGACTCAATCCCCGGGAGCTGAGTATCTTCACTGATGGGTCCAAAACAGACAGCGGATCGGGCTCTGGAACCTTCTCAGAAGACCTGAACATGTCGATCACCACTCCGCTAGGAGCCCCTAACTCAGTATTCCAAGCTGAGTGCATGGGCATCATAAACGCGGCGGCTGCCATCACTGCAAGGAAGGTAGTAGGATCCTCCATCCGCATACTCTCCGACAGTAGAGCAGTCTTAATGGCTCTAAATAGCCATATAGTTACATCCAAACTTATACACGAATGCCACGAACGACTAATGGAGGTACGTCATAATAACAAGATGCTGCGGACGAGCTTGCCAGGCAAGGATCGAATGCGGGGGCGATTGGTCCGGAACCGATTCTTCCGATACCATTTAGCAAGGTACGCTCAATGCTGCTGGCACGTACAGGGAAACTACACACAGAACACTGGCTGAACCAGACTGGATGCAGACAGGCAAAAGAAGCCATGCCTGGCATCAACGGAAAACTCACAAGGGCGCTCCTGCAACTAGGGAAGGTCCGACTGAGTATGGTAACCAGTGTCATAACAGGTCATGGACAATTTAACAAACATCTTTTCACAACAGGTGTCACAGACAGTCCCCTGTGCCGAGGTTGCATGGAGACAGAAGAAACAGCCTCTCACGTGGTGCTGGAATGCAGCGGAGTGACTCCATACAGGGCTAAACATCTCGGATTTCCGAGAGACCTCCCCGAGGTCCTACTCAACATCAAAGGTTTGATAGGATTCCTCGAGGAGCTGGGCTGGCAGGACTAGCCCACCCCCAACATATCACGCAAAATAGGCGCAAGTCGTCGAGTTGCGGAAAAATCGCCCGAATACAATACAATACAATACAATACAATACAATACAAGGTGCGACCAGACCGCAGCTTAAAAAACGGTCACGATACGGAATCGCAGTGACGCGTCGTATGCGTACCGTTTTTGACGCATGCTCCCCACACCGCTGTTTAAAAAACGGTGACGGTACGGAATCGTAGTGACGTGCTTCACGCGAATCTTTTTTGTTCGCAAAACAGTTGCGTCTTTTACGTCACCGGTACGGTGTCTGCCATAAGATCTCCGTGTAATATTTTTTGCGATTTTTACGCAGTTCAATTTACGGTGCGTCAGCTTATTTTAAGCAGCGGTGTGGCGAGCATGCGTCATGGACCCGGGTACGTCCTTAAACTACGTCCAAAAGAGAGGTATGGGCATTGTGAATGTCATCTCGCTTTGTGTGGTAGGGCACAGCCAGTGGGTGTCATTCCACATCCAAATTTTCTTGCGTGATTCGGCATTAGTCCCATAATAAAAGTTGTTCAGTATGACCTGTAAAGTCACTGCGCAGAGTATGGCTGGTGGTTAAAATTTCATCTTATACCTATATTCGACACAAGTAGTAAGTACTTACAGACCAACTATGATACACATTTTGCCTGTATAGTGATACATAGTGAATAAATTAATACCTGATTTAAAAAATAAAACAAAAATAACAAATAGCATGTTATTTAATTCAGTAATCACTAATCAGTCTTAAACAATGAACATCATACTTTTAGATTAGACAACAAAATGTATATTTATACTGTGTTTCGACTTGAAAGATTTTACTGCTTTAAAACATAAGACAAACCTACCAACCAAATGTATAAAAAAAAAAGTTTTTTGTGATTATTATTTTCCTATAGGTTTCACGTAAATGTTTGTAAAAAGGAAATAATCTCCATAATATAAGCTATTAGTTGACACCTCGATGAATACAATCGGTTAAGTGGTTTTCGAGATACACCGCCAAAAAGAATAGGTCCGGACGCCATCTTTGTGACGTCATTACTATCCCCTCCCACCATTTTTCCGCTTTACTACCGCATGTACGGTGATCAGGAGAAACGCCCGAACACATTGATACCGGTTGTGGGTAAGGCCGAGCTGAGTCAATTAAATCTGGCCTCGGAGCGGCTTGGTTAAAAGTTCACCCTGTATAAAATTTTTAAGTAAAAAGAAATATGTACCTACCTATGATTAAGACGAAAAAAGAGACTAAACGTCGAAGTAAGGTAACATTATTGTGTCTGGTTTTTATAATTTTAATTATAATTTCAGTAATTAAAACCGATACTCTATAAATTCCATTCAATACGTATCGTAACAGTCACCACAGTTTCGACCGGTAAAAGCCAGTTATCGTTACCCATGCGCAAATAAATGAGTGTAGCTTCATTGTTTATTACTCGATCTGTATGTTTTAAGGCTCATTATATTCCTTGATAATGAAGCAATATGTTTTATATTAAACAAAATTTGCGAAATGCTAATATTTACGGAGATTTTTACAAAATAAAAAATAATAATTTTATAAAAAAACTGTTTTTTGTGATTATTTTTTTTCCTATAGGTTTCACGTAAATGTTTGTACAAAAGGAAATAATCTCCATAATATAAGCTATTATTTGACACCTCGATGATTAAAATCGGTTAAGTGGTTTTCGAGATACACCGCCAAAAAAATAGGTCCGGCCGCCATCTTTGTGACGTCATTACTATCCCCTCCACCATTTTTCCGCTTTACTACCGCATGTACGGTGATCAGGAGAACTGTCCGAACATATTGATACCGGTTGTGGGTAAGGCCGAGCCGAGTCAATTAAATCGTGTTTCTAGAGGGCTTTTGAGATTTGGCGACCGTACTAAGGTGCTATGGCCATCGGCGCCTACGCTATTAAATTTAAAAAAATACCTTTTGGAGAAACAAACTTTGGGAGTCCCTCATGGTTACCTGGTTGCTGATTACCGAATTTAGTCTTCACTAATACTATTATTTTATTTGGTTTTAGTAATTCATAATGTATATATAATCAGAATCAGATAGGGTGTTTAAATTACAAAAAAAAGCCTTACGTATATTAGCAGGTGTACATCCCAGACACCCGTGTCGACAGCTCTTTAAGAAATATAACATAATGACGCACTACTCTCTCTATGTTTATGAAATTATTATGTTCACACGCCGCAATATCCATTTATTCAAACGTGTAAACATGCCTGGCAGAATAACCCGCCAGACCGGCCGATTACAGTCCGTGCCGCGGCGCCTCGCGCTGCTCGACAAAAACCCACGCGTAATAGGCCCGGCGTTTTATGAACGTCTACCCGCCACTCTCAAAAATGAATCATCGGACGAATTATTTGGTCGCCGATTGAAGGAACTTTTATTGACCAAAACGCTGTATTCTGTCAAAGAATATAAAGAATAAAATGCCAATTATTTGATTTTTAATATTATTTATATTTATAAATTATTAATTAGTAAATTTTGACATTGCTCTATTCTTTTTTTGTCCCTATTATTGTATTATTAAAATTTTTGACATTTTGACATTACCTAGGTTGTCCTAGCTGTATTTTTTATTTTTATTTTCTTAATAATTTTGACAAATATTTCTATTTAATAGAAAGTGTTTTTATATTTTTTTTATTTTAATTTGTTTACTGTTTTATTTTATTCCGATTCGTAGTTATTATTATTATTGTTGTTATTATGTTGTGACGATCTTTTTGTGAATGCATTTTATTTTGACATGTAAAATATAATGTACATTTCCAATAAGAAATAAATGAATCTAATCTAATCTAATCTAATCTATAAGAGATAGGGAGAAATGGAACTCTTTAGAGGAGGCCTTTGTCGAAAAACAAGCTGTTGTTACAAAACTTAGTCATCGGAAAAGAAAAACATAATATTGTTATCACTGTAGAACAGCAATAAAGGCTTATTTTATTTATTTATTTTTAATGTATATAAAATGATTTTCTTCTTATAATTACACTTGACACTACGTATTACTTAAGCATGCTAATCACACTGACACTTCAATATCATAACTTTGCAAGTACTCACTTTCAATGATAATTATGTCACTAGTTTTATAAACAAGGTATTTAGGTAAGTACTAACTTTGAATATTGCATATTTTACACTGTATCTTGGTTGACGTGATCTGGTCCTGGCAGGATATCAGTGCCTCTCCCATAGGGTGAAGCGTAATACTGAGCCAGAACCCTTTTGTTTTGCTGCGACGCACACAACATTTCCTATATGTATGGAACAGTATTATTTAAATGTATTTTTTTTTTCTCTTTCTACTTCTATTTTGTATAAATGTGTATTTCTCTCGTATAATTTTGTATTATCTGTTTTTTTTTGTCATTTTATTAATTGTATTTCCTGTGTGTATTGTGGCAAACAAATAAACGGATTATCTTATCTTATCTATTATTAACGACGTTCCAATACTAATGAGATGCTACGTGGCGTAAGCGCCCACAAGGTACTTGGAACGTCATATATACCAGTTGTTAGTTGTTTTATAACCTGATGCCATATATTCTGCATCTCATGCATATGAGACGATCTATTACACTAAACAGTTTAATATTCCGTTTAATTTCATATTATTATATATGTATATACGTCCTGTCACGGTCGCCACTATTGTAAAGGCGGACAACTTTAAAAATTAAATACCAAGTTATAAGAAATTGACTCTAGCCGGCGTGCATGCGCTTCACGGGTCAACATATCAACTAACACTGATTGGACCATTATTTGTCTTTAATAGAATAATAAACAAATATTACATTTTATATTCCGAATACATATGACAGTGTGATTGCCCCAATTTGTGGAAAAATATTCCTCCACCCAGTATAATAATTAATAATGTAATGTTTTTGCAGGTGCGCGCGAAACGTCTAAATCGTGATCGTCGTATATCAAACCGCTCTGATCGTCGATCCGTCAGAAATATTTAACAGTCAATATTAACATAATATTTCTTGCAAACCTCTGCGTCTTAGTAAAATGATGTACTTGTAAAAAAGACGAAATCACCGACGCAAAACCATTGGTTGTTTTTCTTGAGCACAATACAATAAACACTTTCTTTACTAAGGTCCGATATTTGGTTAATTACAGTTAGCACCACAAATTGCTAAGTGGGAGGGGGAGGGGGTGAACTCAATAGGGTGGGTAATTTTTACTTGAAAATAATAGTTAAAAAAGGTCCTTATTGGGAATTAATTATGAATGCACGAATTTTCATTTTATTTTTACTGCCTTGATTTGTGTTGAAGTTGGATGGAAAGAAAAAAAATGTTTAGTAATTAATTCATTTTGAGTTTTTTTTTTTTTTCAATTTATTAGCTCTGAATAAGCACCTTTTTATACTTTATGAAGTGTTGTCTCAGACTCAAGTCCTCTGAGTCTGCTCTAAGAATTGACTCAGTTTT
The DNA here is from genome assembly GCF_033807575.1 of Cydia pomonella. NCBI lineage: Eukaryota > Metazoa > Arthropoda > Insecta > Lepidoptera > Tortricidae > Cydia > Cydia pomonella. The sequence goes on from NC_084730.1 coordinate 117,779, forward strand.
TGAGACTAGTCATTAAATCAAAATTTGAGTCGTTATCGAGACCTAAGTCTTTTGTAAAGACTTGAGCCCTTTAAAGAGAACTTTCAAGTCATGTACAAACGTTTACTAAATTGCATCGTCTCCGCATTAAATTCGTGGGTTATGCACAAGTCATTAATGTAAATTTTCCTTTGTGTTACTCGTAGATTAAACCTATTAATTTTTTGACGACGTCCTTATTCGAAGACTCAAGACGAAGACTTAAAAAGCTCAAAAAAGGACTCTAAAGACTCCGAAGTTTTTTAAGCGCGAAGTCGTGTAATTAACGACTGGAGTTCTTCAAATTTAGACTCGAAAGACTCGAGTTCTTACCTACTCTACTCAAAATGAGTAAAACGCAACTTTACTGTCAAGAGAATTAGACCGTGTGTAGATATTTTTGAACACCTCACCCGCTTAGCTACATCTGTTGCTAACTGTACATTTGGTCAGTACCGGTATTTGGAAATACCAGTCAGTACCATTTTGTCTTGTCTGCAACTAAGGACGCTTTCCAGAGAAATTTCCGTACATTGAATTGACACGCCTGTTGCTATCTTATCTCTATAGGGGATGTTACTCAAAACTGCGTAGGGGGCGCCAAACAAAACAACGGGTTGCACTCCGGGAGTGTCGGCAGAAGTGAAAACTTGAATATTAACGTTGTGCATTTTTGATATTTTGGAATAGTTAGGGAATAATTTTGCACGAATTGCTTTAATTATCAGTATAAAAGTACTATCATTTATGTGGTAAAATACAATATTTATTTATTGCGCTATCGTACACAAACATGACAATTTATATTACATTAAACATTTAACTACTGGCTTCAGTGACATTGTAACAGTTATTCGATCAGGTCACGTGTCCGTCTTACGAATTTTCAATCTGTCGAATCTGTCGGTCACGTGACCTGTCGCGAGTTTAAGATTTTTTCCCCATCACACAGCGCCACTAAAGAAGTTTTCACTTCAAAAATCGATTTTCGCGTTTTGCGGTAGGGTTCTGTAAACAAACCGCCTTGATGAAAACTTGTCAAAAAACTGTTACTATGTATACATTTTGTTCATATTGTTTAACACATTCACTGCCGGGAACCCACCTGGTGGGCGCTCGTGAACTTTGTACAGATGCCGGACAACCCGCTGGGCGGGTTGTTTTGTACGCAGCTATAGACCACCGAGTTCTGGGGTAGTGTGCCGTTTTTTGTCTGGCAGTGAATGTGTTAATAGTTGTATGTAGTCTGTTAGTTAGTGGTAATTTGTATTTCTTTGTACATTGATCGGATACTGCACCGAACACTGTCTATGACCGTAATAAGATAAGATTTATATTACTAGCCGTGTCTTATCCAACCTCCACATTGGCAGAATCATCAACGCCTTGATGGAGCCATAACATTTGATTGATTGTATACAATATGTGATAGAGCTGGTCTCTGGCGGCAGAACATTGCAGTCCTACTCCCTATTGAGCGCGCATAATTATATTTATGTCAAACTGAAAGATTGACATAATTATTGAAAGTCATACCTAATGTCATGATTGTCACGTTCAGGATTTTTGTACGGTTATTCTATACTTAGATATATTAGGTTAGGTTTGTTTTATGGCAATTCTGAAATTTTACGCGTTTCTGAGAAAAAGCAAATTATGACTAAATAAAATGCGGACAAACAATATGTTATGACTTAAAACTTTATGGGAAACTATAGATACCCCAAACTCGCACCGCACATGCAGTGACATTGACAACTGATATCATGGGCGGGTCAGCAGTATACTTATGCGAGTGCAATAGAGATAGCAACAAGGGGGTCCACGTAAGAAAATGTATCTGGAAAGTTGCGATGGTCAACCAGCAGTCTCGGGGTTAAATTTCAAATTTAGGACGATTCTTTATACTTTGTCAATAGAAGTGGCCAAAAATCTAAATAAAGTAAAAGTAATATACATATTTGGCACAAACTCGAAAGATAGTTTAATAAATTGACAGTTATTTAAACATTAAATGAACTTACGTGATAATATTATAATAAAGTGTATAAAATGTTAATATATGAGCATAATAAGAAAAAAAAATTTTGTCTATCTCTATTGACAACTATAATGAATATCCATTTAAATATCGACCTTAATGTATAAGCAACAGAGATGAAAGTGTAATAATAAATTTGGGTTACGTTATATAACTATAATACACAACAGTAGGGCTAAGATGGTCGGCTCTTTATCATTTGTCACCATGCCTGTCACGTTCTAACAAGTATGTAAGTGCGAAAGTGACGGGCATAGTGACAAGTGATAAAAATGTAACCGTGCTGCCACCGCAGGTATATTTATCCGTCAATGGACGTTCTCAGAGCAGTCGCAATGTAATAGTGATGTGATAGTTGTTGAAATAAATTATTGTTTATTATTCCAATTGTTTTATTTATCTAACACAATTAACAATATATTACACAATTTAACTAAATTATATTTACAATTTCACTACTAAGATATAATTTTAGAGCTTAAGGGCGTAGCCAGGGGGGCGCGGGTAGCTTAATAATCCCCCCCCCCCCCCCCCCCCCCGCCATAGCAACTAGAGCATCGATTGAGATCGGCTAGAGCAGGAGTGAGGCTCTTCCTTCCTGACAGCCAAAGAATTTAACCTTTTGAACGCTTTTCCACACGTGTTAAGAAATGCCATGGACGCCAAAAAGTTAACTGATGAAGAGCGAATATGAAGCTTAACTGACAGTAGGAAAGTCGCTTTGACAACGTCCGCCATAGCCTTTTTAATGGTCATTGGCGTCGCGGGCACGACAGACGATGACCGTTTTAGTGGTCTTTGGCGTTGAAAAGGTTAATTTCAGTATTATTTCATATGAATCTCGCTAGTGGTTATATGCTCTTTGGTAAGGGACCTCATACAATTGTCACTGTGCCGAGGTACAAAATGGTACTGAAATGATGACTGTATGTATACAAACATGAGAGTTTTTGCCCCATGTCTTCGCTGCAATATATTGTGAGCGTCAGGATGACAGGACTGTGATAAATAAATAATAGGGACATTCTTACACAGATTGACTAACAAGGAAAGGTACCCAACTGTCCGGTTCCGATTTGATTTATATTTATATATGTTATAGAGTAGTCTAAAATAACAGACACGTATTTTTTTTAGCTGCCCAAACTACTAAAATCCAAGAAAAGAAATTGTCCTCCAAAGTACTAAAAAATAACTAAATCTTCTAACTCCTATAGAAAGTGATGTTCAAGCAAGTTGCTAGTTAATGGCTGGTTTGAGTATATGTTTGAGAGCAGCAAAAAATAATGAGCACGTGTTTTGTTATATCGGCTAAAACTCATTTTTTCCTAAAAAAACACCCGTCTTTATGTGTGGAAAGATGACAGTAAATTTACTGTGGCTACAAAGTTTTCTTTGACAATTCACCTCTATTTTAAATTATCTTTGATTGTATATCCCCACATTGAGCATAGTTCAGTACTGAGATTGGTGACCGGTCAGCCGGAGAGGTCCTGCTTGTACAAGTTCTGGTAGTGCAGCTGCGACTGCAGCATGTCGTTCTCATTGGGCTCCACGTTCAGAGGAGGGATCAGCGCCGCTGCCACCGTTCTGGGACAAAACATGTTTTATTGCCGAGCGATGAGGTTTCATGGGTATAAATGGGAAGTTAAGGGGAGCTTCCCAGCTCTCCCGAGCAGAAACGAAACCACTGGCTTCCAGCAATAGTTAGACAGCTAAAACAAAATGATTATAAAATATGACAAATAAACATAGATAATATAAAAGTTTAGTTTTTAGGGTTCCGTACCCAAAGGGTAAAACGGGACCCTATTACTAAGACTTCGCTGTCCGTCCGTCTGTCTGTCTGTCCGTCTGTCACCAGGCTGCAGGTGTCATGAACCGTGATAGTTAGACAGTTGTAATTTACACAGATGATTTATTTTCTATTGCCGCTATAACAAGAAATACTAAAAAACAGAATAAAATAAATAATAAAAAAGGGGGCTCCCATACAACAAACGTGATTTTTTTTGCCGTTCAGAAAGCATGATCGCAACGCAGACACAATGCTCCAGTTTGATTTTCTCTTTCGGGCCGTTTTCCCTAGTCTGCTTGTTGAAGCCAAACATGCCATATTTCTATATAATTAAAAAAAAATGCGTTCAGTGTTCACTAACACGTCGCGACCGAGCTATAGATCAATTTAGCTCATTAATTCATTGATTCATACGTTCGCAAATTATTATTAAATTATTGTTAGTTTGTATATTCAGTCTAGAGTAGTTACGTTACTATAATTTAGGTGTGTACGAGTAAGGCTGGTAAACGAAATATTCTTAGTAAAAAAAATCACGGTGTTACTTCAAATCCAACACGTGCACGCCCGATGTCGCATCGTCAACATCATGTCGCAGCAGCGGCAGCGTGGGCCGCTGGCGGCCGCTTCAATATGGCTGCACAGTTGTCAAGCTTAATTACGAGACCAAGCTGGAAGCGACGCAAATTGCGGGGATCTATCTCTTTTGCTCTCACTAAGACGTAATTAGAGTGAAAGAGAAGAATGCGCGAATAGAATAAATAAATAATAATGATAATAAATAAATATTATAGGACATTATTACACAAATTGACTAAGTCCCACAGTAAGCTCAATAAGGCTTGTGTTGAGGGTACTTAGACAACGATATATATATTATATACAAACCCCCGCCGTAATTTAGATCTTATTCTGCCGGAACCAAAAATTGACATTTTCAAAAAAGGACCATACTACACGTCGATACAAATCTACAACCATGTCCCCAGTTTTATCAAATCAGAAGAAAACAACAATATATTTGAAAGAAAATTAAAGCAGCATTTATTAAAAAAAGCATATTATACTATAACCGAATTTATGGAAGAAAAAAAGTTATAGCCATAGATTGACACACAATAAACGTTTTAATCATCATAAATTGCTACACATATCAATAATACTACATAATAATTGCTACATATATAATGAATGTTGTTATTAGCAATGAGCTTGTGATACATGTATAGGTTATGTTATAAGAATACTGAATACTTAAATACATAGAAAACACCCATGACTCAGACACAAATATCCATGCTCATCACACGAATAAATGCCCTAACCAGGATTTGAACCCGGGACCATCGACTTCATAGGCAGGGTCACTACCCACTAGGCCAGACCGGTCGTCAGAAGGTAACACGATCCTTATCGTTGACATCAATTTCGGTGACAAAAATCTGGGTTTATTTACATCTATGGCACACTTACCGTCCCTCAGCGTTGAGAAAGTTAAACGTAGCACACGCATGCTCTACGGGTAGTATCTCCGCGGTAAGTCCTGCCTGTTTGGCCGCCATGAACACCTTCGTTATCGTGCTGCGCTCCTTACTCTCGATGCCGATCACCTGCGGAGAGAGATAGTGTACAATGTGCTTGTACACGTATAGTGGAGCCATTAACCACGTATAGTACGATAAATTTTATCGACAAATCACCCCCATACCTGTTTTTTCTCAACCATTTAAAAATGCACCTGTTCAAAGTTTTATGGCGCCAAACACGACTGTGCTTGGTTATTGTACCATTGGGTGTCCATTTACCTGTCACACACATTTAAAAAATCATATCATTGGATAGCTTATGAATTAAGACATAAATTTAAAGCATAAATGACACAGATAATTTTCCACAATTACTCGAGAATTAATACCAAAAAGAGAAATTGTCTTCAAAAAATTTACTTTTTTTTACATTTTATCTTTTTTTTCGAAAACGAGGTCGTTGACCTGTCCTTTTTTTATTGTTAAATGATAGTACAGGATATCAGCTAAAAGTTGATATCAAAATAATAGCCCTAATTAAAATATTTCACAAGTTGCACGAGCACAAACAATACCTGTAATGAGCGTTAACTTAGTTCCAAAGACTAATTGCCCGCCGCCCGAATTATCATTTGAAACTACGCGACTTAGTTCGACGCACAATTTATCTTACTATTCTTGATTAACGGCTGCACTAATATACGTGTACAAACACATTGAATATTCAATTTTGTAATTAAAATGGTATTCGGTACTGAAGATAGTCAATGCCCGATGGGCCGTTATGCTCGATGCGTTTTGTCGCAAACCCAAACCATTTCGTATTTAGAGTCAGTTTTAGCTAAAAGCGTTTTCAAATTGTCAGCGATATTTGATGTCAGATGATCCTTGGAGAAAAGCAGCCCTTTGTCATCTTTAGTTCAATACAATAAGCTGAAAATTTGGCATAATTAATGGAGAACTTTTATCTATCCGGATATGTAGGTTACAGCGTAAAGTTAAATTTTATCTACTCTTCCCCCCCTTCCGCAGCGAGCGTCACCCCCCCGCGCCCTCGAATATGTCCCGGAGCGTGATATTTTGCACTTAAAAAATAAACCGTAAACGATACGTAACAAGTCTTTAAGAACAAAATAATCCTCGATAAATTTACTATAAACCTCTCATACAAACAAAAGCGATATCACTTACAGTTTCAGCGCAATCTGCCACCAAATACGAACGTTTTTAATAATTTGTCCATTTTTATTTACTAATCGTTTAGTTTTTTCAATAATTTCACATTTTACCGCCAAGATATGTATGACAAAAGTAAAGAACAGAATATTCTTTTTATAAAAAGGTATAAATTATTTCTAAAACCTTTCATTTGCTGTTGCTATGCTATTTTAAAAATTGTTAAAAAGTTGTTTAAAAGTTGCTGTGTAACGTTGACTTGGCCCGATAAAAAAAAAGAAAAATTTGAATTTTATTGACTTGGATTGTCTTATTCTTACTGTAAAAGTGTGTATTATTAAGAACCGGACTAATCCCAATAAGGTATAGTTTAGCCTCTAGGCTGGAAGGCCAGATGGCAGTCGCTTTCGTAAAAACTACACCAATTATTGTCATTACTTGCGAAGCGGACCCCAGGCTCCCATGATCCCAAAATATCAGAATCCTTATAACAGACAAAAGGTTAAAGAACATGTTACACATACTCACAATAAGATCCATTTTTGGCTCTAGCATTTTGAAGAGCGTCAGAGACTCGGGTGTGATGGCATCGGAGTGTGGCACCTGCCACGATAGGATGGTGCGGGGGAAGATAGCCAGCGGACCGAGAACTGTAATGCCATTGTTTAGCCGGAACCCATACTGTAACAAGGTGATTTGTTTTGAGATTGTTACTAATGAAATAATGATAAATTATTTTAGTTGGGGTCCATCCCTAAATGGTGGACTAAATTTGCAATGTCATAAAAAAATTAATATTAGTTAAAATACTTTATTAGAGGAGCTCTACAACTTTTCACTAATTATTAATCATATCCTTATTATTATCTATCAATTTCAAAGGACAAGTATTTAACTGTAAGATTAGTTTTAGTATATTAACATTGTACGCGTATCACGGTTGATTGTGATAATTCTACCCTGACATAATGTAAGATCATTGTAACTCACAGTATGACAATAAATATTTCAATTTAAAAAAAAAGGATGTATCTTTCTAACTTACAGTAAATCTATCAATGTTCCAGTAATGGAACATTTACATATCTATAGATAAATTAATGTACAGTCTAAGAATTTAACTTCCGCACCTTACATTTTATACAAATAATACAGAATGTCAGTTTACAAACCGTGGCATAGGCATCGATCATCAGCCCCAGATCTTGTTCTTGGTTCAGCACTCGTACTGTGGTTTTGCCCTCCCCTTCATAAGCTGCTTTGTGTGTCCGAACAAAACTGCAATAACAATATACACAATGCATATATACAGAGAATTACTATAACTAGCTGAAATCTAAAATACGCCCTTGAGACATGCCAACTAACCAACCAAGGATATTGGCGGCATTACCTCATTTTATTGCAATACTAAGGAAGCCGCCAATCTTATGTCAATCAGAAAATAAAAAAATCTAGGTTCTCATGTCGGTTACTAAATGTCCTGTATTAATTGAATTATCAAGTTGCTTATTGTTAAGACATCTGTAACGAGAAATAAAGGACAAAGCGAATTCTGAGGAATGGGAAAAAAAAATTGTAAACATTTTTTTCATATTGATAAACACTGTATATGACAAACCACAAGCGAAATCTTTGTAAAGGCCACTAATTTTATTAAAAACAGGTAATATTAATATTTGTGTAAAATGTTACAAAATCAAAGTAACCTCAACAACGGCGTAGTTCGCTTAGATGCCGCACGAACACGGCTAGCCATGCTCGGAAACATTATTCTTGTAGTTTAGGTTAAAATATGTCTCAATTTACGCCGTAAAATTGAATTAAAAGGGGAAATTCATGGAAGAGACCCCGTTTGTTTTGCTCGTTTGACAATCAGCTTTTGAGGTTATTTCAAAATGTTATATAATGACAAAATGACAGTTGTCGAAACGAGATTGGATTAATTATTTTATAATAACTGTGTAATTTAGTAATTACCAAAGATCGCCCTACTAATTATTTTTTATCCACATTTTATTTGAAGCATAATAAAGTGGGATAATGTATTTACTTATAAAAGACCTATGCAACTGTAGCAATAACGAAACGCCTTATCTTTTCTGAAATGTCAAATGTATGACGTCACATGCGGCAATGCAGATGCGCGGATTTTTGAAAACATGACCTCGTTTCAATTGATTTTCTCCACAATGAGCTTAAAAATGCTAACCGGCCGGCTCCGGGCTCACTGCTGTTCATATCTTATTCACAAACCTGCATAATCACGCCGCCTCTTCTGTTAAACTAGTATCAGTGCGCTTCGAACCGTCTTTCAAAAAGCTGCCCACTTGCGCTGAAAAATCCACTTGCCTTGCTGCTCACCTGTGTTTTTATTGATGATGAAGAGTGTAACAGTGTCTACGGAGTATTCTTACAACGAGGAGAGGCGGTATACGACAGCAGACAATCCGTATAATATAGATTTATGGAAGGAAATGCGAAAACGTTGGCTGGTGTTCGGGGTGTTGGGGGCCATCGCGCTTGCGGTGATCTCGCCGCGTCTCGGCGCGTCCGGAGGCAAACATGCATGCTCACTCTTAGATCATTCTAGAACGCATTGCACCCATCCGGCCATGTTATTGAATCAGTATTTCTTGGTAATTTACGCTTCAATTTTAGGTTATGAAGTGGTAGGACTTTCCTCATTGACAACAGACATTTTTTTTTTCTTAGAGCCTGTTTCACAATGTCCAAGTAAAGCCCTGAATTAGCTAGCTACTTGCAAGTTCTGGGGAATAAAGTCATCATTGGCGTTTCACAATCTTCAAATAAGCTTAACTGTTGCTAAGTTTTGCAGGAAGTATTATCTGGCAGTTAATTTAAAGTGACTAGCTTTGTATATTACATGATAATATTTCCATGGACATATTTTATGAATTATAGCTTTAAATGCGATTTTTTATGTCAATGGGAAAGTTCTATAAATTTTCTAACTGATGATCTAAGCAAGACTCTTGGTAAAAGCATTGGCATGTCTTCTAACAAAAAATAGTTCCACAAACTACAGGTCATTTTCGAGCATTAGAAAAAAGTTAAGCAATCTTGATGTGTCATATTGAAAAAGGCTTTTTAGGAATTAGTTTATATTAGTTATGAAAGCAAAAGAATCTAAATAATCATATATGTTTTATAATTGTTATATTGACGACCAGTCTGGCCTAGTGGGTAGTGACCCTGCCTATGAAGCCGGTGGTCTCGGGTTCAAATCCCGCTAAGAGCATTTATTTGTGTGATGAACACAGATATTTGTTCCTGAGTCATGGGTGTTTTCTATGTAAGTATATAAGTATGTATTTATCTATACATACTTATATACATAGAAATATATGTCGTCGCCTAGTACCCAGAGTACAAGCTTTGCTTAGTTTGGGGTAGGTCGATTTGTGTAAGATTATACCCAAATATTTATTTATTATATAATTTGCTGTCACTTATTTTTCAAATATGTTTTTTTTAAATAACACATCAAGATCGCTTACCTTATTTCTAATGCTAAAAAAAAAAACAAATTTGAATTACACATTTTGAAAACTATTACTTTTTAACTTTCTGGAACTTACCAGTATATGTAACTACTGTGTTTTATGTAAGTTTTTTTTCTAACTCTTTACATACAAATACTACTCGATGCTAGATGTCGACTGCAAAAATATTAAGCATTTTGGTACCAAAACTGATGTACGGAGTGAGCACTCTATTACTTCTTATTTCTCTATGTCTTTACTACCTGTTAGTAATATATGTACTATGTGTCATTGGTATTAATTATAACATAGGTACTTAAATGTATATATGTTTAATTTAAATAGAAATTCAGGCATATTTAATTTAATTTTTGAAACTAAACCCATTTAAAGATTCAGAAATTTAAATCTATGGCACTTACTATGTCAATGACCAAAAGTTCAAATTATAATTATAGCAAATAATTTAAATTATAATAATTTTTGTTATAGAAGAATGCCTCTAGTGATCATATTCTCACTTTATTCACTAATATATATTAACTGCATTACAACTAATGCCTTAGCACTAGTATTTTTTTATTACTTATAGCAATTCTGCATAGATAATACAATATACCCAAAAACTATTATCAATTTTCTTTGCTTAAAAATACTCAACATTTAAGATTTTTTTAAACTTTTATAAGTATTTATTGCATTTAACTTTGCTTTGTTTCTTATTATTATACATAATCCTATTAAAAAAAATCCTTTATTCATTTATTTGTATGATATATCTATTGATAACTTAAAAAGAGGCTTGAGAATAATCTGGATCTGGGCTATAACCGCGTAAATCGAAGTTCGTCAATTGCGGGCATTTTTCTCTGTTACTCTATTTACGTCTAAGTGAGAGTAAAAGAGAAAGATCCCCGCAGGGGGGCCCCAGGGGGGTGCCGAACTCTCACTAAGACGTAATTAGAGTGACAGAGAAAAATGCCTGCAATTGACGAACTTCGATTTTCGCGATTATAGCCATGGAAATAAAATCGTCAACTCACATTTCCAAATGAACTATTCCACTCTATCTTAACAAACAATTTATAGGTGGGCTAACATAAGAATTGATTCTTGACAGTTATATACTCCTCAGTTCCGATGTCCTCTTAAAAGGACGAAATTAAATAGGATTTTGAACTATGGACTTAGGAGGATATGTGAATCGTGAATCAACCCTTATTAAGTTAAGACCGACTATTGAACTGATAGCCTTACCGTCATATACCCCGGCTACCGCCTGCGCCACATCCCGCGCCCTGTGACGTCCGAGCGCGTGGCGGGGGAGTTGGATTCTATATCTGAAAGGGAGTTACTGCGCGAGTCATTTCTCACTCGCCACCACAATCAGTAGAACAAATGTGGTTAGGCCTTAGCATCAGTGGTACTAAGTTCACAATTGGCTACGCCTACCGACCGCCGTGGCTCAACCCTGACTTATTTTTTGATGTCCTGCGTGATCCTACCAATGAAATCATTGCTTCCATTGGTAGGATCGGCAACTTGATACTACTGGGCGATTTCAATGTCAATATTATGGACATCCAAGAAGCTAGCTCTAAGAAAATGTTAGAGTTCTTAAACTGTATGAATCTTACACAACATGTAAAACAGCCAACTCACTTTACGGATCACATTGAAACATTAATTGTTTTTTTTTTTTTTTATTATTTTTATTTAGAAACCAAAATTGTAATTATCAAATGTACGCAGATGACATTCAGTTATACATATCCTTTAAAGCAAGTGACACCAGCGTAGCTATAAAAAAAACTTAACGATGATTTATCCAATATAGTAAACTGGTGTGACCAGAATAATTTACAATTAAACCCAGTTTCAAAATGTATGTTGCTAGGTACATACAAAGAAACAGGTCGAAATGATAGCAAGACAAAATCCTCAAGTTACATTAAAAGGATCTTTTCTAGAGAGAGTTGTAGAGGCTCGTAATTTAGGTCCGCTAATGGATGATTCTTTGAGATTGGAGAAACATATCTCGGAAACAATGCGCAACTGTTTTTATCGTCTCAAGGTGCTTATAAAATCCGTGAGTGTCTCTCTGTCGACATGCGCATTAAGTTGTGCGAGGCACTCATACTTGCAAAACTTAACTATGCGGACGCTTAATGGAGCGAACTAAGAGAATGCTGCAACGCATTCAAAACGCTTGGGCCCGTTTCTGCTTCCCATTCCTCGACGTGCTCACATCACTCCTTATTTAAATCGATACGATATTATGAACATGGCCTCCCGTAGATCTCTCTATTTTGCGACTTTACTTTTCGGAATTATAAAAAATAGAGAACCCTAAGAGGAACCCTTTACGAAAAAATAAACTTTTCCCGGCGTGCTATTAGACACGCGACACATCTTACACACCGCACGCACGGCTGCCTTTCGTGGCAGCTTTCGCTTTGCTGCCACGAAGTGCTGGAACGACTTACCACCACCAGTACGGAATAGTTTGTCGATCGCTTCTTTTAAACTTAGGCTTAGAAATTTTCTGCTGGGTAAACAAAAGTGTAGTACTTAGGCAACCGTGCACATACACTCACAAACATACGCACACACAATGACACAACAAGTATATATATTAATTAAGACATGGGTTTATATATATTAATTAAGAACCTTAAGTTAAGACTTGAAATTACAAGTCTCTTCTGATTTTTATTTTTATTTTTCTTTTGTGTTTGTCCTTTATGTTCATTAAAAGATTAGTAAGTATTCGAATTCTATGTTTTTGTTACAAATGCTGTGTATATTTATTGTATTATATTTTCTTGAATATTGGTATCATCTAGTTTTTTTAGTTCTAGTTCTAGATTTAGTTCAAGTTTTATAATTAGTTCTAGTTTTAGTTTTACCAGGCTTCACTGAAAACCAGCGTCGCGTAGTGTGTCGTAAGACTAACTTCGGGACATCAAGCTGAGTGAAGACCTTTTAGCGCAATTTTCTATGTACAATTAAATATTAATCTAAATCTCTAATCACTAAATCTTTTGTAACTTTTTGTGCTAATAAATATTTCTTTCTTTCTTATAGATATAAGGGTCAATTCATAACTGTCGAAAAACAGTTCTTATTGTGAGTTATGTTATTCCAACTATAAAAGTATCATTCGGTTGCAAAGAATTTCTTAATCCATAACTATCGCCTTTTTTTAAAGGGTTGTTTATATTCCACAGGCCCCTTGCACGCGGAGTACCTCTGTTGGGTACCATCTTCTGTAATCTTTTTCGGGGCGGGCGCGCGGCTGCGGCGCCCTAGGGCTCCGGCTAAGGCGCTGCGGCTGGCGGCGGCGACAGCTTTACATGCTCACGTCGCGGCACCAGCGTTGGCTGTCTGTGCTGTCACTGTATTCAGTGCGGCGCTGCATGGACCTGTTATCAATGGGTAAGTATTGTAAAGGCGGTTAGTGTGTTTTTGATAAATTCTAGAAGACAAACTACAAGATTAACCTATCACCACCACTTACCACCGGGCGGGCCGTATGCTTGTTTGCCACTGACGTAGTATAAAAAAAAACACCAGTCCCTGAAGCAATTGGTGAGAAGTCGCTCAGGACCGAGAAAAGTGGCGCTGTCTTGTGTTGGAGGCGAAGTCTCATTTTGGGTCCCTGTGCCAACGGAGTAAGTAGTAAAGTAAGTAGTCCTTGAGGCTAGTTGATAGGTTACCTTATCATACATTTTTGGGGGCTCTTGCGGATACACTTCGACCCATAGGGATCTTTTGTGTAGTTGCCCCTTGTGAAAGATCCGTCAGCTACTCCAGAGCCTTTTTTTGACCATCTTCACGTGCCGGATGATGGAGCTCATGGGTAGCATTTCGAATTCCTTTGGTTCCAGATAGCCTGGTCCAAAGTCCTTCATTCTTTTATCTGGCGAGGGCGTGACATTCACACATTCGACAATCGGTGTTGTTGGAGTGTCCATCCTGGCCAAAACTCCTTTGATCTCGTAATGGCCAACGGAGTAAGTAGTAATTCCTCGAAGCTAGTGGATAGGTCAGTTATCACCCCCTTATATTTCGCAGCGCGCTTCTATCATCGGTGGGGTCTGGTTGTTCGTGGCTGTCGCTGGCCCTGGCGCCGCGCGCCGCCCTGCCGGCCGCCGCCAGCTACACGGCTTCCCTCCTCGCTACGCCACTGAGTGCCTTGTTGCTAGTACGTATCCATTCTTGAAGTTCGGTCTTCGACCTCGTACAAGAACACGTCAAGATAGAACGCTCCGGCCTTTCGACCGTCGGCCTCGCTTTTATTCTTTTATAATTGCATAATGTAGTAGGAACAAAAGATATTTAATATTACATTAAGTTCTTACATGCTACCCGCTTCGGGTGTTGCAATATCTACACTAATTACTTATTCTAACATTATATACATAAAATATACATATTTACAACTTAAACTAAATTTAACTACTACTGTGCGCTACAAATTCATCGACCAAATAAAAACATTTTTCTATTAGGTACCTAATCTTTGAGTTTCTTAATAAATATTAGTATTTTTTCATCTGACTTTATTTGGGCAGACATTCTATTATATAAAAACGCCGCCGCATAGTTAGTTTTTGACACATTTGACCATTAGTTCTCGACCGAGCTCAGGTCTCCTTTCGGCCTTTGGCCTGTCCACCGTGGCCTGTCGCGTTAACCATTGCGGCTGTCCCTGTTACAGCTTAATTACCTTCTCGTAACTTTTATGTGCTCTGAGAACTCTGCAAGAAATATACACATACACATGTTAGTATTTAGAGAACCCAATATTCTGCAGAGTATTCATTAACAGGCCGATAACTATAACTAAAGCAACAGATAAATCCTATTCGTTATAAATACATTAAATACAACACGTAATACATTATAATACGGTTTAACTCACATTTTTTTTTATGTTTCGGAGATTTTCCATTTTCAAACACTAACAGTGCTTGAGTAGCGTTCACGATGGCTGCGCGCCGCGTACTGCTGCACGCCGCGCCGCACGCGATGAGATAGCCGATTAGGGGAGGTCTTGCGTTGTCGTTGTAGCGGCGACACAAACATTGTTATTGAATGAAGTCACTAGAATTTTCGTTATCGCAAACATAATAGAACACAGTGGACTTTATCTACGGGTTAAATTTTGGTTCTTGATTACTAGTTTTCTCCTAATCAATATTTTTATTCTGCCTCGCTAGTGTGGCCGCACCAGCATCCCCCCACTAAGCGAAGTGCTCTCCACAACCATGCGTACACTTATCCCGTTCACCTTCGGCTGCGCCACGACGCCGATACGCCAAGAGTTCGCAGTCCGACTAGCCGCACTGGCCTTAGTGTACGCGGAGTGCTGTGAGAGACTGAACGCTGCCGAGGGCGGATTGCTAGCTGGGGATGTTTTGGCTACGCTACTAGTGGGTAAATAAAAAGCTACGAGTTTTTCTTATACCTACTACACTCGGCGTCAAAAAAATCGCACCTCGCGCAAAATTAGTTTCAAGCAAATATCTTATTCATCATCATGCGGCATTTCCGTGGACGTCAAAACGGATCTCGTCTGCGTTTCCCGCACTGGTGGTGGTCGCGGTCAGGGATCCTTGGCTGATCTGATGATGGACTGGAGGTGGCCATAGGAACTCTGTTATAACACAACGCAACCTAATTGTGTTGGTGTTTGATGCTTGCGATGAGTTGCTGTTAGAATAAAATTACAGTATTTACAGCAACGTGAAATTGAAATAGAGTTGGATTGGCAAAGAAAACTTTGTGGCCACAGTCAATTTATTGCCATCTTTCGACACATGATTAAAACTTTTAAAACGCCACTTGTCTTTGATCCTTATTCTTTCACTGATATGTGTTAAATTTCAGATTTCAATTTATTTTTTATTTTTTTAATCTTATTTATTTTATAAGCCATACATCTTAAGATTAAGTCGGCTTAAAAATAGTAACATTGATACTTAAACTTTAGGTGTTACTTAAAACATTAGGGTTACTACTTAAGGAGTATTTTTATAATATTCAAAACTAAACAAAGTTACTTAAACTTTAGATGTTACTTAAACAATTGGGATTACTATTTGAGGAGAGTTTTAATAATATTCGAATCTAAGGTCCAATGACTGTATGATGAAACTTAAAAATCTACCACTATATTCGGCAGTGAAACCTGAGCTTAAAATTTGATGGAAAAGCTAAATATAAAAAAGTGGCGCCATCTAATAGATCAAAGTCCAAAGGTATGGCGGCATCGCTTCGAGCGATGGCGCCACAATCTTTAGTCTTTAGTAGTTAAGAAAGAATACGGATCAAACTCAAATGGCGTTTTAAAAGTTTTAAGTATGTGTCGAAAGATTGCAGTAAATTTACTGTGGCTACAAAATTGTATTTGACAATCCACCTCTATTTCAAATTCTCTTTGATTTACAGTAAGCGATAAAAACTTGTAGGTAACATAATTTTTTTTTGTCAAAAGTCTTGCTGTTTTTACAAGCTTTTATTTAGTTTCACCTGTCCCGTTGTCTGTCGGTCTATAATCAAATCTTGCAAGTTAAATTTGACCCACTTCCCTGTTTCCAATGAAGCTGAAAATTTTTGCATACATATACATATGTATGCAAAGTCGGGTAACAATGCAATATTATGGTACCATCGAGCTGATCTGATGATGGAGACAGGAGGTAGCCACAGGAACTCTGTCATAAAACAACGCAACCTAATTGTGTTTGGGGTTTTTAGAATTGTCTCGATGAGTATTAGTTGCCTGTGGAAACGTACAGTCAGCGATAAAAGCTTGTACCAAAAATGAATTTTTTGCCTAAAACAAATTTTACAGAGGTGTGCTGGCTGGCGCTGAGCGCCGGCGCCTGCGCGGCCTACGCGCGCTGGTGGGGCGCGGCCGGCGCCCGGCTCATCGCGCTCGTCGCCGTGCCCAAAGCACTGGACCAAGGTACGTTGTAGGTCGGACTGAGCTGGTTATACTTCTCAGAAACATAATGTGTCAGTGTCACCACAAACGTCAAATTTCGGGACTGAAAATTATAATTTGCAAAAAATGGCATTGTTATTATTAGTTTAAAAATTAAAGAAATTTGTATTTTTTAATTTGACCGTTACAGTATAAAATGAACTTTAACGAATTGTAATAGAGTTTACTATTGCGTGTTCATCATGCTTGCGAGGGCATCAGGAGTGAAGGTTACACGTGCGCAGGCTGGGGCGCGGCGGCGGCGTGCCGGCTGCCCGCGCTGGCGCGCCTGCCGGCCGCGCTGGCCGCGCCCGCGCAGGCGCTGCTGCTCGCCGCGCTGCACGCGCACGGGGACGACTGCGACGATCACGACGACCTACCGTTTTGATTTCCTTTGTGTTTGTCTGTAAACTGCACTTCAATAGAAATTGCAAATAATGTAAACGAATATGACACATTTTTGTTCGCATTTGACATATAACCACATAATAAATAATAGTACTACCGTACAGAAATGACACTTCCTACAAAACCGAAGTTTGACAGTGATTCAGGGACGAATCATGCCGTTCCTTTCTAATGTATGGCATTATCCCTTTAGGGTTGTCAAAATTCAAGTCATTATCTTATCTGTGGTCGTCCACGTATAGGGACGTCAAGTGGTGCCAACTCTAACAAGTGCTCGGAGGAATGCTGAGCCGAGAAGGGCCGAAAGAAGGAGTGTAGCGACACTGATATAACCTTACGAAGGTTGTTTTCACTGAAATATTAATAATCAACATTATATTTTAACAAAAAATATATTTAAATATATTCACTATTGATAAGGCCATGGTTGTCCTTGAAAAGTACGAGATTACGAAGTAATGAAGTAAATTGATTTGTTTACGTTATTTGCAATTTCTATTGAACTTAACATTAGTAGTGAAGAGTCGACCTAAAGTCGATTTTGGATTCGCATGTTCGGAGTTATTTACCTAGTTACTTGAATTTACTTTGAGCCTACCGTTTTAAACTTACACAGTACATATTTAGGGTTGTCATTCAATGGGGTAAGTAGACGCAAAGATAATTTGAAATCAAATTAATTTTTTTTTTTTTGATTTTTAAAGAAAACTTTGTAGCCACAGTAAATTTACTGCCATCTTTCGACACATGATTAAAACTTTTAGAACGCTATTTGACTTCGATCCTTATTATTTCACTGATATGTGTTAAATATCAAAAACTGGCCTTATCGGGCATCGGCTAAAAGTTGTGGCGCCATCGCTCGAAACGATGACGCCACCATACCTTTAGCCTTTGATTTATTAGATGGCGCCACTTTTTGATATTTAACAAATTTAACTCGTATCAGTAAAGGTATAAGGATCAAATTCAAATAGCGTTCTAAAACTTTGATCATGTGTCGAAAGATGGCAGTAAAACTGTGGCTACAAAGTTTTCATTGATAATCCACCTATATTTCAAATTATCTTTGGTAGATGTTACAAAATATAAACATTAAAGTGTATTCGGGTAATTCGGAGAAGTTCGTGATGTCGGGTAGTTTCTAAAAATGGATATTCCGAATTAGCCGACATTTTGAAGTGAGTAGTCGGTATCACACGAAAATACCTATTACGCGTTTGCATCGAGACCAACTGTAGGTTGTGAAGTTAATAATACCAGAGTTTTACTAGATACCTCAATATTGTTTTACGAATATTATAAATATGTATAGTATGTGATTTGAATACAATTATTTAGAATAGATCTATTTGAAAGTACCAAGTCAAGTGACTACCCACTGCGGCGTATATAATGGTGCTGCCACACAACATCATTGGGTAAGTAGGTTCATATTCTGTAATATTATAATATGTAGATCAGATCAGATATTAACACAGGAGAAGTGTCTCAAATGAACTTTTTTTTATATTTATAAACAGAGCCTTGAGCCTCAGTAGGCGTCAGACTTTCAAAAAACACTGTGTGATGATTGATCACGAATATAATGTCTCTTTCTAGCAATTTAGGACCAATTTTTAGCAATTTTGGGGCCTTAGCCATAGCCTTTAGTAGACTAGGGTTTTGAGCTCAATTCCGTAGCTAGTACGATTTAAAATCGTTCGGAACTATGAATAGGTAGCTTGAACGACTAAATTAATGCTCATTTACCTGAATTTTAATGTAGATAAATAATGATTAATTAACGTAGGTTCATACCATCGCCCACACTGTTAACTGTCCATCGGTGGACCTTATTACAAAAGGCATAAGGTTCACCGATGAACAGTTAAGAGTGTGGCTGTTTGTAACAAAGATTTTAAATCAAATTTGAAAGTTTTTCGTCAAGTAGCTCAAAATGACTACCTAAATTTGGCATTTCCATGCGATATTCAGTTTTTTGTGATAATATATTGCGTGGATATTGACATTATAACATTTGATTTTATTAAATAAATCATTAATTAAGGAGTTTTTTAAGTGATTAATGCAACGAAAAGTTTGTTAAGAAAACGGAAATAACAAAATAACAGAATTAAATAACTAACATAAAACTTAGAACCTAAATCTAACTACTAAAAACTATCCTCCTGCGGCTTGGTGCATTTCCTCGCTGTATCGCAATATCAATCATTCATTTATTTCTTTGAATGGGGTACAAGAGTAAGATATAATAAAACAATTGTTGTTCAGCACATCCTGCCTGAATAGGCATAGAAATAATGAGTATTACCCAAAACTGCATGCAGGTAATAATACTAATTATTTGTGCGAGGAAGCTTTTATTAAATCATAATATAAACTAGCCCTTTGAACGCTACGCCTGTCGTGCGCGGCACGTCATCATGAACCTTCTTGCAATGCACGAAGATAGATATTGGGCTGTAGCCGCACGCGTCAGTTGACGTCTTTGGCAGTCAAAGGGTTAAACAGGTACATGCATTTGATTATTTATCTGTTATTTCTGAACCCGTTTCGGAAGGCACCCTGGATTAAAAACGAATCTTCTTAAGATATCTAAAACGACCTTCCAGATAAATATCTTGGTTGTGGTATATAGGTACTAGGCTCCGCCCGCGAATTCGTCCGTGTCATCGTTAAACATTTCAACCACATTCTCATCCCCGTATAGGTTGAATTTCATAAAAGGTTTCTCGAGTTGTTTTCATATTAAAAAGATTTGTTTTTTATGGTTAAGGCTGTAGTATTAGAGATGGGCCGAATATGGAGTTTACCGAACCGAATAAAAAAAAATTGGCCGAATTATTCGGTTCATCTTTATCGTTCTAATAACTATTTGAAAACGTTTCAATTACATTAGAGATGTATTTACTTCTTAGGTATTTATATCCCTCAAAACAAATTGGTCAAAGGGCTAGCTTGCAAGAATAATTCTCCACTCTCTAAATAATCGAAACATGCTATGGATTCAACATGTCTCATCATATTATGTTTTTATTTATTTTTTTTTTATTTACTAGGTGTTTATTTACAATAACAATATACATAATGGATATATACAGAGAATAAGTTAAACTTAAATCCAAAATAGGCCCTTGAGGCATTGTACCAACCAAGGATGCTGGCGGCATTTCCTAGTTGTATCGCAATACTGATACGTTCGTTGTGTTTTAATTTAATGATTGTGGGAAAATGTAACCTGATGAAAGAGAGTACTTGAACAGTTCTGGATGAACACATGTTTAGTGTTGCAGCAAGACAAATATAATCAAAATATTCGCCGAATATTCGGCACCTTTAACCGAATTATTCGGCCGAATACGAACATTGGAAAACTTGCCGAATACCGAATAATTACCGAATATTCGGCCCATCTCTAGTTTATACATTTAGATTATGTCGATCTCTGATATTTGGTATGAAATAAAATAAAACCAAATGATTATCGAAAGTGTAGTTTAATTATTATTACCTTGATCACAATTTCTTGTAGGCAACCTACCAGCCTCGCTCTTTATAAATATAAATTAACTTATAATATGAACAGTAGGGCTAAGATGGTCGGCTCTTTATCATTTGTCACCATGCCTGTCACGTTCTAACAAGTATGTAAGCGCGGAAGTGACAGACATAGTGACAAGTGATAAAAATGGAACCATGATACCGCCGCTGTATACCAATTATAATATCACCTTATTTTTTTTACAAGGGTAAATTAAAAAGTTTTACAATGAAAAATTTGACGATTTCGAACATTCTTGGCGTATTTTATAACTATGTCTTGAAAATAAGAATGAACGTTTTACGTAGATACTTAATAATTTAAAAAAAATACTTATTCGAATAACTTTGAGTGTACATAGTCAAAGAGAACTTAAAATAGAGGCGTGTCGTCAAAGAAAACTTTGTAGCGACTGAAATTTACTGCCATAACTTTTAGAACGCCATTTGACTTTGATCCTTATTCTTTCATTGATATGTGTAAAATTCGTTAAATATCAAAAAGTGGCGCCATCTAATAGATCAAAGGCCAGAGGTGTTGCAGCATCGTTTCGAGCGATGGCGCCATAACCTTATTTAGGTTGTGCCCGGTCAGATGGCGCCACTTTTTGATATTTAACAAATTGAACATATATCAGTGAAAGAATAAGGATCAAAGTCAAATAGCGTTCTAAAAGTTATAATTATGTGTCGAAAGATGGCAGTAAATTTACGTCGCTACAAAGTTTTCTTTGACAATACACCTTTATTTCAAATTCTCTTTCACATAGTTAAGTATTCCATAATGGTAATTATTGAAAATGTATTTGTTGTTAAAGATATTGTAATTGTACAGGCATTAAGGTGATATCTTAATAATCAACTGGTTTTGTACTTAATCCGTAAGTATACACATGTCGTATAACTTATGTTTAAATTAAATTATAGTAGTGGATGAGAATCGGCAGTTATTCTTATCTATTTTAACTTACTTATAGCTAATCTTAATCACAGTCATAATTTACTAACACTAATATTCTAGACTAATGATGCAAGCCCTAAATTAGGACTTCTCTATGTACAGTCAGCATCAAAAGTAGCGGATCAAACAAGGTTTCAAAAGTATCTACCTCTCATAGAATCATTCTGTAACAGTAAGTATCATTCTGTAACAGTTTAACAAAAAGTGATGGTTCTATATGTAGAATGATCAAGACGAAAAGAAATATACTTTTGAACGTAAATTTTAGAGATTTATTTATATTTGGAAAAGTTTTCCGGAATATCAGATACTTTTGGCGCGTTGTTTCATCCGCTACTAATGATGCTGACTGTACGTAGTTTTTTTTTCGTGTGCCTGTTTTTTTTATATTACTAGTAAAATGTTTGGTTTTCTCTTAGAAAAGGCACAATTAATAAAGACGAATAATAATTAATTATTAATGCTACCAGAATCGGAATCATAGCATTTATTGATGGCAAACTATAGTCTGCCGGCAAATTTAAAAAATGTAGGCGCGAAGGGTTATCTTCTCATAGAAAATTTGAAATTCGCGCCTTTTTCTACTGACAAACTTGTTTAACAGGCTGTAATTTACATTTCGTACAAAACGTATAGGACAACGAAAATATATTTAAAATATAAAGTATATAGTTTACTACAGAATGGTCGCGCCTCATAATGCGAACCCGAAAGTCGGCGCTGATCTGCCGGCGAGACCATTTGTGGGACACGTGTGTGCAAAGAAGCAAAGAGAATTTGAAATAGATGGAGGTGGATTGTCAAAGAAAATAAATTTAGAAAGTAAATTTACTGCCATCTTTCGACACCTGATTAAAACTTTTAGAACGCCATTTGACTTTGATCCTTATTCTTTCACTCGTATGTATTGAACTTGTTAAATATCAAAAAGTGGCGCCATCTTACCGTGCATCGGCTAAAGGTTTTGGCGCCATCGCTCGAAACTATGGCGCCATATCTTTGGCCTTTGATCTATTAGAGGGCGCCACTTTTTGATATTTAACAAAAACACATATCAGTGAAAGAATTAATATCAAAGTCAAATGGCGTTCTAGAAGTTATAATCATGAGTCGAAAGATGGCATTAAATTTACTGTGGCTACAAAGTTTTCTTTGAAAATCTACCTCCACTATTAAGTGGCTATCATTCTTTCAACTCGTGTAAAAACACATAAATACACCGGAGTCGTAAAAAAATATAGTTTATATGGAAAAATCCGCTGCCATCGTAAAGCCTGACAAGATCCTCACACAAGCTGATTTATTAACAAATTCAGTCTTCCAGTATGGAGTGTAGAAAAAGGAGCAAAAACCTTATATATCTATGAAAAGTGTCCATCAAAAAACATTAAATAGGTGGCGCCACAATACACCGAAATGAAATGTGATAGACCTAGTCTTAAATATAACTTATGTTATATATTTTTAGATCTATGTTATTGAATAATCGACGATAATCATTTATCGCGCAAACAGAGGACCTACCGCGAACCATGTTCGTCGTATTGCCTCTCTGTCGCACTTATAAATTTTTACGTAAGTGTGACGGGGCGGCAACACGTCGAACGTGGTTCGCGGTAGGTCCTCTGTTACCTATTATGTCTTTTCTTTTTTAAAAGCAGTGTTGTGGTCGAGTCTGTCGATTCGATTTATATGACATTTCCGTAAATTGATAAAAAATTATTATAAAATAATAAACGATACATTTAAAACAAAAACAAATGTCAATAAAATTAAATACGATGTGAAAAAAGGTTAATTAATAATACAAACGAAAACATTCAGACAAATAACACAAACATGCAAAAAACGACAGTAAGATCGATTCAACTAATTCGTTTATAATCGCTAGATTTGACAAACGATACGTCTTAGCCTCATCACTACAAACATCAATTGACATCTGTCAAATGTATGAACTTAGATGTCTCAGATAATACATTAGAACTATTATTTAAAGCTGAAAGCTGGCCACTTTTGCAGCAGTTCTGCCATAAGAGATGGTCGTCCTTTCTCTACCGTCCATACTTCCATACATATAAAAAGACAGGAGTCAATATTATAGGGGGTATTACTGCAATGTTCTGCCGCCAGAGTGCATCACTAGCACTTATTGTAAACCATAGATTCTTATACATACTGTGCCGTTAACAGTTTTTGACAAGTTTTCACAGATAATTTGTTACGAAAAGAGACATTGTATCATCAAGGCCGTTTTTTTACAGACGGCCTGCCGCGAAACCCGAGAATTGATATTTCATTATCTGCCACACTCGCTCGAATATGCAAGAGTGATAGAGAGGCAGATAACGGACATTCGTGTTCCGCGGTCGGCCCTCTGTTTGTGCTAGTGGCGCCCCCTACGCAGAGTTTTGCGTAATATTCCCTATTTAATAAGTGACCATTTGATATTCCGGCTCCGTTTATGCTATTATACAGCATTTAATCTTGAAATTTGTTTTATTTCAATTACTAACATATTTAAAATAGTATAAATTGCATATAAATATGGTCCTTAAGCTAAAATTAAATATGATACTACCTAAACTATTTATAGGTATCCACTTAAGTCTATGTCACGGAAAGTAGGTAGGTACAGTCACGTCTAAAATATAAATACGAACAAAATCCCAAAAATATGTATACACGATCTTATTGCCCATAATATTAAGGTGTAAAAATATTTTTGACACTTTGACAGTCACGGACTTTAAATGCTAAGCCACTTGGGGTTTACCTTACAGTAGACATTTCATACCGTTAGTATTGATAACCAAACTAGCTTGAACCCTAAATGGCTCAACAATTGTCTGTTACTGTACTTAAACTACAAAATCTATCTACAAAAATCATCTGCCTCTTTCTGATAACATGGAAAGGCAGCACGTTCATTAGTACTCTCACTATCAGATATATCGGAACGGCCAAGGTGCTGGAAAATATCTGAACACGCACTCTAACGCCATGACAACAGAGGCGTTCAGATATTTGCGAGCACCTTGGCCGCTCCGATATATCTGATGGCGACTGTAATTAGGAAAAAGTGATCGTAATTCTATTTCATTTTCATGGCAATCTCTGATTGAGTTAAAGGAAAAAAAATGTTTCGTATGTAGGTATATAGTTTGTCAAGCCATTTCTATCAGTAGAAAAAACGGCAAATTTAAAAAATTTCGGTGCGATAGGTTATCGTCCCATAGATAATTTGAAGTTCGCGACTTTTGCTACTGACAAAGTTATTTGACAGGCCATATAAACGTATTTAGGGCCTGTGTTCCAAGCAAAGTCCAGAATAAGCTACTTGCCACTTATCTGACGAATAAAGTCATCGTTGGCGTTTCGCAATCTACAAATAAGCTAAACTGGTAGATAAATGCTAAGTTTTGTAGGAAGTTTATCTGGAAGTTAATTTATTTGTTAATTAGCTAATCCAATACATTACGTGGACATTGTGAAACGGGCCCTTAATGAATTGTTTAAATGCTGCCATAGAATAAAACCTATTTACGCATTATCTACTATACAAACAGTTATTCATTGTGGAAGAGGTTAGTTTGTAATTAAGAGAAAAATCGTACCCTCGAATTTGACAGGCGAACTGTACAGCGCCATGTTTTTTTTATCAGTGGATCGTCAATCGTCAACTTTTGACAATCATAGGTACGACATAATGGGGCAATAAATACGGCAGCTAAAGTTGGCAAATATATCGAAACACTTTGATACATACACCTTCGATAGAAATAAGGATGTGTCTCGAAATGTTTGCCGTTACTATTTCATGCTGACTGTAACTTTAACCCTTTTCCATTCCGCACCAATCTACATGCCCAAAACATGCAAACATATTCCATTTAATCCAGTTTTGATGATTCATTTGAAGACAAGTCACTTTTTCCAAAAGTTTAATCTAATTTGAATCTTAGATCGGATTGCTAAGGTTACAATTCTATATGTGGCCTGGAAAAGGATTTACTGTCACATTCGAAGCACGGGGTTTTCTTAGACTTCTACTATTAATAACTTTGCTTATAACGTTGAACACAATCAAGATGGTGGCTACACAAGATGGCGTCTTGCCAAGATGGCGGCGGTTCAAGATGGCGGCTCAGCACGGCCCCTGCTGCTGCAGCAGCTCCCAGTACAGGCCTCGCTTGCGCGCCAGCTCCTCGTGGCTGCCAATCTCTGCCACCACTCCTGTTAGTAAATATACAAGGGATTCATTTCAGTATCTATTCAGTAACGGTCAAATATAGTTCAAGCATCTTAGGGCCTTTTCTTCTTCTTCTTCTTCCTCGCGTTGTCCCGGCATTTGCCACGGCTCATGGGAGCCTGGGGTCCGCTTGACAACTAATCCCAAGATTTGGCGTAGGCACTAGTTTTTACGAAAGCGACTGCCATCTGACCTTCAAACCCAGAGGATAAACTAGGCCTTGTTGGGATTAGTCCGGTTTCCTCACGATGTTTTCCTTCACCGAAAAGCGACTGGTAAATATCAAATGATATTTCGTACATAAGTTCCGAAAAACTCATTAGTACGAGCCGGGGTTTGAACCCGCGACCTCCGGATTGCAAGTCGCACGCTCTTACCGCTAGGCCACCAGCGCTTATCTTAGGGCCTTTTCTTGCCTCACCAATAATCAGGGATCGGACCCGGTTTTTTCCAAAAAATCGAAATAACCATATATTTAGGTTTATTTTATACTCCAAAGGTATGCTCAGTTGTGTTCTTAGAAAACGACTTCGTATTATTAGATTGCCCAATTAAAAATGAAATAATTAACAAAGAACGAAAAAAATACCGTTTTCGTTTCCATACAAAAAATCCGGTTGTCGATCCCTGCCAATAATTGCATGCGATTTTAGAAACTTGCCAGCAATGCCCCAAACGCAACCCTGTCCTATCCAGTATCCGAGTGTCTACGCAGAGTCCTTGAATACTTCGGTCACATTGCAAGGAAAGACAGACTGCGCCTAGACAGACAACTCCTAGAAGCTTATTGTGTCCGGAAAAGTATATGGGAAAACGTCTCGAGGACGCCGCTTAACACGTTCGTCTGACCAGATCAGCACCTTGACTCTACAATTCATAACGCCGTCGAAACCGCCAGAGACTTCTGTCTCATAGATGGATAAATATCATACGAGAGGAATTCAAGCAGAATGGAAGTCACGATTCTAAATATTGAGAAATATGACGCAAGGATAGGGACCTAACTCAAATCAGGGAGTTGAATATAGGCCCTAAAGTGCACCACAAGTACCTACCACAACGTGTTGAATTTATCAGAATATGAGATACTATAAATGTAAAAAACGGTGGTAAATATCGAATATGTAGTTTGGACTTGTCACAAAGACTTCAATGGCAAGTGAAAAGCGTTCGCTTCAAATACAACTGACAAACCTACGTACGACCTCGTTCAATAGCTCAGGATTGTGGTGACCGAGGTTCTTACTGTAGACGTACCTTTGTCAACAACAGCAATAAGGTCGTGATTCCTGACGGTGGCGAGCCTGTGGGCGATGGTGATGGTTGTCCGGCCTTCTGATGCCGCCTCCAGCGCCGCTTGCACCGTCTGTAAGTTAACATATTGAAAATCAGACTGGCAAGCTAAAGAAAAAAGCTAAAATGGTAATATTGACCAAAACGGCGTGTTAAGGGCCTAATAGGTTGACTAGTAGGTAGGAGGTTGAGGACAATGGGTGCAACGAATACAATAGATCCACCAAAAACCGCAAGGTATTGAAAATCGCTTGCAGTTTCTTGAAAATCAGTGGAGCTTTACACCTGTATAGTTGGTACTTTACAAAGACATCATGTTAAAATGTAGTAGTTTAGTTAAGTTACTAGCGTAGGATTAAGCCATACTAACAATTATATGGATAAAATTAATATTCAGATTAATTATATAAATAATTATTAATAATAATATGTATGTATGTAAATTCCAAACGTCAAGACACCTTACCTTTTCACTGTTAGCATCGAGTGCCGAAGTAGCCTCGTCGAGCAGCAGCACCCTCGGGCGCCGCACCAGCGCGCGCGCGATGGCGATGCGCTGCTTCTGGCCGCCCGACAGCGACGCGCCGCCCTGCCCCAGCCGCGTCTCGTAGCCCTGCCCAACAACAAATAAATTAACAGGACATTCATACACAAATTGACTGAGCCCCACAGTAAGCTCAAGAAGAAGCAGACACATATTACACCCGGAGGAGTTAAGGTCTCTGGAGATTAAAAATATCCTGCAGCTGTTTGAAGTTGCAGGTTTGGATCGAGAGTTGTACAATCCCCACGAGTCGAGTTCGAGCCCGGACGGCCGCTGGCGAGGTTGCGGAAGAGTACTTCGGCGTTCCTGGGACCTCGCCCTATAGCACGGAGGCGACAACAGAGGGGTTTTAGTGGGTAAACCATGGGTCTCATCAGCCTATATGGGAGTCCCACATAACCATCCCAGGCCCGTCCCCGCGCCTGGGTGGTATGCGAAAAGCATTTCCCCTCTTAAAAAAAAAAAGGTGGCGATCACAATAGATAAGGGATGGTTGCAGTGATACATAGGCTGTAGAGCCTTAAATGGCCCCTAACAAGAAGAAGAAGAAGCTCAGGAAGGCTTCGTGTTGTGGATACTCAGACAACGATATATACATAGTCGTGGGACGCCCTATATCTATTATATAAATACTTAAATACATAGAAAGCATCCATGACTCGGGAACAAATATCTGTGCTCATCACACAAATAAATGCCCTTACCGGGATTCGAACCCGGGACCATCGGCTTCATAAGCAGGGTCACTACCCATTAGGCCAGCCCGGGCGTCACTAGGCCATAGATGAGACTGATCCTTACTTTGTGTTTTGTTCAAGAATGCGCCCTCTCTCGGAAGCCACGTGCAACACAGGCGCCTCATAGGTGCTATTATTATTATTATTAAATCCTTTATTTCAGGCAAAACCCATAAAAGTGTTAATATTACACAACATAACTTACAAGACTATTGTTAGTACATACAGAGATCACAAACACAGACATAACCGGATGAGCATAAAATAATAAAATGTCAATAACTTACGCTATATATGCACGAAATAATTCAGGAAATTGAACAAGTTCAAGGAACATATGCGAGTTCACACAGGCGAGAAACCTTATGCTTGCGATACCTGCGCTTTATATACTCGTAATATACAAATACTTAAATACATAGAAAACATCCATGAATCAGAAAGAAATATCTGTGCTGTTCACTACTCAAGATAGTGGGGAGCCTGGATCCACTTGACAACTGACAACCTAGTCCCAAGATATTAGTGGGGAGGTTGGGTCCACTTGACAACTGACAACCTAGTCCCAAGATATTAGTGGGGAGCCTGGGTCCACTTGACAACTGACAACCTAGTCCCAAGATATTAGTGGGGAGGCTGGGTCCACTTGACAACTGACAACCTAGTCCCAAGATATTAGTGGGGAGGCTGGGTCCACTTGACAACTGACAACCTAGTCCCAAGATATTAGTGGGGAGGTTGGGTCCACTTGACAACTGACAACCTAGTCCCAAGATATTAGTGGGGAGCCTGGGTCCACTTGACAACTGACAACCTAGTCCCAAGATATTAGTGGGGAGGCTGGGTCCACTTGACAACTGACAACCTAGTCCCAAGATATTAGTGGGGAGGCTGGGTCCACTTGACAACTGACAACCTAGTCCCAAGATATTAGTGGGGAGCAGGGTCCACTTGACAACTGACAACCTAGTCCCAAGATATTAGTGGGGAGGTTGGGTCCACTTGACAACTGATAACCTAGTCCCAAGATATTAGTGGGGAGGCTGGGTCCACTTGACAATTGACAACCTAGTCCCAAGATATTAGTGGGGAGCCTGGGTCCACTTGACAACTGACAACCTGGTCCCAAGATATTAATGGGGAGCCTGGATCCACTTGACAACTGACAACCTAGTCCCAAGATATTAGTGGGGAGCCTGGGTCCGCTTGACAACTGACAACCGAGTCCCAAGATATTAGTGGGGAGGCTGAACTTTCAACCCAGTGGTAGATTTGCCCTAACGCTCGAGTAGGCCCGGACCTAGGGCGGCAAGATATTATCAGGAGCGGTAGTCTCTATAGAAAGGTGGTCAGTTAATACTTAATAAGGAGCCTGGGGCTTGGGGCGGCCAAGGCTGGAAATCCACGCTGTGAAGCTGTTTCTACGCTGTGAAGTATCCTGATCTCACCTGAGGTAAACTGGCGATAAAACTGTGCACATTCGCCTGCTCAGCGGCGTGTATGATCTCATCCATGGACACCTTCCGGCTGACGTCTCCATAGGCTATGTTCTCGCGGATGCTGCGCTCGAACAGTGCGGGCTCTTGCTGCACCAGGCCGAGTTGCGAGCGCAGCTGACGGAGGGTTAATGTTCGGCGGATGTCGGCGTCGTCTAGCAACTGCGGACAAGAAAATAAATGCAGTTGATAACATATGGAAGAAATAACTGTAAAATAAAATTATGCGGAGTCGCCCGTTTATGTCTACATTTTTGTCTACTGAGATATTTACCAATCTTCATTATTTATTTATTTATTATAGTAAAAAAAGTATTATTTTAGAAGACTCGTAGAAAAAGTATTGTATACAGTAGTGATATAATCAAGATTTTCAATCTCGTAACCTACTTAGGCAACTCGGCAAGCTTCGTTGCCTAAACACGGTACTCGACTGAAAAGCTCTCTATTATATCACGATTATATATAAATAATAAATAAATATTATAGGACATTATTACACAAATTGACTAAGTCCCACAGTAAGCTCAATAAGGCTTGTATTGAGGGTACTTAGACAACGATATATATAATATATAAATATTTATAAATACTTAAATACATAGAAAACCCCCATGACTCAGGAACAAATATCCATGCTCATCACACGAATAAATGCCCTTACCAGGATTTGAACCCGGGACCATCAGCTTCGTAGGCAGGGTCACTACCCACTAGGCCAAACCGGTCGTCATATATAATACTATTTGCTGCTATTATACCGTAGATCTAGATAGATACCGTACGCAAAACAGTCTTAATATTTGTCATTCAGTATAACACAGTTGAGTTTGGCCAGCGAGTCGTGACATAAGCAATTATTAAAAATCGAGTAAATATTATCATTTTATTTCTTAATGACTTCATTGCCATAAAGCTTTTTAGCTAACGGTTCATCAAAAATTTCTCGTAACTTACAGCTGAGCAGCAATGACACGATAATACTCTTCCCTGAGCCGGAGGTGCCGATTAAAGCCAACTGTTTGCCAGCCGGCAGCTAGAGACAGTCCACGGAGTAGGGCACGGGCACACTGAGCCGCGACTGTTACGTTATAGTGCTTTTCTCAAATACGTAAGCGAAAGCTAATGACACTAGCATTAACACCACTCGCCGTTGAATCAACTTAAAACTTCTTTTATTTCATTTCATTTCATTTATTCAACATTAAAAGTCATGTGCATTACAGAAGATGTTAGTTGGATGTAGTCAGTACATGACACCCGGGTATGGCGCATAATGTTAGTACTTATGAGGTACCTAATTACCTACTTATATACTATAGTACTTATAAATTCATGCATATCTAAATTAACATCTTTACAATATGATAAGAAGCTACTAATTAAATGTCATATTCGCTTATCAACGTTATTTCTAATATTATACAAACGCATATCTACCTAGGTTAATTCATCAATGGCAAAGTTAATACTAATGGTTGTGCTTTATGCCAATCCGAAACTCAATCAACGATTTAATGTCACATTTTTCTACAATTATTTACATTATAAAATAACAAAAGATAAAAGAGGTCATATTATTGATAGGTCATATTGCCTTACGGGTTCCGTAAAACCCCCCAACTATAGTCCAAAGCTCTCAACTATGGTCCAAAAATAAACTCATTTTTTCTCGTTCAGGTGTGTATTTTACTATATTTTTGTAGTTCTAAGGCAAAGTATGTTTATAAATGGAAGGTAAAACTAGGAGTAAACCAAAAGGAACATTGGTATAGATACTTAATTTCCTTTCGAACTTGTGGACCATAGGTGCAGTATTGGACTATAGTTGTGTAGTTTTACGGTTCTTATCTAGTTAGCTAGCCGAATCAATAGTTCCTTGTAACTTACCATGCTCCCGCTATCGGCATCATAACTCCTCAGCAACAATGAGACGATGGTACTCTTCCCTGAGCCGGAGGTGCCGACTAAAGCCAGCCGCCGGCCGGCCGGCAGCCTCAGGGCCAGGCCGCGCAGCACGCGCACGCCGGGCCGCGTCGGGTACGTGAAGTGCACGTCGTCGATCGTGATGTCGCCATTCGCCGTCTGAAACGTTTGTGAATTGCTCATGTCGTTGACAAGATACTGATTGAGAAGATCAGGAACGGGACGAGTAGTGTGAAAAGAATAGCAGTGGGTGATAAGAGGCAACAGTGGGAGGATGATTATTAACGATCATTATTCTTGTTGTTCCAGGAGCCTATGGAGTTTACTACATACAATATTTATTTGAAAACTGGTTAACTTTTAATACAAACGAAGAAGCGGATGAAATCTGGTTTCTTCATCCTTACTCCGATATTTTTAACCAAGAAGATATCATCCTAGTTAGCCAAGTAGTTTTGGAGGATTAACGCGCTAATTAAAATATAACAACTTGTGCAATTGAAAATGGTAATTTAACTGTTAAATCCATTCAGTTAGGTAGTATTTTCATAACGTCAAATCAAACTTATCACTATAGGTACATACGCATTTTGCGTAAATTACCTTTACATGATGATGCACAATTATGTCAAAGGAGTTATATTTTCTTCTCTGTTTCATTTTTAGGGTTCCGTAGCCAAATGGCAAAAAACGGAACCCTTATAGATTCGTCATGTCCGTCTGTCTGTCCGATTATGTCACAGCCACTTTTTTCCGAAACTATTAGAGCTATACTGTTCAAACTTGGTAAGTAGATGTATTCTATGAACCGCATTAAGATTTTTACACAAAAATAGAAAAAAAAAACAATAAATTTTGGCGGTTCCCCATACTTAGAACTGAAACTCAAAAAATCTTTTTTCATCAAACCCATAAGTTTGGGGTATCTATGGATAGGTCTTCAAAAATGATATTTAAGTAGGTTCCTAATATAATTTTTTTCTAAACAGAATAGTTTGCGCGAGAGACACATCCAAAGTGAAAAAATGTGTCCCCCCCCCTGTAACTTCTAAAATAACAAAATGAAAAATCTAAAAAAAAATGATATACATTACCATGCAAATTTCCACCGAAAATTGGTTTGAACGAGATCTAGTAAGTAGTTTTTTTTAATACGTCATAAATGGTACGGAACCCTTCATGGGCTAATCCGACTCGCACTTGGCCGCTTTTTCATTTACTAAGAATAGATACAATTGCGTGAGAACCTACTTAAGCTTTAATGTACCCTCCCACCCTCATCTATCATTTCACACCCTGGAACCTGGAACCGCGCACTGTGCGGTTTAAGAGGAATTTCCTCCCACGGACACTCCGGCCCGCTCCGCTCCCTGCCGAGGTTTTCTCGAGGGATCATACAGTTTGGGGTTCTTTAGTGCTTCCTCTAACAGTCTCATTTCTTACCCAGTTAGGAATTTCAGTGGCAGTCCCCTCAGTGATGACTCTAGGCGTGCGTTGTAAAGCCCTCAGTATACGTGCACCGGAGCGCCGCGCCGCCGCGAAGTTCGGCGCGAACGACAACGCCTCCGCCAACATCCAGGCGCCGTAGATCAGCGCTTCTGATACCCTGGGAACCAAGAGGGTAAGCGTTAGTGTCCGTTTTGTTTAAACTTACAAGAGAAAGGAGGAAGTTGTGTTTATACTCGTAAAGGTGTGGGATTAAAATATTGAAAAAGGATTAGGACTTTGGACTCTTCTGTCAGTGATTTATGGATTATTTTAGTACTCACAGTATAGCGTAGGCATAAGGCAAGTCTTCTCTCGCAATAAGATATCCCCCATAAGAGAGCGAGACAGCGTATCCCAACGTAGGGGCACAGAGACAGAGTCCGTAGACGGGGCCGCGCAGGAGCGAGGCGCGGCCGGCGCGCGCGCTGGCTTCCTGCAGGTTGGATACATATCTGTCCAGGATTGTGGATTCTACGCCTGTGGAAATAGGGAGCATTTTAAAAATTATAGTTTCATTAGACTCTCTAAATTTTTAAATGGCAATTGTTAAGGTTGAAAAGTTTGACGGTGATTTCGATTTATTATTAAGAGTGTTGAGCAAGCATTATACTTGCTATACGTTTCTAAAACAGCTTTATTTAAGAACGATTCCACCATGACATCTACTGAAATCATGAAAGCACAAAGAGGCGAGTGTAAATTTTGATAATCTGTTGGAGTCTCCTGAGAATCCTGATCCGTCAGAATCCAGATTTGATAGAACGTTGCGTTGTCCATGGCTGAATACTTAGTGCTTGTAAAACCTGACTTTTGGATAAATGTATATTCTTTATCACGATCTAATTGTCAGTTAATAGAAGGCGCTGTTCGGCTCCGTACAGTTACTTTGTTTAATGTTGATGTTTGACCATCCGTTGACCACAAAATTATATGGCATACTTAGTCTCAACTTCCAAACACATGGCACGTTTTTTTTTTCGGGTTTGTGCATCTTTCCTATTAACTCTTTGAATGAGAAATGTATCTGCGAGACACACGTGCCAGACAGTTCTGACAGGTAAATATGTGCGTATAATTATGATTAGATTTTATTACAAATCTTGCCCTTTTTGACGGTGTGGGTATGCAGAACGCATCGTTCAATTGGCCAATTTTGGGGGTATACATGGGACTCTCCCTTCCCGGTTCTTTCTACTGATAAAAAGGGGGAGGACACACACAAAACCCACATAGGCGTTTTCCAAAATGTGTCGTTTGGCGAGGCGTGGGCTCGCGCACATTCTACCACGACAACACGAACTTACCCAGACTTTGCACGGTGCGCACATTGGAGACGGCCTCGGTGGCGATTCTCGAGGCCTGCTCCAAGGCCTTCTTCTCTTTAACCTCGGCCTTCTTCATCACGTAGCCTTCCAGGTAGATGCCGCCGATCACCTATTAACAAAACAATTAAATCAACTACTTGAGTCGATAATTTGATACAGATATCCTCATCTAGATAGTAGAAGGTGAGGACGTTTTATTGACTTGTAAAGAAAGTTTTCGGTTAACGCGATAGCTATTCACGAAATAAAACTAATGAGATGGATTGGGTCATTCTGCAGATTTATGCCTGCGTCTAAACTCCGTCAAACCATACTAAATGTATGAAAAGTGAGGAGTTGCGTCTGACCACAGTTACATAAGTAATTTGAGAGTGACCCGATAAAATTTCGTATGTCACCCGTTCACCACGAGCTCTGTAATGAGTTCAACACGTTAGGATGTATTTTAAATTCATTACACGCGATCTATCAAAATAGTTTTGTTTTAAGACTTATCGCAGAATATTTATTTAAATTTTAAGCTGTATGAAGAGATGTGATGGTCAAGGCTGTCAACACGGTATCCTATTATATCGAGACCCACGGGAGTTTCACAGGTAGTTTGTCAACTAGAGATCAAAAAAATCTAAAAAGAAATAAGGGGATTTTTCAACACATTCCCTTAAACGGAAGCCGAAGGGCTTTGAAAGTGAATACCGTCAAGTCCGTAAACTGGAGACTGGAGGAGTAACATGAGACAAAGGAAATATTCCCCAATTATACATATATGAACGTGGCTGCCAGCAGTGTACTTTTTACAATCTTTGAACCAGGATTTACCAGTAAGGGAAACAACAGTTAGATTAGTTAATAGTCATATAGTCAAAAACTTTGTCTAAAGTTACCCCTCTGCCCCTACCCAACTTGACAGTACTACATAGGTACTACCTGATACAAGTTTAATAAAATTGGTCTATCCTACTACTTACGCAAGGTACGCTGAGCAGAGATACTAGGGTCATCTTCCAAGAGTAAGCCATGGCCAGGCTCACGCCGATGGCCATGGTGCTGATGCCCTGCAGCACCGTGCCCAGCCGGGTGCCTAAATAAGACAAGGACACGTTAAATTGACTTTTGAGAGCGGGGTGGTTTGGTGGTAAGTAAGTAAGTAAATAAATATTCTTTATTGCACCAACAATTATACATTTTACATACATGTAAAACTACAAATGAATTTTAAAGGAAAATAGAACCAGGTAACAACAGGCGGTCTTATCGCTAAAAAGCGATATCTTCCAGACAACCTAACGTAACCGGACCGGAGGCCAAGGCCAAAATTTTATGTGGGCAAGGTATATTTAGCGAGGCCTTCTGGTGGCGCAAGAAATAACGAACATTTTTACGTTGTGTCCGAGATACAGGTACTTATTTGAGGCGCGAGGCCCCTCGGACCGCGAGGCCGTAGGCGGTGGCCCACGTCGCCCACGCCTAATGCCGCCTCTGAATCGATGGTCGCCGGTCCAAACGAAAAATTGTATCCGGATGACAGATGCTATGAATCTAAATCTATTTAAGTTTTGACTGGCGTATTCTATCATAAGAGCGATTCAACTTGATCTAGGGTGTGATTGTGAAAGTCGAACTAGGTAATAGGAGTTTCGTCGCTGTTTCGCTAAACTTAGGCCATGAGAAAAGACATCACGTCAGCATCCCTCCCTTGCCTAACCCAAAATGAATAGTTACAATAGTCATAATAAGTTTTGGATGGCGTTACCAGTGGCGCCCTGCACGGCGGCGGCGTCGGTGGCGAGGCGCGCGCACAGCGCGCCCACCGAGTTCTGCGCGCGGTCGAACCAGCCCTGCTCCTGTCGACACATTCATTTAGGTAACATTTACTGATACATGGTACACGGTTAAAGCCTGACCAGAAATATATGATCATTGTCAAGAGGGCGCTGTTATTCTCATGTATAGGGTGACAGTTCAGTTTAGTATGAAAAATTTAGTTCCAATGAAATTCCGCAATATGGCGCTGATCATATATTACTGGTGGTTTTATGTTTTTCGGTGGCTGCCATTCTTAAATCCGGCAGCGGCAACGGCAGATTATGTATTATACCTGGTACAGATAGTTCCTGAGGGTATTCTCCCTAAGCCTCGTGGTGAGCCGGGTGCCAGCGCGGCCGAACAGCCACGCCTGCAGAAATGTGACGGCGCCACACGTGGCGGCCACGCCGGCGAACAGACCGGCGTATAGTTGAGACTGC
This sequence comes from Cydia pomonella, assembly GCF_033807575.1. Lineage (NCBI taxonomy): Eukaryota > Metazoa > Arthropoda > Insecta > Lepidoptera > Tortricidae > Cydia > Cydia pomonella. Next base: position 155,057 of record NC_084730.1, read on the forward strand.
GATAGAATCTTGTTGGGGTCAGATTCTGCGAACATCTGAGAAAAAGAAGATTAAAGACATTAGAAAAAAGTTTTTTTTAAAGTATCATTTTTGATACAAGCTTTTATTGCTGACTGTACTTTTCTTTCAACAGGCAACTAATAATCAATGAGACAATTCTAACAAACCCAAACACAATTAGGTTGCGTTATTTTATCACAGAGTTCCTATGGCCACCTCCTGTGTCCATCATCAGATCAGTTCGATGGTGCAATAATATTCCATTGTCACCCAACTTACATATATATCTACGTGAAGTTTCAGCTCAATTTAATGGGAAGTTGGTCTAATTTAGCTTGCAAGATTAGACCTGGAGATACAAACATTGCAAGTAAGCTTTTAAAAATTGATTCACATTTGAAGAGTACTTAAAACTTGTGTGAAGACATTAAAGGACTACTTTAAAAAGCAACTAAAGCCCTTTTTCAGTAAAAATAAAAAATAATATTGGCATATAATCATGTTGCTTTTCGATTCTGCAAGCATGTGAAAGAGGGGAGGGTTACAGATGAATCATACCTAGCCGTTTTCACGCTTAACGATGCTTCTAGCTGCGAATATTTAAGGCCCCTGCAGTAGCTTATATAAATTCTGATATCTTTGGTTCTGAAATGTAAGTCTATTTGTGGAAATTCTTTGTGATGGATTTCTGATAGGTACAGCCAATGGTACTTAACACTTTCGGTGGCAAGCGCCCGATTCCCAATACAAAATGAACACAGCATGTTCTTAGCAGTGAATGTGTTAAGGTTTGAAGAGGAAAGTAATAGTAAGGTTATTTTCTAATATTCTAAGATAATCACCGCATATATTTGTGAGAACAGAAGCGCGAACACGGGCATCGTGGCCCCGACGAGGAGCGACGCGAAGCCCCCACCGAGCAACAGGGGCCATTCAGGTGCGTTCAGCTTGAGGAGCTGCATGCTTGATACTGGGGCCTCTGCTGCTTCCTCTTCAGTCTCGTGTGTTTCCTCCTGGATAAGAACGACATTTAAAGTCAGGAATCTTATGTCATAATTTGCTTAGGTTTATCTCATTTTCCAGACAGAATCCGTGTCCGACAAAACTAGAGATTACTTACAATATGCTCTAGATCAGGCACCGCTACGTTGGGTACGTGTGCCCCTGCCACGGAACCCAGCCGCATGCTGCCGCGGAGAATACGCTCCGGTGTTAGAGATTCTGAAATCCAACGGTCATTTATAAGCGAATCACATTTGGGTAAAGAGGCTGTTTTTTTCAACAAACTACTCCATACTCCAGCGCTCTGCCATCTGAACCACCAAGACCTCATCCATAGGCAGCAAATTTTGCACTATATGGGTCTAGGGGACCCTAGCGACATCTACCGTAAGAACGTTACACTTCTTAGACGGCTACCGGAGTTCCAAGTCATTTTTTTTATGATAGAGGAGGCAAACGAGCAGACGGATCACCTGATGGTAAGCGATTACCGCCCATGGACACCTGCAACACCAGAGGGGTTGTTACTGCGTTGCCGGCCTTTAAGATGGGAGTGCGCTCTTTTCTTGAAGGTTTATTGAAGGAGATGGGAGATGGGGATGGGAGGAGGTTTAAGGAAGGGATATTGGAAATTCACCAGTAACGATGTGCTACCCATATTAAATTAATTTTTAATAAGCAGAAACGTAGTGTAGTTTAGTTTGCCATTAGTAACATATGATTTGCCTGATAAGGATGACTCACGCTAGACCGGGTCGGGGCCAGGCCGGAGCTTCCGGGGCTTCATTTTCTATGAAAAGCACCACGTAATCATCGATCAGCCGTCATAGGAAATGACGTGTCAGACACCTCGTGCCGGGCCCGGCCCGGTCTAATGTCAGTTATTAACTGCAACTGCCAGCATTTCGTCGCGATTGATATGACGATAGGTACATAAATGAAATAAATGTTGTATACTAAGAAAAAGTTACCGAGGCCTCCGTGCCCAAGGCTGGATCGAACCAGCGTCCTCTGCTATCGCGGCAGGTGGCAATATATTTTCTCAAAATAATTTAATTGTTCTAATAACTATACTTCTAACAATAAGTACTCTACTACCCCCACTAACTAGACCCTACTCATAGTGTTGTGTTCCTGCCGGTGAGTAAGGTTGTATAGTGCTTCTTATTACATGGTTACCCTAAACTATTACTACTGCAGCAATCGGGATACTTGCAGGTACTCTGACCTAACCAGTTCATTACGATGCTTCCTCTTTTACAGCCTCAACCCAAGTGAACGAGCCTGTCCAACATTTACCGTGTCCCCACCACCTGCTAAAACTACCGTGTTTTGACATAATGTTAAATCGTGTTCAGTATAATGTTATTTTTCCAACTACCCCTGTATTAATCGGGGTAACATAATAATGTTGTCACGGTATAATTATTATTTAACTGCTATCTTAAATGTAAACATAAATAAATCATGACATTCGGCCATCCAACTTCGTGCATGACTCCGGCGCACGAACCTTCTCACTAAAAGCTAGATCGATTTAAATCTTACACCAACCGTGAAAAATTATTTAAAGCGTCAAAACAGTTTCTAATGAAGTAAATTGAAACCTAACTTATCACAATTGATACATTTACATAATCAGGAAATGTGTTAAATAAAATTATAATGAGATACATGAAAATAATATCATGACATTCGGTCTTCTGTTTCCCCTTGTTCATATAACTTACTACTATGCCGTGACATTAGCATTTTGCTACGTTAATGAAAAATCTTAATACCTGTTGTTAATTTCGTATAACTAAAAAAAAAACAGACAAAGCTCAGTTTTTATTATGTATAAAGTTTGTTTTGGTTTCTCAAAAAACCAAACATTACTTCTGTCCGTTAAAACTTGTCTTTGATTTAATTCATTACCCGTTGTTTTACAGGTAAAAGTGGTTCGACTTCAGCACTATCTGTTTCAGTTCTACATTTAACAATCAAACCTTTCTTGACCCAATATTGTATTATACTACATTGCGTTAATGTAGACTTCATCTTACTCCATTCATGTATTAATCGTTACGTAACGTAGCAACAGGTTAGAGATAATATTTAACCCCTAAATGGCTTTAACTCTGAAGTCGACGTGACAATCTTTATAGTCATTAGTCCTGTGTTCAGCTCAAAACTATTAAGTTCAGTTGAAATTTTACACATTTACAATATTATGTCTCTGGATCCATATCTGCACGTGAAGTGTCAAACTTATATAAACGTATAATTGGATTGTTATAGGTAACAATACCTATAACAATGTTCAAGTTTTTGTACTTTTTTATTTAAAAGGTTGCTCTGATTGTTAATAATACTACTCATTTCATAATGGGTGTTCGTATGACAATAACACACGACAATTTCTTTATTCAAATGCCACCTTGAATAACATCGCTTTCAGAGGCTATTATACAACTCTGCTAGGGGTGATACTAAAGTGTCCTTGAGGTAATTAAATTTTGTGTCTTGAAATTTCAAAGGATGCCAAACATTTTGCAAAAGTTTCAGTTTCAATAATTGGTTGTATTTATACATTAACATAAGATTCCCGTATACTGCTTTTAAGGTGACTAAAGCACTGCTAGATACGCCTTTGACATCAATGTAAAATGACAAGTGTCAATACTAAAAACTCAAGTTCATTTAATTTAAACAATGATTGAAACTACCAAATCAAATTATTGTCATATCCAATAAAATCCATTTTTTTCTTTATATATATTTTTTTTTCTAGGACTACATCTATGCCATAATATATTGTTCATGTCATTGATCGAAGCTCACATTTTTATTAATATTATCTTGCCTTAAACCTCTACGAGCTTTTTTTTTTCTTCCAATATCTTGTATTACTTTTGTAAACAATATAAATTATGATAATTAGCAAACCATAACAGATATATCTTTACTAAAAGGACAATAACCCCAAATGTGCCTCATGGCATTAAGTCCGCCTTTTAATAAATAAGGTTTTCTTTTGTGCAATAAAGATTAAATAAATAACTGTTCTGTCAAACCTATATCTATAGCTTATTTGGGCGTTACTTGTTATTATCGTCAGGTAAATACTATATTAACTAACTATCCTCATTAAGCTTATTACATACAATTTATTGCGTATTTACCTTGTAACGCTACTAAAAACTCTACAGATACGTCAAATCTCTATCGTCTATGCACTCTTTTCTCACACATCTCTTTTTCATTCGTTTTTTTTTTTATAAATTATACATCGTTTTTTACTACTTCCACTTTTGAATTTCAGGAACTACGTAGCAGTTTAAAACGTTTTCTGGATATCTGTATCATATTTTTATACTTTCAACTTGCGAAATATGACCATGTACATTTGCGTTCAACTCAATTATCTTATCTGTCCCGTCGTAATTATCTAACTTTAACATCGCTACTAACTGATGCTGTTACAACGCATACTCCCATAGGTACTACAAGTACAAATTATATTGAATCGTTCGAACTGAACACCGCGTTTGCTAAGTTTCAAACGTTAGTTATGTAAATATAACTTCCAACCAATTCTAGATAATCACCATTCAATCTGCAAACAAAAGATTCGTCTCTCTATTGATCTTTCTGAATAATTGTTCCTTTATCTTCCCTGTTTCCCTACGTAATCTATATTTAGGGCAATTATCATCATCTACACTCAAGTGCCTACTTTTTTTCACTTGTTAGCCTTTGTCACAAATCCCATGGATACAACAAATCGTTTGCAATATGTCCGATCTGTTGTTTACTTTACAATCTCGACTACTCAAAATCTGTTTACCTGAGATACTCTTGTACTGTCTGAAGTCTACTCTATACTATATTTGTTCTATATTTAAGTCGTACAGTAAAACATATTTATTATACTATAACATTTGGTATTTCGGTAATCTCCATAGGTAGGTATACATATGCTTATATAGGCACTATCCTGTTACTGTTTATTTGTTAGCACTTATCACTTCAACATTATGCGTCCATCTGCATTCATTAGTTTTATTAATAATAATTAGTTTTATTACTTTTATTTAACGGAATATCTTGTTTAATCCATGATAATTACCTCTGATCTCTTATTTAATGCATTTCTATACATTTAACACCTTTTTATTCGAATAATAATTAAAGTTACTTCAAAATTATGATAGTTAGAACTTCGTGTGCATAAAATATACTCATACAACAATGTCTCTATTGTCTAATGTCTGTACAATATCTCAAAATGCAATATGAATATCGTCTAATCTATCGAAACATGAAAATAATTAACAATTATTTAAAATTTCACATATATATATAAAGATATTTCTTCTAATACTGATCATCAACAACATCGAGTTAATTATCCCAAAAGTTTAATCAATTTCACGAACTCGCTGTCACAAGAGTTTGCGACTCAAAAATTCAGTCAAAAACACTAAACATCCATAGCCAATATAAGATGTCAAATGTTATCACAATTTCATTTTACTATTTTTAATACTATCATATTTAGCTTGTTGGATACTAAAAAGGAGCTACAACTCTTACACATGCATCTTTCCTCAAGACTGCGTATAAGTAGTCATTTAGTCAACTATGTTGTTCTGAGTGGATTAAATTGAACAAAAGTTTATTTTTACATCGATAAAGCGACGTGTGTACTATAATATTTACAAAAGCTCAACTAAACATGGATAGGTTTATTAGCATCCACTTCATTTGATAAACTCCTGATCATCAGCTAACTCGAATCAGTCAATCGTGTCATGTCTTTTAAGTATTTGATAGGATACAATCATCTTTCTATACTCCTATTTTGTTCCATATTCCTCTCGATATCAATTATAAAGAAACAGCTGTATGTTATAACATACCCAATCTCTCTGCTCTATTGTTTTTGTCTTTTTTCAACAATTTTAATAATTCCTTTCTTTTACTACGTTCAACACTTATTTATTAGTTATCCTATTGTTCGAACATATGCGTTAAATTTTTTCAGGCATCATATTTTCAAATCTTCTATTATACCTCTATCTTGTCGCCTCTCTTTTTTTTTTTAACTGTTTGGGTCATTATTTACGTTTCTGTTTCTCATTTCACTATCGACTCACAAGAGATCACGAATTGTTCTACTATAAGTAAGCTAACAAACTACAGCAAACTTTTGCAATACTGTTTCGTGTCTTAATTATTGGTTGCATTAAGAAAACCCAGAATTCATTTATGAAAATACCACTAGCTTGTAGTTAATTTCATGTTCAAACTGGGTAACTTGATACTTTAGTCTGTAATGACATCACCTGTACACAGTTTGTCAATAAAATATTTCTATTCTATTTTAACTATGCATTTTGTCCACCTCTCAAAAAGATTACTCACACTGCTCTGGTCTATCCATTATAAGTCTCTGTATCCCGTCAAATGACAATTAATTTCTGTTATATTTATCAATCTCGTATAAACTTTCAATATCTTTTTCTCTAGTATATCGGCTTCTGCTTACCTACCTAAGTACCTCGATACTTTTCAATTTCCTGCTTAAAGGCAAATCTCTTTACTCGAAAGAAAGAAAGAAAACCTCGATCTGTGTTAGAACTCAGTCACTTTACGTACTTGCTGCTGTATCATTACTCACGACGGTTTAAATTTCTGCAGTTCAGTTTTGGATCACTATATCAAACTCAAGAGCCTTAATCAATGCTCAAGCATTAAACGCATTCATGTTCAATTACGTTCTTCATCTGGCTCAACACCCGAAATTCAAACAACTGTTTTTTCCTAGAAAAAGAGAAAAACTTCCCCAAATTCTAACAATTTTTTTTGTAAAAAATATTAATTGTAACACACATTTCAATCGAACAATAGTCACAGACATACAGTATCTGTTCTCTATGTACAACTTGTCTCTCTTTTCATTTTAGCATCTATTAATAGTATTAACCATTTCAATCGGACAATGCTCACACACATACAATATGTTTTCTATGTATAACTTATCTCTCTTTTCATTTTACCATCTATCAATAATATTAATAATATAATATTAGGTTTTGTTATACTTTTTTTTTTTACTTCATTTCATAAAATAAAATATTTGATACTCTGTATTATAGAATTTAACGGAGATCAAACTTAATTTCGATCTAACTTGTAATCAAGACGCTGTCTTACATTTTACCCACTTATACTTTATATTCTCTTCTCACAAGGCCACTGTAAATTCTATATCTAAAAAAATCGCGTAAGTATATCTCCACACACGACAGTCGTGAAACTGCCAGCGTCGATAAAAATCTATAATTCTTATCTTCATAAGAGTGTAATTTCACTAATTCATCCTTCGTTTGATTCATCTCTCCAAAATTTGAGGCGTATGCTCAGGGTTATTTTAATTTCAACCATATATAAAATAAAAAAATATATGAACCATTTCAAGAGAACGAACGTTCGCTACAAACGTTCCGTTTTTTTTCATATCTCACTTACAGCTCTCACATCACAAGTCACTATTGTGATTCTGTATCTCCGTTTAATCAATACATACGTATGCTTGTTGGAATTAAAAATCAATATAAGCTACAAATTACTTTTTTTTATTATCATTCCATCAATAACCAGTTGCATTCTCGTCATCGTACTAAATACTGTAAATATTACTTGCAATGTCACGTTAGAATATAATTTATGAACAATCAAAGAAAAGATTAGTCATCTTATTTGGACTAAAAAAAAACATCCGTCGCGTTCTCGCGACCACCATAGTCAAATCTTTAGAAACTAGTCATACAGAATTCACCATTCGCACATTCGCATTTTATAATTCGCAATTTCAATGTGTACACTTCCGTCAAAAAACAAACAATTTCATCTAATTCTCAACATCCGTGACGAACCCTCACGTCAAACAAAAATAAAATATTAAGATGTACTCTCACGTACTTTAATGTTTACTTTCCTTGACGCACGCTCACTTCACACAAAAATCAAATTTCAGATGTACTTTCACGTCAAATAACTTCTAACTACCTTGACGTATGCTCATGTCAAATAAAAAACAATTTCCTTGACGTGCTCTCACGATAAACAAAAATCAAATTTAAAACGCACGCTCACATCAAATAAAAATCAAATTTAAGACGCACTCTCACGTCAAATAATTTTCAACTTCCTTGACGCACACTCACGTCAAGTACAAATCATATTTCAGACGAACTCTCACGTCAAAAAATTTCCTACTTCCATGACGCATGCTCACGTCAATCGATAATCAAATTTTAGACGCACTCTCACGTCCAACAAAAGTTAAATAACTTGATTGAACAATAGTTATTTGTACAACAAGAAAGCAAAGTTTGATATTTCTTCGAGTGCTTGTTTTGATTGTATAATAAAATACGTAAAATATGGTGTTTTTATTAAATTTTAAACTTTTATTTCATTAATTAATTATTACGAATGAAGACTCGTAGGGTGTTTTGGAACGATGCGGTCTGACTTATTTCGGGGGTTTATTATAGACCGTCAATATACCGTTGAATTACGTATGCACTTTTTTTGTTCAAATATTCCGAACTTGTATTAGGCCCCGCTCGTTGAAATGACATTCGACTCTAAAGGTCACTTGAATGTTATTTTGTCTCACTCGGTGAGCAAAATGTGATTTTGCTCACTGTTTTTAAACAGCAAATTACCCTTGTTCGAGCTGCTGACGTGATAAAATATTTTCATCAGTGAAACAAACAAATTCGTTATAAATTATATTTCTTTCGCTCTTTGTTGTCTTTAACAAAACTATCATCTGGCACTGACACTGAATAGTTCTGTATACAACAAACTCTCAATACTCGCTCTCATGCTAATAAATATATTATTTATTATTGTCATACAAAAACTTGAGTTAACTTCTCTTAAGTTACCTTCGCTTATGTTAAGCTACCATAATGCTCTCTCACATTGTTATTATATATCGTGTACCTGCGTAACTTTAAATCATACTAGTAGACCATATGATTGACCAGCAATTTTACACAGACTCTGCATGAGTTTAATTATCATAACTTCTTTCCAAGTTCTATATTGTCGTTTAATACTAAATAAGTGATTTAGAATCAATGCATTTAAATTTACACACTGTCAAAATCCATTGTCACATTATACATAAGTATAGTGTCATTTAACCCAATTAAATTATCTCATTAATAAAAATAAAAAAAAAGATTGTCTATTTCAGGCTTCTAGCCCATAACAAATCTCTTTATGTTTCATTAAGATCTCTTAGATACGCTCATTTAAAATTACTAGTACCTGGGCGACCGAGCTCCGCTCGGCTACAACTATCCATTGCAATATGGTGGCGTATAATAGGTGATAATCTACATAAACTTAAAAAGTAAAATGTGAACTGACAATTATTATTATTTACAATCGAATTCAACCTTACAGCACTTGTCACAGAGTAACGCCATCTATTGCCAATTTCTCTTATTACATAGCTAATTTTTTTACCAAACCAAACCTGTCCAAAACAATAAAAATTAAAAATTATATATAAACTTGAACATATAAAAAAAAAAAAACAAAGATTAGTCACCGGGCGAGATTCGAACCCGTAACACTCGTTTCTAGCCGTCCGCGTCCCAACCCGCCGGACCAGACGGACAGTGGCCAGCAACACGAAATCAGCGACCACATTCTGCGTCGAAAGAAAAACGCATGAAAACTCGAAAACACGCGCCTTCCCAAACACAAGACTAATCTAGACCGACTGTACACCCCCAAAAACCCCCATATACCAAATTTCAGCGAAATCGCCAGAGCCGTTTCCGAGACCACAGAAAACTATATATATATACAAGAATTGCTCGTTCAAAGGTATAAGATAATGCAACGTCAGAACGTTATGTCAAACTATCATCTTCTAATTTACATACGCTCATGTAAATTTACCATAATGTACGCTCACATTATGAAGAACTATCATCATCTAATTTACTTACACTCAAGTAAATTTACATAATGTACGCTCACATTATGAAAAACTATCATCATCTAATTTACATACGCTCATGTAAATTTACCATAATGTACGCTCACATTATGAAGAACTATCATCATCTAATTTACTTACACTCAAGTAAATTTACATAATGTACGCTCACATTATGAAAAACTATCATCATCCAATTTACATACGCTCATGTAAATTTACCATAATGTACGCTCACATTATGAAGAACTATCATCATCTAATTTACTTACACTCAAGTAAATTTACATAATGTACGCTCACATTATGAAAAACTATCATCATCTAATTTACATACGCTCATGTAAATTTACCGTAATGTACGCTCACATTATGAAGTACTATCATCTAATTTACATACGCTCATGTAAATTTACCGTAATGTACGCTCACATTATGAAGTACTATCATCTAATTTACATTCGCTCATGTAAATTTACCATAATGTACGCTCACATTATGAATCTGCTATTCTATTTATCTCATCTTTCACGTCCAAACTCTTAATATTACCCTCTTAATATTACTCATGTTATTAAAACTACATAAGTATATACTACACAAAACGCTTGTTTACGTTGTTGTACACTAGCTTACTTTAAATAAGTATCTGTATTTACTTATATTTTTATGCTAGCCCGCTTTCAACTGTAAGGCTTTCATTAGCATAAATAAACTATGAGTCTCATACAATTTTAGCTAAATTGGAGTAAAATTTACAGATAACATGTGTAACACTGTCACCTGTATAACACTGTCACTGTCACCATTAAACGTAGGTATTTATTTCGACAAAAATATGTCTATAAATAGATACTTATTATTTCGCATTTTAGTGCTGTCCAATTCACTGATTTCGTATAGATTTAACTAAAACTGCTGCATTGAACATAAATCATGACGTGTACAACAATGAAATACATAAATGCTTTTAAAAATTCTTATCAAAGAAAAAAATATATAGGAAAGCATAACCTACTCCATGTGTAAAAATGACAAAACTAATTTATTTCTGGTCATGATTCCTCATATACTGATGTCTTAAAGGAACTTTTATTATCATAATATATATTTAATTAACTTTCTTGGGCCATCATATGATTTACAACAATCATTTAATATTATCTGTCTAAATTATCATAAATTCATTATCTATCACAATAAACTACCAGCCAATTTATTGTTTTCAGTTGCTTGCAAAGAAGTGGTAAGATATACTTCTTAATGACTATTTTTACTCACGAGTTTTAAAGCTACCTGCAACTTCATCATGCATTTTTTTAAATTGCTAATACATATAATAGTTACTTACAAGCAGTCGCCAAAAACATATATCTGAAGCATGTAAATCGTCCTAAACTCATGAAATAAAATACTTTTTATTTCTATAACTTACGTTTCATATAACTTAGGAATCAAAATAAATCTCAAAATCCCAATGTGGGTTAGTGGTACGTTAACACTTCTGATTTATAGTGCTTCTTATTACATGGTTACCCTAAACTATTACTACTGCAGCAATCGGGATACTTGCAGGTACTCTGACCTAACCAGTTCATTACGATGCTTCCTCTTTTACAGCCTCAACCCAAGTGAACGAGCCTGTCCAACATTTACCGTGTCCCCACCACCTGCTAAAACTACCGTGTTTTGACATAATGTTAAATCGTGTTCAGTATAATGTTATTTTTCCAACTACCCCTGTATTAATCGGGGTAACATAATAATGTTGTCACGGTATAATTATTATTTAACTGCTATCTTAAATGTAAACATAAATAAATCATGACATTTGCCAGAGCTCAACAAGGATGCGGAGTGTTAGGATCGGCAACGCGCATGTAAAACACCTCTGGAGTTGCAGGCGTACATAGGCTACTGAGACTGCTTACCATCAGGCGGGCCGTATGCTTGTTTGCCACCGACGCAGTACAAAAAAAGTACATATTTGCAATTTTCTCATTCTCATTAAGTCATAGTCATGTAGGTACGCAGTACTAATACATAACTGGTGACCGAAGAGCTGGCAGCTTCCTCGCACAACGTATCAGCATTGCGATACAACGAGAATATGCCGCCAGCATCCTTGGTGATTGCACCAAGGATGCTGGCGGCATATTCTCGTTGTATCGTAATGCTGAGGCATTGGCTTCAAGGGCCTATTTTAAATTTAAGCTAGTTATAGTAATCCTTTGTATATATCCATTATGTATATTGTTATTGTAAATAAAAAGTTTCCCTTCATACTTAGGAAGCTGTTTCTGTTTATAAAGTACGGTATCAATGCTTTATTTATCTGCTGCTTCTAAATATATACGGACGTCAATACTTTTATTAAAATAATCATGTTTTCAAGAGTATTTTACCTCGCGTTGAGGATCGCACGTTCGGTGCTCTTTTGAACCGGCTCTCCTCGACTACATCCTGGTCTTGATCTGACTCCACATCTGAGCAGGTCTTCTCCATGATTCTGTGGAAAATAAGTACATAATTATGTATGTAATAAATAATTATCAATAACTTAGAAGAAAACATTCGGGATTGAACCTAGGCTCACAATGTTATCGAAAAATAGGCCTACTACACTACCTATTTTTACAAGCTTATAATTAACTTGCCTTAGTATGGATGTCAGTGTGGGTCACACCTTAGGAAGCAAAATTTGATCCACTTCCCGATTTCCGATTGAGTTGAAATTTTGCATAAAAATGCAATATAAAAATATAATAACAGATTTTGACGAGTTGGACGAAAATTGATTAAATAAATAAATAAATAAATAAAACGTCCAAAATCAAGGTACTTAATAGTTAGGTAAAATAGTAATTGATTACATATAAAACAAACTTTCAATTGGTACAGGTCACAAATGTCACAATGCGTATATAATAATAATTCATTTTTACAGACAGTATCTCTTTAAGCTATCACGACAACAACACCACTATATCTCTAAGAAGGACAATATCTCTTCAAGCTATCACAATGACAACACCATTATATCTCTAAGAAGGACAGTATCTCTTCAAGCTATCACGATGACAACACCATTATATCTCTAAGAAGGACAGTATCTCTTCAAGCTATCACAATGACAACACCATTATATCTCTAAGAAGGACAGTTGTTCTTCAAACTATCACGATGACAACACCAATATCTCTAAGAAGGACAGTATCTCTTCAAGCTATCACAATGACAACACCATTATATCTCTAAGAAGGACAGTATCTCTTCAAGCTATCACAATGACAACACCATTATATCTCTAAGAAGGACAGTTGTTCTTCAAGCTATCACGATGACAACACCATTATATCTCTAAGAAGGACAGTATCTCTTCAAGCTATCACAATGACAACACCATTATATCTCTAAGAAGGACAGTATCTCTTCAAGCTATCACAATGACAACTCCATTATATCTCTAAGAAGGACAGTATCTCTTCAAGCTATCACAATGACAACACCATTATATCTCTAAGAAGGACAGTTGTTCTTCAAGCTATCACGATGACAACACCATTATATCTCTAAGAAGGATAGTATCTCTTCAAGCTATCACGATGACAACACCAATATCTCTAAGAAGGACAGTATCTCTTCAAGCTATCACAATGACAACACCATTATATCTCTAAGAAGGACAGTATCTCTTCAAGCTATCACAATGACAACACCATTATATCTCTAAGAAGGAGAGTTGTTCTTCAAGCTATCACGACGACAACACCATTATATCTCTAAGAAGGACAGTATCTCTTCAAGCTATCACAATGACAACACCATTATATCTCTAAGAAGGACAGTATCTCTTTAAGCTATCACAATTACAACACCATTATATCTCTAAGAAAGTCAGTATCTCTTCAAGCTATCACAATGACAACACCATTATATCTCTAAGAAGGACAGTATCTCTTCAAGCTATCACAATGACAACACCATTATATCTCTGAGAAGGACAGTATCTCTTCAAGCTATCACAATGACAACACCATTATATCTCTAAGAAGGACAGTATCTCTTCAAGCTATCACAATGACAACACCATTATATCTCTAAGAAGGACAGTTGTTCTTCAAGCTATCACGATGACAACACCATTATATCTCTAAGAAGGACAGTATCTCTTCAAGCTATCATGATGACAATACCATTATATCTCTAAGAAGGACAGTATCTCTTCAAGGTATCACGATGACAACACCATTATATCTCTAAGAAGGACAGTACCTCTTCAAGCTACTATGTCAACAACACCATTATATGTCTAAAAAGGACAGTATTTCTTCAAGCTATCACGACGACAACACCATTATATCTCTAATAAGGACAGTATCTCTTCAAGCTACAACGACAACAACACCATTATATCTCTAAGACGGACAGTATTTCTTCAAGCTATCACGACAATAACACCATTATATCTCTAATCTCTTCAAGCTATCATGTCAACAAGTGACCATCATATCTCTAAGCACTCGTGACTTACTCAGTGCTCATGTCTTCTTGCAACAGTTTCCAGTAGAGTCCCTTCTTCTCCAGCAGCTCTCGGTGCGAGCCCTGCTCCAGCACCGCTCCGTGCTCCACGTAGGCTATACGGGTTGCGTTCACTATTGTTGATAACCTGTGACAAACAATGATATTATTATAAAATTTTAGTCGCGAACAGCGAATCACCAGCTGTATAATGTGAATTCGACTTTAAATTCCTAACATTTACATTTACATTCATACATACATATATTCGACTACATATTCGAGGCTTTTTGAAATGCCAAATTTAGATATTGATAGTTTTTATAAGTAGGCATTTAATGCGCCTGGTTATTTACTGTATTTAGAACCAAGATTCTGACATGGCTATTATGCTATTATTAAATAGATATTTAATTTTGGCTCCTTGGAATTTGGCAACTTATAAAGGACCGCTGACTTAACCCCTTAACGCATGTCATAAAAATATTTTGTTTAAATTTGATTTTGACGACCGGTTTGGCCTAGTCGGTAGTGACCCTGCCTACGAAGCTGATGGTCCCGGGTTCAAATCCTGGTAAGGGCATTTATTCGTGTGATGAGCATGGATATTTGTTCCTGAGTCATGGGTGTTTTCTTTGTATTTAAGTATTTATGAATGTTTAGCAGTGGTGGCCGAGTGGATATGACGTCCGACTTTCAATCCGGAGGTCGCGGGTTCAAATCCTGGCTCGTACCAATGAGTTTTTCGGAACTTATGTACGAAATATCATTTGATATTTACCACTAGCTTTTCGGTGAAGGAAAACATCGTGAGGAAACCTGCAATACATCTGCGAAGAAATTCAAAGGTGTATGTGAAGTCCCCAATCCGCATCGGGCTAGCGTGGGGACTATAGCCCGAGCCCTCTCGCACATGAGAGGAGGCCTGTGCCCAGCAGTGGGACGTATATAGGCTGAATTATTATTATTTATAAATATTTATATATTATATATATCGTTGTCTAAGAACCCTCAACACAAGCCTTATTGAGCTTACTGTGGGACTTAGTCAATTTGTGTAATAATGTCCGATAATATTTATTTATTTATTTGAACTTTAATAGCTGTCAATAGAATTGAATATTATAACTGCCGTATATGGTTGGATATGCGGGTAAAGGGTAATTAATAAGACAGGATACGTGCTGATGGTAGTCGCTTTGCTATGGAATACCTTATCTTCAAATGAGACTCAAGTCTACTTACCTGTGTGATACAACTAGCGTGGTCCTTCCTTTGCTGGCCGCATCCAGCGCTGCTTGTACCTGTAAGAAACAAGATAACATTATAGATGACTAACTAGTCATTAGATTTTTATCCATCGCGAATATGGCTAATACGCCGAAGAAACTCAGAATCTTGAAATTTGGTACGAAGCAACGTCTTATAGCACAGATAAAGGAAAAATTGCGAAAACCGTAAATTTTTAGTTACATCATATAATAATATTATACCTACAGGTCTGTACGGAACCCTCGGTGCGCGAGTCCGACTCGCACTTGGCCGGGTTTTATTGAACGCTTACTAAATTTTGGTGGTAACTACTAGGGAAAAAAAATCTCACCTTTTACCAGTAGTTACTAATGGTAAAAGGTGGGAAAAAAATTCCCAGTAGTTACCACTGGTAACAATTTGGTGGTAACTAGTGGAATAACCCAAAAAAAATGCAAGTATTTTTGCCTTATCTGGACGCACCTTTTAAGCTTGCATTAGGTATTAGCAGTCACAGCTCACTTGGCGGCTGGAGTAAAAAGCGTAAGGCGCAAAGTCAAAGAAATTTGAATATTTCTAAAAATATGGAACTTCACTTCAATGTGGAATGTAATAACAGCTACGAAGATTCAAATTTCTTTGTCGCGACTCGAACTGTTTGATCTGACTCATACACAAATCTACCTGTCGTTCTGCAGCAGGGTCCAGCGCAGAAGTAGGCTCGTCTAGCAGCAAAATGGCGGGTTTCCGCAGAACGGCACGCGCGATGGCCACACGCTGTTTCTGTCCGCCGGAGAGCGAAGCGCCTCGCTCGCCGATTACTGTGTCGTAGCCCTGAGAACCCAGGTAAATAACGCGATCAAACGTTGGTCTTTTAAGATTCCCAGCGGATTCAAAGGTAAGATGAACGTAAATATGAAAATCATGCATAAACAAGTACGGTTCGCCTGCCGATAAAAGAATACTATCCCTTGTAACTTTAGAAATTGACACTTGACTTGCCTACTTTAAGATTGTACGACTTTTACTTAAACACTCGGGATGGGTCCTTCAACAAGATTATAATATTTCTTTACAGAAAAAGTCAGCCAGTAGAGAGTAGCGATGGTCAAGTTGTTTCTTTTTTGGTGGGTGGGGGTTTCCAGGCTTTTGCATCTATTTTATTTCCACTGGATCTACATTTTAAGTTTATCACTTCTGAGTCTGATTTATATGAAGGTTTTTGGACAGAAAATAATCGATCACTACTCGTTCTGTCGCAACTGGTCAGGTAAGTAGGTACTTCATTGATAACAATATGCTAAAGAAACAAATGAAATCACTTACATTTTTGAGTTTCGAGATAAATCCATGTGCGTTAGCGACGGTAGCTGCCTCGATGATGTCAGCCTCGCTGACGTAGTCCATGCCCAGCGCGATGTTCTCGCGGATGGTGCCACCGAACAGGACCGGCTCCTGGCCTACTACGCCTGTAACAGTAACAAATCATTGACCATCATTGCCAGCCTATACGAACCACTGGAGCACAGAGTTCCTCTACTGATACAAGAAGGTTTGCACTATAGTTTTCTTGCTAGTTGAATACGGATTGGAAATTCAAGGGCGTAGCCAGTTAGTGTAGTAGGAGGGGCCAAGTTGATATCGCCGCTCAGAGCTCTTTCACGATGACACGCCGCACATCATGCGTTAAATTCCTTGGACCGATCGAAATCTTCAGAAAAAGCATAAACCATGGCCATCCATCCACCAACACCACAAATCGTCCATAGCCGCATGCTTAAAGACATCTACTTCACCTCGGTTTTCATTTGAGATGTGACTATGTAGACTTCTGAAACTACTATGCCAGTAGAACTGTTCAAAATATGAAAAGCATGATATTTCGATGTACTCTCTCTAGACAACTGTTGCTTATTTCCTGCTTAAATGACTCGCCCTCGTCTTATTGCCACAAAGTCTCTTATTCAAGATTACCTATACTCCTCCTGTAGTGAGTGATGTTCAATTCGTTGAGTGGTCTTCCATCCACCTTCACGCTGCCTCCAGCTGGCTCATAAAGCCGCTGTAGCAGCTGCAAAGTTGTTGACTTGCCGCAGCCGGAACCACCCACTAGGGCGACGGTGTCACCGGGAGATACGCGGAGGTTGAAACCGCGGAGTACCTGGGAATGAATACATTACTGTGATCGAATCTAAAATCTTTAACCTAACCAAATAACTAAGGTATACATACGTACTAGTGTTTGACAGCCAAATTCCAATAGTTGATACCTAGACCGGCCTACCGCGAACACCGAAATTCGCGAATTGCGGGCATCTTTCTGTGTCAATCTAATTACGCCTTAAATTAAGTAAAAGAGAAAGATGCCCGCAATTTGCGAACTTCAGTGTTCGCGGTAGGCCCTCTGATCTGAGGAATTAACATTATAAGAGCAATACCCTTAACCATGAGTCGAAGATTGTACCTATAAATGGAAAAGACTCTTACCTTTACATCAGGTCTCGACGGATAATTAAAGTAGACATCCTCAAACACGATCTCCCCCTTCAACTTATCAATCTTCTCCCCTCGATCCAACATGGCGTCGATCTTCGACCTCCTCTCCAGCAGTCGGTAGAGGGAGGCGGCGGCGCCGCGCGCGGCCGCGAACAGTTCCAGGTGCGGGTGGCACATGGCGATGTTCTGGGAGGCCATGAATGTGCAGAAGAGGACCTGGAAAAACAACACGCTGTAATAAACAAGGTTTTTTTGGTGTATGATTGCCGTGGTGGAATACAGAAAGTGGTGGAAGTCTTTCAAGGAAGTTCATAGTCAAAATGAGAGATTTTAGTCGAGAGTCTATCGCAATAGGGTCATATTGTGCACACAAATTTGCCAAATGTTCCCACCTTATTGGCAAATGAGCAAACAGCCCACTTGACCGTAGCCGAGTCTTAAAAAAACCTATACACTCTATGATCCTTAATCCCACCGTGACCGTATGTAAGACACTTTTTATTGGGTCGTGTTTAAAATTCGCACTTAAATACCTACTTGATGGACGGAAAAAACCTCCGCTTCTCCTTCTTCAGGGAACCGCCGCTTCTCCTCCACTAGTACTGAAAAGACTGTCGCTTACAGGGTAATAGTTGGAATGTCTGTATTGTAACCAGTTCACTCCTTAAGGGACCAAATCTCTTGAGGAAACCACTGCATAACTGAGTACTAACTATTGTTGATAGAGACCTATAGTTGAAATGGTCTACTCACAGTGACCATAATCCCAGGATGGTACTCCTGCTCTTCCGGTGGCAGGTTCATGTCGCGGACGCACAGGGTGGTCCCGTACGCGAACACGACGGCGTTCAGCGAGTACGTGAGCAGCCAGCCCAGTCCCGAGCCCGCGCCAGCCCATAATCCCCGGCGTGATGATGCCGCCTTGGCTGGCGCAAGGAGACGTTTGTATCTGGAAGCAAAAAACAGCGATTTTTACATATTACTATAATCGCGTAGTTATGATAATACAACCAATGCTATGCCTGCCTTTCCACTGCGGCAGAGACTAGGGGAGATAAGAGGATCCATCAACAACCAATATCATGCATTGGTTGTTGGTTGTAATCCAGCAGAACGGAAAAGAGATGTATTACAACTCCTCCGTCTCAGTGGAAAATCAGCCTAGGTTGATTCTCACATCTCTCCTTACATCTCTGTTCATCTCTGCCACAGTGGATAGGCAACCTTACACTGCCCTTCTGAATTTCGCTGTGCTGATAGCTTTTATTTTACATCTTTCACTTTTTTTTTTAAGTTGTCACTCTTTCACAAAACACGCACACTGTCAGACACACACACTGTACTGATAGAAACAGAAAGTACCACGGCTTATGCTGCCTTTACACTAAGTGTACATGAGTGAAAATCACACACTAGCATTGATTCTCTTCTCCACTTCACTGCTTGCTCAATTCAAAGGCAGCTAGAGCCGCGACGCCGTACCTCTCCTCTCATCTAAGGCAGTTTTACACGGCCTAGGCCACTCACCGTTGTACCTCCACTTCTTCTCCTCCCAAAGCTCGTACGGTTCTGATGGCAGCTAGAGCCTCCTCGGCCGTGCGCCCCGCGGCGCCGTACGCCGCCACTTCTTCCGCGGAACATCGTGTTTGGTACTGCGAGGTTAAAACATTAAATGCTATTTTTGTACTTTGAATTGAATTGAAATCAGACTGCTTTTACCAACAATATTTTTGTTTCGCTTACAAGTATTATTAGTGTCTAAAGTGGTCTGACCCGGGGTAAATAACTAAAGAATAAAATATATAAAGTTTTCTTTAAACATTAAGGGACATCTTACACAGATTGACTTAGCCCCAACTGTACTAGATACATACCTACATAGAAAACACCCATGACTCACAAAACAAATACACCTTACCAGGATTCGAACCCAGGGCCATCGGTTTCATAGCCAATATAAAATAACATTAATAAAGTTTTGCAATTGTAGTTTCTACCGCATTTCCTATAGGTGCATATGTTCGTTGTATACCGCTTGCGTCCCTAGATAACCTTCGCCAAACGAAGTGGCAAAAAAACCGGACAAGTGTGAGTCGAACTCACCCACCGAGGGTTCCTTACTTTTCAGTATTTCTTGTTATAGCTGCAACAGAATTACATCATCTGTGAAAATTTCAACTGTCTAACTATCACGGTCCATGAGATACAGCCTGGTGACAAACGGACAGACAGACAGACGGACGGACAGCGGAGTCTTAGTAATAGGGTCCCGTTTTACCCTTTGTGTAGTGTTAAATATTAAGGATATCTCGAACGATCTTTTAGTTTTATTTTGTCAAGTGTTTGACAAGTGACAGATAGTTTTGCCGTTTTGGCGCGGTTTTGGTAAAATGTGACATTGACAGTCAGAGTACGACTGAGAGTAAAAACTCAAGCGATTGAATAAGAGATTTTATTGTTTTAATTGTGGAAAACTCAAAGATAAATAAACTATTGTACACTAATTCAGTATTTTTTGTGAGAGATCTATTAGTAGGTAGGTACGGAACACTAAAAACAGGGACTACGCAAGGAACATGATGAGAGAGTCTGTTTATTTGACAAACACTTATTAGTGATACAATGTTGATTAATGTATCACAAAAACTTTACCGATCAATGCTCTCCAGTATCAACTATTGAGATTAAAATTAAGTGTTTGTAATACACTTTCAGGATGTACATTAATTACAATCTAGTGTTTACATAAATAACTTCCTTTCCTTGCCCACTTCTACCTTAAAAATATTTCACTCCGGACCACACATGATGTGCATAAAAATCTTTAATAAACTTCCGCAGTCAATAAAAGAAATAGAAAATTCAAAATTATTCAATAAAGCACTTAACACACATCTAAAAGACAAATCTTTCTATACGCTGCAGGAGTTTTTTGATAATGGAACGTTAAATTAATACCTATGCTATGAGTAGGTAACTTAGCTCTTAAGCACTGCCTGTGATCTCAAATAATTGTCTCTAAATCTTTGTACTAGATTGTTATTTAGTTATAAGACTGCTGCGCCCTTGCAGGGTAGATATTATGTAATTTTGTGTACTTAATATGATTGCAATAAATGCTTTGTCTTGTCTTGTCTTGTCTTACATTAGGTACACTGCGTTAGTTGTTCATTTGTATATTTAAAGTCTTTTCTATGTATGTCTTACTTGCGGTTCAAAATACATACCTTATGGACTGTAACAGCAACTATTAATATTAATATAGGAACTATGGCCAAGCCGACCAGAGTGAGCTGCCAGCCGTTAGTAGAGCGAAAGAGGCGCCACATCCCCGACAGAGACAGCTAGATGTAACGTAGACTCTACGTCTCCAACCTTACGGTTCAAATTACCTTAGCAACAGTAGCGGCGACTAGAATAGCTTAGAAACTATGGCCAAGCCGACCAGAGTAAGCTGCCACCCGTAGTAGAGGGAAAGAGACGCCGCATCCACGACAAAGACAGCTAGATATGACATAGACTCTACGTCTCCAACCTTACGGTTCAAATTACCTTAGCAACAGTAGCGGCGACTAGAATAGCTATAGGAACTATGGCCAAGCCGACCAGAGTGAGCTGCCAGCCGTAGTAGAGGGAAAGAGTCGCCGCCGCCACGACAGAGCCGGCGAGATATGACGTCATCACCACGTGCTCGCCCACGCCGCCTCGGAACTTGTCCATGTCCCTGAAAAAAAAAGTTTAATAAGTTTTTGCCAAAAATGCCATTATCAATAAGGTAGATGTACCAGTCTTCGTCGCTGTCCCAATGTTTGGCTTTTCAACGGCTTATTGCATAAATAAGAAGACTACAATAAATATGACACTTGTGATGTAGTTTACGTACCATATATGTTATCTACATTCGACATTTAGACAGGTTAGTGTATAAACTATATAGATTTTCTAATAAAATTACGTTGATAACATTCAAAGGACCAGAATCAGGCGTGACTACGTGAGTGGATTGTGTTGAGCCAGAAAATATCTAAATATAGGTACCTATTTTTGAGACCATGGTCTTGCGTTATCGTTTTCGAATATAAGGAAGAAATAAAACGAATATGTCATACATTGGTACAAAGCCAAGGGTTGCGGAAAAAGTTAATATTTTAAAAATTATTTTAATGTTTAAATTTTTACAGATTTTAAACGATTCGGATTAAATCGTTTCATATACTTTCACTTTCGCATATAAGAAAATCGGCTAAGTGCGAGTCGGACTCGCACAGGAAGGGTTCCGTACCATTATCTATAAAAACGGTCACCCATCCAAGTACTGAATCTATAATCTGTACAAATCCAAAATATGGGTTCCACGGATGTTGCTTACATAATATCGTCAGTCAAGGTGTTTCGGCAGAAAAAGGCTTTTTGTGCAGACTTATAATATTCCTAACATGAGAGTTCATACCTACCAACTGGAATAGGTATCAGATGGGTATATTTAGGGGTCCCGAGGGTCACCTTTGAGAGCGTCTGCCAAGCACTTCTGGCAAAAAATACTGACAGTTTTCTCTTTTCTGTGTCTAGGTACATGTAAATTTCTAACTGAGGCCATCAATATTATTTCAGTAGGTATCAGTAACGCCCCCTATTTTGCACCGGAAATAACTTTATTCTTTTTACTTTCGGCAAGTTCCGCCGTGACAGACTATCAAATTCATACTTTTGATATGACATCGCTTTTATGGGAAACTATTATGCATTTCATCGCGGTATCAAGTCAGTAGGTACGAAGTTTTGCAGTCGGTTCTCCTAGCAATGTTGAAAATCGATATCTAAGGTAAGGTCCGGTCTGGCCTAGTGGCTAGTAACCCTGCCTATGAAGCCGATGGTCCCGGGTTCAAATCCTGGTAAGAGTATTTATTTGTGTGACAACCACGGATATTTGATCCGGAGTCATGGGTGGTTTCTATGTAATACAAGCTTTATTGAGCTTACTGTGGTACTTAGTCAATTTGTGTAATCATGTCCTATAATAATTATTCATTTTATTTATTTAAGAGGTCTTAATCGCTTACCATCAGGCGATTAATCTGCTCGTTTGCCTCATATATCATTTAAAAAAAATAGGTATAATTACCTCATTAGTTTTCCTGAATGAAAAAAGACATAAATGTCTCAACAATATCCTCAATTTTTTTTTATATAAAAACAGTAGTTGCAAGAAAACTCGAAGTCTCGTAACCCCATTATTTCTGTTTAAATACCGTTTAATATAATTGTCGATGATTATCCGGTTAATGCATATTCCAGTTCCTCTTGAAGCAATATTTAACAATGGATCACCATTGCGTCACGGCGTGGAACTGACTTCTGACGCATAGTTATTAGGCCCTTCTCTCACGAAGCTACTCTCAAGAGTCTCAAGCGATTTGTGTTTCTTATGTGTGTCCTACGCGTCGCTTGCACTAAGTAGCCGCCATACATATTCACTTCGTTTCGCACACGACGAGACACGTCGACGACGCGTTTGATATCAGTCGCACGATACTGTCTTGCTGGTCGCACGATACTGCATTGCTGGTCGCACGATACTGTCTTACTAGTCGCACGATATTGTCTTGCTGGTCGCACGATACTGTATTGCTGGTCGCACGATACTGTCTTGCTGGTCGCACAATACTGTCTTGCAGTAGCGACTCTAGTCGTATACGCGTCGCATTACAAAATGGCGACGGAATAAACTTTTAATATTAATTTTGTTCAAGAGGTAAAAAATTATCAATTTTAATATAATTAAGCTGCCAGAATATGTGATAAAAGATGTAACAGAAATAGGTCAATACTTTTTCTACGAGTCATCAAAAATAATATTTTTTTACTATAAAAACTAAATAAGTAATGAAAATTGGTAAGTATCTAGTAGCAGTAGAAAAATAGTACATTACGATACAAGTGCGAAAAATAGGAAATTCGAAACGAGTGGCGATAAATTAAAACACGACCGAAGGGAGTGTTTTAAATCGACAAGAGTTGCGAATTACCTGTTCGCACATGTATCGTACAACGTTTTACAGTACATATGGCCCTTTAAATGTTCGACATAGTAACGTAATGTGGTAATTTTCGCACTAGTGCGGTAAAGTAGCACCATATGTACTGTAAAAGTCATAAATGCGTGAGGCCCCGCCGGCCCGTCCCCCGCTCTATGGGAGCGCGGCGGCACGTGATTGGTATTTTTTTTATAGTTGACTAAAGTTAATTTTTTTAGAGTTATGGAATTTTATAGTTACATGAAAAGTACGCAATTACAGTTTGGTTTACGAAATCTTCATTCAACCATTACAGTCGCCGAGTAGAAAAAAAAGTGAGCGCGCAGTTTTTATCAGGCTCTATAATTTGTAATAATAATGGAATTATCTAATGTAGCATGGTGAATATTTGTAATTTAATTCAAAAGTGCCCGATTCGGAACCATAAGCTTACTTTTGCGAAGTTCGTTCTAATGCTAAAAAAATAAAAAACCCGGCCAAGAGCGTGTAGGTCCTTGCTCAGTGTAGGGTTCCGTTACCCTTCCGTCACAATAGGCTACATTGGAGCTATTAGTATAGGTACATAGGAAATTGTTAAGAAAGGGATGAAATGATACTTGGTGCCTTTCATCCGAGTTAAACACTACTTTACATATCGAATACGAGGAAACCAAAAAGACAAGACAAATTTCCATTTTCAGTAATTAAAGTTAAGCTCTTGAAAAAGTACAATACAATACAAATACACCTCAATACAGAAGCAATACAAATAATTAAGGAGAGGTAAACAACAGGCGGTCTTATCGCTAAAAAGCGATCTCTTCTAGACAACCTTTAGGTAGCGGAATTAGATAAATGTATGTCATGTCAGTAGTACTTACTCTGTTAATGCAGAGGCGAAGTTGAGGGTAGTGTTGGTGTCGAAGAACGCCATCTCTTGGCGAAGTACGGAGCGCAGCAACCGGTAGCGTAGCCGCGACACCTGCACAATAGCATAATGTGGTTAGAAAAACATCAGTTACGTAACTTGATAAAGTCAAAATTTACCTGAGAACATTGTTTTTGCTAATTTTGTAATTGTTATCGAATACCAATATTTAAAAAAAAACCGGACAAGTGGGAGTCGGACTCGCCCACCGAGGATTCCGCACTTTTTAGTATTTGTTGTTATGGCGGCAACAGATTTACATTATCTGTAAAAATTACAACTATCTAGCTATCACGGTTCATGAGATACAGCCTGGTGATAGACGGACCGACGGACAGACAGACCAACAGACAGACAGACGCACGGACTGAGAAGTCTCAGTAATAGGGTCCCGTTTTACCCTTTGGATACGGAACCCTAAAAAAACACAATTGTTAAATTTAAGTTAAAGCACGCTACAGAGAGCGGTTATTTTGGTACTGACCATTCTAGCAGCAGCCCAGTTGACCAGCAGCTGGCAAGCCATGATGGCCACACTGGCCAGCGCGAACGCTATGGAGTCTTCCACCACTCACCATTAGAGAGAGACAGATGTAGCACGCTACAGAGAGCGGTTGTTCTTGTACTGACCATTCTAGCAGCTGCCCAGTTGGCCAGCGTGACGGCGGCGGCGGCGGCCAGTAGCTGGCAAGCCATGATGGCCACACTGGCCAGCGCGAAGGCTATGGCATCTTCTATTAGAGCATCCATGTGAAGAGTACGGTTACCATCAGGTCTGGAAGGAAATTAAAGATTAGGCTCATTAGGCAGGATGTTCTTGGCGGTCTTTATTTGTATATAATTATATAGCATCAAAGGGTTAGGGCTTGTGCACAAATCACGCGAGGTCTTTTCGGCTACTTATTGAATTTTTAGCGATTCCGTTTTTAGTTTTTTCTTTCAAAATGGCGGATTTGGATGCTCTAGGTTATCAGCAGTGGTTGAGTCCTGTCACCCCTAAGACTAACTAGAGATCCTGATTTTACCCCTCCTCCCAATAATCATCAATAATTTTTCTTATAGGTCTAATCTTTGTTATCTTTAATTAAGCTTATTACCCCCGTGAAATACCAGTTTTATCCCCACGGGGGTACTCGTAATTGCCCCCAGGTTAAGAACCGCTGGTTTACAGCTTACTTACTTACTCCTCTGGCGCAGCGACTCAAAATGTGTCTTGGCCTCCAACACGACTGCTCGCCACTGATCCCAGTCCTGTGCAGTTTCTCACCAGTCTTCAACCTGGAGCTCGCGCAGATCCGTGTCCACCACATCCGCCTATCGATACCTGGGTCGACCGGCCGGGCGGCGTGCTGTGGGTTTTCCGTCAAACGCTCTTTTCACCGCTACTACTCGTATTAGTGTTTGTACTTACACTTCTCTCCCTCCATGGAATAAGTGCAGCACCGCCGGCGACGTGGCCCTCGTGGCCTTGTGTCTCGCTACGAACAGTGCCGTGAGCTCCCCGTATATTAGCACGGCTAGCACTAGGCCACATGAGCATAGCCATGACGCCACCACGCCCAGGCATGTGGCGAGGCGCTCTAGAGGTGTTGCGTAGCGCCACTGAAACAAACAAAGAAAGGAATTTAAAATGCACACTTTTCGGCGTTTTTATAAATTTAACACATGCTTATGTGACGTCACTACAAAGTTCAACATTTATTCAGCAAATACGTGAGCATAAAATTTACATGCAAAGAAAAATTATAAAACACAATTTACGGAAAATATCAATTCAAACTATGGCATTATTATTACTTAGGTACATGTATAAAGTCTCTTAATGTCGAATTCCAAAAAAAAACTGTTATTAATAATATGAAAAAGGTTAGGTTTTTTATAATGTGTTTTTATTTATTTATTTATTTAATCTTTATTGCATATAAGAAAACACACTGTACAATAGGCGAACTGAATGCCGTAAGGCATTCTCTACCAGTCAACCTTTAGGCAAAGCAGATAAGTTATAGGCGGTAAATTTTATAGTTTTTAATATTTTACTTTTATTATACATATTGTAAAAAGCCTAAACCGAGATTTAAAATAAATAAAGTAATATTAAAGTCACGAGAAAATAGTTGTCGGCGTTTTCGGTCATTGACATAGGTACTAGTACAGATAATGAACCTACGATATGTTCATTATATTTTCATTTTGAAAGTAAAAATCAATCTCATGGTTTTATAACAGAGACAGACTATTATATATAACATTATATTCGTATATCTTATGGTTCTTGATAATCGAAGACTAACACTTCCTTGAGCTCGATTCGGATTTAATTATTTGTAGTGATTTTGGACGGGTTTTGATGCGACTAAAAGATCGCCTAGGATGATTGGTGTGTGTAAACGGGCTTATATACAAATCACGCGAGGTCCGATAGGGGGGCCCGGGTCACGAAAAAATCTAGACGAATCACGTTGGGAGAGAGGGGGGGGGGGGGTTATAATAACATACCTACGTAGTAGCTGAGTATTTTAATAATTTTATTTAATAAACGCAAAAAAGTTAAGAAATGCTACAGTTAATAGCGTGTGACGGAATGATTATGAACACGGAGGAAATATTTAATACGAATCGAATACATTAAGAGATAGTCACACTGTTATATATTATTATTAAGTATTACGTATTTTTAAATGACGTAAAAACAAGAGAAAAGTCTTAATTTGTTTGATGTTAAAACGTGTCCACTGGGTG
Organism: Cydia pomonella; assembly: GCF_033807575.1. Classification (NCBI taxonomy): domain Eukaryota; kingdom Metazoa; phylum Arthropoda; class Insecta; order Lepidoptera; family Tortricidae; genus Cydia; species Cydia pomonella. Next base: position 183,027 of record NC_084730.1, read on the forward strand.
GCAAAATAAATAAACTAATTAATATTATGAAACGATTTTACACAGATCGGCCTAGTGTCCCTATAGCCTGGCGCATATAGTTCGTTTTTTATCATTAGGAAGAAGGTAAGCGATCTTGACGTGACTTTTTATAAAAGATCACTTTTGAAAAATAAGTCACAGCAAATATTTTAGGATTATAAATCATATACCATCTTTTACTTTCTTTTGCTTTCATAACTAATATAAACAAAATTAAAAAAGCGGCCAAGTGCGAGTCGGACTCGCCCATGAAGGGTTCCTTTATGACGTATTAAAAAAAACTACTTAAACTACTAGATCTCGTTCAACATTTTACCACTTTGGACACACATTTTACCACTTTGGTAGTGTCTCTCGCGCAAACTATTCACTTTAGAAAAAAATTATATTAGGAACCTAAATATCATTTTTGAAGACCTATCCATAGATACCCCACACGTATGTGTTTGACAAAAAAAATTTTTTTTTTAATTTTATGACGTATTAAAAAAAACTACTCACTAGATCTCGTTCAAAACAATTTTCGTTAGAAGTTTGCATCGTAATGTATATCATATATTTTTTTTAGATTTTTCATTCTGTTATTTTAGAAGTTACAGGGGGGGGGGACACACTTTTTTTTACTTTGGGAGGTTCTCTCGCGCAAACTATTCAGTTTAGAAAAAAATGATATTAGAAACCTTAATATCATTTTTGAAGACCTATCCATAGATACCCCACATGTATGGGTATGTTGAAAAAAAAAATTTTTTTTAATTTCATGACGTATTTAAAAAAAACTACTTACTAGATCTCGTTCAAACCAATTTTCGGTGGAAGTTTACATGGCAATGTATATCATATATTTTTTTTAGATTTTTCATTCTGTTATTTTAGAAGTTACGGGGGGGGGGGGACACACATTTTACCACTTTGGAAGTGTCTCTCGCGCAAACTATTCATTTTAGAAAAAAATGATGTTAGAAACCTCAATATCATTTTTGAAGACCTATCCATAGATACCCCACACGTATGGGTTTGATGAAAAAAGATTTTTTGAGTTTCAGTTCTAAGTATGGGGAACCCCCAAAATTTATTGTTTTTTTTCTATTTTTGTGTGAAAATCTTAATGCGGTTCATTAGGTTCATAGAATACATCCACTTACTAAGTTTGAACAGTACAGCTCTTATAGTTTCGGAAAAAAGTGGCTGTGACAGAATCGGACAGACAGACGGACATGACGAATCTATAAGGGTTCAGTTTTTTGCCATTTGGCTACGGAACCCTAAAAAAAGCGTTTTTCAATAATTTTACATAAAAACACGTCAAGATTGTTTACCTTTTTTCTTCAGATCATGGCTGATTTTTATGTATGTTTTAGAAAACATCGGTAAAAAATTATAATCAACATTACCAGACCATTTCTGCCGGCGGTAACTATATTACCAAATGCTTTAAAACTCAAAAAAATATTGTAACTTATAAAAAATATTGACTTTACTTGCTTACTTATATTCTCACTCATGATTTTTATATACATATGATACTCAGGGAACTCTTACTTCCTCTAGCCACACCCATTGGAGGGGCCCACATAAAGTTTCACGTGGACACTAAATAGACATAAACTTTAAAAATAATGTAAGTATATTAGAATATGCCTGAAATAAGTAGTATATTTTTCACATAGCAATACAATTTGGCGTTTAAGTGCCAGTTGCCACGGCAGTTTACTATATAAATAAATAAAGAATAAATAAATATTATAGGACATTATTACACAAATTTACTAAGTCCCACAGTAAGCTCAATAAGGCTTGTGTTGTAGGTACCTAGACAACGATATATATATAATTATAAATACTTAAATACATAGAAAACATCCATGACTCAGAAACAAATATCCGTGTTCATCAATTCAATTCAATTCAATACTTTATTGATAAAATAAAATTTTACATGTCAGGTACCATTGTGCTTATAGCTAAGTCTTATTATTTAATATTGCTCATAGTTGAGAGGCAAGGCTGAGTTAACGAACCAGTTGTTTTGTATGTATATATATACACATATGTACATAGTTTTACTCACCAGATACAGTGCATCACACTAATATATGCTCGTACCAGGATTTGAACCCGGGACCATCAGCTTCATAGGCGGCTTCACTACCCACTAGGCCAGACCGGTCGTCAAAATGAAACTTCCCATACAATAAAATTAAGCGAACGCTTTAACGGTGATATACAGTTTGATGCAACTGCCCCTTAGGGTTATAAATTCTATGGAGATGACAGCTGTCACCGTACAAGCAATGTGGAAAATATTTCAAAGATAATAAGGTGTCATTAGCGTGAGGTTAACACTGATATCACATTTCGCGAGACTCGTGACACTAACCTCAGATAAACAATACGATAATCACATGAACTTGAGTTTTGCAAAACCAACAATGCTTCCCACGAGTGTCTGTCCGCCGCTATCAGATGCCGACCTTTCCCAGCACGTCATCTCCAAGGCGAACATACCAGCCAAGGACAAGGCCAGAGGTTGGTATTGTACTAAGAAGTTTCCAAAATGCCCAACCCTGCACTGAACTGGTGCTGGTCGTGCGGCTTCAACGGCCGAGCATAGCAAACGGCGCAAATAACGGCACGCTCGGCAGTGGCTACGTGTTTGAGCCTTTTGTGGTGGAAACGTTAGGGTCATGGGGGCCCAGCGCCCGGCGTTTATATAAGGATTTGACGTCGCATTTGGTGGATGCCACGGGTGACAATGTGCAATAAAATTTAAAATAAATAAATACAGGTGACCAAAGGGCTGGTCAGTATTTTGCCCAAATTATTAGCATCGCCATTCAACGGGGAAATGCGGCCAGCCTGCTGGCCACTCTGCCTGCTGGCGGCGAGTTACAGGGCTTTCTAATGTATACTTTTAGAGTAAGTTGACGAAGCCTGTAGATGATTATGCGTTTGTGTTCACCTGGCGAAGCTTGCGTTGCGGATATAAAATCATGGTCCCTGAATAAAAGCTGTCGTATTTGATTAAAAAAATCCCCAAATGTACCTACCTACATAGGAAAAGTTCTTAGAAATTTCAATTATTATAATTTTTTTATTATTTTATTTGATACACTAGCAGCTCTTGGAGCTGATGCGTGTATATCGCAGCACTTGTGTTTATTTAGCACTTTTTAATGTTATAAAATGTGTATCTAGTCTGTTTTTGAAAGAGTTCACTGACGGTGCACTAACCACAGTTTCTGGTAGAGAGTTCCACACATTTACTACACGATTCGGCAAGAAGTGTTTCCTAGGGTTGCTAGCACATGGAGGTTTGACTAGTTTTTTAGAGTGTCCTCTTAACCTTACATTCTGGCTTGATATGTATAGGTCTTTAATATTTGGAACATTGTAGTGTCCAGACAAGACTTTGTATGTCTCAATAAGATCGCCTCGCTTCCTTCTGTCCTCCAATGTTGTAAGACCTAATTTTGCAAACAATAAAAACTGGACCCGGGTATGTCCTTTAACTACGTCCAAAAGAGACGGTATGGGTACTGTGAATGTCATCTCATTTTGTGTGGTAGGGCACAGCACAGCGGATGTCATTCCCGATCTAGAGCAGAGTCCAACTGGGGAAGTACCTCCCTACAGTAAACCGTAGCCAAATAACACTGCACCCTACTCATATTTAGTGTTGTGTCCCTGCCGGTGAGTGAGGTTGCCAGAGATTTCCTTTACTTCTAAGCATCGCCATGTGTATGTAATATATTATATTCTGAGTGTTTTAATCATAATATAATGTCAGTTCACTACTCATAGAGACCGAAGAGGGCCATAGGAATACAGTAATAAAACAATACCTATAGTATGTCTCCCACCATGGGGCTTTTAATGCAGGGCTCGATTCTACTCACTAAATCGAGCTTCTTTTACTATGGGACCAACCCGAAATCACGAAAAGAAATATGGCTTTTCAATAGAAAACATTGGCATTAGTTATGTTCCAATGACATGTAATCAATTATTTTACTCCCTCTCTTTTATGCAATAGCAATATATGCAAATATGCAATCACCATTACCAATTAAATTCAAACAATAAGGTGTAATGTCTGTACTTATTATACTCAATTAGTTTTATTATTTCTCAGAATGTCAAGGAAACTAAGAAATCGTAATAAAAAATAAGGCATTGAATCCTGCGAAACGAATAAAAAGGTCAATGGCATTTAAAAACAATTGACTGATTCATAATATGGATTAATTTAATATTTTTTTCACATCAACTATTCCAAAAAGAGCTTTTTCTTCCCCGCTAGGAGGGATCAAAGTAGCACTTTTCTCTTCTAGGACACGATTTTTTTTCTTCTTGGCATGCCATTTTTTTGCTTAAATAATAATTTGGAACATAACAGCCGGCCAGCACAATATGAGATACAATCGTGAAAAGTCTGAGTTTATGCTTATGGAGGCGGCACATACCTATGCCCATACACATACCTCCGCTCCTACTTGATGGGGTTCCATTGCGTAGAGTACAGGAAGTTAAATATCTTGGCCATATTCTATTGTCTAGTTTAAAAGATCTGGAGGACGTAGAAAGGCAAAGGCGAGCCACTGCGGTACGCGCGAATATGTTGGCTAGAAGATTCGCCAAATGTAGCGACAGCGTAAAAAGGCAGCTGTTCCTCAGTTTTTGTACAAGCGTCTATACAGTGGAGCTATAGCCCGACTACACCTGCGCGGCGGTCAGAGACTTGCGTGTGCAGTATAACAACGCGTGGCGGGCGCTGTTCGCTGGTGCAGCGCGAGCGCCATGTTCGCGGAAGGGCGCGCGCCGGGCTGGGACGCGCTGCTGCGCGCGAGAAGCGCCACCGCCAGAAAGGCAATATACGGCTCCTCCAACACGCTACTGTCGGCGGTGAGAGAGTGGGACGCCAGCCCGCTGCACGAGCGCCGGAGGGGCTACCACAAGCCTATCGTGACGGGCTCAGGGTAACCCGGGATGCAGGCCCTTATTTGAATTTTAATGTAATATAATATATTGTTATTTAAATTTTAAGTTGTTATTTAATTTGATTTAATTTTAATTTAATTTAATTCTTTATGTAATGTAATTATGTGTAAATGTATAATGTATATATATGGAAATAATTTTCTGGATTAAATTTCATTCATTCATTCATTCATAATAATTTCCACATATGTAATGTGAAAAACAGTATGGTATGGGCCTTGGGCGTTAATTTTTGAATGCCTCACTACGCTCAGGATTCTATTTAAGAACCCCTCGCTACGCTCAGAATTCAATTATAGATTTCTTCGCTTCGTTAAGGATTCAATGTACGCGTTCGCCGTAAATATGTCATTTTGCTCCCTTCTAACAAAATCTACTATTAACTACATAGCAGTGGCGGTGGGTAAATCAACTCATAGGGCAAGCCGGAGTAATTTGGTCTGCTCTAGCTTTAACTTATTGAACGCTTTATGTCATAAACACGCATCACTCCAACTATGGAAGGTAGAGGCAAGGAACAGAAACTCCTTAGGCAGAATTGTTGCAAAAGTGTCCAGCTGTCAGCTATAAAATAATAGTTCCAAATCTCTCCAGAGTAGCGCTAGAGTAGCTAAGAACCTAGGCGTTATTGACGGAGTGAAGTGGGCTGTCTATGATTAGATTTTATTCCTAATTATTCTAGGTATTGTAGCGCCACCTATTTATGGTTTTTTGTCGGACACTTTTTGGTATATGGAGATTTTGTTCCTTGCCTCCATACTCCCGGGCGCAAGCGAGCTAGCGAAGTAACCCTACCTACCTACGTAAATTTTGTAACATAATTGTCTTTATAAATATTAATTTATGACACTAAAATACCCACACACTTTTAATTACCTATAATTTTATCTGTATAAATAAGTACCTAGTGATTTTAATAGCACTCTGTCAGTTTTTTAAATCTAATTTACCTTAAAAACAAATTAATAAGCAGTTATTAACTTATATGAAATTACTTAAAAGCTCATAACTCATTTATTATTAAAAAAAAGCGTTAAAATCTACATTCAATGGTAATGAATATAATTGTTTATGTGAGAAATACGCTTTAGCGTTTTTAAGCAAGTATTATCAAACTTATCTCAACCGGGGATCTCTTCCAGTCGACCTTGGATCACGCGACGCAAAGTCACGGTCTCAGCCAAGTTATCGAGCTTTCTTTATAGAGCTGTAACACGCACTTACACTCGGTCAAGTAAAGTCAAGTGAATATTATTAGTTTTAGTAGTATGTAATAGTGTTACCAGATGGTAAAAGAAATATTTTACAGTACATATGGCGCTACTTTACCGCACTAGTGCGATAATTAGCACATTACGTAACTATGTCAAAAATCTAAATTGTTATATGTTCTGTAAAACGTTGTACGATACATATGCATTGCAATGCAAACATGACGTACTTCAAATTAGGTCTTGAAATACTACGTATTTGGTGCGATGAGTGAAAATGATATGTAAAGGAATTTCATGCAGCCTTACACACCTAGGCCTGTAAAGTAACCTTCAGTAATAAGTGCATTTATTGCTTTCATAGGTGCTTTACTGTACAGGTCCACCGGTAAACAAAAGAAGTACTTACCTTTTGTTTTTAAACGTCAAATTATGACATAATGTTTGGCATAATTTTATGTTTTCTGATTGATACTAGTACTATATTATGTTTATTACTAAATAACTTAAGATACAATATACATGAACATGGAGACGGTAAAGAGCATATAAAAAAAACTGCCTTCAGTAGTGATATGAAGAGGTAGTAGAAGAGAAGGGTCTTGGGGGACTTTCAGTATATGATTCCTGCACCATCTTCGCAGTCAAAAGCTTTAATGTGTCGTTTGGCATTCAATCATCAAGTATTAGTAGATTAGTAATTTGTTTTTAGTATTCTATGAACCGCATTAAGATTTTTACACAAAAATAGAAAAAAAAAAATTTGGGGGTTTCCCATACTTATAACTGAAACTCAACAATCTTTTTTCATCAAACCCATACGTGTAGGGTATCTATCATGTATCTATGGATAGGTCTTCAAAAATGATATTTAGGTTTCTAATATCATTTTTTTCTAAACTGAATAGTTTGCGAGAGACACTTCCAAAGTGGTAAAATGTGTGTCCCCCCCCCCCCCCCAGTAACTCTAAAATAGTAGAATGAAAAATCTAAAAAAAATATATGATAAACATTACCATGCAAACTTCCACCGAAAATTGGTTTGAACGAGATCTAGTAAGTAGTTTTTTTTAATACGTCATAAATAGTACCCCTTCCCCTTCATGGGCGAGTCCGACTCGCACTTGGCCGCTTTTTTTATTGCAAGTTTGACAAAAGCACTGTACAAGTGTACAAATCACGGCGAGAAACGGGGTTGCCGGCCGAGTATCTCTGTATCTGCTTGGCCTGCAACCCTTCGTTTTCCGACCTCCATAGTAACGTACTATTTCGCTACTTTTGGCCCTCGTGTGTGACGTGCGGCATTAGGTAATTTAGGGTAGTTAAACAAAAGCTTGTAATAATAGAAACTAACTTATCTACATCAATACCACTACTTGAACTTTAAAATAAATGTTTCTAAATATATAAAAAAGCGGCCAAGTGCGAGTCGGACTCGCCCATGAAGGGTTCCGTACCATTTATAACGTATTAAAAAAAACTACTTACTAGATCTCGTTCAAACCAATTTTCGGTGGAAGTTTGCATGGTAATGTATATCATATATATTTTTTAGATTTTTCATTCTGTTATTTTAGAAGCTACAGGGGGGGGGGGGGACGACACACATTTTACCACTTTGGAAGTGTCTCTCGCGCAAACTATTCAGTTTAGAAAAAAATGATATTAGAAACCTAAATATCATTTTTGATGACCTATCTATAGATACCGCACACGTATGGGTTTGATGAAAAAAGTTTTTTTGAGTTTTTTGTTCTAAGTATGGGGAACCCCCAAAATTTATTTTTTTTTTTTCTATTTTTGTGTGAAAATCTTAATGCGGTTCATAGAATACATCTACTTACCAAGTTTGAACAGTATAGCTCTTATAGTTTCGGCAAAAAGTGGCTGTGACATAATCGGACAGACAGACGGACATGATGAATCTATAAGGGTTCCGTTTTTTGCCATTTGGCTACGGAACCCTAAAAATGGGCCGGACATTTGAGACAGAATACATAGCCACGTAACATTATATAGGTCTATGCCACGTGATTTATTGAATCGGACGTTACTTTACGGATTTCTGTTTTTACAAACGGCTAGCGTTCCTTTTCCAATGAAACTGTTTGGTTCACATGATCGCTCAAGTGATTTGACTTTGGATGTATTAATGATGGGACCTAATTGGTCCCGAGAGTCTTATGTCATATTTGATTTGGCTCGGGGCCTGAAATAGACGCGCTCGAATCATGTGACTTCCTTCTGTAAAGATTCCCATGTTTATAAGTGTTGTTTCTTATGATATTTATATTTTAAAATTTTTATTATTGTATGTATGTTAGTCTGTAAGGTATGTATATATGGGCCATAGTTGCCTGAAAATAAATGATATTTAATTTAATTTAATATATATATATTTTAATTCGAATTTTTCTAACCTCAAAAATAGTGGTACCTTGTTAACTTTTTCTTCCGAAATGCTAGGGTTCCTTTGATATATAATATTGCGGTACAATAATATATAAACAACACTATAATACAGTGCATATTTAGTTACTCAGATTTAATTATGGAGGGAAAGTTACCACAAAATTTGAGGTTATAAAATTTCTGATCTGAAAGAAAACGGAGTATAAATAAAAAAGTTGTTTTGAAACAGCCGAGAAATCAAATAAACTGAAACCAAATTACAATATTATTATGAAAATACAATTTAAATAAAAATCGTATATACTGTACCTTTAAGACTAATAATTTTTAATCGCCACTAAAGGCCATCTTATATACGGAAGGTGGAGGCAAGGAAATAAATCTCCATGTACCAAAAAGTGTCATCAAAAAACCTTAAATAGGTGGCGCTACAATACCTAGAATACTTGAACAAAAAATCTAATCATAGACAACGCACTTCACTCCGTCAATCAATAGCGTCTAGGTTCTTAGCTAACCTAGCGCTACTCTGGAGAGATTTGGAACTATTATTTATAGCTGACAGCTGGACACTTTTGCAACAGTTCTACTATAAGAGATGTCACTCCTCTTAATTCCACACTCCATAATCTTATACTTCCAAAAAGTCAATTTGAACGTCAAATGACGTTGCGTGTTTCGTCTTTATATGACGTCACTTCACTAGTTGACATAGCGGAAATAACAGAAAATGGTAAAAAGTGGGTCTTTTCGACGCCCAATCAAATCACCATTTATGAACCTTATTACAAGTGAATAGGGTCCAAAATGTTCATCTGATTCGACCATAATTGAAGTGTCATATGCTATTTAGTTCAGAATGATTTCCATGTCCATAATTTCGACGACCGGTCTGGCCTAGTGGGTAGTGACCCTGCCTATGAAGCCGATGGTCCTGGGTTCGAATCCCGGTAAGGGCATGGATTTGTGTGATGACCACAGATATTGTGTGATGACCTGAGTCATGGATGTTTTCTAAGTATTTAAATATTATATATATCGTTGTCTGAGTACCCACAACACAAGTCTTCTTGGCTGACCGTGGGACTTAGTCAATTTGTGTAATAATAATGTTTATTTACTTATTTTTTCAGCGATTTCAGCCACATCACTGTACACAGGAGCAGAGATCACACTGTAATGAATGCCTTACTTATTTAATTATTAATTATATAACACGTAGCTTTGTGGCCGTGGTTTATTTAAGTAGGAAATCGTAAAAAACCGATTTCCTGTTTACTTAAAAACAAAGATTCTCACGAATCATCGTTTATTGTTATATGCGTGGTATAGTCTAGTAAAACATTTTAGTCAAAAAAACCGGCCAAGTTCATGTCGGGCCACGCATACCTACAAACTAGCAAAAGGGCACTTATATACGTTATTTTAATAAGATAAGACGTTTTTAAGAAATCCTTATTATTAGATGGTTACCGATTATGAACAATAAAATTTTACTGACGTGGAAATTCTGTAAGTATTAGTGGTTGATTGGTAGCCACAAAAAATTGTCATATTGAGAATACAATTTAGTGTAATTGTATTTTTGGGTGATTTATTTTTATTCCTTGATAAAATAACTTGATGTGTTGCCTACCTGGTAAATATCGTTAGAATTTGATAGCATACCTAAAAAAACTGTACCTCTAGTATTAGTTACAAATGTTTAGAGTAAATGTATCAATGGGCAAATACGTAATAATAATTTGCATATGTTTCCTCGTATTCCGTGTTTACTCAAATGATTCCAGTTTGGTGACGTTTATAATGTCCACGAAGCCGGGCAACCACCGGAACAACTCATCTGTGCATAATTAAGAAACACGTCAACCTGCTACTCTGAACTACAGCGAAAAAACCGCTGGTGACGTACCAACAGTAGGTACCTATAAAAAAAAAATTATTCCAGAACCTTCAAAATTCCATAAAACATTGTTAGTACAGTCAGCATCAAAAGTAACGGATGAACCAACGCGCCAAAAGTATCTGATATCCCGATTAACTTTTCCAAATATAGATAAATTTCTAGAATTCGCGCTCAAAAGTATATCTTTTACAGTCTTTGTTGTTCTATGTATATCAATAAAGACATCACTTTTTGTTAAGCTGTTACAGAATGTAGATACTTGTGAAACGTTATTTGATCCGCTACTTTTGATGCTGACTGTACCATCGTTATAGCTAGGGGTTAGTAAGTACATTAAAATCAAATCCAAACATAATATAAATAATTGACAATATTCACATAATACTTTCAACAATGAAATGACGATTCATGTTAAGTGTCCGCAGCTAGCTCGGTTCTCCATACAAACGTAGTTTCGCCCTCATTTTGAAACGACTAGCTAGATTGCTCTGAAACTTTGTACTTACAATAGGATAAGGTATATCTATGGCTGTAATTAGTTTATGTAGTTAGTCAGATACCATAGTTAAAAAAATACAGCGAATTTAAGTTTTTCATACAAAACTTGTTTTCGCTCTATTTAGTTTGTTTTATAAACTGGAGTTATATAAACTTATTACAGGACTAGATATAGCCCATGTCATTGTATGTGCAAAGTTGCATTACAATTCAACACGTAGTTTTAAAATGAGAATGAAACTCCGTTTGTATGGGAAGGTGATATTCGGTCAAACTAATTTTAAACTGAAATAGATGTTATAGAATGTTCCTATAATATTTATTTTTATTTATTTAAGAGGCTGTCAATACCTAAAGCGCGCACACTGTCTATTTGTATCGGAGTAAATGAGATAGCACTGTCGCATGTTACTGGGCCTGGGCAAGGGAATAAGTAATAAGAAAAATATTTTAATAAAAAAAGTGGATTATTAGTGTAATATTTTACTCAACAGCGGTTTAGATATAAATGTTTTGAAATTGTGATTTTAATTGCAGACCCATAAGTCAAAACAATAAAGACATAAAACCGTTTAATTGTGATTTTAAGACCAATCTTTGCAATTATTTTCTATCGAGCCGTTTTCGTTCAATCATGTATCGAGTACAACCACGGTCTTTGAAATATAATTAATATGAACATATATTTTTCTTACTTGACTAAAACAAATAGACTTTGTTAAAAACTGTTTAAGTAACATCAATTTCAAGGACATTGGGTGTTGACAGCCTCTTAACTTTGTATTTTATATATAGTGGTGTGATTACTTTATAAACACAATAATTTGATTGGTTCCCATAGTTATAGACCATTTTTTACAAGCTTTTATTTAAATTGCCCTGTTAGTATGTATGGGACAAATCTTGCAAGTTAAATTTGACCCACTTCCCGGTTTCCGATGAAGCTGAAAATTGCATACATATGTAAGTCGGGTGACAATGCAATATTATGGTACCATCAAGCTGACCTGATGATGGAGACAGGAGGTGGCCATAGAAACTCTGTGATAAAACAACGCAACCTAATTGTGTTTATGGTTTTTAGAATTGTGTCGATGAGTATTAGTTGCCTGTGGAAAAAAGTACAGTCAGCGATAAAAGCTTGTACCAAAAACGAAATTTTTGCTAAAAACTTATTACGACATGTCTGGCCTAGTGGATAGTGACCCTGCCTATGAAGCCGATTGTCCCGGGTTCAAATCCTGCTAAAGGCATTTATTTGTGTGATGAGCATGGATATTTATTCCTGAGTCATGGATGTTTTCTATGTATTTAGGTCATTATACATATGTTTATATCAATTATAAAAAAATGGAAAAATCTTACTAAAATATGCGGATTTTCGAGATTTCAACTTAGATATATGTAAGAAGGTACTTTGTTTCTTTTTTTTTAAAGGCTCTTAAGATAACTTATTTATTAAAAAGTAATTAAATGTCGGGCACAATAAAAATAAACTAACTTATCTATAAAACTAAAAACTAATACTAAATAAAATTAAAATATGTCAAAAAAATTTGGCCCCTTTGGCATGGTGCCGAGGATGCTGGCAGCATTTCCCCACTGTATAGCGATGCTAATACGTTGTGCGAGAAAGCTGCCAGCTCTTCGGTCACCTGTGAAGTCGACCAGCCTTTTAGATAATTCTTTAAAAAGTTGTAGAGCATTAGGACCCCACGGGCCAAGCGTCTCGACCCGTCTTTGTTTCTTAGATTAATTTTAACTAAAGTTTTATTATCGTAAAAACCGCAGGAAACAATCTAATATATACGTAAAATGATCGCTAAAAAAACCACAACGGCACGTGTGTGGTCTATCACACCAGATCATTTCATTCAAAACAGAAAAAACATAACAGCAACATTAAACTTATTATTGATAGTCATTATTACCAAGCAGTAAGGTCTAAGATTTATCATGCCACTGCATGACTAATATACTAAAGGGAATTCCTCCATAAAATACCTATGGCAAACGTGATGAGATTGCTAATCAGTTTTCAACTTTAAGATATACTTTTAGAGTTTCATTTTGTAAAGCACGGTAGCAGGAAATATGTATGTGGATCACGTAAATATAGCAGACTGGGCCGTTGGAATAATAATTGATATACCTAGGTATTTAAATGTGTGTGATTCTGATCTGTCTTTGTGTTGTGATTAAATATTCATTTCCAACGACATCACCAATACTTGTGGCATGGTGAAATATTAAGTTGGAATCCCTGCTCATATTATAAGTACTTACTTACTCCGTTGGCTCAGCGACCCAAAATGAGATTTGAACTCCGACATAAGACAGCGCCACTTTTCTCGGTCCCGTGCAAAGAGAATTAAGAAGACCAAGAGTGCTCACTCCATACAATGGCGGTGTTACCAAAAGTACTATTATTTTCGTAGTCTACATCTAGCGTCAAGTAGCGGACCTCTCAGTACTGCTCTCGACAATAGCTTTCAAGCGTAGGAGTTAAAAATAGAGTTCCGGTTACTCTGGTTATAATAGTAGCGGAAAATCGTTGAGCGTTAGACTTTTTGTATGCCGCGATATCTATTTTCGAGTAGCAGTACTGAGAGTTCCGTTACTCGATGCTAGATGTCGACTACGAATATAATAAGCGTTTTGGTACCAAATTGATGTATGGAGTGTACTTCTTATTTCTCTATGGTCCTGTGCGACTTCTTGCCAATTGTTGACTCGAAGTTCGCACAGATCGGCCTCCACCATGTCGCTCCAGCGATACCTGGGGCATCCGATAGGACGTCCTCCTGCTAGGCGACCCAGGTTCGCTCTTTTCCCGTTTCGATCATCATCCATTCTCTCAAGGTGGCCCAACCAACGGAGTCTGTGGGCTTTATTTTCTCCCATGATGTAGGATCAGCCACTAGGTCTTCAATCTGACTGTCCTGGCTGTCCTGAAGAAAGGAAGCTTCCATTCGGTCTTCGTTCATATTATAAGTGCGAAAGCAATATCTGTCTATCTGTTCTGTTGCCACTTAACGCTTAAACCGCTGCGCCGATGTAAATGAAATTGATATCAAAACAGTTGTTTATTATAAAAACTGAACTCTATTATGCAGGCTCATACAGAATCACTCTATGTCAAGGCCAACTTTACTACAACTCACTAGTATTCGGAGACTATTAATTATAAATAAATAATGGAATTCTGCCTCTGATTCATTTCCAACATTTTTTCAATATAACAGTCAAATTCATAAATATGTGTACATTTGTTTACCTTATTGCAATGGTTAGTAGTCCGCAGCAAGCTCGGTTCTCGATATAAACATAGTTATGCTTATATTTTAAAACGACTAGCTAATAGATTGCTCTAAAACTTTGTACTTAGGTCCAATAGGATAACTGCAGAGCCCGTACATTTCATGCCGTTGACAGAAAAATGACGTCACGCTACATAGAGTATGATTCCAATTAGTATTTTCGTAATAATTAATCATTTGTCAACCTCTTTAGGTAACTGATACATATACTTGACAATCAGTACAGAAACGTCTAACTGACTTTCATTTTATTGTCACACAAATAAATAATAGATTATTAATTTATGAAATAATACATATTTTTGGTTTTTAACAGCGTAACAAGCTTTTATTCACATAACAAGTATTTATTATGAATATTATGATACCCATCAATAAGTAAGTTATCTAAATTTGTAGTAACTTCCTGTATGTTAAATTACGTCAACGGCATGAAAAGTACGGGCCCTGAGGATAAGATATATCTTTGTAGCTTCATATACCATTGTTAATAAAAATAACTTTTTGAGTCAATTGATAATCGTACAAAATGAATCAGAGGTACTTGGAAATAGGTCTAATTTATATTTACGTTCAGACAAAAAACGTAATTAAATAGATTGACACGCGTAGTAAAAGTGAACGCTATTCTTGGTAACCTCACTTCCCTGTTTTTTGTGATTCACTTGCAACGATTCTTATTGTTAATCCTTATTGCTAGCTACACAACGACTATGATCCAAGATAACGACATGCTAGAGATAACGTCACTTCTTGATGCTTAAAGATAGTTTATTTTCAAAGTAGGCATATTACAATGCGCTTATCAATCAATCAATCAATCATATTCTTTATTCTGAAATAAAATATACCTGGTCTGAACCAGGTCCATAATTATATTATATGACATTATTACACAAATTGACTAAGTCCCACAGTAAGCGCAATAAGGCTTGTGTTGAGGGTACTTTAGACAACGATATATATAATATAATATATCAATATTTATAAATACTTAAATACATAGAAAACACCCATGACTCAGGAACAAATATCCATGCTCATCACACGAATAAATGCCCTTACCAGGATTTGAACCCGGGACCATCAGCTCGCTCGTAGGCAGGGTCACTATCCTATCCACTAGGCCAAACCGGTCGTCAAACCAAAATAATTCATTCATCAAAATAATTATACATTTAAAGTCATGTTTATTGTCAAGTAACATATACAATTTTATAGACAAGTTAATAAAAAAAATTATATAAGTAATACAATTAACTAAACTAAAACTACTATATAAAACTAAAAAACTAAATCTAAAATGGGCCCCCGTGGCAAGGTACCGAGGATGCTGGCAGCATTTCCTCGCTGGATCGCTATGCTCAAGCGTTGGGCGAGGAAGCTGCCAGCTCTCTTATCCCCGGTCCCATAAAATACATTTAATTTTACATTAATATATTATACTCGTATGTGTTAGTAGCAATATGAAATAAATAATTAATTAGTCTTCCTAGGTTATGAACGTCAAATAAAGCTACGCCGGCTCTAGCCCTACACCTCTGAACCGAACTCTGGCCATAATCTCTTCGAAAACTGCGTTCATCATACGTGCACTGATTGATATTTAATAGATAATAATGAGTTTTTGGCATAAATTTAATTTTTGGTACAAGCTTTTGTCGCTAACTGTACTTTTCTTTCCACAGGCAACTAATACTCATCGAGACAATTTCAACAAACCCAGATGTTTTATCCCAGAGTTTCCTTGGCCACCTCCTGTCTCCATCATCAGATCAGCTCCATATCATCATTAATATTGCATTGTCATCTCATTTACATATGTATGCAAAATTTCAGCTCAGAAAGTGGGTCTTTAGCTTCCAAAATTTGACCCACGCTAATTAACAAACATAAATAAATAAATATTCACATTCTTACACAGATTGACTAAGTCCCACAGTAAGTTCAAGAAGGCTTGTGTTGTGGGCACTTAGACAAAGATATACATAGAAAACACCTAAGACTCAGGAACAAATACCTGTGTTCCTCACACAAATAAATGGCCTTACCGGTATTCGAACCCAGGACCATCAGCTTCATAGTTAGATTCACTACCCACTAGGCCAGACCGTATTACTTTTTAAAGAAGATGTTACGTCAAAGTCAACCTTCGTAAACAATTATCCTCATTTATTCGACAGCTATTACCCCAATTACGGAGAATGCCATTCATGAACTTAAGTGTTCAGTAATGAACTACCCAACGATTTTATAGAAGTACAATTAATCTTTCAGGTCAGTTGTAATCTGTTCATTCATAACCTGTACGACGTCACGATTCTACTAGGAGAAACGATTAGATAGATGATAACAATAAATATAGTTTATTTATACAACTAGACATATTACAATGCGCTTTATGAACATCAAAGCTACGCCCGGCTCTAAGAGCCAGTCCACACTAGCGTCTTTTGAGCGTCGGCGTCTAGTCAGCCTTATGGAAAATGGCGTCGCTGCACAGGCCAACGTTGCGTTGAGCAGCAGCCATAGAGTTGACTATACCCTACAGCTGTAACCCGAGAAGATTTAAATTTCTCGTAAATTGTAGAAGGACATCCCACTATGAGGCCGGCAAGAACCCGAGACCTCCAGCTAGCAATGTGCCAAAGAGAATATTCAAAAATTGCAAAGTTCCCATGAGTTCTTGGTATTTTTCTCTGCACGTTTATTGCCAAACCTTCTTACAATTTCTATTTCCATGACACTTAAAATAGACGCGAATAAGGTACGTAAATGTAAAATGAAACAGTTGCCACAGTTAAGAACGTTGAGAAGTCCCTAATCTGAACGGGAACAATCTAAGTGGAAACTTGCATGAGAATTTTATTATTATTATTATTATTATTTTTTTATAACGATAGGCAAGCGTTTGAGCACGATTATCACCTGATGGTAAGTGATGATGCGGTCTACGGTGGAGCACGCTTACCTATGAGATACCTATTTACCCTAGCCTTGAAGAGACCCAGATTGTACTCATGCGGAAACACAGACTCGGGCAGGGCATTCCACTCCTTGGCTTTTATTATTTATTAATCAGGCGGGCGGTTAAATTGAAACAACTGATAGTTGCCTGTGTCTGAGTGATCTTCACTTAAAATGTATTCTTTGCACTGGTTAAGTATTTGTCTAGCCTGTTCTTAAACTGATTGACATTCAGTGCTAAGGCCACGGCTTCTGGTAGTTTGTTCCACGCTTTGACTACTCTGTTGCTGAGAAAATGTCTGGGGGGATTGTTTTTAGACAGTTCAGATATTAACTTATATTGGTGGCATCGCAGACGGGTGTTACTACTGCTCTTGTACAGGTCTTGAAACTGGTCTATATCGTCATGAACGGTCATGAAATTTTCCAGAAATTGCGGAAAGAGAATGTTCTGCAGCTTACCGGTAAATGATTGTTTCCATGAAGGAACCTATTGTTGCAATTTCTGTACTGCACGCCACACCTTGCACACAAGGCCTTTTTTACTTAACGGTGGCAAACAAGCGACCAGCGGGGGCAGCATGGTTCCATTTTCAGGGTTCCGTAGCCAAATGGCAAAAAACGGAACCCATATAGATTCGTCATGTCCGTCTGTCTGTCCGATTATGTCACCGCCACTTTTTTCCGAAACTATAAGAGCTATACTGTTCAAACTTGGTAAGTAGATGTATTCTATGAACCGCATTAGGATGTTTACACAAAAATAGAAAAAAAAACAATAAATTTAGGGGGTTCCCCATACTTAGAACTGAAACTCAAAAAATCTTTTTTCATCAAACCCATACGTGTGGGGTATCTATGGATAGGTCTTTAAAAATGATATTGAGGTTTCTAATATCATTTTTTTCTAAGCTGAATAGTTTGCGCGAGAGACACTTCCAAAGTGGTAAAATGTATGACGCTATACTTAATTAAAGCCCGACCAGAAATATATGATCATTGTCAAGAGGGCACTGTTATTCTCATATATAGTGACAGTTCAGTTTAGTATGAGAAATTTAGTTCCAATGAAATTCCGCATTAGTATTTAATTAATCTATATGGAAAAATAAATGTCGTCCATTTTTAATAAAACCTATGAAAGTGTGTTCATTAAAGCCTAAACACTACCATTAGATTATGCTGTCGCGTCAAAAATACACGTTGTTGAATACAACCACTGTTTGAGCTTACGATTTTTGACCACCACACATGAAAGACGAAAAGAAAAGTATTCACAGACCTTTCCTATATAATAGAGTGTCGTGAGAACGTAGAAAGCCTTGCCAGTGTTAACAATATAATTATAACAGCCATGACCTAGGATCATGTCAAATGACGGCGTTGTCTCAGCCTCAGGGCTGGCGCGGCATGCGAACTACTGCTAAGGTTGTTTGACTTATTACTTCTTCACTTCTTTGTAATTTCTAACAATTACCAATATAAGTTAATATCTGAACTGTCTAAAAACAACCCCCGCAGACATTTTCTCAGCAACAGAGTGGTCAAAGCATGGAACAAACTACCAGAAGATGTGGCCTTAGCACTGAATGTCAATCAGTTTAAGAACAGACTAGACAAATACTTAACCAGCGCAAAGAATACATATTAAGTGAAGATCACTCAGATACAGGCAACTATCAGTTGTTTCAACTGCCTGCCTGATTAATAAATAATAATAATCATTTGCTGGAATAAGTCAAAAGGGTCAATCACTTTCCAGAAATATGGTTAGGTTAGGTTGTGAGGCTGCAGGTTAGGTTGCGTGGTTCCTAGTTGACTACGGAACCCTAAAAAGACAGAAAAGTTCGATTATCTCGAAAACCGCGAAACTCTTACTACACCTATAAGTGCATTATATGGACCAGCCTAAGGTGCCCTGGTGGTTAGGGTATCCATTAATTACTGGGCACCCGGTATAGGTATGTATTTATCTATATACGTATGTATATCGTCGCCATAGTACAAGCTTTGCTTAGTTTGGGGCTAGGTCGATCTGGGTAAGATTAAAAATAAATAAGTCCTCAGCCAAATATCATGGGTGTCACAAAGGCGCAAAGTCGCAAGCGTTTAAGGGAAAACCGACAGCACGCCGCCGGGTGATGTGGTGGACACGGATCTGCGCGAGCTCCAGGTTGAAGACTGGCGAGAAACTGCACAGGACCGGGATCAGTGGCGAGCAGTCGTGTTGGAGGCCAAGACACACTTTGGGTCGCTGCGCCAGAGGAGTAAGTAAGTAAGTAGGTATTTAATAGAAAAGCAAGCCCGCGACTTTGAGTTGAAGTAAGCTTTTAACATCGTTTTGATTTTCCTGTTAAGCATATTATATACAGCAGGTTTTGCAGTAAATTGTATAATTTACAAGTTGCGACCGCGGTGAAGACCCGGCCGCTGACGGCAAGCAGCTTTCGCCTTGTGCTGGAAACTAGGTGACGTATCGTAACGTAAATTTTTCGTTGCAAATTTCCCGCTGTACCGTTTATTTCAAAATTCAAAAAATTATTCTGCTGCAAGTAGGCCTCAAGGGCTCTTTTACAAGTTAATACAACATTTATAGTAACATCATATAGTGACATGAAAAATACATAACAACATTTATAAATACAACAGCCAATACCTGGGTAAACATTACATTATAATAATCTTATAATAAATAATTACTACAATACAAAAGAGATGTATAGTCTCTATGGTTAAAAACACATTAAATCTGGAGATGTAAAAGGTCCCCAATGTCAGAGTACTAATACTAATAAGATTTGGAGGTGTAAAGTCTTTCCTTCTAATTTCCTGGCTACGAAGCCTCTTATGGAAAATATTAGCGTAGGTACCAGTTTGTAACGTATTTGTGGTCAGCAGGTGCAATGAAGCACGCATGCGCGGCTCGTTGACTCACACACGTCGCTTACTTGCCTAGAAGCAGAGTGCAAGTTCAAGGAGCTTTGCTTTACACGGTGCGGACACTACACGACTCTATCTATACCATCATTCGACACGATGGGTATTACCAGGGCCCGTACCTTTCATGCCGTTGACAGAAAAATGACGTCACGCTACATAGAGTATGACTCAAATTAGTATTGTCGTAATAATTAATCATTTATCAACCTCTTTAGGTAAGTTATAAATATACTTGACAATCAGTACCTAGAGAAACGTCTAACTGACATTCATCTTATTGTCACTCAAATAAATAATAGATTATTAATTTATTAAATAATACATATTTTAGATTTTTAACAGCGTAAAAAGCTTTTATTCTAGTAACAAGTATTTATTTTGATACCCGTCAATAAGTAAGTTATCTAAATTTGTAGTATTGTAAAACAACTGCCTGTATGTGAAATTACGTCATTTTTGCGTCAACGGCATGAAAAGTACGGGCCCTGGGTATTACTAACTTAATTTGTGACGTTCCACGGGTGAAGGTTTATGGCGGTTGGCAACGTCGCATAGCGGCGCGGCGTAAAAGCTTGCCTTGAAAATCAAGAAAAATGTATGCTCGAACAGATGGCGAAATATCTTTGGCCTATACTCGAGTAGACACCGTTCGATATTTTTTTAACAAATATCCGTAAAAGAACATGGACCTAATAGGGACCGTGCACGTTGGAGGGTCTGCCATCTTGTGACCTGAATCGGAACCATAAACATGTACATTTACACGTCGCGTGTTTTCTTGTACATAGAAGGTTCTGCCCTCTTGTGGGATACATCGAAACAATGAACATCACATTTACGCCTCGCGCCAAAAATCTGACGGCTCCTGTGCTGCCTCCTACAGTTCATGCACGCTCCCTATAGCCATATGTCATTCTAAGCGTTTTAGTCCTGTGTCGAAAGGTGGCAGTAAATTTAGATGACAACAAAATGTACTTTAATGATACGCCTCTAGACTCATAATTATGATCATAAATCATTTATTCGTGGTAAAGCTTAATTTACATACAGAAGTATATATATTACAAAAAAAAAAGATTTAAACATATTGAAATAGTTTACCACGAAATGGGCTCGCCTCAGCACAATGCTGACCTGCAGGTCAGCGCTGATCTTCCGACGAGACCATTGGTGGGCCACGATTGCAACTGTACTCAATTCTCTTTGCTAAGGATTTATAACTTAATTACCTGTAATGAACCAATTGAAATCAATTCGACCACACGCATCACTTGGAAAAAAACTTATACTTATTCCATAATGCTCCGGGCAATCCCTCGCCTGGAAATACTGACGCTATAGGAACCTTTAAACAATAGATGAGTCGTCCCGTGGTCGTTTCGTGGTCGTCGCATATAAAACCCCACTTGCTTGACCACAAGGCCACTGCGCAACACTGCACCCCGTTGCATCAGAAATAAGACTGCATTTCGCCTGGCACGGCAAAACAGGTTTAGCAGGCTAGCTAACGACCTATTGTGAATTTACATATTGTTATATTGAAATAATTTGTTGTTGTTTACGTATTCTAGATGAGATTCTGATGTATATTGGGGTTGAAGATATGTTGAGAAGCGAGTTTTGGTAAACAAAATTAATCGGATAATTTTAACAGGTGTTTCTCGCAATTTTTCCAAAAATGGAATAAACCCAAGAAAATATTTGCGAATTGCTTCTGCGAGCTCTATGTCCATAGTGAGGGATAACACAAATCACGCGAGGTTCGATAAGGAGGGAGGGGGTCATGAAAAAATCAAAAAGTAGCCGAAAATACCTCGCGTGATTTGTGCACAAGCCCTAAGGCCTAATAGTTTACCCTCTGTGTTGGAAGCTAGTGGCTTTCGTAAAAATTAGTGCCTGCGGCAATTATTGGGATTAGCTATCGAGCGGACCCTAGGTTCATGGGAATGATGCCGGGACAACGCGAGGAAGATGGACGATGTTTGGAAATTATGGAAAACCAAACAAGCTATGTAATAAAATAGAGAGAAAACGATTTAGTTATTAAAAGGAGCAATATAAGAAAGGTTTTTTTTTATCAAGCAGAAACAACTGCGAGCGTTACTACAAATGTTTAATTTAAATTAAAGGAAAAAAATAAAAATATACACCTCCAGCAGGACGCGAACCTGCGACCCTTGGAACACCGGTCCAATCGCTTCCGCCAACTGAGCAACGAAGGCCTACCAGGCCGCGTAGCCAAAGTGCAAAATATTATAGCACGTTGGCTACGCGTCACATAGATTGGGTTTTGTGACAGCTGTCATCTTAATACAATTTGGCATTTTAAGGTTAGAAATTGTATTGAGATGACAGCTGTCCCAACCTCCCAACCAAGCTATGTGAAAAATATTATAATCGCTTACGCTCCGTAGAGATCGAAACGCAACTGTCACTGTCGCACAATGGAAAAATGATAGATACGACAAAGCGTTTCGTTGTAGAAGCGATAGCCATTGTCACCTTGGCTAGGCCGGCCGCCCAATCCAGTGACCGGTGTGCCAATGATCGCAGGTTCGAGTCCTGCCAGAGATGTACATTTTTTAATTAATTTGAAAATAAAATAGGAATATCCAAAATATGTTCAAGTACCCCCCAAGAGTAATGACAACGATGTTAATACGACATATTATCTTATTTGTACTATGGTGTGTACACTTGAATCGTAAGGTTTTGATTTGACCTTACCTAAAATATTTGTATTATAATTTAAAATGTTTATTTAAGTACATTTGTGAAGTTTAAAATCGTGACTATTCCGGCTGATGATGATATGATTTACTTCTAATATTAGACTCGTAAACTTAAAAAATAAAACAATAATCTTACAAATACTTACGTATTATCGTTTTTAGGAAAAAAACGGAACCCTTACAGGATCACTTTCTTGTCCGTTGCAACATGGCAAACCTGCATGGTGCAGTCACCGCGCGCACTGGCCGGTAATAAAAAATATGCCCTTTTCGTTCGTCTTTTGTTTTCTTCAGGTGAAATTTTCTCGACAATTTGAAGGCGAATAGCACGACTCAAATTACATTTATCTAATGCACGTAGTGATTATATGCTCTTTGATTTAATGTTATTAAAGCTTAAACGCTGTATTGTTATATAAAAAAGATTTCTTACTTAATGGGCTGCCTCTAACGCAGCCCTTTCTTCTCGTTTAAAATTGAAGACTACTTATTTCTTGACAATCGCTGCTGAAGTTTTCATCGGCTTGCGCCTGGTGGGCCCGCGTAGCCCTCAGTAACAGCTGCTGCCGGGATTCATCGTTGGGCTCGATGAAGATTCAAGAACGTTAAGGCCAGTGACGATATTTTATTGTTTTAGAGTAGAGTCGCGTACTGACAGATATTAGTTTATTTTATTGTACATATTTTTTTACAATTATATTTTTACTATAAGAACCTGGTTTCATTTAGTTATTACCACTTTAGTTAGCCGGCTACACCGTCCGTCCATCCATCCATCCGTCCGTCTATCTAAGCTGTCCCGGAAGAATCTTTACTTCGGGAACACGTGAAGGTATCGAGTTGAAATTAAAACCATATCCTGAGTATATGTATACGTACGAGTATGTTCTACAGTGTCTTAAAATTGTAAAAAAAAAAACAAACTTCTTGTTGACTTAAAAAAAAGATTCGACCGTTATGTCGCAAATACGTATATTTCGACACTCTCTAGGGAATCAAAATTTATAGAGTACTTCCCGTTGACCTAAGGCCTGTACCGAAAAAAAAAAACTGTAAATTTCAAGCCGCTGTAATTTTGTTTCTAAGCAAGATGACTATTATTATATTACATATACCAATAATAAAAAAAATGGTTTTATGCTGTGCCGAAAATTAAATACACATTATATATACGAGTACTATATTAATTAAGTAATAATAATAATAATGTAGTTAGAAATAAAACTTCATGCTTTTTAGCTAACAATCTATAAAAAGCGGCCAAGTGCGGGTCGGACTCGCCCATGAAGGGTTCCGTATTACCATTTATGACGTATTTAAAAAACTACTTACTAGATCTCGTTCAAACCAATTTTCGGTGGAAGTTTGCATGGTAATGTACATCATATATTTTCTTTAGTTTTATCATTCTCTTATTTTAGAAATTACAGGGGGGGACACATATTTGACCACTTTGGACGTGTCTCTCGCGCAAACTATTCAGTTTAAAAAAAAATGGTATTAGAAACCTCAATATCATTTTTGAAGACCTATCCATAGATACCCCACACGTAACCTCCAAAATTTATAGTTTTTTTTTCTATTTTTGTGTGAAAATCTTAATGCGGCTTACAGAATACATCTACTTACCAAGTTTCAACAGTGTAGTTCTTATAGTTTCGGAAAAAAGTGGTTGTAATATACTGACGGACAGACAGACATGACGAATCCATAAGGGTTCCATTTTTTTGCCATTTGGCTACGGATCCTAAAAAGTAGATAATGCTAAGTAATCTGGGTGTAAAATTTTTAATTTTGATAGTTTTTTTTTATTTTTACATAAGATTTTGATCGGTCCGATCCGATCTGCCCCTAGAACATCTCTGGAACAACATGTTTTCAAAGTATAATCTTAACTTTGCGCATTCTTGTGATGTTACGTAAGAACTACGTTACTATTGACAACCTGTCTCGCCTAGTGGGTAGTGACAGTGACCCTGCCTATGAAGCCGATAGTCCCGGGTTCAAATCCTGGTAAGGGCATTTATTTGTGTGATGAGTTCGAATATTTGTTCGTGAGTCATGGGTGTTTTCTATGTATATAGATTATATATACTTTTTGACGACCGGTTTGGCCTAGTGGGTAGTTACCCTGCCTACGAAGCTGATGGTCCCGGGTTCAAATCCTAGTAAGGGCATTTGTTCGTGTGATGAGCATGGATATTTGTTCCTGAGTCATGGGTGTTTTCTATGTATTTAAGTATTTATAAATATTTATATATTATATATATCGTTGTCTAAGTACCCACAAAACCAGCCTTATTGAGCTTACTATGGGACTTAGTCAATTTGTGTAATAATGTACACACATATATATGTAGTCTCGGTTACAAATTCGTTTACTTTAATAGACACTGCACCTACTTAATCTCTCTGATTTAACTGTGACTGGTAAATGACTGGTAGCCTGGTGCCTTTAGGCATGAAATCCGCCATTTGTACCTTTATGTATTGTGCAAGAAAGATTAAATAAATAAATAAATAAATGTCCTATATTATTTATTTATTAAAAAAAACGATTAAACCTCCTTCCCAACCACTTGTAAGAAAAAATAAGACATGGTTGAACCCCCTAGATAATGTAGGGGGCTAAATTATCTTACGTAATATATGAATGGCGCCTTAATTGTTATTGATGAAGACATAAATATCTGTCGTAAATACAGGAAAATACACGAAACCAATTATAGGTTATTATCTGAACACTTCCCTTAGTGTAGTAATCTGCGATTTACATGTTTTGCCAAGTTTTCCTTCTTTAGATGCGTGATAACTTGATCATATGAATAACATTATGACATTATGACTAATGAAGACATTTCAATACCCATAGCGGCGTAGCCAGTAAGTTTATATGGAAAATGGAGTCAGACCAAGATAAGTTGGCAGCAATTTTGACAGCCCAGCGTGTGCAAGTGTTACGTAAACGTCGTAATTTCATAGAAGTTTGACATTTAAAATAACACTTGCACTGTCTGGGATGTCATCACTCAGTAAAAGAAAATAGGTCATTATTAGGAACTTAACATTATTTAAAATCGAAGGCCTTCCATTTTGCCTTTATTCACGAATCTAATTTTGTGCAGGATTTGGTCTTTCGAATTAAAAAAAATGATTGTAAATTAATTCAAGCTCTAATACCCTACTATGCTGTTGCTGTCGTATGAACTAGAGCCTACGCCAATTCTAGGGATTCGTTGGCAAGCAGACCCCAGATTACTATGAGCTGTGGCAAAAATACCGGGACAACGCAAAGAAGAAGGTGAAACAAATGCCCATAAACTCGGTAGTCTCGGTACTACGTACATTCATCCAGTTATAAAACCTACAAAAAGTCAAAAATTTGACTAGATACAAGCGGCGTACGGTAGGTACAATCCTGCAGTAATATGTTACTCTTCGAAGGCCGCAAAAATATGTCACACGCTCTTATGGTTCTACAAACAAGATCGTATCAGATATTTTTGCGGCTTACGTTGAGTAACATATTGTTGCAGGACATTACGAGTATAAGCAAGTATATTACTTAGGACCTCCCCGCTACACCCTTCACGGGTCATCGCCCTCCTTAAGTTGCCCGCGGGGCAGCCCGGCCCGCATATGCAGTTAGGTGCAATTGCATACAAGGAAAGCCCTGCGATGCAGACTTTGGGTTTCCCCCGACGCGGGGCATTCGAAAGTCGAGTTGGTTAAGGTAATACGGGGTCTCTGTTGGTTCTATTTAAGATAAGATACGTTTATTAAATTAATTTTCAACAACCAGAAACGTTTGCGAACGATGCAAAAACGTCTGGATAAATTTAGATACATTTGTTGCTAAGATTATACAAATTTTACACCTCAATTTAAGAGGCTGTCAATACCTAAAGCGCGCACACTGTCTATTTCTTTCGGAGTAAATGAGATAGCACTGTCGCATGTTACTGGGCCTGGGCAAGGGAATAATAAGAAAAATATTTAAATAAAAAAAAGTGGATTATTAGTGTAATATTTTACTCAACAGCGGTTTAGAACTTTAGATATAAATGTTTAGAAATTGTGATTTTAATTGCAGACCCATAAGTCAAAACAATAAAGACATAAAACCGTTTAATTGTGATTTTAAGACCAATCTTTGCAATTATTTTCTATCGAGCCGATTTCGTTCAATCATGTATCGAGTACAACCACTGTCTTTGAAATATAATTAATATGAACATATATTTTTCTTACTTGACTAAAACAAATAGTCTTTCTTAAAAAACTGTTTAAGTAACATCAATTTCAAGGACATTGGGTGTTGACAGCCTCTTAACCTTTTCTTTGTGTGCGGTGGTCAAAAATCGAGCGGAAACATCCTTCTCGGAATAAAATGCAAAAGGATGATTATTTAAAAATTATGTGAGGGTCCTTATCATACATTTATATGTTTAAAAATTAAAATGTCAAATTAAAAATATCGCCCCTTTATTGACATTCAGACCAGTTTTTTGGCCAATTTGACAGGTTCATTATGCTATATGAATATGACTAAGTTGCTAATTCTAAACTAAAAAAACCGGCCAAGTGCAAGTTCGTTTTACTCGGTGCGCGACAACAGCCACTGTGCCAATTCGTGTCTTATGCAAGTTTTCACTTCCACCCCTGGAGCATTTAGCCCTAACGACTCCTCTCTGGACGGCTAATGAAGGCAAGCCAGAGCTGAGGGTCCTGTCCACTCCGGCCGACGAAGACACGCCGGAGACGGAGACCCTGACCGACCCTCGGGAGTACACGGGTCCGTGGATCGCTACTCCCCAACAGCTCGCCACAAGTTGCCCTGCGTTATTTTTTTTATGGTAGAGGAGGCAAACGAGCCGACGGATCACCTAATGGTAAGCGATTACAGTTTATTTATTCAATTCCACCCACCCACATTTTTCCTTTCCATACCATTCCTTTTTGTTGTAGGTAATAGATGTTTATCCTATAAATTATATATGTATTTATATCCTTTGTCTTTCTGGTACCTTGTTCTATATTTTGCTGCATTTGTCACCCTCTTTTCACTCTTCTCTCATCTACTCAAAGGTTAACTGGAGAGATCCCTCAAAGGTATAAGTTCGCCGTTGTACTTCTTACTAATTGTGTGTTACTTTTAATGTGTATTTTTGTACAATAAACAGTTTACGACTACTACGTTTAGTATTTATTATACTATTTCCTCCCGCGGACGCTCCGGCTGTGGAATGAGCTCCCTTCCGAGGTTTTCCCGAGGGTATACAGTATGGGGTTATTAAAAAAAGGAGTGTACAGGTTTTTAAAGGGTCGGCAACACCTCTGGAGTTGCAGGCGTCCATAGGCTGCGGTGACTGCTTACCATCAGGCGGGCCGTATGCTTGTTTGCCACCGTCGTGGTATTAAAAAAAGTAACATTGATAACGAGGTGTGTTCATTACCTGCGTTGCTAAAATCGTGACAATATTCTCACGCGCACACCCAGTACCCACCGCCATAACATCAAACATAAGTAATAAATCCAAATAATTACACTGTTTAATATCAAGTATTCGGGGGTCATTAACCTTGAACTAGTTATCGTACGAACTGTCATTACTTTAATCGTGGCTATATCCGTCATTTACCCACACTCGTGTCATGTACCATCTGTTCGTATGTCCGTGTAAACAAAACAATATACTAGTATGTGTACATTACTAATATTTACCTAATATTTGTCTGTACAGGGGGACAATAATGCAGGCTAATTGACAAGTTTTTATTAATGGTATTAGTCGATCAGGTTTGTTTTGAGGGGTTCTCTAAAATCATCGCCAAAAATTATTTAGCCGAATGTCGTTTCCCAACCAATTTTTCGCATTTTCATTTCGCCGAATGATCAAGTAGCAACTCAACATTATAATTAGTATTATTTTCCAACCTAACAGTTAGCAACTGTATGTTTGGACAACACCTTAAAAATACACTTTTCAAAACGCAATGTTTATGTGGTGAACCTCTTTACTCACAGCATTTATTATTTTTCTATCTTACATGCCGAATTCATATTGTCATTCACATACGTCATGTTTTGCTAATTAAAACCTACAGATAAGGTTTTGTCTATTATTTCAATTTAATTAGCAAAAGAAACGACTAATTACGAATGGAAAAATATCTACGCCCTGAGCGGTTTGAAGGAGACCCATCGCAAAGCACCGCGGCTGCAGAATGGGAACATTGGAAGAAGACTTTCAACAACTTCCTTGCAGTGCAAATTCTCTCTTCCGATCAGGTCAAGCTAAATATATTAATCAATCACCTATCTCCAAATGTCTACAACTACATAAGCGAGTGTCAAACTTACGAACAAGCTATACACGTACTAGACGGGATTTACGTAAAACCAAAGAACATTCTCTACGCGCGACATGCTCTCGCTACACGAAAGCAAAACAGTGGAGAGACAATAGACACTTATATTCAATCCCTGAAACAATTATCTAAAGACTGTGACTTCACTGCCGTCGATAGCAATACAAACCGGGACGACAATATCCGTGATGCCTTCATAGCAGGAATCTCTTCAACTAAAATAAGAGAAAGGCTTCTTGAGAACCTGAGCCTAACATTGGATGAAGCGCACAACCAAGCTCGCTCCCTAGAGATGGCAGAAGTCAACACATTACATTACAACAACACCCCTGTGAATGCGACTATTGAAAACATACGGAATACTGCTGGCCCAAGCGAAAACTCTTCCGCTGCCACGCCAGCCTTGTCGTATCGCTCGAATAGAAAATGTTTCTTCTGCGGAGGACGTGTACATCTACGCAAGACCTGCCCCGCATTCGATGCTTCTTGTCAGCTTTGCAATAAGAAAGGACATTTCGCTAACGTTTGTCGTAGCAAGAATCAAACCAGCGCTGCAATACCTGATACGAATAACGTCAGTGCCAGTATCGTCGCTGCATCGCCATCGTCGTTACGCAGAACAACGGTACCTACGTACATCAACGGTATCAAAGCTGAAGTATTGCTAGATACTGGCAGTGCCAAGAGCTTTATGGATTCTAAATTTGCCAAGTTATGTTCCTTGACAAGTAAGCCCAGCCAGCAGACAATATCCATGGCCTCTTTAACTCATAGTTCGCCAGTTGCAGGAGAAATAAGTATCGATCTTACATTGGGCAAGCATTCATATGAGGACGTACGGCTACTGCTAGTAGAATATCTGTGTTCAGACGTCATTATAGGCCTCGACGTATTGGCTCAACATTCTTCTATCGAGTTCGAGTTTGGCGGCCCGAGAGAACCCTTAGTTGTCTGCAATGTGGCTGTAGCGTCCGTGCCTGCAGTACCTTTATTTGCAAACCTAACTCCTGGATACAAACCGATTGCCATCAAGTCACGACGGTACAGTGATGACGATCGACGCTTTATTGAGGAGGAGATAAATAATCTTTTAAAGGAAGGTATTATTGAAGAAAGCAGGTCACCGTGGCGAGCGCAGGTACTAATTACGAAGTCTACAACCCATAAGAAACGTCTTGTAGTCGACTACTCAAGAACTATTAATCAATATACTGAACTAGATGCTTACCCGCTTCCCTCCATTGAAGAATTAATTTCAAAAGTAGCCAAATACTCCGTCTTCAGCGCTATAGATTTGAAGAGTGCCTACCACCAGGTGCCAATTTTGCCAGAGGAGAGACATTTTACTGCGTTCGAAGCTGCCGGAAATCTTTACCAATTCCGACGTATCCCTTTTGGTGTTACCAATGGTGTTTCTAGCTTCCAGAGAACCATAGATTGGCTTATTCGGACAGAAAATCTAGCAGGCACATTTGCCTATCTCGACGATATAACAATATGTGGCAAGTCACCTGAAGAGCATGATACAAATTTGCAAAACTTTCTAACAGCTGCTAAAAAGTACGGTCTGACACTCAATGAAACCAAATCTACTTTTAAACAATCTGCCATTAATATACTTGGCTATACGATTGCTAATAATGTTATCAAACCGGACAACGCCAGATTAGAGCCTCTTTTAAAGCTACCTCCTCCGCATGACTTGCCCAGTATGCGCAGAGCCCTGGGCATGTTCGCTCACTACTCTAAGTGGATACCAAACTTCTCCGAAAAAGTACACGAGCTAGCAAAAACGAAGACATTTCCACTAACCAACACTATGATCAAAGATTTCGAAGATCTCAAGAAGTATATAGTAAAGTCCTGTGTTCATGCCATTGACGACAACGTTCCATTTACGGTTGAGACGGATGCATCGGAGCACTCAATTGCAGCGACGCTTTCACAGGCTGGCAGGCCTGTAGCATTCTATTCGAGAACGCTCAATCAAAGTGAACAGAACCATTCGGCGATCGAGAAAGAAGCTTACGCAATCGTTGAATCCTTGAAGAAATGGCGGCATTTTCTCATCGGGAAGCTATTTCTGCTAATTACTGATCAGCGTTCTGTTTCCTTTATGTTTGACAAGAAACACACCAGTAAAATCAAAAATGAGAAAATCCAGCGCTGGCGCCTGGAGCTGTCTCCATACAAATATGACATTGTGTACAGACCCGGCACGCAGAACCATGTAGCGGATGCTCTCTCCCGTGTCTGCGCCATCGTCAATACACCTGCGAAGCTGCAATCTCTCCATGAAGCTCTCTGTCACCCCGGAGTGACAAGAATGGCACATTGGGTTCGTTCCAAAAACTTGGCATATTCCACTGAAGAAATAAGGAACATGACGAACCAATGTCGCATCTGCTCAGAAGTTAAGCCTAGATTCTCTAAACCAGATCCACAAAATAGACTCATAAAAGCTGTAGCGCCATTTGAAAGACTGAGCATGGATTTTAAAGGACCCGTACCATCCAGATCAAGCAACAAATACATTTTAACAGTGATCGATGAGTATTCCCGATTTCCGTTTGCTTTTCCATGCTCTGACATAAGCGCCAAAACTGTTATTAAACATTTAGACAGCATTTTTAGTATGTTTGGCATGCCAGCCTACATACACTCCGATCGAGGGACATCTTTCTTGTCGGCAGAGGTGAAGGACTTTTTCAACTCCAGAGGAGTAGCAACAAGTCGTACAACGCCATACAATCCGCAAGGAAATGGTCAAGTTGAGAAACTGAATTCTACCCTGTGGAAATCTATTCAGCTAGCGCTGAAGTCTCGAAACCTACCAATAGAATGTTGGGAGGATGTTCTTCCACAAGCGTTGCATTCGATACGTTCGCTGCTATGCACAACTACGAACTGCACGCCACACGAGAGGATGTTCCGCCATCCGCGAAAATCAGCAAACGGAGAATCAATTCCGACATGGCTAACTAGCTCGAACAAGGTTCTTATGCGACGATTTGATCGAAAATCGAAGTACCAACCGTTAGTAGAAGAAGTGGAGGTATTAGAAACCAACCCCACTTATTCATACGTACGGACTGAAGATGGACGAGAGACGACTGTGTCCAATCGTCACCTAGCTCCTCTCGGGTGCTGTGATAACGGTGACAACGAGTATGTAGCTGATGACCCTGAAAGAGCACCGTCACCGCCACCGTCATGTTCGCCACCTAATACGCCGATTTCATCACCGACACACTCATGCCACGATTCGCCGTTCGCTACTCCGTCGTCGCAGTCGCCATCCGAAACTCTGCAAGAAATGCCAGAGCCACCGAGCCCTGATAGAAATGAACCCACAGGTGCGGAACAACCCCGGAGGTCCGGCAGAATCCGGAATTCGCCTAAGTATTTATCCGATTATATCTGGCCCGGGTGAATGTGGTGAACCTCTTTACTCACAGCATTTATTATTTTTCTATCTTACATGCCGAATTCATATTGTCATTCACATACGTCATGTTTTGCTAATTAAAACCTACAGATAAGGTTTTGTCTATTATTTCAGTTTAAGGGCCTACGCTAGCTGACGCGGACGCCGCGTGCGCACGCTCGCGGATCCTGGGGGCGTACCGGGAAAATCGAAATTCGCAAATTCCGGGGATCTTTCTCTTTTACTCTCACTAAGACGTAATTAGAGTGACAGAGAAAAATGCCCGCAATGGACGAACTTCGATTTTCGCGGTAGGCCTAGTGCTCCCAGGCCAAATCCGTCGCACGCGCCCGCGCCAGTTAGTGCTGTTCATACAATTTCTTATTAGACGGGGCGTCCGTTCCGGGTAATCCGCGTCAGCTAGCATAGACCTTGTAAGTCATTCGGCTACCTAAAAGATACGAAACATAAAAAGTTTATTTTTGTAATCTAACTGAAAAAGTCGGTTCTGGCGCTCGCCGGCTGCTACCGCGGCACGCTCGCTTCGCTCGCTCGGCTTCGCTCGCTGTTAAGGCTCCTCTACACGATGGCCCAGCGTAGGCCAGTCCAAGAGAAGCATTTATGCGTTAGAGGGAGCAAGTGATATTGCTGTGTCATTCCACCGCATAGCTGCGTCCCTTAGGCTGGCCTACGCTGGGCCATCATGTAGAGGAGCCCTTAGGTCACCCAACGCCCTCCTTCTCGCTTCGCTCGTCGTCGCACCGCACCTATCTTGTCTCTGTCAAATGAGTAGGTAGACGTTATCGTATTGGTTTTAGCCATATGAATGATATGGCGAAAGAAATGTATTCCAAATTTTGTACAAATGTCATACTAATAATCTACTTAACAATAATTCTACCAAGTAAAACATTGTCATAATGAAAATTTGCCGAATGTTGGTTGCCAAAGTAAATCATCTGCGAAAAGTTGGTTGGATAGTGAAATTCGATCTATAAAACTAATGCGAAAAGGCAGAACGCCTTTTTGAGTATCAAATGTCTGTATGGACCCATACAACAGTCACAAATTATAGTCAAAGTCTTACAATCGCACTTTACTGACGATACGCTCCTAACAAAATGACAAGCAATCGTGACGTCACTATTGCTTGGAATTGGAAGCCATTTTGATTATGGAAAACAAGGAAATGGCGATTATGTCGGTGAAATATTGCATTTATATACACCGTGTTTTTTTTGATTTGCGTTAATTTCGAGGGTGCATTCCTGAGCTTAAATTAAGTAACTTTCTCAAAGATACCGATATTCTAACTAACTCCATTTCAGAGATAATCAATCATAAATTTTTATATTATAAGGCCCTTACGAGCGTGTACACTTGCTTTAGGACCTGTTTACTTATTAGTTAGTGTTTAGTGCGAGTTCATACATTTGCTACTAAACGTACGTACTATCTCGGACGATCGATGTTAGAAATTACATTGATATGTCACAGTTTTCAATTGTTTGGTTGAGTTAAATGTAATGCCCGTGTTACAACAACGCTATATGCAACATTTAGTTACTTTTTATAAAAATAAAAATAGTAAAAAAAAAAAACAAAAAAAAATATTTTTTTTGAAAATTCACTATGCCATTTAGTTTCCTTAAACGTACTTACCGAAACCCCGGAGTTAACGCAATTCAATAAAAACCCGGTGTATATATATAGTTGCTATATTTTTCGAATCGAATGGTACCATTTATTTTTTCCTTTTTGGATGTTTAACAAAAGCTTTAATTTTTAAAGTATGCGGTCTTGTATTTTCTATTATTCCCATATATTTTCTATCTACTCAATAAATTTCAACATGACTGTGTGAAAATTCCTATTTATATAAAACGTCAATGGACGACGTTTAGATTGACATTTGACAATTTTTATACGACATTTCCTATAAAATATATTTATAGATTTTAAAAGAATATTTTATGTACAATGATAATATTATTCAAATTTTAAATATTGCGTAATTACGACACGACTTATTTCTTCTTGCTTCATTCATAACAAATAAACGTAATTTAACACGGCCATTAAAAGGTTACATAAAATTACGTAGTTTTTAAGACTTAAGCTTAAGTACTATCATAAAATATATATTAAAAATCTTATAGTTCTAGGATTTAAAGTGCCCATGTGAAGTGTCATGACCGCTTACCATCAGGCGGGCCGCACGCTTGTTTGCCACCGTCGCGGTATAAAAAATGTCAGCCTGTATACTATCAGTAAAATCACGCGTCGCTGTCCATGACATTGACAAATTTTAATATCCTCTGTACCATTTATTATTTTTAGAATCATCTCGATGTCTTATCGTTTTTTTTTTTGTACTAAGGGGCCCCCTGATTACTAGTCCGCCAAACGATATCGGCCTGTCAGTTATTCGCAAAATCGCGAATAAATGACAGGCCGATATCGTCCGGCGAACCGGTAATCAGTAGGGCTAAGATGGTCGGCTGTTTATCATTTATCACCATGCCTGTCACGTTCTAACAAGTATGTAAGCGCGAAAGTGACGGGCACAGTGATAAGTGATAAAAATGGAACCATACTGCCACCGCAGTGGGTTCCTTTTGTCATTTTCCTATTTTCTTAGTTAAAGCGTAGGTGATGGCCGAGTGGATCTGACGTCCGACTTTCAATTAGGAGGAATTTAAGTACTGGCTTGTATAGTTGCTATCAGATATATCGAAGCAGCCTATAAGTGCTCAGAAATATCACAAACACGTCTCTAATAATTATCAAGGCGTTAATGGCAGCTCCAATATGTCTATAATGGAATGTGATATGATTTTTACCACTAGCTTTTCGATGAAGGTCATCGCCAGAAAACCGGACTAAACCCAATAAGGCCTAGTTTCCCCTCTGAGTTGGATCATGGCAGTCGCTTTCGTAAAAATTTGTGCTACGCCAAGTATTATTTCTATTCTTTATTCTTGCCGGTCCATATTGGGATACCCTCCTCCAATTAAAGGGTGAGGGGAATCTTTTTGGGTCAGAGGTGTAGGGTTAGAGCCGGTGTAGCTT
Organism: Cydia pomonella; assembly: GCF_033807575.1. Classification (NCBI taxonomy): domain Eukaryota; kingdom Metazoa; phylum Arthropoda; class Insecta; order Lepidoptera; family Tortricidae; genus Cydia; species Cydia pomonella. The sequence goes on from NC_084730.1 coordinate 218,906, forward strand.
TATTTGACGTTCATAAGCGCATTGTAATATGCCTACTTGAATAATAAACTAGTTTTATCTTATGAAATTATATAGTTGCCAAGCGAACCCCAGGCACCCATGAGCCGTGGCAAAAAGAACGCAGCGTAGAAAATAATTGTAATAGATTCGCACACATGTGAACGAAGTTCAAAAACCTGATCACAGAACTGGTTATCGTGAACCGCGGTGTCTGACCGACGCTCCCGCGCAGGCCTTGACACTCCTCCAACACTCTTAAGATTTGTCTATGGCTTAAGTAGGTTAAGAGTAAGGTAAAGTAGGGTTGGAAATATTAACTCAAAAATCTGGGTGCCAACGTCACAATCGCTTGCGCTTCGATAACGATACGATCCATGGCATCACTTTTCCATATTAGTGCGACAGTGATAGTTGCGTTTTTAGGGTTCCGTAGCCAAATGGCAAAAAACGGAACCCTTAAGGATTCGTCATGTCTGTCCGTCCGTATATCACAGCCACTTTTTTCCGAAACTATAAGAACTATACTGTTGAAACTTGGTACGTAGATGTATTCTGTGAACCGCATTAAGATTTTTACACAAAAATAGAAAAAAAAACAATAAATTTTGGGGGTTCCCCATACTTAGAACTGAAACTCAAAAATTTTTATTCATTAAACCCATACGTGTGGGGTACCTATCTATGAATAGGTTTTCAAAAATGATATTGAGGATTTTAATATATTTTTTTCTAAACTGAATATTTTGCGCGAGAGACACTTCCAAAGTGGTAAAATGTATTTCCCCCCCCCCCCCCCCTGTAACTTCTAAAATAAGAGAATGATAAAACTAAAAAAAATATATGATGTACATTACCATGCCAACTTCCACCGAAAATTGGTTTAAACGAGATCTAGGAAGTATCTTTTTTTTAATACGTCATAAACGGTACGGAACCCTTCATGGGCGAGTCCGACTCGCACTTGACCGTCTTTTTTTATTTAGAACACAAACAGTCCCATATACAAATGGATTTGAAGTATAATGTGCTGTACTTAATATACTTAAGAATAATAAACCTGGAGGTTCATTATTGAGTACATAATGTTAACATACATACTAACAGCAGAAAGAAAAAGAAACCATACTTAAATTTTATTTACCAGTCATTTAGAACACACTCAGTATCTACATGTCCTATTAACTCGTACGTTTAATGTAATAAGGCAGAAATTAAAAAAAAATTAATATGTGAAATTATATGGATGGTAAGTAGAAGATTGGTAAATAGGTTTAACATTAATGTCTGTTTCATTATCATCGGATAAGTTGTAATCATTTCTTTTTACTATTATCTGGTAGGTATTAGGATAACCGGAAAGTTCCATTTATACGTTTTATTATTTGTAATTATTTTAATACTTGAACTAAAACAATTTACGTTTAAGTATTTATTTATTTAATCTTTATTGCACAAAAGAAAAACAATCTTATAGTACAAAAGGCGGACTTAATGCCACGAGGCATTCTCTACCAGTCAACCTTAAGGCTAAGCAGAGATTGTGAGCGGTGCTACAATTACAATAGCAAAAATATATATGAAGCTATTAAATAAATACATTAAGAATCTTTCATTCTGCTAGCAAAGAAAGCACGTAATGATTTTTTGAAAGCGAACTTATTTGGCGCATTTTTGATGTTAAAAGGAAGTCCATTCCAAAGACGCGCCACCTGCACAATGAACGAATTTGACATGAACCTACCCGGTTCGGTGAAGAGGGATGGACAGAGACATATTGCCAGAAGAGCGAAGTAGACGGTCGCGGGTAACGCCATAATATTGAAAGTAAGTATCAATTTGAGACTAGACAAGGAAACTAGTGTGAAAATGACCTATATAATTGTTCAAATATTACAATGGATTGATTTCGTTCGCTATATCATGATTGAAATATTTCAATGCGATGTGTTTCTTAGCGACTAGGTTTAGAATACCTATAGTAAAACAGGGTAAGAAATATTAACTTCAAAAACATGATCAGAGAACTGGTTGTATTGGTCCGCGGTGTCAGACAGACGCTCCTGCGCAGACCTTGACACACCGTCATATCTTACAGATAGTTATATCGACATGAACCGTTGCATATTAACCCAGATGTCAATAATGACAATTATTTGGTTCGGGCTGATTTGATGATGAAGCCAGAAGGTAAGCCCCTTGTTTTTTTATACTACGTCGATGGCAAACGGGCATACGGCCCGCATGATGGTAAGCAGTCTCCGTAGCCTATGTACGCCTGCAACTCCAGATGTGTTACATGCGCGTTGCCGACCCTAACACCCCGCATCTTTGTTGAGCTCTGGCGACTTTACTCAGCGGCAGGAAGACAACACTATGAGTAGGGTCTAGTGTTATTTGGCTGCGGTTTTCTGTAAGGTGGAGGTACTTCCCCAGTTGGGCTCCGCTCTAGATCTGGAATCACTGTGCTGTGCCCTACCACACAAAGCGAGCTGACGTTCACAGTGCCCATACCTCTCTTTTGGACGTAGTTTAAGAACATACCCGGGTCCAAAAGTGTTTGGGGATATTAGTTCCGTTTTTTATGGCATTAAGTCAGCCTTTTGTACTATAAGGTTTTCTTTTGTGCAATAAAGATTAAATAAATAAATAAATAAATCTGACCTAACCTTTCCAGCCCTTATAAAATGTAAGGGGAAGGTACAGAAGTTCGCACTCCTCTGGTAGCTCTGTTGGTTATGGTTGCGGAGCCCAAGAGGGGATTTTTGGAGTTGAGCACGTCAGACATTGGTAGTATCAGTGCCATAACAAGGGTATGTTAATCTACCGATGTACATGGTCAGGGTGATATGAAAGAGTAGAAAATTAGAAAACAAAATTACTCGAACGTGTCAGATGTTCAAAGGGGATGTTAAATGGGCCTCAGAAAAGTGTCTACTTAAATAATCTGACGAGCTCGGAAACCTTGCTGCAGAGACAATTCTAGTCTCGTAAAAAAACAGAAATTTTCGTGTTTTTTTCCTTTTTTTGACAAATTTGCGTTCGGCGCTCGAGGTCACAAACTTTTGGATTATTCATTATTCATCAACATCATAAACAAGTCTGCAAAAAATCAGAACTACCAGATTTGACGCACACGAACCCCGTACTTTCAGGAGACAAAGTTACTGGATTAATAAGTGAGTCGAGTTCACAAACATGTTCACAAATATATTTTGGAACGTTGGTTCCAAAACATATTTACACGCCTCTAATCTAAGATTGACAATAAGTTCGTGTAAATATATTTTTGGAATGTCGGCTTGTAACCAGGGATCGGAAACCGGTATTTTTTGTATGAGAACGAAAACGGTATTTTTTCGTTCTTTGTTAATTATTTCATTCCTAATCGGGCAATCTAATAATACGAAGTCGTTATCTAAAAACACAACTGAGTCCTACATTTTGAGTATAAAATAAACCGAAATATATGGTTATTTCGATGTTTTTGCAAAAAACCGGTATTTGTGCACTCGACCGTACCTACATAATAGCTCTTATGACTAAAATCTACATGAATCAGTTTTAATACTAACCACGGTGGTTACTCCAATGCCCCCTGTTCGTGGTAAGAACGTCAGATGTCAGGGAAATGCCATCATGAAGCTTCCTAGACGCTGGCTCAAGAAATGCCACGATGAAGTGACTTCCTGAACGCTGGTGCATGAACTCTATGACCTTTGGATTAAACATCTACAACTTATCTACAATGACTGACGTTTGACAGGTGGACAATTAAATTAATTTAATTACATTTTGAGTCTTATATGTGCGTGTTTGTTTTAGATTTCAAGTTTTAATTTGACATGTATTTAATTTTTTTTTAATATTTTAATTTGTGTTATTTCAAGTAGTACGGGTGTCTGGCGACCTACGCGCTGGCGCTTTTTTTGCACAAAAACTTAGCCTCACTGTGCAGAGGGGGAACGCGGCCAGTGTACTGGGAACAATGCCTCAATCTAATTTAAGCTACTCATAGTGTTGTGTTCCTGCCGGTAAGTAAGGTTGACAGAGCTCAGCGAGGGGGGGGGGGGGCGGGTTTAGGCCATCAGGCGGGCCGTATGCTTGTTTGCCACCAACGTAGTATAAAAAAAAATTAAGCTTAGATTTATGATCATATAGCTAATAATTGTGTATGATAAATTAAATAAATTTGATTAGTATGTACCCACATAAAATCCCGCAAATAACAGTTAGTAGAAACACTACAATATTAAATTATAAACGTAATAATATTTGTAGCCTTTTTTATTATTATTAAGTTTATTTATAGTTTATTGTTATAATTATGTAATATCTGTGAAATAAATCTTACCTTTTACTTATGAAGGCAAAAAAAAATAAATGTCATATATGAAGAAAATGTGACCAAGGCCTCCAGTGCCCAGCGGTACAGATACGCGTCATACTCGTGAACGGGTGCTGTTTGTGGATACCGGTCTGTTTAAGCTAACTTTATGCGCTATACTTTATGCACATACTGTGAATGTCATCTCGCTTAGTGTGGTAGGGCACAGCACAGCGGATATCATTCCAGATCTACAGCAGAGCCCCACTGGAGAAGTACCTCCACCTTACAGAAAACCGCAGAAAAGCTAACAGCAGATTCTACTCATAGTGTTGTGTTCCTGCCGGTGAGTAAGGTTGCCAGAGCTCAACGTCTTAGGGCCGGCAACGCGCATGTAACTCCTCTGGAGTTGCTGGCGTCCATAGACGGAGACTGCTTACCATACGGCGGGCCGTATGCTTGGTTAGGTAGTATAAAAAAACAGTCTCTGAATTCAAAATCCGGGTACCTAGATTTGAACTCCCACCGTTCATAAATCATTGTCAACTCACAAATTTTGTGACAGCGCCACGTGCGAGTTTGTCTCTCTCTAACAATAATATTTTCACAACAGAAAAACAGAGATAGATGTTGTGCAATCTGTACAACGTTTAGATAATAAGCAATAAGTAGTGTTATGATATGACATACAGTTTTTAGGGTTCCGTAGCCAAATGGCAAAAAACGGAACCCTTATAGATTCGTCATGTCCGTCTGTCTGTCCGTTTATGTCACAGCCACTTGTTTCCGAAACTATAAGAACTATACTGTTCAAACTTGGTACGTAGATGTATTCTATGAACGGCATTAAGATTTTCACACAAAAATAGTAAAAAACTTAGAACTTAAACTCAAAAAAAAAAATCATCAAACCCATACGTGTGGGGTATCTATAGATAGGTCTTCAAAAATGATATTGAGGTTTCTAATATCATTTTTTTCTTTTATCTAATCTCATCATCTAATATCATTAGTTTGCGCGAGAGACAAATTCCTTCCAAAGTGGTAAAATGTGTACCCCCCCCCCCACCCGTAACTTCTAAAATAACAGAATGATAAAACTAAAAAAAATATATGATATACATTACCATGCAAACTTCCACCGAAAATTGGTTTGAACGAGATCTAGTAAGTAGTTTTTTTTAATACGTCATAATTGGTACGGAACTCTTCATGGGCGAGTCTGACTCGCACTTGGCTGCTTTTTTTATCATAAAAACTACTAATAGTAGTTAATGACGCATTTCCGTACAATTTGCGGTGGAGTTTCGTACAACATGCAAATCGCTTACGCTCCGTAACGATCGAAACGCATATATATTAGTGAATTTTGATAACCCTAAAAAGCCAAATGGGATAGTGTACATTAGAAAGGGACAGTACGATTCGTCCCTGTCAAACTTCGGTTTTGTAGCGAGTTTCTCTTCTGTACGTTAGTTCTAGTTATTAGTTTTTCTTGGTATAAGGAATTGTAATATATGACGTAATAGTAGTGTTATAATAAGCATGATTTTTAATCACTCAGCACTAAGTATCAAATTACATCTATTAAAATGCAATAAATAATTGAGTCGATGACATTCCACGCCTTCTCGAATGTTCAAAAATTGGATAAATAACGTGTTTGACGATAAAAATGGCTTTAATTAGGTTGTTCGTATTCATTTCACCAATTGTTTGTTAACAGTGTTTTATTTAAGACCGAGTGAGGAATGTCGCACCAAGACGTCAGATACGTCATTACCAAATTAAAATAGAGCTAGGCGGGACATATTGCCAGGCAGAGTCATTGCATATATCTAACGACGGGCCTTACCGGCACTAAGAATAAATTCAGTGGTGTCACGCACGAATTCGAGCCAATCGTACAGTCTAACGCAACTAGTTTCGACCAATCGCACGCGTGATGCGAACTCATCAACCAATCGCGTTGCGGCGTTAGACTGCACGATTGGCTCGAATTCGTGCGTGACACCGCTGTACTGGCCCCATTCTTATTGCCTGTATGGCCCGTCCTTAGATATAATATATGTTACCGGCCAGGCCAAAATGTTAACGGACTGGTGGCCACTAATAATTTCAGACGAAAGGAGTGCCTGGCGTCCGTTGGCTCGTTGGGTGGATGACATTCGGAAGATTGCGGGTCACTTCTGGATGAGATTGGCTCAGGACCGGGATAAGTGGCGCAGGCTATTAAATACATAGAAAACATAAAGGACGAATTGGACATTCAACTTTTAAAGCATAAAGCGGTAGAAATTTTACAGATGTCGCTGAAATATCAAAAATACTCCAAATTTTCTCTTAAATATCCCATGATTGGTGCCGTTAACATAACAGTTTAATTTATGTTGATATGTTTTGATGAAATAAAAATAAAAAAACTAACTAACACTTTAACAAAAAAAAATTTTTTTTTTTAACAATTCGTGCGACTAAATTTATGATAATGTATGTAATTTATTAAAAAGCAAGGAAATTTAAATAATGTATTTTGTAATATGCTGCGATTCCACTGCTCGACATACAGACACACAGAGACATATTTTTAATTTAAGATTAGTAGTTAAGCTTGTAGAAATGCATGTTTTTGTGAAATAAACAGATTAAATTTGCGTCAGCGGTTAAAAGTGTTAAACAGACATATATCAATGTATCTCGCTCACACTTACGGTCAGTGAGAGTGAGAGAAGAACGCGAACTTACTGCATTTTAATGAATACACGCTTTATTATTATTAAATGTATCTTCTGCCTATCGAATTAATGTTGGATATTTTTTTTACAAGGATCTTTTTGAGTGGAAACTTGCTTTAAATTCTCGTGTAAGTTTCTAGAAACATCTAATAATGTTCCTGCAGTTTTGAGAATATTCTGTAACTTTCACGTGTGACTATAAGATTATAACAATATATACCGTTGACAACTTTCGAGCCGTTGTGAAGAAATGTAGCTGTTCATCTTCCTAGGTCGCAGTTAGTTATGAAATTTATATCTTATGCACTAAAAAATCAAGGTTATTGCAATAACAGACAGATTATTAATATAAACTAAACAAACTTCAGTATTGTGTCATCTTAAATCCTGTTTTTAAATTTCATATTTACCAATACTGAATTGAAAGTTCTATTTGTTATTTTACTACCTCATCATCCTTTTATTTATACCAATTTTGTACTAAAACTACTGATCAATTTTTATTTTTATTTTTTTTTATTAAAATATTTTTATTTAGTATCTTAAAAAACAAATTACAATATCTTTTTACAAATAGGATTTTTACTTATTAAATCAATTGGATATTAAATAGTATCTGGGATATGTTTTAATAAACATATTCGTTTAGATACCTATGTTTTAGTTATTTTATATGATTGTATACACCATTAATTTTACTTTAAAAAAATTAATCCAAGGAGATATAAAAATATAGCTTAGTTAATGACTTAGGTATTCTGTGACGATATATCAACTCTATCTAATAATATTTAAATAAAAACAACTCGAGCATTTCTTTCTTTTGCCACTTTTTTATCTGAAAAAAATATAGGAAAAAAAATGTCCCAAAATTGCCATACATTTTTCTAACTTTCTGTTTTGTTACCGCCATACAAAGTATATGGGGAAATGGTAACACAATAGGAAAAAACTCTGGACATTTTTTTTATCCCATTAGGATCGAAAGATCTCGTGCTTTTGAGTCCATAAAACACGAAATGTATAAAAACAATACAATATTAATGAAAGTGCCATTTTGTTAAGAAACGCTCATTTAGATTCAACGTATTATCTAAAATATAACTGAACTGCAATATAATAAAGAATAAATAATATAAACGTTCTACTTATATCTATCTACTGATAAATTCACTGGCATTTCTTTGACTTCAGTGAACTAAACAATCAAACAACCAAAGAATAACATTTTACTAAATTAAGTTATATTTATATTAAGTTTCGCCTCTACAAATCAGTTCAATTTAATTAGTGCTCATTTTCGATATCCTGTATTATACACGCTGTATAACTGTGTATAAGACATGGTGTATACAGTATGTATATTAACTAATAACCATTTACTCAAACCCGTAAATGTTTAAGTCATACTGAGTAACAATTACTATGGGACCAACCCCGAAAAAAAAATGGACTCTCCCATGGAAACTTTCAACGCGAGAAAAAATCAAACGAAAATAATATTTAGTTTCAAATAAAAGGTAGTCTGTATTAAATTATATATATTAATAATTATTTGTTTAAGGAGTGTGGTAAATTTGTAAATAATGTATATATTAGTTAATTGTTTTATACAAGAGCTTTATAAGTCTTACAAACTTGATGTTATAAAATTTAATGGTCCACAGTTTTTATGACTTTCCCAATATTATACTTGGACAACGCTACGTACTCCATAAATTGTCGTATTATATCAGGTGAAGTACTTTAATATTATTGTTATAACATATGTAATATATACAATGTGGTTGTACTTAATAAATTAAATTAAATTAAAACGCCAGACCAGCTAAAATGTACGAAGTAGCCAAATTTTATTTCGTGATTTCGGGGTTGGTCCCATAGTAAAAATGACTCAGTATACCCTAAACATTTACGTGTTTGAGTGAATGGTTTTAGTTAATAAACATTATTATTATGTAATTTAATGGTATAAAAACGCCATGCGCAAATCTCCATAGCGCTTTAGTTTTTGAGTCAAATTACGTATAACTCTAACCTTGAACGTTTTTTACTCAAATCTATCTAAATCCTAAAAATATAGCCAAGTTCATTTATAAATAACTCACCAGCTGCAGGAATCCCACTTCGTCCGTCCTTGTCTCATTTCCTTCTTTCTCCTTCTTTTTCTTCTTGAGGTCCATTTCATGCGCTTGCCCTTTGTGGTCCACGAATCTTTTAGTTTGACCCTTCATAATCCAAAACACTTAATATTTAAAATAACTCTAAATCGTAAAAAGAACACCAAAAAATAAATTAAGGTTGAAAACACGTGTTATTTTTTATTAAAAAACACTGCGCACAAATAAAACTACTAAAATCTGTTTTAGTTTATCGAACAGCTGAACTAAGTTTTAGTGTCCGCGTTTTAGTTAAGTTCGATGCGACGTGCGCTGTTCACCGCGGCGATCAGTCTACTGAAGCTTGGCTTGACGCGAACAAGGTAAATATTGTTTCGCCAAAACGTGAATAAGCGGCCAAGTTTGGTGGGAAAACTTAGAGGGTAATGGAGACGACTTTTCCATATAACCGTTGCCCCAATTTTCCTCCCAGGATATATTTATTTATTCTTTATCGCACAATCATTCCAGATCGCGGATGTCATTCCAGATCTAGAGCAGAGTCCAACTGGGGAAGTACCTCCACCTTACAGGAAACCGCAGCCAAATAACACTAGACCCTACTCATAGTGTTGTGTTCCTGCCGGTGAGTAAGGTTAGGTTAGGGTCGGCAACGCGCATGTAACTCCCCTGTAGTTGCAGGCGTACATAGGCTACGGAGACTGCTTATCATCAGGCGGGCCATATGCTTGTTTGCCACCGACGTACTATAAAAAAAAAACAAACGAAATACAAACGTACTAAAGGCGAACTTAATGCCATGAGGCATTTGGACAAAGCAGATAAGTTGTAAGCGAGTTGGACCCGGGTATGTCCTTAAACTACGTCCAAAAGAGAGGTATGGGCAATGTGAATGTCATCTCGCCTTGTATGGTAGGGCACAGCACAGCAGATGTCATTCCAGAATCCAGATCTAGAGCAGAGCCCAACTGGGGAAGTACCTCCACCTTACAGAAAACCGCAGCCAAATAACACTTGACCCTACTCATAGTGTTGTGTTCCTGCCGGTGTGTAAGGTTGCCAGAGCTCAACGAGGGGGGTGGGGTTAGGGTCGGCAACGCGCATGTAACTCCTCTGGAGTTGCAGGTGTACATAGGCTACGGAGACTGCTTACCATCAGGCAGGCCGTATGCTTGTTTGCCACCGACGTAGTATAAAAAAAAAAACAAAATCATGATGTATAAAAATTCGATAAGATACTTTTAAGGACGCAATACATACAACCATATTTGATATTAACACTATTTGCCCCTTCGATTGTTTTTTAGATTTTTTAATTATTATAAGAATTGGGAGCGTGCACGACTGTCACGCAACCTAGTGTCCGCAAGTCTAGGGGAAAACGTCAATTCACTACATCTTATAAAACTACTCCAAAAAAACTACTGAACGGATTTTCATACGACTTTCATCTATCAATAGAGTGATTCTTGAGGAAGGCTTAAGTATATAACTTGTTAAGGTTTTGTGTAAATTGTTTGAAATATAACGATGTTGTCGGAAAAAATCATGCTGGCTAGGAGCTTTAATCGAAAACGCTGCCTAATCCGTTTGAGCTATAACAACACAATGTATGGTGGAGTTGTTTCTCATTCATAGGTCTACAAAAAAGTCCGCGACGTGAAATGTCTATCTTTTAAGGATAACTTACTATATCCATTCTTAACTTCTAGAAAAAGATCACGTAATATGTGGCATTTGCAAAGCTATTTACATGGATACATTAATAACAATTATCAAAATAAATACGTTAGTTATATTAAGCATTTCATACAGATTACAATGGTCCCTTACACCATACAATTTAAATGAATATTTCAGGAGTAATCGTATATCAAAGTTTCATTTCGAGCCATATAATTGTACGAAATGTTAAAGACGCTATCCGCAGCATATTATGCGCTGGGATCGCTTTACTTACCCCCACCACGCACTTAGCACGGTCCCATCGATTTTGTTTATTGCTCCTAAAACTTATAATAGGTAGTCAAAAAATCATAGCATAGCATAGCTGTAGTTAATATACATCAAATTGTATACAATTTTTTTTTAATACAGTTGCTCAAAAAGTGCTACTTAGCTGTTTAGCGTGCGGAAAGTTGGATTTCGCGAACTAGTGCTTTTTACTTTTCCACTTGTTCAAATTCATGACTACTTATTGACGAGTGCTCATTTTAGTTTCCTTTAAAAGTCGTAATCAACATAAAAACCTACTGTTAATGTAAAAATAACAAATATAAGCATATTGCATATTTTATTACTTACCTCTTCATCATTAAAACACGTTTTTTTTAAATATTGAATATTAAAAAACCGTTCTTAATAAGTTGTCTGAATGAAACGGATTAGCTGCCGAAACGCCCGAAGCTTCGATTTAGGCTATTGCCCAGAGGTGTTTTTTCGTCGTCGTGCGTCGTTTCGCGACCCTCAGGGCAATCCGGACTTGACTCGTACATACTTTACGATGTCCTCGACCTTCGTAAGGTAGTGTAGACGGGACACATACAGCAGCGTCGACGATGTTGCAGGACGCAGCAAATGGTTAGGTCCAGTCGGTGCGGTACCGCACTGATTCTGAAGCTGGCTTCTTCTGATACCACCATGAAACCAATTCCAATCGGTAAGTATGAACCCTATATAAAATCGGCTACGGGAGCCACAGGCGAGCACACGAACGTATTCAACGACGGACCTGAAACACTCGCCGTTGTCGAAACCGACCGGGAGAGTATATGAACATTTCAGGAATTTATTAGTCTGCCAAGGCTTTTCCTGCTCAAAAACCTTGAAAGACGAGATTTACATACATACTACAAAAAAAAACAATTCACTCCTTTTTTGGGCTGTAAAAAATGTGCCTGTCCTAAAACTTTTGAACCTTGCGTCCATATATATTTTTTTATTAAGAAAATATATCTTAATAAATTTTCTCAAAAATTGTATCCAACGTAATCAATTGAACCATTAATGTTTTTTTTAACCGGTAATTTTTTTTATTAGTTGCCTGTCATGTATCACCAATTACCATTACAAATGGAACCGTAAACCGAAACGGACGGTTACTGTTTACGGTTCCATTTATAATGGGCACTAGTCAATTGCATTGACGTTTCGGCCGACACTGTTCATCATATCCAGTAACAAAAATAGTGGGGATCCATTTCGTTTAATGGCATATCGTTAATAATCGATATCGTTTTCTAATTAGGAAAAAGTAAAAAAAAATTTTTTGGGGCGATATCTCAAAAATCTATGGGCTGTTCATCCAAGTCGGCCAATCCTCCATACAAAGTTTTAAAAAAAATCGCGTAAAAAAAAATTTTCTTCTACTTTTTCGTAATCTGAACACGATACCGAATATGCCGTTTAATTTAAACCGAATCCCTTTGTTTGACATAATTATTGAAAGTCATAATGTCATTTGTCAGATTATCATTAGTCATCATATCACTCTGAACCCGTTAAAAAAAAATTTCATAACCTTCAAAATTCCATAAAACATTGTTAGTACCATCGTTATGTTATAGCTAGGGGTTAGTAGGTGCTTTTCAGGATTTTCGTAAGGTTAGGTTAGGTTTGTTTCATGCCAATCCTGAAAAGTTGCGTTTCTGAGAAAAACCAAATTAAAATATGGGCATTTAGTAACCTCTGACTTGAAGACGATGCTGAAATTGAAAGGGAACGGAAAGCGTTGTGTGTTAGAGCGAATATGGTAGCCCGCAGATTTGTTCGTTGCTCAATTGAGGTGAAAAAGACTCTTTTTAGAGCACTCTGTACAACCTTTTACACTTCTAGTCTGTGGGCGTGCTATACGCAAAAACAGTACAACGCTCTTCGTATAAAGTATAACAACGCTTTCAGGGTGCTGATGGGACTACCTCGGTTTTGTAGTGCGTCGGGGATGTTCGCGGAGGCCAGGGTAGACTGTTTCTACACTACAATGAGGAAACGCTGCACATCCCTGATGCGCAGGGTGCGGGCTAGTTCCAACGGCATCTTGAGGGCGTTTGCGGAGAGATTTGACTGCCAGTGCCTGAATCACTGCCATATGATTCACGTACTGGTGTCCAAAGCCTCTCTAGACTAGGTTTAAATATGAGTATATTTGATTTAATTTAATTTAGTTTAAGTTAAACTTTAATCTTACGTTTTATTATAATAATTTAAATGTAATATGATCCTAAGTTGGTCGAAATAAATGAATTTATTATTAAAACTAACGAAAATGCGAAAAATATTATGACTTAAAACTTTATGGTAAACAATAGAGACCCGCCCTTAAACAGATCTCGACTATTTTGCACACTTCAATTATTTTAAGCGTAAACGTCATTGTAGATCTGAGGTAAGTACATAAATAGACCTTAGTTAACAAAGACGCTTGTTAATTCGACCTCACTTCTTTCGTGACGATCTACATCCATCTATTAACGGATAACTTTCTTTATCTAACTAGGAGACATATAAATAAGAATTACAGTCAAGTTTCTCCTTACTAATTTCCATTAAGAGGAAACCGGCTGAGCTCTTTCTCAGACTTGCCTGCCTGCCTGGTGATAAGTCTCCGTAGCCTATGTACGCCAGCAACTCCAGATGTGTTACATATGCGCGTTGCCGACCCTAACACTCCGTACCCTCGTTGAGCTCGCCGTTGGTTGAATTTTAGGTAATAAGGACAACTGCAGCTTAGTCGAAAAATCTCAGAAATGGAAGTTTCGTTTTCGATATTTTCCTTCTCAAAAACTTAACCAATCGTAACAAAATTTTGGGAACGGAATGAAAAAGAAATTATCTGTGTCCGACTGTTTTGACTTTTGCATTTATTTTTGTTGATTTTGTATGCTAGAGTTATCCCAAGTTAAGTTGGCAGCGATTGTAGTAGCCCAGAGTGCGCAAGGGTTATTTTAAATGTATAACTTCTATCATATGATGACGTTTAAATAACACTTTCACAGGCTGGGGTATCAAAATTGCTGTCAACTTAGCTTTAAGCGTCTGTTTACGGCGCATTGATACTTTCGCCATTTTAGCGCTTTTTAAAATAACACAGTTATTATAAAAACTAGAATATTAAAAAAAGAAAAACGCATCCCATCCTCGTCGCCAATGTGATAATTGAAAGCCGGTTTATAGCTGACAGACGTTTATTGACAATCTTCGTATGTGCCAGCATAGTAACAAGTACAAATCTTTTTTACATTCGTAGCAACAGGTATTAGTAATATTGAATTCATATAATAAATTATTCATCTAGGGCCAATATTCAGAGAGGAAAATGTCGATAACGTTTTTATGGAAAAATGACCACAATTTTTTCCTCTTGAACACGTATTTTTCCTCTTGTTGTAGATTGTGGATATACCACCACCGAGGACTTTGAGTCACTCTAAGCTAACTCTGTATACACTTTGATGGAACAAAGTGTGGAAGTTTCATTTTTATGTAATATTTATAAAGAAATTTGGCATTCCTCACTTCGACATTGCAAATGCTAACTATATAGAGTTAGTTTTGGTACGACTCTAAACATCTTCTTTAGTATAGTTAAAAAGCAAATAAATACCATCAGGCGGGCCGTATTATGCTTGTTTGCCACCGACGTAGTATATACATATTTAAAAAAAGGTTTTTGCAATAAACAAATATTAAATTATGTAAGATTTTATGATAAACTTCCAAACCATATTACTGAGTTATCAATTAATAAATTTAAGAATCATGTAAAGCGTAAACTTATTTCTAAAGCTTATTATACCACACAAGACTACTACATGAATGATAAAATAACGTGGGATTAATTGTGATTCAAAATGATTAATTATTTGTAATATTATGATGATGAAATCCTTTGCTGTTTTTATTTTTTTATTTTATTTGTTTGACATTTAAACTTTATTCTAGAAACATTCTAGACTAGTATTTTTTATACAATTGTTTTTATTCTGTTTGACGATATTTTGTGAAATTCTTAGTATTAAATTTGATACATGAATTATATTCATTAGTATTATATATGGAATAATATGTACATCAATAAATTGCTCTGATAATTAGCTTAAGATAATAATATGTAATACTGTCTTACTATTCATAAGTGCTTGTTGCTAGGCCTACATGAATAAAGTATATTTGAACTGCACTAAATATTCTTACACAAATTGACTAAGCCCCACAGTACTCAGACAACTGTATATATAATATATGAATACTTAATAAAGACATAGAAAATACCCATGAATGTCTGTGCTCATTACACTAATAAATGCTCTCACCGGGATTCGAACCCAGGACCATCGGCTTCATAGGCTTCATCCACTAGGCCAGACTGGTCAACGAAAATAGTCGTCAAGATTGCCATTCTTAATTATTTACCTATCTTATTAAACTACAAGGAATTGAGTAAGGTTACTGATTGTCTGTAAATGTAACAGGTAAAGTTTTTTGCCGAAAGGTTGTCTGGTATTTAAGTGTTGCGTGTAAGACCGCCCTGTTCCTTTGTTTTTTGTTCGTTATTGTTTTCTTTCATGTTTCCCGGTAGCTAAGAGATGATAGTCAGACCAAGAAAAGTTGACAGCGATTTTGATAGGCCAGACTGTCACTTGCACACTTTGTTAAGTAAACGTCATAATTTCATAGAAGTTTGACGATTAAAATAACACTTGCACCGTCTGGCCTATCAAAATCGCTGCCAACTTATCTTGGTTAGACTCTAGCTGTCATTTTATTTGCAAAACATTCTCAAAAATGCTGAAACATTCTTGGAAGTTTCTGGAAACTTACACGATAATTTAAAGCAAGTTTCCAATTAGAAATATTCTGGCAGGAATTTTTCAAAAAAGGATTATTAATAATGTTTTATATCACATATTAATTAGACCCGCAACACCAGATTGGGTTGTAAGTGCGCTGCCGGAATTTAGATAGATACTCATAGATGGAATACTCTTTATTGGTACACCTCAGTAAAAAAAATAATAATAATTCAGCCTATATACGTCCCACTGCTGGGCACAGGCCTCCTCTCATGCGCGAGAGGGCTCGGGCTATAGTCCCCACGCTAGCCCAATGCGGATTGGGGACTTCACATACAACTTTGAATTTCTTCGCAGATGTATGCAGGTTTCCTCACGATGTTTTCCTTCACCGAAAAGCTAGTGGTAAATATCAAATGATATTTCGTACATAAGTTCCGAAAAACTCATTCGTACGAGCCTGGGTAAAAAGATAAAAGAAAATAAATAATTGATTAAATGTAGAGGCAGACAACAAACGGTCTTATCGCTAAAGAGTGATCTCTTCCAAACAACCTTTGGGTACATTTCTGATGGGAGTATGATTTTTTCTTGAAGGTTTTTAAGGTCGTATGGGTCCAGAAATACCGCAGGCGAGAGTTCATCCCACAGTTACATATAAATTAGACAGGCAGAAGGAAATATCTAATAAAGGTTGTATTTATTTAGGTTTTGACTGTTTTCTTTGTTTGCTATATTTAAATTTCTGAGAACTTTATCTATCTGTAGAAATTTGGAAACATCTAAAACTTCTTTTTGGTAACTATACCCCATTTCATTTACCATGGCGGGATTCCACTTGAAACGGTCATTAGGCGTAAACAATACAAGTACGAGTAATGACAAGAAAGGATACCCGCCAACCTTTTTTTGTTGTCGTGTCTTACATGTAACTACCAGTCTTGATCCTTTTGTGTTACTATTTGACCACACGCTGGCTTTGAAGAGCAGAGCTCGTAAACCAATTATTAAACAATAGATAAAGGGTCTCCAAGGCGGACCGCGGTCCAGATCCGGACCGCCTAACTATTTTGTGATGTACAATTACATTTGCTTTAATAAACTTAAGTAGAAATGGACCGCGATGGCCATTTTATTTTTAAAACCGGACCCCCGAAGAAACTAATTGGTGACCCCTGCAATAGATCAACATTGTGCAGTTTCAAGTGGAATCCCGCCATGGTAAATGAAATGGGGTATACAATGCTATTTAAAACCTCGTGCTCACTTTTGCGGAGAGTTTTCTAATCGTAATAAAACAGGAAAATGTAATATGATGACAATCTGTCACAGGTATATTACCTATTCCACTTCAACCATGAGACATACGGAAATAAAAATGTTTCTCCCCTGCTGTGACGTCAAACAAACAACTTTAGAAACCTCGTAACGTGTTGTCATTCAAAAGTAATCCTTATTTGCATAATTTTAAGGACTGTTTTTTGCTTGACAATCAACAGGCTGAATTAAATGTTTAGGCCTGGCCACAAAAAGACATTTGAACGATTTTTTTTACCAAGAAATAAGTATAACTGCTGTTATAAATGTGATAATATATTCAGATTTAGAATTGCGCCGATCTCGAAAGTGTTCTCCGTTTGCTATTGGAAATATTCTCGAGCGAGAACGTTCTCCGTTTTGTATGAAACGGTACAACTCACTTCAGATTTTACAAACTGTTGAAGTGTTGATATTTGTCGCTTTGTCACGCTTAAAACGTACACTTTCGCTGCAGAACCTTTATAACGGCATACTACCCTTACTTTCATACTCACTTGAGGAGTGGAATAGACGAATTAATCGACATTCATGCCAATATCATTTCTTCCTATTCGCAATTCTACACAGTCTAAATTCCTCACAGTAAGTATTTAACCACATTCGCTATTGTGCACAGTCATTATTTGTGTACAGTAGCGATTCAGCCTTTTCGCAATTCTGCACAATCTGAATTCTACACAACGGCATTTCACCACAGTCGCTACTGTGCACAGTCATTATTTGTGCACATTAGCGATTCAGCCTTTTCGCAATTCTGCACAATCTGAATTCTACACAACTGCATTTCACCACAGTCGCTACTGTGCACAGTCATTATTTGTGCACATTAGCGATTCTCCCTGTTCGCAATCTCACACAATCTTAATTCTACGCAATATCATTTTCTCAAGCATGCAATGAAATATTGTCATTCTGTTCGGTATTTTAGGCTTCAAACATTTCATTTCGGGCGGAGCACATCTAAGAAGCCGGCAATTAAATTAAAGGCCTAGGCCGACTAAGTACTATTTTTTAATTTTCATTTCACAGATATAGGAACACAGCATCATGACATTCAGAAATGAAAAAAATAATTGAAAACAATATTTCTTATTTAATAGTTGTTTTTAATTTCATTGCTAGTTTGAGAGAAGCACTATACATACCTAGGCGTGAAAAAAGGTTGCCTGCCTCATAACTATATGCATTCGGCCGGCAACCCCTTTGGATGCACGCGACTGTCTATCTTTATCACTTTTTGACAGTTTGTAACACCTTGTATATTAAACGTGCGGAAGTGGTAAAATAAAAAGTGGCAAATGATTTTTTTAGGGTAATATGTTATAGGGCAGGAGGTATTATATTCCATAAAAACCTTGATGTGTGAGGTATTAGGAAGGTTTTTAGGTCAGAAAATAATTTGTAATATGATACCCGTCATAACGTAGGATTTTTTTAGTATGTAATCTCAATAGCATATATCAAATAGTTCACTTTAAATCGGAATCACTTACTATGACTGTCGGAAAACCACGGAACCCTACAACTAAGCATGGCCCGACATGCCCTTGACCACTTTCTAGTGGTATGGAACCCTTCATGCACGAGTCTGACTTGTACTTGACTATATTTAAACTTTTGAGGTACCATCAAACCCAAAAAATTACAGTTGACTAAATATATCGACTAAAAACGAAAAAATAAACTATTAATGCGATTAAATGATATTGCGTAGAATTAAGATTGTGCGAGATTGCGAACAGGGAGAATCGCTAATGTGCACAAATAATGACTGTGCACAGTAGCGACTGTGGTGAAATGCCGTTGTGTAGAATTCAGATTGTGCAGAATTGCGAAAAGGCTGAATCGCTACTGTACACAAATAATGACTGTGCACAATAGCGAATGTGGTTAAATACTTACTGTGAGGAATTTAGACTGTGTAGAATTGCGAATAGGAAGAAATGATATTGGCATGAATGTCGATTAATTCGGTGTTTCAACGGATGAGCCAGCCAAACAGATTTTTATTAAACTTGGCATAAACAGTCCCTTCTCTCTATGTTTTCGAGGTAGGCAAGTATGTGAGGAGAAACCCGCATGAGTTCCCTGTGGCAAAGGTAAATTCCGCAAGGAAAAAGCCGGGGCTAGGTGTCCCCGCGCATAGTCTTACAAAAACTGGTGAGTCTCTTGGTGTAATGGGTGCTAAGATTTATAATAAAATACCCGAGCCAATCAGAACCGTTGACTCAGATTCTGCTTTTGTTCGTAAACTTAAGAATTATTGCATAATGAAGGCCTACTATTCGGTAAATGAGTTCCTGGATGAACGAAATCCGTCCAAATCCCCGTTACCATATCAAACATGTTCTTTTATAGTTTATTCTGCTAAATGTCTTTATTCTAATGTAATTTTGATTATTTATATTGTGCCTAATTGTAAGTAGTAATGCAATTAACTAAACTAAAACTACTATATAAAACTAAAAATCTAAATCTAAAATGGGCCCCCGTGGCATGGTACCGAGGATGCTGGCAGCATTTCCTCGCTGGATCGCTATGCTCAAGCGTTGGGCGAGGAAGCTGCCGGCTCTCTTATCCCCGGTCCCATCCACCAGCCGTTTCGCCAATTGCCAGTATAGGCCCTGTGCTGCGGGGCCCCACGGACCAAGAGTCTCGACTCTAAATGCAACAAAGTTGCAGTTGGTGTCGAGACTCCCGTATTTGCGCTTTTTGAGGGCCTCGGCCGCTTCCGCCGCCGCGCCGGCTTTGTGTGTAGTACCGTGGAGGCGGGAGGGTGCCAGCGTGTCAACACAAGTTGCGTCCCATACGAGCACACGTCCCATCCTCCACGGAATCAAAGACATCCCGTCTGGTCTCTTGCCATCGTCTCTGGCAATACCGGCGGGCTCCAGTTAATTTGAATTATATTTTATTATTTTCCAAATACATTAGAATTTTAAAATCGTTTACATTAATATTTACGTGAATTGGAATAATTAATTGACATTGTATTTTAATTTATCATTAGTATTGCATTGTATTTTAATTTATCATTGTATAGCCATTGGTCTCGGTATCATACGAGACCATTAACCCGGCCTCAGGGAGATTAGAGCCATCTTCTCTACTTTTCTCCACTGGGGTAATTCCTGTCCGGCGCGTCCATGCCGCGGGGGTGGGCATCTCTCGCTTCAGTAGGCCGGAGCGAATAGATGGCTGAGTTCGGACAGGGACCCAAGCCCGCGGGGTATAACGCGGAACCCTGGCCCGGGGTTACGGGTGAAGAGCCCAACGGCTGTAATAGGCGGATATGGAAACCATTGAAACGGCTAAACAGGCGGAAGAGGCACATCAATAGGGCAAACTGGAGTAGGTTAATCTCCACTTTCAAAATAACCCCTCCTGGCAGGCCTCTCCAAAACACTCGGATAAAGGGCTACAGGAGCGCTGTGCACTTGGGACGGAGTGGACAGAAGGTTCGGCGGCGGAAGAACCACAAGTGGGTCAACGGCGGAGTTCCGGCTTTTCAGAAAAGCCTCGTCCTTGGCGTCAGGTGGCAACCGGCCGTAAAAACAACCCGCCAATACACTACATCTAACACTCAACATAAAAGTACAATATGAAAGGATAAGTATAAATGCTAAGGCGTACCCTGTAAGCGACGGCCCATGCGAAACCCGATATAAACCAGCGAAACATGCTAGGGCGTCCCCCGTAAGCGACGGTTTAAGACGCAGCGAGACAAATTTGCGAATAGCGACTTGGAATATCGGTTCCATGACTGGACGCAGCCAAGAATTGTCTGAGATTCTTAACAGAAGACACATTAACATCTGCTGTGTTCAAGAGTTAAAATGGAAAGGCTCGAAGTCCAGGGATATCGGCTACAACTATCAACTATTATATAATGGGTCATCAACTACTAGGAACGGCATCGGTGTAATACTAGATGAGAATCTTAAGAACAGAATCATACAAATTAACAGAATTAGTGACAGAATAATGTACGTCAAAGTGGCCCTAGATAATCAGCCTTGTTTAAACATTTTATCGGTTTACGCCCCTCAAACTGGCTGTAACAGAGAAGAAAAAGAGGTATTCTGGGAAGAGTTGCAGGAAACCATCCAAAACATACCAGCTACGGAAAATAAGATCCTTGCAGGCGACTTAAATGGACATATCGGAAAAGCGTCTACCCAGGGATGTGATATGCACGGGGGCTTTGGATACGGCACATTAAATGATCAAGGCAAAGAAATACTGGACCTTGCAAACAACTTTCAGATGCCTATTATTAACTCTTTCTTCGAAAAGAAAAACGATCATCTTATCACATACAAAAGTGGTAAATTTGCTACACAGATCGATTATATAATGTCTGATGCCACTCTGCGCAAGTACTTTAGAGATTGTAAAGTCATCCCAGGGGAACCACTTACCACCCAACATCGGCTGCTTGTAGCATGTCTAAAACTACCAAATTGGAGATCCAAATCAAAAATAAAGCCCCGGCCCCGCATCAAATGGTTCAACCTGGACAAGGCCAAAGGCGATGACCTTACTGTAAGAGTAGGAGAATATCTCACAGAAGATCTCAGAGATGTTATATTTTAGAGTGTAATATTTTTTTAATTAATTATGCCTACAATTTAACTTAATGTGACAGTGTATGATTAATACCAAATAACATCTATCTATCTGTCTATTAATTTATTTGATAACGCTGTTAGATAAATAAATAAATATTGGACATTCTTACACAGATTGACACAGTAAGTTGTGTTGAGGGTACTCAGACAACGATATATATAATATATAAATACTATAATACGTAAAAACACCCGTGACTCAGGACTAATATTTGTGCTAACAACACAAATCAATACCGGGATTCAAACCCAGGACCATCGGCTTCATAGACAGGGTCACTACCCACAAGGCCAGACCGGTCGTCAAAACCGACAGAGTGGTGGTCGGTAGATTAGTTTTTAAATGGAATTTACCAAATAAAATACCAGACATTCCTTAGTGGACATTCCTCACCTAAAGTGAGGACGCTAATTACGAGGAGTTTCGTATGTCGACCCACCATTCCCTATATAATTATATATCGTACGCACATTATTTATTGTTGCCCCACTTGCACAGTGACATTGGCCACGGGCATCTTCGACGAGAAAGTCATATAATTAAGCGTGCGCGGTAGAGGTAGGAAAAGACGAGTCATTGTACGTAATTCTTCGTTCTTATCGTCCTTTTTTAGGGTTCCGTAGTCAACTAGGAACCCTTATAGTTTCGCCATGTCCGTCTGTCTGTCTGTCTGTCTGTCTGTCCGAGGCTTTGCTCCGTGGTCGTTAGTGCTAGAAAGCTGAAATTTGGCATGGATATATAAATAAATAAAGCCGACAAAATCGTATAATAAAATCTGTTTTTTTTTTTTAGGGTACCTCTCCTACACGTAAAGTCGGGGTTTTTTTTTCGCTTCAACCCTAGAGTGTGGGGTATCGTTGGCAAGGTCTTTCAAAACTAATAGGGGTTTTCAAGAAACATTTTTTGATAAAGTGAATATATGCGGAGATAATCGCTCCGAAAGAAAACAAAAATGTCCCCCCCCCCCCTCTAACTTTTGAACCATAGGTCCAAAAAATATGAAAAAAATCGTGGAAGTAGAGCTTAAGAAAGACATTAAATGAAAACTATAGCGAACATGATCAGTTTAGCTGTTTTTGAGTTATCGCAAAAAGTTTTCCGTTCATAGTAAAAAGACTTTAATTAGGTAATAAATAAATAAATAAATAAAATAAAAGGCTTTTATTTCAGGCAGTCAGTACCCATAGTGCATACAAAGTTATTATTACTAAATTAAAACTAAACTAAACTAAATTGACACTGTATAGGGGTGCCACTCATGTTAAAATTAAATTAAATTAGAATTAAGTATAAAATTAAAATTGCACATGGTATGTGCAGTCATTTTTTGTTCTGATCCATGTGAACAGAAATCCAGCGCCTAAACACCGGACTCCTTATATCGTCAGAAACAGCCACAAGTATTTTGTTGTCGGAACGACGCAGTCTCCTCCAGAACGAGGCAACGCGGGATCTCGTTACCGCGAAAAAGTCGGGGACCCCCGCGTCCGAGAACATGCCCGACGCGCTGCAGCACCGCGGCAGCTGCATAAGAGCCCGGAACACGTCATTGTACTGAACTCTTATTCTGCTCATTGCCTTCTGCGTGAACGTTATCCACAACTGGGAGGTGTACATGCCTAAACAGTACGCCTTGAAGAGTGTGGTTTTTACATCCTTGCTGCACTTAGAAAACCGTCGAGCGAGCATGTTGCCTCTGACGGCGAGAGCCCTCCGCTCGCGCTCAATATCATCGTCGTCCTGCAGCCGTTCCGTCAACAAATGTCCTAAATACTTGAACCGCTTAACAACATTGATTTTCGACCCATTTAAATACACCGCAGGTACGCTATCCGGCCCAGAACCCGACGCGAATACCATCATCTCGGTCTTAGAAACATTATATTTCAGTCCATGTGCATTACCATAATGCTCACAGACCGAAAGATATGTAATGATTATGCAAATTTGCCTATTTGTTTAACTCGGGTGAAAGGTACCGTTTCATAAAATTTACTATACTTTAAGATCCAGTTTAGCTTATTGTGACGGAAGAGTAACTACGGAACCCTACACTGAGCGTGGCCCGACATGCTCTTGGCCGATTTTTTTATCAAAAGTTTATATTAATATAATAAGTTTGTAAATTGTATATACATATCAATCACAATGAAAAAATCAACGATGATCAATTCTGGCTAACGTGGGATGTTGGAGACATCTTTGGATTGCCGGTCCAATAATATAAGGGTTTTTATTTGAAATAAAAAAACATAATTTAGTGTTTGTTTATATTTATTTCAGTATGTATGTGTATCTATTAGTTATTCTCGGTTTAATCCTCTTTCTTTTCTTCCTCTTTCTTTTCTTCCTCTTTCTTTTCTTCCTCTTTCTTTTCCTCCTCTTTCTTTTCTTCTTCTTTCTTTTCTTCCTCTTTTTTCTTTTGCTCACCTTCGGCGGGCTTTTCGGTTTCTTTTTTCTCGCCCTCCTGTTCTCCATCTTTCGGCGACTTCTGGAAATCATAAACAACGACAACGTGCAAAGTTTAACGCAGATGGTGCTGCAATCGTTACAGAAATATGGGAAGATCGTTTTATAAGAAGCCGACTACAAGCTCTTCACATTTAACTCTTCTGTTTTATTAGTTTATACACATATTCACTTAAAGAAGGTTGGTAAAGCAGAAGGTGTGAAGTTCTTCCTTTTTGATTGAGTCTGAGCGACGTACAAATACAATAGTACATTACGATACAAGTGCGAAAAATAGGAAACTCGAAACGAGTGGCGATAAATTAAAACACGACCGAAGGGAGTGTTTTAAATCGACACGAGTTGCGAATTACCTATTTGCACATGTATCGTACAACGTTTTACAGTACATATGGCCCTTTAAATGTTCGACATAGTAACGTAATATGCTAATTTTCGCACTAATGCGGTAAAGTAGCACCATATGTACTGTAAAATTTATTAACATGGTTGATTAGAGGCAGGATTGACAAAATTAGGTAATTATGAATTTTATATACATTGCGGTTAGATTAACAATACACTAGGGCACCCTCACACTAGGGCAAGCCTGGTACGTATACAACTACTAGCGTTCTCGACCTGTGACGGTCTTACTAACACCATGTTTTATATGCCGGTCTTACTAATACCATGTTTTATATGCCGGTCTTACTAACACCATGTTTTATATGCCGGTCTTACTAACAATTTTACTGGCTGAAATATGACCTGATCTGAGAGTTCAGTGACGTGTCCCACAGTGTTGGTGCCTTCGGATTCTGTGGACTTTCCTACCTCATCAGGTCTCTACCGCGTTATCGATGCACTGCTGGTGGTAAAATATTCCGTTTACATACCTTACCTAAAGGTCCAGCGACGTTTCCCGCAGCGGTGGTGTCCTAGGTTCCGTGGGCTTTCTTGACTCAATGAGTCCTGCGACGTCGTTGTCCATGAGGATGTGTATAATATCCGAGTGGCGCAAAGAGCGTGCCAAGCTCGGCATTAATTAAGGTTATGGGTCACTTTTGGATGAGATTAGGTTAGGACCGGGACAATGGGCGTACTCAAAGAGAGACCTTGCTCAGCAGTGGGCGATGAAAGGCTGATATGATGATGAGTTGGTGATAAAACGTTCCGTCCTGAAGGATCAGTGACGTCTCCAGCAGCGGTGGTGTCTTCAGGTTTTTTGGTTTTGCCTGCCTTATCGGGGTTCTGCTTCGTTATCCATAAGCTGCTGGTAAAATATTCCGTATAGATACCTGGCCTGAGGGTTTAGTGATGTCTCCAGCGGTGGTGTCTTCAGGTTCCGTGGACTTTCCTGCCTCATCGGGTTTCTCTTTGTTGTCCATGAGCTGGTGGTAAAATATTCAATATACAGACCTGTCCTGAAGGTTCCGTGACGCCTCCCGCAGCAGTGTTGTCTGCACCGCCGGGTTCCGCGGACTTTCCTGCCTCATCGGGGTTCTGCGACTTTGTTGTCCAGGAGCTGGTGGTAAATAACATTGTTTATCTTTAATATATTAATATTATAAGTGCAAAAATAACTCTGTCTGTCGGTTACCTCTTCACCCTTAAACCGCAGAACCGATTTAGATGAGATTTGGTATGGTTAGAAGATAGTTGAGGCCCGGGAAACGACATAGAATCATGCTTATCAATAATTATCATCGCACGCAAACGACGCGGCCAGAAGCTAGTTTAGTACATAATATATAGTTCGTGTCATCCACGATGACACGCGGGTTTGTCAAATATAACCGTTAATGACATGACATTACGAGTTAAGGCTCGCGTCTTCGTGAATGGCACGATTTATAATGGGCATCATTATGATACCCAGGGGTTTTGGGTGCGGGATTTCGTGTATTTATAACTTTGTGTATGATAAACTACGAGTAAATTAGAATAAGTATGAAACAAAAATAAATAGTGAGTTCCACGTGTGCTTAGAAATTTTAAGATAGATAGATAAATAAACCATTTATTCGCTTGCCACAATACACACATATAAACAAAAAATAATATAAACAATAGCAACACCAAAACAAAAAAAATAGTTAAAAATAGTTTCTATGTACCTATACAGTTTCTATGTATATTTTTAAATTTTATTGGACAAATAAAGAAAGAAGTATGTAAGGGTAATGAAAGAATGATTTTGTTAGGTGACTTTAATGGCTGGGTAGGAATAAAACGGGACGGATTTGAAAAGGTTCTTGGAATGCACGGTGACAAAAGAGTAAATGAGAATGGGAGAAGCTTATTAGAGATTTGCCAAGAGTGGAACCTTTGTGTAACAAACACGATGTTTGACCACAAATGGATACATTTATACACATTTACACACAGGAAAAGTATGATTGACTTTGTGATAGTGGACGAAAGAATTAGGAATAATGTTATCGACTCCAGGGTGTATCGAGGGTCGGGTATCCATACTGACCACTTCCTGGTAATGTGCCGATTAAGAGGCCCCGTGCAGTTACTGCCGATTTAAAAAGAATAAAAGTGGAGAATTTGCAAGATGAAGGAGCCAATGATGAGTATAAGAGTAGATTAAAAAACCGAATTTGTAGGTATGGATGAGATTAGTAAGACTGAACAATTGTGAAATAGTTTTAAAAATAAAGTAGTAATTGTGGCAAGTGAAGTATGTGGAGTAAGTAAGAGGCACAAAGGAAAAAAGGAGAATAATGTTTGGTGGGATCAAGAAGTGCAAGAAGAAGTGTGTGAGAAGAAAAAGTTGTGGTTGGATTGGTTAGCCACAAGAGCTAACCAAAGAAATCACACAGCTTCATTTGCCGAAGTCAGTGAAGCGAAAAAGGATTATAGAAGAATGAAAGTGTTAGTGAAAGAATTAGTCGACAGAAAGAAAGACGAACAGAGAGATAAAATGGAGGAAAGGCTGTCTCAAGATTTCCGGCAAATATAAAGTTTTTCTGGAAGTCCATTCGTTTGGCCATGGGTAACACCTAGAATTCTGAGCTAAACTTAATTAAAGATAAGAATGGAAGATTAGTGAATGAGGAAGAATGCATTTTAAAAAGATGGAAGGAGTATTTTGAAAGTTTTTTTTTTAGAGAAGAGGCAAACCCGTCAATTTCGGAGTTGAATGAAAGCATTGAATACATATGTGTCGGAGAATGAAGATAGTATTAGCATGGATAAAATTGTGAAAGCGCTGAGAGGAATGAAATCAGGAAAGGCTGCAGGAATGGCAAAAATTACAAATAGAGAACTTAACGTTAAAAGGCTTTTACCTTAACCTTACTCACCGGCAGGAACACAACACTACCGAGTAGAGTAGGTTTACCTATTTTATGGCTAATGAAAAACATTCCCGCCCCATAACTCCGGGGTAATATTTATTGGACTCACTATGTAGGACGAGGCGTGGACGGCATCTTCCGCAGACCGATTGCGCGCGTCTCCATTATATCCCTGTAAACATATGGCAAATTAAAAATAAAAGAGCATGGGGTCCCAGCGCGCACAAGTTTTTTCGAGAAATCGCGAAACGTCTGGTTGACGTACCTGGTGACCGAAGAGCTGGCGGCTTCCTCGCACAACGTATCAGTATTGCGATACAACGAGGAAATGCCGCCAGCATCCTTGGTACATTGCCTTAAGGGCCTATTTTAGATATAAGCTAGTTATAGTAATCATCTGTATATATCCATTGTATACCTATTACAATGTTGTAATTATTTGTGTCAAAAAAGAAAAGAGCAATAAGCAATAACTAATGAGTTATTTGTTTTAAAAGGGGGCAAAGTTGTCGTTTAACCACTCGTGCTAATATTGATACCCGAGCAAGCGAAAGATCCCGAAACCGAAAAATGGAATCATGAGCGTTGCGCGGGTTTTAAGGCACAAGGGTTAAACAAATTTTGCTCCCGAGTGAAACAACATTTTTTACTACACCAACCCGAAGAAAATATTAGTTGTAACAAAATTACAATCGTCCCTTAATTACACATACTGAGTAATTACAACTTTTATTATGGAACAAACCCCAAAATAATGAAAAAAACTTCGTCTTTTTCATTCATTTTGGCTGGTCTGACGTTGACATTTTCTATGGGACAGTGAATTTCTTACGCGATTTGACCTCACATCGTATGATCGTATGATCCCAGATATTTGAATATGATTTGAAAAACAACTCTAATTTTCATATTCATTCATTGTCTGTCAATAAAATTTACAATAACTCAAAATTATTTAGTAGCGATCATTAAGTTTATTATAACTATACCACCACCAAAACCACCACCACCACGCGACCAAAACGTCGTAAGCTCCGTAAAATTCATGGTGCTTACGCGTTTAGGTCACGAGGTTCACGCTTCGCTTGGTTTGTCAAAACAACAACTCGTGGCGTAAAATACTGGTTCTCTGTGCCGGTTCTATACGTAGTAAACATAAAGATAAAGATAGTTTATTATTCAAGTAGGCATATTACAATGCTCTTATGAACGTCAAATAAAGCTACGCCGGCTCTAACCCTACACCTCTGACCGAGAAGATTTAAATCTCCCCTCAATTGGAGGAGGGTATCCCAATATGGACCGGCAAGAAACTCGGCGGGACACATCTTTTCAAAACATTACATCTTATAATTAACATGCATTAGTTAAATAAGAAAATATTTTGTATTTGCATTTCAGAGCATCGGCATGCTGATAATAATAATAATAATAATAAAATTCTTTATTGTGCACTACTAAAGAAAAACTCATAATACAAACAATACAGGACTTAAATTAGTAGGTAACAACAGGCGGACTTATCGCTATAAAGCGATCTCTTCCACGATACGAACTTCCACGAACGATAATGTACGCGATGGCACCATACCTGGGCTACTACACGCTGCTCTGGATCGTGGTGTGGCTGCCGGTGTTGAACCTGGTCGGCATGTTCTGGATACATCTTATAATTAACATGCATTAAATAAGAAAAAAAAATACAATTTAGATTACTATAGAAATCATGCAATTACATACAGTACTTAGTACTTTTCTTTATAGAAATTTGATAAAATATATAAGTCATATCAATCGAGAGTTCGCCGCGAGCAGCCGTTGCGAGCGGTAGTGTCGAGCGGAGCACCGCGCTTCGCTTTGCACTGATACCTAGACTGTGTTGTTTTCCTTATTCCCGTGCGCATCGCACGTGTGCGATTACGCAACAATTAGTGAGCATTGCACCGCTTATCTTTATAAATGGTGATTAATGGACACTGATAATGATGACCCTAAAGAACAAACTAGTGAAATTAGTTCTATGAATAGAAGTGTTAAATTACTAAATAATCAATCAAACAATATGAACAAGTGCAAAGTCAATAACAAAGTAGTAGGGTCAATCTTAAAAGACTCAGATGGCAGATTTCCAGTCGAATGCTGGCACTGCTCGAAAATAAACAATGTAAGGAACTTTTACCAGTGGCATAGTGACCAAACCAACATTAAACAACTTAAGTGCAGTGACTGCCATAAAGAAACCAGCGTTAAATGTTTCCTGGAACTAATCCCCAATATAGAAAAAGATGAATTAAATGGTTGTAGCCATATTATCCGAATTATTTCGTGCAATGCGGCGACATGCCAAGTGAATAATAAAAATTGTCGTGAATGCAATAAGCAGTTCCACATTAAAATCATTCCGAATCTGGATTTGATTAGCAAAGAGCGCGTGATTTGTGAATGTAAAATTGTTAACGACTACATGATTTACCCAAATAATCAAGTCAATAAAACTAATAAACAACGAAAATCGCGCAGCAAAAGTACTGAACTTAGCGCGAAGAGTACCACACCCGGACGTCGAGATAATTCGAGAGGCAGGCCGGCGCATGCATCAAAGGACGAGGTGGCGGATCACATACGCGTGAATATTCCTACCGCTAACCGTTTTGATACTTTATCGCAAACCAACGAACAAAGTATGCAAGAAGCGCATAAATCGAGCGACGAATGGTCTCAACAATATAAAAGTAAGAAAAGGGCCCGAATGGACCACGCTGGACGAAACACAGATAAGAACGTGATCATGAAAACATCGGATATAACCACTGGAGAGGGAAATGCTTCAACGCCAAATGCAGAAGCTAAGTCTGCCCCTTATCAGCAACCATCGGCGCACATACCAATGATCCGAATCACCGACCGTGAACTGATTGAAAATGCAGAAGCAGTTAAAAAGATAAGAGATATGGCTATCTCATTTGGTTGCTGTTACAGCATTACGCCAAATAAAAAAGTCATCTGGATAAAGCCCAAAAACGGCGAATCTCGTAAAAAAATGATTGAAGCTCTTAGCGCGCTGAATAAAGAACTGAGATTTGTAGCCCCCGTCCCCAAAGGGGAACAGCAACATGCAACGAGAGTCATTCTTCGCAATAATACATACGATGAACCACTGGAGACACAACTTGATGAGATCGAAAGATGTATAGGCATTCGTCCACTCAATATCAAAAAAATAAAGGACCACTTGCAACTGGTCATTTTTGATCCATCGCATAGCTTCGAAGACGTGGCACGAGCAATGAGAAATACCTCTGACCACTTCTTTGGAGCTCCCAAAATGAAGCCCGAGCCATACAAAAAAGATCCTAAACGAGTAGTACAGTGTAAAAATTGCTACCTCTTTAACCATTCAACATCAGCGTGCCACGGCCGCAAATGTCCGGAAACGATTAGCGTAGTCAATCAAGAAAATATGGAGATCGAGGTGTGCTATACTTGTCACAAACCCGGCCATGGAGCAAATCAAGTGAAATGTGAGCATTTCCAGGCTGAAATTAAAAGGCAAGTGGACCTGCATGCTGCTCGAGAAGCGAGAAACAAGAGACCAACTATCACAGCCAGAAGAGCAATGTCGAATAAGGCTAATATTAAACAAGGCGTTTCTTTTGCAAGTGTGACCTCTGCCGTACAACAAATAAACAGCAACTCAGACATCCCAGAAATCGGTAGATCGTTACGGCTATCCAGCAGTCAACAGCAGGCCTCTACCACAAATGCATCAATCGTCGTACACCCAATGGACAAAAAGATGATGCTTATTGAAACCATGCGAAAACTATGTAACATACTTCTAGAGCTCACAAATGGCGACTTCTTGTAGCAACAAGCACTTTGCTAAACTACGCATATTACATGTCAACGCTCAGGGGCTTAGAAAGAAATTCGAAGAACTAAAAGCATTGACAAATAAGTACAGACCGCAAATCATTGTGGTAAACGAGTGCAAGCTTGATTTTGATAAAGTAAAATACAACATCAAAGACTATGACAAAATCACAGATTCCAGAGCAGGACACCTTACTACTGCAATGTACATAGCTAGAGGTCTGAGATGGACGCAAACTCATCTTACTACCAACTGGCAGGATGACGATAGGAGGATAGAGGGTGTAGCTATTCGTCTCGTTGTTAATCATACAACAGGAGAATCAATTAACATCAAAGGTGTATACATCCCGATCCCAAACCAACATCATGCACGCGACGAATTCGAGGATATCCTTATGGAAAGTAGTGCCATCGTAATAAATAATAATAATAATAATAAAGCCATTTATTCCCACAAAAACATAAAATTCAAGCAAACAATTACAATATATAGAATCGATTATCATTTATCATCAGAGTTAAAATTCGTTTAAAATCTAAATAACTTAATTAATTAATTTTTGGGGACCCAATTCTGGGTGAAGGCCTCCTCCATGCATGACCACGATTTCCTATTTTGCGCGAGTCTAGTCCAGGTGCCACCGGCGAACTCTTCTATGTCGTCTCTCCAGCGTCGGCGCGGGTGGCCCTGGCGGGCTCGGCGGCGCGACTCGTCTATCACGAACCACCAGTGTAGTACGCGCTCGCTCCAGCGGCCGTCGTGCGCGCGGGCGACGTGACCTGCCCAGCGCCATTTTAGCTTGCAGGCTAGGTCAGCTACGTCTACCAGCTTGGTCTTTTTTCTTATTTCTGTGTTTCTAACCTTGTCTAGTATTTTTAGTCCTAACATACTCCGTTCTGCTGCCCTTTGAAATACTTGTAATTTATGTATTATTTCTTTATTTAGAGTCCAGCTTTGACAGCCATAGAGAAGTGTGGGAGAGACGACCGTGTCGAAAGCTTTCTTTTTTAGGGTAATAGGTAGGTTAGATTTGAAGATGTCTTTTAGCGACCAGTATCTTTTCCATGCGATTTTGATTCGACGCTCTACCTCTCCTTTAGTCTGCTCTTTAAACGTTATTTTTCGTCCCAAATATACATACTTTTCGACGTACTCTATCTTATTTCCCATAATATTTGTATCTATTTTCTTACTATTTGTGATTATGCAGGTTTTGTCCATATTCATATTTAAACCACATTTTCGACTCTCTTTGTCCAGTGTTATTAGCATGTATTCTAAATGTTTGTGGTTATCGCTAATGAGGACGATATCATCGGCGAATCGCAAGTGGTTAAGCAGTTCGCCGTTGATATTTATGCCTATTTTTTCCCAATCTAACTTGCGAAATATAGTTTCGAGGAGAGCAGTAAATAGGTTTGGGGATATCGGGTCACCTTGTCGAACTCCACGCTGTATTTTGAAAGACCTTCCTTCTCTCTCTAATTTTATTTTAGCTCGCCCTCTTCTGTATATCTCTTCTAATATATTTATGTATTTAGATGGTACTCCCTGTTGCTGTAGAGTTTTCCAAAGAGCTGCGTGTGAAATAGAGTCAAAAGCTTTCGAATAATCAACGAAAGCTAAGTAAAGCTCTCTCCCGTATTCCTGGAACTTTTCTATTATCTGTGTTACGGTAAATATATGGTCGGTAGTGGAAAATCCTGAACGAAAGCCTGCTTGTTCTTTCGGTTGATTGACATTTAAGATTGGCATAATCCTTTTTTGGAGAACTTGCGTAAATAACTTATATGTTGTTTGCAGTAAACTAATTGGCCGGTAGTTTCCAATATCTTTGGGATTTCCTTTTTTGTACAATAGTGTAATGATTGAAGTTTCCCATTCTGATGGTATTGTCTCGCTTATTATGATGCGGTTAAAAAGATTTGTTATTATCGGAGTTAGGGGCTCTATTAGACTTTTTAGGATGTCATTAGTAATTCCGTCGCTACCTGGGCTCTTTGAAGTCTTGAGCAATTTTATGGCCTGGCTTATTTCACTTTCTATTAATAATGGAACATCTAAAGAGTCATATTCGGATTGTCTTGTTGTGAGTTTCTCAGTGGTGTGGTGATTTCTGTGTCGATATAGGTCTTCATAAAATATTGTAGCAGTCTCTACCAAATCGTTTCTTTGTGATACACTTTCTCCTGTTTTTGAGATTAAAGATGGAATCCAGTTTCGGTTATCATTTAAACGTTTTTGTCCTTTTTTCACAGAGCAACGTGTCACTAGTTCTTCTTCAATTATTTTCATTTTATTGTTGTATTCTTGTTTTTTCAGCTTTCGCTTTATTTTTCTGTAGAGCTTTGACAGTTCATTTTTCTCAATTTTTGTTTTATTTTTCTTTTCCTTTAAATAAGTCCGACGTTCCATGAGTTGAGCGGTATAGGGGCAAATACTCACTCTATTTAAAGGGTGCGTGCAATCTTTCTTTATTAGTGACTCTGCCATTTTTATAGAGTTTGTTATGTTGCTGTATGATTTTTGTACATCGTTAGTTATAGGAAGAGATGTCGATATATCGGTAAAATGAGTAACGAGATTTTGTTTTTCCAGTGGGGTCAAGGTGTTTACTCTACCTTTGAACGACTTTCTTGATTTAGTTTGGGTATCAATTACGTACTTTGCGCGTATCATACGGTGGTCTGTGGGGTGAGAGGTGCTTATGACATTTATATCCCTTACTCTGTTTTTATTATTGGTTAAAAAATAGTCGATTTCGTTGTATGTTTTGTTATTAGGTGAACACCACGTCCATTTTTGTTTTTTATTTTTCTTAAAGTACGAGTTCATAATGTGGAAGCGTTTTTCTATACAAAAATGAATTAGTATTTTTCCTTTTTTGCTCCTTTTAGCATCATAGCCCCACTTGCCCATTATACATCTATCTTCGGTTTTAGCGGTACCTACTTTTGCGTTAAAGTCACCCATGATGATTGTATTGGCTCCTGTTTTAAATAAAGCTGTATTTAAGTTGTCGTAGAAAAGTTGTGTCACGTTCTCTTTCGATTTTTCTGTCGGGGCGTAGACTTGAATTATGTGTATTTTTGTGTTTTGAATATTTATATCGAGTCTGGCTACTCGGTCTGAAATAGGTATAAACTCTTCTATATATGGTTTCATATGACTTTTCAGCATAAAACCAACGCCACTGTAGCCACTTTCGCTTCCGCTGTACATAAAAATATGTTCATCCTTTTCGAATATTTCAGTGGTTCTATATCTGGTCTCGGAAAGGCCCAGGATATCACAATTTATATTTTCCAAAGCATGCAATAGTTGAGTTTGTCTTGTGGTGCACACTATAGATCTTACATTAAGAGTGCAGATATTCAGATATGGTTTTTTATTTTTTAATTTCATCGTTTGTGTAGAGTTTTGTATTGCTGGAGGGTTTTGGTCTAATTCTCCCTCGGCGACCACCCGTATTGGGAGAATATATTTATTTCGGTTTTCATGATTGTTTGTATTAGTATACTTATAAGTGGAGGGGGCCTCGTGACGTCACGCGTCGCAGTCGCTGTTCCGAGTTACGTAAGATGACATACTAATCTGATGTGGTTTATGTTTCTTATTTGTTTGAATTACATCTTTGTTTTTTCTATTCTGATTATTAGACGCTTCTGGGTGGTTCTGTATATTCTGTATATTCTGGGGTGGTGATGTAGGCAACGGTCGTTTGTTGGTATTTGCTTCTTTATTATTTTTCTTAACAATTAATTTGTCATACTTTATGAAAGCTATGTTTCCATTTTCGATTTCATTTCGTTGTTGTGTTTTGAGATCCTCCCTTATTTTAAGTATATTTGCAGGAAACTCTTCTTTTATGTATATATTCGTGTTTGTCAATTTTTTCTTATTTTGGAGAATTTTTATTTTTTTTCCCAATGTAGTAAACGCGACTGAGATAGGCCTGGAGCGACCGCTTTTTTTACCCATCCTTCTAATCGACTGTATTTCATATTCTTGAATTTCCACTTTTAATTGGTTACGAATAATATCCATTATATTTTCTTGAAGTTGGAAGTAAGATTTTTCGTTTTCATCGACTCCAAAAATAACAACATTTCTTTGGACGCTGCTCTTCTCTAAAGTATATAGTCTTTTTTCTTGATTTTCTATTTTTATTTTTATATTTCCCAAGTCCTGGTTGAACTCTTCCATTTTTTTATCTATATGATGAGTTATTTTTGTTGTAATTTTTTCTTCCATTTGATTAAATTGTGAATCTATAGATGTGAGCTTTTTGTTTAAATCAGTTCTCATCTCTGATATCAATTTATGTAAGTCATCCATCTTATTTAGATTTGATTTCCGCGCCCTCTAGTAGTAATGTGTTGCACTTGCAAGCCTATCAGTTAAGTTGTAGATCAACGATCTATCCTGATCTTGTTTACTTTATTACTGTATAGTTCGCATAAGATGAGATAGATAGCGTTGTAATCGTCGGTAGTTGTGATTTATTTAACAAATTAAATAATGAAATAGTGTTTTTTTTACGAATAGGTTGGTGTTTTTATTGATTAATATATCACAATTGTCTTTGGATGTAATGTGTTTCACACTGTTTCACGTTTTTATTAAGTTCTGACAGATATTCCACATTCCAGTTCTTTAAATCGCGGTCACAAGTAATGTTTGTTTTGCACCACTTTATTAACGATTATTTCCGTACACTTGCTGTATTAATTAAAGTCCACACTGTATATTGAAAAACACTTTGTCTTTTCCATTTTGTTTTATTTCAATCACTTTTTAGGCACTATTTAGTATTTTTAAAGTTTATTTTTGTAAGAGTCGATGTTAGCCGCGGCACACTAGCGCCCTCTCTGTAACCCCTGTGATCTCTGCGCGAAAGTAGTGCCATCGTAATAGGAGACATGAATCTTCAAATGAGAATATTAGGCCACACACGTGACAGAGGCCTCGGTACACTTGTTAAACGACTGCTCCAGGAAAATGTTTGTTCGTTTTCCAACACTGGACTGCCATCGAGACCAAATAGTCAAGGTAACGGTATACTAGACACCGCAATTCTCACGCATGAGTCACAACATCTAGACAGAGTCACAGCAAGAGGCATCGAATCTATTGGCTCAGATCATTTACCTTGGTTGCTCGATCTACACATCGATGTGGCTCGAGAGGCAAAGCTAATGCGAAACATGAAAGCTGTCTACGAAAACGAACAACTCTCCAAAAGATACGAGGTTATTTTTTCCGAAACCATGGGACATCTCGGGGAAATTAACAGCGATGCAGACTGTGACACGTTTATAGAACGGTTGGAAACCTCCCTGACTGCAGCGCTGAATGAACTGGCTCCGCTAAAAGAACATTGCAGACGAGATCACTTACCGGCGGAGATCAAGCAACTCATCATGGATAGGAACGCTGCTCGCAACAAAGCATGGCGTTTGCGACACAATCAACTACGACAACCAGCTCTACGCCGAGAACACAATAGACTGAAACGCGAAGTGTCCATTGCATTGCGCACTCTTCAAGAGGAATCTTGGCTTAAGATTCTCGAAGATCCAAGAAATAATAGAAGTCATATGTGGCGCATCCAACGCAGCATGAAAATGCCCCCACAAAAATTACCGCAGATCTCAAACTGCAACACTGAAAAAGAAACCATTGACGTGCTTGTAGATGCGGCTATCGTCAAGGAAGCGATTATTTCACCGGAAGATGAAGGGACAGAGAAGACAACTCCGTTTTACCCACTCGATCTGACGTCCACTGACGAAATTAAAATAGCACTTAGAAGGTTTAAGAACAAAAAAGCGCCTGGCCCGGACCAACTAAGAGCGGACGCGCTAAAACTCGGAGGACAAGCATTTCTTGAGGCATATAAAAAGGTAGCAAACTACGTGCTCTCCACAGGCTACTTCCCTAGGCGTTGGAAGCAAGGGGAGTGTATTTTCCTACACAAATCAGGGAAGAACCACAGAGATGCCAAATCATATAGACCCATAACCTTACTCAATATTATGGGTAAACTGTGTGAAAGGTTAATACTGACAAGGTTACGGGATATTAGCCGTCGACTACAACCACCGTTTCAACATGGGTTCACACAAGCACGAGGTACTGGCACACAGATACTACGCACCGGGAAATTTATAACCGACGCGCTTGATGTAAAAGACAGTGTAGCAATGATATCGACTGATTTAAGTAAGGCATTCGACTCGATCAATCATCGCGGTCTTATCAAGAAGTTACAAACTAAAAATGTTGAAAATAACTTAATAAAAACGATAGAAAACTATCTGATGAATCGGACAGTGCGAGGCAAGTTTCGCACCACCATAGGAGAAGAGATGCACGTCCCACACGGTGTCCCGCAGGGCTCCATTCTTGGGCCTGTTATTTTCAATTTGTATGTGCACGATATATGGGACGAACATGACAGACTACAAGGTATCAAGTTGTCGCAATATGCAGACGACCTTTGTGTGCTGAACAGGGCAGCCCGTCCAGACCAGGCTACAACCAGAGCAGAATGGGCAGCGGAAACTGTCATCGATTATTATGAGCGTTGGGGGCTGAAGTGCAATGTCGAAAAGACGGACTGCGTCATGTTTACCAGAAAAAGGGGTTACAAACCAACGGTTAAACTGAAAGACCAGACTTTGCCGTATAAAAAAGAAACAAAGTACCTCGGAGTTATTTTTGATAAAACAATGACGATGGGACCACACACGAACCTGGTAACGACAAAGGCAAAGCGTATACGTGGAGCCCTTAGGTCAATCATTGGCTATCATGCAAAAACAGACATTACAGTGAAACTTGCCATCATTCAAGCATGTCTGTTACCGGTACTGGACTATGGTATCGTTCAACTTCTGCCACGGTATAGCAAAACTAACTTGCTCAAAGTAGAGAGGCAATACCGTATGGCTTTAAAATCAGCAGCACAGTTCCCGCGACGCACTCCTACTGAAATGCTGTGGGACACATTAGATTGGGACCCGTGGCACATTCGTGTCCACGACCTGCATCAAGATATGCTGGATAAATTGAAACAGCTGAACATAGCGGACCTTGATACCCCAGGTGACGCATATCTCGGCTACGGTCAATTTAATCCTTTACTCACTAACCATAGAATAGGAGACATTCCGTATATTGTAAATAAGAAAGACCGCAGGAGACCACTCAGTACAAGAGCAGCAGTTCCTAGGTCACATAGATTGTAAGTTAGTTTTAAGTAGTTATTAAGAACCCAACAAACCAACAAAGAAGTTTAAATGATAGTTGTCCTTATATAAAGTAACTAACATAAATCAAATACACCACACTTGCACTGATCTCACCTAGACTTAAGCAAGCTTACACCCCTGAGACTCGAGCGGGAGCAGGGACACAAATTGTACCTAACTGATACTTAACTATGAAAATAAACCATTTCTGATTCTGATTCTGATTCATATCAATCCATACAAATACGTAGTAATAATAGTTCAATGGTGGCAATACATCCCGTCTATTTGAAAATTGAGTTGCTTTTTGCACAATTTGCACGAGTATGGTTTCTCTCTAATGTGAACGTGATTATAGACAATTTTTTTCGGGTATAATTTTCCTTCATTTTATTTATTTTTCTTACTTAATAATAATAATAACGTTTATTTATTCAGACAAGATCGACAAATTTGTCAGTATAATTAAAGCTAAAACCTAAAACGTAAAGCTAATGTGGGATGCTACCTGCGTAGACACACTGGCACCGTCCCACCTCCAATGGACTAATGTAAAAGCGGGCGCACCAGTACCATTTTGTACAATTTGGCGTTGAAACTCTAGGTCCATGGGGTCCCAGCGCGCACAAGTTTTTTGGAGAAATCGCGAAACCGAAGAGCTGACGGCTTCCTCGCACAACGTATCAGTATTGCGATACAACGAGGAAATGCCGCCAGCATCCTTGGTACAATGCCTCAAGGGCCTATTTTAGATATATGCTAGTTATAGTAATCATCTGTATATATCCATTATGTATATTGTTATTGTAAATAAGTTAATAGCTCAAACCTAAAAACTAATATGTAACTCACTAATGGCAACGTATTATTAATTAAGTGTTGCATTATTGAGCACTCATTCCTTACAGCTAATGTCTTCAGATGGCTGTTCAGGCTGCCACGTATTCTGTTCAGAAGCGATGCCATCTTTTTACGCAGCATAGCATTGAAACTGTCTACTCGTGCTTCCGTGAACATGGTGGATGCACTACACTTAAATACGTAGGTCACTAGATAAGTTTGCGATAGACAAATATGAAACAATGAAGATGAGGCCTATCACATATATATTTTAAAACTATATTTCCATACACGATGGTTGAGCGGAAATCGTTTACTTTATTTTTAAATTTACTTATTAAGAAATAGATTTAAACTTTGAAAACGTCGACGTGGGCTAAGGACGATTTACGCATATTTTATACAACATTTTAATTTCTTACAAATTTAAGATTTTTTAATAAGTAAATTAAAAAGAAAGTAAACGTTTTCCAGCCAATCATTGTCTATGGTAATATCGTTTTAGAAAGTATAAGTAAGTAATGTGATAGGCCACCTGTTTGTTTTATCTTATACCCTTAAACGAGCAATTCTTGTATATATGTATATATTTCTGTGATCTCGGAAACGGCTCTAACGATTTCGCTGAAATTTGGTATATGGGGGTTTTTGGGTGTATACAATCTATCAAGATTAGTCTTATGTTTGGGAAAACGCGTGTTTTCGAGTTTTCATGCGTTTTTCTTTCGACGCAGAATATGGTCGCTAATTTCGTGTTGCCGGCCACTGTCCATTTGGTCCAGCGGGTTAAGACGCGGACTGCTAAACGAGTGTTACGGGTTCGAATCTCGCCCGGTGAACTAATTTTTTTTTTTATATGTTCAAGCTTATATATAATATTTTAATTTTATTGTTTTAGTAAAAAAATGTAGTTAAGATTATCACCTATACACCACCATATTACAATAAATAGTTATAACCGAGCAAAGCTCGGTCGCCCAGGTACTATTTATCTATTGCAAAACTTATTTAGTGACCTATGTAAATAATATTTTATTGCCATACCGTAACAGTCTGACAGTGATCCTCGAAGCAGGCAAGCGGGCCTCGACCGGGTTGGAGATGTACACGACGGTGTCATCTGTCACGACGTCGTCTTGGGGCGCGTTAGTCATTTTCTCGTCGTATTGGACCATGTCGTCGTAATAGAAGTGGTTCGGGTGGTCCTAAGCGTATAAAAAAAATGTAAGCATTAGGGTGACTACGAAAACGGTAATTTTGAAAATAAAAATATCTACTAAATGTGGCGAAATCGCAAAACGTCTGGATGACGTAACTGGTGACCCAAGAGCTGGCGGCTTCCTCGCACAACGTATCAGTATTGCGATACAACGAGAAAATGCCGCCAGCATCCTTGGTACAATGCCTCAAGGGCCCATTTTAGATTTAAGCTTGTTATAGTAATCCTCTGTATATACCCATTATCTACTAAATAACATGAGATTTAATGTTTTGAAAAGATGTGTCCCGCTGAGTTTAACGCCGGTTCATATGGGGATGCCCTCCTACAATTGAGGGGAGATTTAAATCTTCTCAGGCCAGAGGTGTAGGGTTAGAACCGGTGTATTAGCTTTACTTGACGTTCATAAGCGTATTGTAATATGGCTACTTAAACAATAAACTATCTTAATCTCTTTAAGAAGAAGTTTCTGCTGTAGCAATAGTAAAGCGCTTCACACACCATACCCAATTCAGAATCCTAAATGACTTAGTTACTTGGTTTAATCGCGTTTAGTACGAGTCTGACCGCTTTGTGCGCAACTAATACAAGCCAGTCATAACATGTAACGGAATAGGAACAAAAATCTTTTCCACCATATAAAAGTT
This sequence comes from Cydia pomonella, assembly GCF_033807575.1. Taxonomy (NCBI): domain Eukaryota; kingdom Metazoa; phylum Arthropoda; class Insecta; order Lepidoptera; family Tortricidae; genus Cydia; species Cydia pomonella. Next base: position 260,426 of record NC_084730.1, read on the forward strand.
TTTCACTCGTTCACTCACGTTTCGGGAGGCACACGCCACACGGAGGGTGTAGATTTGTAGAACTTCACTCTTTCGAGCTCTTTTTGCCCGAGCAGAGATCGGGACACTCACTCGCAAATCTCGCAATATGTGTCTAGCTCGGTGACAGATCCCATACTGCCCAGCGTTCCCGATCGATCGCCGTGAGTTATGATTTTGGGAAGGCGTGAGTTATATAAGGGTAGGGGTGGGTTTTCACACTGCACCCACCTTAGCAAAGTTCTTTTTGGCTCAGTGGTTGATTGGTAGATAATATAATTAAGTCCGCCTTTTGTTCTTTTTACTTGTATTTAAGCAAAAAAAGTTTAATGAATAAATAATTTGAGTTGGTCTTACTTACCTTACTCCAGCTGGGGAAGAGGTCGAAGGTATTCTTCCCAGGGGGCAGGTCGAAGCGGCGAGAGGGAGACAGCGCGCGGCGGATAGCTTGCCGTGCCTGTCGCGCATCCAACACCTGGTACACAGTACAACTATTATACTAAACACCCCTATGAAGGGACTGGCACCAGTAATGGTATAGTATAGACAAATCCAGTAAAACAAGTACATATTTACCATTAGTTTTTTAACTCTGGCGCAGAATAAATAATAGAACCGTACAGAAATGACACTTCCTACAAAACCGAAGTTTGACAGCGATTCAGGGACGAATCGTGCTGTCGCTTTCTAATGCACTATAACTATCCCTTTCGGCTATTTAAGGGTTGTCAAAATTCAAGTCGTTATCTTTTCATGTCGAATACGAGAAAAGTAAAATACATGTGTTTTGTTAAATAAAACATGACTAAGTACCTAATTTTAAAGTAGGTATTTATTGAGGGTACTTTCAATTAGAAATTTAAGTAAAAGTATAGATATTTATGGAATGAATAGTTAAATATCAAAATGGAAATTGTACAACAAATCCATTTTAAACCAAATTTTAATTGTTTATCGTAAAAAAATAATTTAATAACGATAACGTACTTGGAAAGTAAAATGCTCTTCAGCAGAAACCTATCATTTCTGCACACTTCGTAGAACAACAAGGACCCACTTTCAAAGCATGAAATTTGACATTTCAAAATTTGTAAAGTGGGTGACATCGAAATTGTAATGAGTACCTAAGATACTTAATTTCCCCATTAATTTCTTAGACAATCGTTAAAAAGTGTAAACTGGATATGTGACGTCATTACTATGTATAAGGTAAAACATTTTCCCCCTTATTCATAAACGTGTACTAAAGTTACGATGCCGCTAATCATCGTTTGTCGCTTTCCCTCATACCAATACGTCAGAAAGGGACAAACGATGATTAGCGGCATCGTAACTTCAGTACAAGTTTATGATTAAGGGGGTTTATGTATAAAATTTAAATTGTGTGGTTGTCATAGACAGTCATAAATTTCAAATGTAATTGTCAGTTGTCAGGTTTGTGTTTTGCGTTTCTTCGCGGACTCTTTCTTTCAGTAAAATAATTTTAGCTTTTCAGTCGTACCTATTAATGACGTCATACTACACTTTGGAATTCGCTACTATACAGCCTGGTGACAGACGGACAGACAAACGGGCAGTGGAGTCTTAGTAAATAGGGTCCCGTTTTACCCTCTGGGTACGGAACCCATAAACCACGTACCTACATACATATAATCACGTCTATTTCCCGGAGGTGTAGGCAGATACCACGGATTTCCACTTGCTACGATCCTGACATACCTCTTTCGCTTCCTTCACTCTCATAACATTCCTCATACACGCTCGTGTCGTATACTTACCTTAGAAATCAATTTTGTTTCGTTACGTGTCTCTTGTTAGTAAAGAATCGAAGCGAATATCTGATAGATGATGATGTGTGATCAATGAATACCATACCTCAACCAACATGACAAGCCGCAGCACGGATTCTCTGTTCCATTTAGGCGAGTCAACAAACCCGGCCGGAGCCTTCTCGACCGTCACTGCAATCATCAAAACATTAGACGACCGATCTGGCCTGGTAGGTAGCAGTGTTGACCGAACGTTAAGAGCCCGTTATCGATTTTAGTCGCAAAAATGTCAAATTGATAGATTTAGTCGATAAAATTATACACCTTTTGTTAAGTATTAGAAATAACAAGTACTGGTTTCTATTAGCACGTCTTGTTATCTTTCATTTTAATAAAAAAAAAATTTGAAAACAGACTCACTTAATTAGTAATGATTTTTTTTTCTGATAGACGCTTAGGTAAACGCCCGTAAAGCACTGATTTTGTCGATCTAATTTGTAAATTTCGTAAAGTTTGGACTGCTAAAAATGGTAATTTTGTATTACACATATCCTGTACTTGAACTTAAAAAACTACATTTTTGTTATTATAGATGTGAAGTGGTGTAAATGACGTTAGGCGAAATCAAGTTCCTCCAGAAATTACTTCTAAACAAGTGACAATTTCCCTGAAAATCGACTTAATTTCAACGTAATTTTGATACTTAAACAATCTACAACATTTGCTGAAACTGTTCTTATACATCATTTTGTATAATTTACCAGCATATCTTTTTGATGAATTTTTAAAAACAGTCCTTTCTCGTCACATATTACCGGGGACGCACGCTTGCGACCTCATTATTAAAAGGCAAGATGAGAAGACGTGCTAATAGAAACCAATACTTGTTATTTAGATATTACGTAACAAAAGGTGTACAATCAGGATCTATATCGGAATGCCTAAAGTTTAACATTATTTGGCATAACCATCACTTGCCCTAACACTCGTATGGCCGAATTGTGGTTGCCCTATTCCACAATGGCCGATTTCGTTTTGGCCTAATTTGTTTTTCCCTAATGACACTTACCACAATCGTAACATACCCTTCTTATGGTACTGCCGTCCTATCTCTAAAACCGCTCAAAGCTGCATAATACCAGTTTTCATTTGGACAAATATTCTAAAAGAGAAAAGAATTCTCTATCGACTGGTCTTGGAATCATATTTTTATCTGTTGTAGTTACGGAGATACAGACTCGACCTAACACGCTAACTGCATTATAATTTGATACTTCTCAATACTATAAAATCGCAAACCTACATTATTCTTCTATAAGTAATATAAAAGCGCTTAGCCAGTTTTTTATTTTAATTAATCTTTTACGTTATACATAGCTAAAACACATTTACTTGGAAAAACTATTAATATGTTTTATCAAGTAAATTTTTTTTCATTAAATACTACACAAAAAAACAGTTACTATGCTTAAACATGGCTAACGTTCTTTAACCGTTTGTGTAAAAGACTTCTATTGCAATTCATGTAACAAATACATCACTAAAACCTATTTAGTGTGCTTAACGGGTAATTATGTTTGAGAAAAAGAATAATAAAACAACAGTTAAACACGGCCAACCAACAATGCCACGCTAAAACCCCGCTAAGTGTAAAACATATTCCCTTGAATTTTATTACGTAAGGCAGACAGTTTAACAATGCGCCGTGCGCTGTAAGTTGTCTTTTTTATTCGGTGACTGATTGATGCATGCTTATATAAAAAAAAAAACCGGAAACCGAAAGTAAGTGCTACGATTTACATACAAAAATGGAGAACGATAAACCAATGATAATTCACGTCGGTAGTGGATTTCTACGTAGCGAGAACATGGTCACTACGAAGACATGATCTAATTTAAAAAGCAACTATATACTTAATAGAGAGTTCTGGAATTGCTCAAACATATTGAGTTGGTCTTCCAAAGGTCTAAGTAGCAAGTGTCAGCATAAATTAATATAGTTAGTAAGAGGGAATGAGCTAAGGCAATCTTAGTGGCGTAATGTTTCGAACTCTGCGGAGTGATGCTTTTATATCAAAAAAATTCCTTCTAAACTCGCTCATCTGAGGTATCTATGATAGAGAAACAGCGAGATTTACGAGACCTGGGGAGAGTAGGAAATCTAAATAGGTACCGTTAAAAATAATGGCAGGTAGAGTACTAAAATCAGTCCTGGCAGAACACTTTGACCTATCACTATAACTTCAGTGGATTTACCAAATACAAATACAAATACAAATACAAATACAAATACTTTATTAATAACGCCAAGTTACATGTCAGGTACATTCTATATCTTTAAAATTAATTGAAATATTATTTCATTTTAATATACACATTGAATTATTTCAGTAACACATTTAAATACTGACTAGAGAGATTAATTATATCATTGGGAGTTCGTAGAACTCGTTTACAGAATAAAATAGATGATTAAGAAGCCACTTGCGTAATTTAGCTTTGAAGACCACCGCAGAAGTTGCATCTTTTTTTATTGTGTCAGGTAGTCTATTATACACAGACGGGCCCGAGATGTATACCGACTTTTCTGATCTGCGTAGTTTGTGGGCGGGAGTGACGAGGAGATGGGCAAGCTTGTTGCTACGCATCGCGCGGGATTCGTTCACACCTCGTTGTCTAAACGCATCGTAGTTTTTATAAGTAAAGAGAGCAACTTGGAAGATGTGTTCACAAGGAAGGGGCAAAATATCCAATTCCTTAAACAACTCTCTGCACGACACGTCATCGGGCACGCCCGCAATAGCGCGTATCGCCCGCTTTTGCATCCTGAAGACTCGATCGGCATCGGCAGCCCGCGCCCACAGCTCCACGCCATAGGTGATGAGGCTGTGGACGGTCGCAAAGTAGCACGATAGTACGACGCTGCGAGACGCGGTACTCGCGAGGCGACGGAGCGCAAAGCATGCGCGGCCAAGCCTAGAGCATATGTCATCGATATGTTGGTCCCAGGTGAGGCCGCTGTCTATTTGGAAGCCTAGTAGTCTAGCCGATTGGACCATCTGCAGGGCTGTTTGTTCAGCAGCGACTGAGTACGTCGGTGGTGCCGCGCCATTGAGCTGGAATGAGAGGTAACAAGTTTTATCTCTATTTAAGGCTAAGCCGTTCAGCCGAAACCACAACTCAAGTCTCTGGACTACGGAGTTCAACTTGTGTTCCAGTTCTCGTGTGGTCGGCGCAGTCACGATGGCAGCCACGTCGTCGGCATACATATATATCTCCGCGTCGTGTATTGCGGTGGGCAGGTCGTTAAGCAATAAACTGAACAGGGTATTCGACAGGCACGAGCCCTGTGGCACACCCATCGCATTCGTCATCTCAGATGATGTGATCTTTCCGTTTTCTGCGACAACGACCTGCGAGCGGTGAGACATGAATGATGTTAGCAGGGACAGGACCGGTCCGCGAATACCGTAGAATCTCAGTTTGTCGGCTATAAGCTGGTGGTCTGCGGTGTCAAACGCGCGCGAGAGATCGCAGCATAGCAGCGCTACGTGCTGGCCCGCTTCGCGAGCGCTCAGCACGCGCCACACCACTTCGCGCACCAGGTCGGTGGTGGCGCGCCCGGCCCTATATGCGTATTGTCTCTCAGTCATCACGTCACTCTGTTCTATGAAGGATAGGAGCCTTTTGTTCAGACCTACTTCTAGCACCTTACTGACGGCAGGAACCAGAGATATCGGTCTGTAAGACTTCATATCGGACTTTTTCCCTTTACCCTTGTAAAGAGGCGATATTTTAACCCTTTTTAGAGGCGTAGGGTACGTACCCTCCCTAATGCAGGCATTAAATAGGTACCTTGAGACCGTAACGTGAAAGTCCAAATCAAAATGCTTTCTAAATTAGTGTTCATGTTCATGGTGCATATAGTCTATGGTAGATGAGTAAAAGAGCCTTGACAGTATGTTTAAAGTGGTAGAAGAAGGAAATATAACGTGTTAGAGTATATAAAGTAAGGAAATGAAACAGGAGACAACACGCTGCCCCGTCCTGTGCAGGCACAATAAAGATTAAGAGCAATCCACCTCTGTTGACGCCCTACTTAATAACTATGAAACTAGTTCACTGTCACAGGAGATACATTAAGAGAGCGCAATATGCCTACTAAGATGTCGAAGTCACCCGTGTTGAAAGCATTACCGAAATCCAAGAATGATAACACCGTGATATACCATATCTGCAGTATTTTTACAAGAGCGATAATTGTACTGTGCCGAGTAGGGTAACCGGGTTAATATTGGTTCGTGAGCGCGTTTCTGTTCAAAACGGTAATCTGTTTATGTACAAAAGACACTCAAGAACTTTAGAGAGGAAACAAAGAAATGGAAATAAATAGAGCGGTAGTTTGAGAAGGAGAAGGAATTGGACTTTCTAACGGCATCTTACCAAGCGACGGGAAAATATAAGAAGAATAGAGCTATCGAGGATACATATGATGATATGATCAATAAGGTGAATTAGAGGGAGGGTCATGTTTTGGCTCGCATCGTCTTTTTCAACGGCCTTAGACGAGACGAACTTAAAAAAAAGTTAAGTAGATGCATTAGAAGGGAAGTTTAGATTTTTCTACTTAACGAGAAAAAGTTTCAGAAGAAAAGATGCAGATTAATGGAATCGAAATCAAAAAAGGTATTAATTGAGCTTTGTTATAGTTACTAACTCCAAGTAACTTAAGAAACTACCACACTTTAGCGGGTCCCCAAATTCAACGGAATTATGAAAGTGAAGCCTCTGATCATCTCCGCATATTGTACTACAGCCATTCCATAATGCATGAGATTAATGCTTTATTTTTATGCGAAGGGTGTTAAAGGCTGATTTTGGCTGCCCTATATAAAAACCTACTAGGTAAGGTGGGTAACTAATTATTGGAAATTCGTTTTTTTATCTTATTCGTCCATCTCGTAAGTACTCACCCGATTACAGAGCCACCTGCTCCAAAATCGGCACAATTATTATGATTACTACAGATATATATGGCTCTAAACCTAGTAAGTAGCATGTTAACTTACCTTTTACCGTAGTAAAACTCAGGAAGTCACAAATTCCGTATAAAAAAACTAGTAGGGATCTGAGAAATGATAGGTTTTAGTGTAGTCATTTAGCCTTACTAGGTTTTTGAACTGGCAATCAAAGCGCGTGGGGCGCATTTTCAAAAGTGGGCTTCATTAGACACTGGGCCTTACATGGATCAGGCACCTTACAATGGTTAGTACTCTACTTCTTCACGTACATTTTTTTATATAAAATTTAACACATTTTTGAGACTGACACAATTTGCGTTTTAAAAATTTTAAAAAGTTTACGACTGATTCGTCAGTATTTTTTAAGTTTTTGGTTTTATTTTTGCATGCGAATAAATACATATACGATACAGATGTGATTTAACATATTGAATTTCTCTTAAAACTTAGTAGTATAATACAGGTTAACATGATTTTGTTAATACAATAAACGTTTTTTTTGTGAATATTTCCAAGACTTAAACCTAGTGAGCATTACTAGTTCGTCATTTAACGGGGTTTTAGTATAGGAATGCATACAAATTACTTCAATATGTATAGTCATTACATAGCTAAAAAATGGTTACAGTCCAATAACGTGTTTATTACAAATGTTTTCTAGGTAATATTTTAACAGATAAAATACTATAAAATTGTTCAGTACCTTTGCGGTTATTAAGCTATGTTTTGTTTATTACACAATTCACAATTACGATACTATAAACACGTAAATTGACTTTGGCCGTTATTTAGTTATTTTTTATATGTTATTCAATTCTAAAGAACGGTTAAGGTATACTTAACGGTGTTTTAGGAGTAATATCGCACATATTTTAGTAATTATTTGCAACACTAAAACACAAAATTGTGATTTTCTAATTAATAATATAATATTTGAGGAAATGGTTTTCAAACAAAGTAAGGATAAATTTAGTTTAAATTTTTGCACAAAAGAAATCCGAAAGAAAAGTACACATTTTCTAGAGATATGGGTTTGAACGTTTTTTGCCCATATCTCAAAACTATAATTTGTGGGTTAGATAGGTTTTAGTGATAGGACGGCAGGGTACGCCACCATGCGGTCCAGCCAGCTCTGCTGCAGCGACGAGGCTCTCCGCGCCAGCAACAGGAAATAGCTCGGATATATAATATTAGTAGGATATTTACCAGTAAGCGGTGGAAGCCTAGAAAACTCCTCGAGGAAGTTCTTCTTATGGTACGCCACCATGCGGTCCAGCCAGCTCTGCTGCAGCTTCGAGGCTCCCATGCACGCCAGCAACAGGATGAGGTAGCTCTGAAATATGCCTGATTTGTGAAAACTGCTCGAGTCGAGTCAGTTAGTTTGAAGTAGTTTTTTTTATACTACGTCAGTGGCAAACAAGCATACGGCCCGCCTGATGGTATGCAGTCTCCGTAGCCTATGTACGCCCGCAACTCCAGAGGAGTTACATGCGCGTTGCCGACCCTAACACTCCCCACCCTCGTAGAGCTCTGGCAACCTTACTCACCGGCAGGAACACAACTATGAGTAGGGTCTAGTGTTATTTGGCTGCGGTTTTCTGTAAGGTGGAGGTACTTCCCCAGTTGGGCTCTGCTCTAGATCTGGAATGACATCCGCTGTGCTGTGCCCTACCACACAAAGCGAGATGACATCCACAATGCCCATACCTCTCTTTTGGACGTAGTTTAAGGACGTACCCGGGTCCAAGTTTGAAACTGAGGGTCAAAATATATTTAACCTAACTTACGTAATAAAGGTTGAAGGTTTGTTTGTTTAAACTTTATTGCACAAATTTACAAAAAGAGTACAAATTGCGGACTTAACGCCTTGAGGCATTCTCTACCAGTCAACCATTGGGCTAAACAGAAATAGTTAGTTTGGTGCAGGAGGAAGTTGCAGTAAGTTCGTGTTATTCTCTAACAGATCGTAACCGTGTGCGAGGTGGAAGTACGGTCCGCCGGGAGCGCGGACATATATCACGGTTTTTAATTTTAATTTTTAGTACGTTTTAAAAATAATAAAAGTAATCGATGAGTTTCCTGAAGCATAATATTGCTCGTTTTTAGAAATAAATTTCATAGCTTTTGTGCCAAATTTACAAGAGCATTTTAGACCTTATAATGTTTGTGATATTTTCCTATCAAGCTAAAATCAAGGACTCAGGATTTGAATCGCTGAAGTCCCAAGAGAAAAGCCTTAATTGCTAATTAAATTTATGTCAGCCGTATTTTGATCCAAATAAAAGCGGCCAAGTGCGAGTCCGACTCGCCCATGAAGGGTTCCGTTCCGTACCATTTATGACGTATTAAAAAAAACTACTTACTAGATCTCGTTCAAACCAATTTTCGGTGGAAGTTTGCATGGTAATGTATATCATATTTTTTTTTTTAGATTTTTCATTCTGTTATTTTAGAAATTACAGGGGGGGGGGAGGGGGACACATTTTTTCACTTTGGAAATGTCTCTCGCGCAAACTATTCAGTTTAGAAAAAAATGATATTAGAAACCTAAATATCATTTTTGCAGACCTATCCATAGATACCCCACACGTATGGGTTTGATGAAGAATATTTTGTTTTTAAATTTTATGATGTATTAAAAAACAACTACTTACTAGATCTCGTTCAAACCAATTTTCGGTGGAAGTTTGCATGGCAATGTATATCATTTTTTTATTTTCATTTTGTTATTTTAGAAGTTACGGGGGGGGGGGGGGGGGGGGGACACATTTTACCACTTTGGAATTGTCTCTCGCGCAAACTATTCAGCTTAGAAAAAAATTATATCAGAAACCTCAATATCATTTTTAAAGACCTTTCCATAGATATCCCACACGTATGGGTTTGATGAAAAAAGATTTTTTGAGTTTCAGTTCTAAGTATGGGGAACCCCCAAAATTTATTGTTTTTTTTCTATTTTTGTGTAAACATCCTAATGCGGTTCATAGAATACATACCATACATACATACATACTTACCAAGTTTGAACAGTATAGCCCTTATAGTTTCGGAAAAAAGTGGCGGTAACATAATCGGACAGACAGACGGACATGACGAATCTATAAGGGTTCCGTTTTTTGCCATTTGGCTACGGAACCCTAAAAAGCGCTACAACTTTTTTAAAATCCATTTTCTGAACCTACTGCATCTCAAAGAAAGCAGACAGCCTACCGCGAAAATCGAAAATAAATTTTTTGTTATCTACCTCTCTATCACTGGAATATGAAGTTGTACAGTTAAACCAATATTCAAATCCGCCAAAAATATGTCTGTACTATTTCTTCTTCTCTATCTTCAACACTATTGACAGTTTTTTTTTTTTCAAAAAAAACTTATGACTATATACATACAAAAGCTTCTCCAAACTGAAGACAGTTTATTGACAGTTATTTTGGTAACCCTTATTGCGCAGACATGAAGCATCCGGGTCAAAATGTCTATTCTTGTCTAGTCAAAAAATGTAATGGCGTGGAGCTTTTTGTGTGAGATGAAATATTTTTTTAAATTTTCTCATGTAAAATATAATCTACAGCTAGAAAGAGATAAATAGCACTCGACTTTGTCTATTTATTTAATAGAAGACATAGATACAAGGGTGACAGAGTGATCAGAAACAAGACAACGAAAAGAATTTTAAGCCGTCCACCGATGACCAGTTACAAATATCAAATATCAAACATTTATTCAGCAAATAAGCCACAGGGGCACTTTTACATGTCCTTTTTTACAAACAATAAAAATTACAAATATGGAATCGATGAAATAATAAATAAATACTTTATTAGATATGGATACTGTCTCTAAATGTCAAATTACACAAAAAAAAACCAACAAATACTAAAATTCTTTAGAGACGTATAAGTCTCTAAGTGTCAGAGATAAAATATAAAAAAAAGATATTAAATTATCCTTAGAGATGTAGAGGGAGATGTACATTTTAATTTACTTAAGTACTCATTTATTGTTAATACGGTGGAGTTAGCGCCTATGTTAATTATATGAGCAATAACATTTCAGGGTGTCGCGTTTGTTAGATTAACTAAGTTAAGTGTTTAAAAAGTGAATATTTATCAACATTGGACGTCAAAGAGAACAGGTCAGGTCCATACATAATACAATTTATAAATAATAATCTAACACGTTCAATATTCAACGCCTAATTTATTTGGCCACCATTTGACTGTCTTTATAATTTAGACGATATTTCTGTTTGTTTGGTACTAGTAGGACACCTCACAAAAACGCTCTGATAAAAAAAGATAGATGAAATGTAATCGAAAAAAAAGATAGATGAAATCAAAAAATACATAGACGACTTCCTAATTTTTAATTCACCCAACATTGAAAACTTTACATAATTGAATAATGGTCACACACGTACACTTACAATCAACATTGTCTTACAAGTTATCAGATGTTAATCAATAACCGAACGTAACATTCAATATTAATAATTTCATTGAATTCCTTAGGGCTGCCACAATGCTAGATTAAACTTCTGAACGGACATTGATTTTAGGTAAGTTTTTTTATAACATAGACAAACGAGCAGACGAACCACCTCATGGTAAGCGATTACCGTTTCCCATGGACACCCGCAAAATCGCACGTGTGGTGATTTTAGCTTTTCACTTGCTTAGCTACTTCTGCTGCTGAGTACTAACTTTACTAATTTAAGAGATGTAGAGTAGAGTGTGGAAAAGACGCTGTAATAGTCAAATTCCTATTAATATTTTATTCAGGGACTTAAATGTTATATCCGCAACGCAGGTTTGGTCAGGTGAACCAAAGAAAATTAAAAAGACCAAGAGTGCTCACTCCATACACGATTTGTTAACAAAAATACTATTATTTTCGTAGTCTACATCTAGCGTCAATAATAATCGTCAATAAATAATAAATAAATAAATATTATAGGACATTATTACACAAATTGACTAAGTCCCACAGTAAGCTCAATAAGGCTTGTGTTGAGGATACTTAGACAACAATATATTTAATATATAAATATGTATAAATACTTATATACATAGAAAACACCCATGACTCAGGAACAAATATCCATGTTCATCACACGAATAAATGCCCTTACCAGGATTTGAACCCGGGACCATCAGCTTCGTAGGCAGGGTCATTACCCACTACGCCAGACCGGTCGTCAATAATATCGCGGCAAACAATAAGTCTAATGCTCAACGATTTTCAGCTAATATTATAACCAGAATAAGCGTAGGAGTAGTAGGAGTTGTAAATAGACTTTCGGTTACTCTGGCTATAATATTAGCGGAAAATCGTTGAGCATTTGACTTTTTATTTGCCGCGACATCTATTGTCGAGTAGCAGTACTGAGAGTTCCGCTACTAGGTGCTAGATGTCGACTACGAAAATAATAAGCGTTTTGGTACCAAAACTGATGTATGGAGTGAGCACTATATACTTCTTATTTCTCTATGGGTGAACACAAACTCACAATCAGCTTCAGGCTCCGTAACAATACAATACAGCGGTAAAATGTGCAACAGGCTTCGTCAACTTACTCTAAACATATACATTTAAAAACCCTACAAATAAAAAAACATCCTATAACTCGCCGCCAGCAGGCAGTGTGCCCAGTTGGCCGCATTTCTCCGTTGAATGGCGATGCTAATTCTTTGGGCAAAATACTGACCAGCCCTTTGGTCACCCGTGGCATCCAACAAACGCGACGCCAAATGCTTATATAAGCGCCGGGCGCTGAGCCCCCATGGCCCTAACGTTTCGACCATTCGACACCAAAAGGCTCAAAAGTATCGCACATTACATATTTTAATTCCTATCAAAATATAAATAATAATAATAAATAAATAAATATTATAGGACATTATTACACAAATTGACTAAGTCCCACAGTAAGCTCAATAAGGCTTGTATTGTATGTACCTAGACAACGATATATATAATATATAATTATAAATACTTAAATACATAGAAAACACCCATGACTCAGAAACAAATATCCGTGTTCATCACACAAATATATGCTCTTACCAGGATTTGAACCCGGGACCATCAGCTTCATAGGCAGGGTCACTACCCACTAGGCCAGACCGGTCGTCAAATATGTAATGTGCCACACTTTCACGATGCAAAGTTTGTGCAGAATTTGTTTAGTTACTTATATACGTATATTAGTAACTAAACAAATTCTGCACAAAACTCGAGTGCAACAAAAGTGAATTTATTGTTGTCATGAAACAGTGCTTCTATAGCGTAAAGGACTTTTTACAAAATAAGTTTTTTTATTATTATTATTATTTCCTTTATTTCTCTTAATTCTTAGACTGAGGTTTTTTACAATATGGATATAAAAGTAAAATATAAAAATACATTAAAAAAAATACAAAACACATATAAACACATTGTAAAAAACCTAACCTAGGGTGCCGCCAGCAGCGGGGCTAGGCCCAAGCTGCCGGTGGTCAGGGCCGCAGGGAGAGGAACCGCCGGACTATCCGCGCCGTGCTCAAGATCACCGCCTTCTGCATCTGACCCTTGATCCAACCACCTAGCGAGAGTCTCTCAAGGTGTTGTTCGAGACTCTTCGCTATGAGACCGTTCGCTGAAACAACTATCGGGACAATGATCGTCGAATCAACATCCCACATGGCGGTTATCTCGTGAGCCAAGTCTAGGTACTTACTAGATTTGTCCTTCTCGGCTTTCACGAGATTCTCGTCATGGGGGATGGTGATGTCGACGAGCACGGCCCGGCGTTGCGATCGATCTATTATCACGATGTCAGGCTTATTGGCTACAATAGTCCTGTCAGTGATAATAGATCGATCCCAATAGAGCGTGGCACGACCATTTTCGAGAACTGGCGCAGGTGAGTACTTGTAGTACGGTACTTCGCGGTTCACAAGGCCGTATAGAAGAGCAAGTTGCTGGTGAATAATCCTGGCTACGAGATTATGTCTGTGCAAGTACTCGCCGTTAGCAAGATGAGAACAACCGGAAATGATATGCCTGAGTGACTCTCCGGGACGGCGGCATGCCCGACAAATGTCGACCGTACCGTCCTTCAGGATATATTTCCGATAGTTGTTCGTCATCATAACTTCGTCCGCAATTGCACAGACGAAACCCTCGGTTTCTCCGAAGAGGTCCCCGAATCGTAACCAGTTCACCGACGCGAGCAGGTCCACGTCGGATCCCGTTAGGGCCTTGTAGAACCGCCCGTGTAGCACCTTACTCTCCCATGCCGCCCTGCGATCCGCAGTACTTAGTACCACAGATTTGCGCCAGTTCTCGTTTGCCAAGGAGAGCGGCGTGAGGTTCCTATCTACTGCCACCACATCACGATGCATCCCACACTCGTTGTTAAGGAAATAATTCCTGAGATTGCACACCTCGCGGTTGTGGAGATCTTTGGCGTTTAGGAAGCCTCGACCTCCACACTTCCGTGGGATGTACAATCTCATAATTGACGAGCGTGGGTGCAGCATACGGTGTGTGGTGAGCAGTAGTCGGACCCTCCGGTCCAGGGCGTCCAGTTCGGTCTGAGTCCACCTTAGTATGCCAAAGGAGTATGTGAGTAAGGGCATTACCCAGGCGTTGAAGGAGCGCACTTTGTTGCCTCCTGACAAAAGACTGTTAAGGACTTTTGTGAGTCGACTAAAAAAGCGTTCCTTCACCGACTGTCTAATACCCTCGTCCTCAATACCCAACGACTGTGACATACCAAGGTATTTGTAGGTTTCTGATTCAGAGATAGATCTGAAAGACATTGCCTCAGATAGTTGTAAATTTGTTGAATTTACAACCTTCCCCCGCTGTACATGCATAACCGCACATTTATCGACACCAAACTCCATGTTGATGGCACTACTGAAAACTTCGGTGGTTTTCAGTAGCTCCAACAAGTCTTGGCTATTTGGTGCAAATAATTTGAGGTCATCCATGTACAGAAGGTGAGAAATGACTTCACCCTCTCTCCGAAGCCGGCAACCTAGTCCCGAATCCTTCAGCAGGGTGCTGAGGGGATTCAGAGCTAGGCAGAACCACAGGGGACTCAGACTATCACCCTGGAATATTCCTCGCTCAATCCTTATAAAATCCTGCGGGCCAGGGCGGTCATCCCCACCTCCTGGTTGACGAAGGACTGTGGTCCACTGCCTCATACACGCGCTTAGGAAGGCTCTTAAAGCTGTATCAACTTTATACAGCTCTAAGACCCTCCCCAGCCATGAGTGAGGCACCGAATCATAGGCCTTCTTGTAGTCAATCCAAGCGGCAGAGAGGGCCCCCTTATTCCGCCGGATTTATTATTATTATTAACTATTAATTTTGAAACAAGATTTAACACAAAAAGCCACTATTGAAAACCTCTAGGGTTTATGTAATAGTTGGCGAGATCGCGCGGACCGATCCGCGTATGCTTAATACTATTATTACATACTTAGTTATATTTTCCTGTCGAAGCTGTTATTGTATCTATCGTTTAAATATCGGCCTTATATATGAGACAGTAGAATCAATTTACAACGACAGCTCTTACAGGTGATCAGTAAACTTAATTTATGAGTAGTATATTAGTGAGTAGTAATTTGAAAGTAAATTGTAAATTAGCCAAATATTGTACGCCTTTGTAAGGCAGGATAGGGCGAACATGAACCTGTTATTACCTAAGACATTTGTAAACCCTTAACGATACAATAAAATATTTTGATTTTGATAAAATTTGATTTGAAACTTGAAGCGCTTTTATTTTCCTGTTTTGGTCTAAATGCGAAAAGACAAAGATTAGAGGAAGTTCAGCAATCCAAAGCTTCCAACAACCCTACATACCTACCTACATAATTTTACGCTGGTAAATTAAATTAGTTTTATCGTTTAACTATTTATGACCATGACGTTGCATTAGTACAACCTCAGAGAAATAACAACTAACAAGCAAGCATAGAGTGCTCACTGCATACATCGATTTTGGTATCAAAACGCTTATTATTTTCTTAGGCGACATTTAGCATCAAGTACTAGCGGAATTATCCGTACCGCTACTTGACACTAGATGTCTCTGGTTTTTGGCAAATGACGAAAATTGTATTTGTCAAGAATTATTAACTGAAAATTGTTGAGCATTAGACTTTTCATTTGTCGCAACATCTATTGTCAAGTAGCAGTACTGATAATTTCGTTACTCGATGCTAGATGTCGACAACGAAAATAATACGTTTTGGTACTAAAACTGATGTATTTATGGACGCCTGTATGAAGAGAAAATTAAATTGCATCATCATTACTTTAAAATTTAATCTACTGTGAAAAATCGGGCAAGCTATTATTTTAAAAATGAACCCTAGTTTCACCGACTTGTTGTCTTCATACACTTAAATTTCATCAAAATTGCTAGAGCCGTTTTAAAGAAATTATAAAAAAATATGTAAAATAGGATAGATTATTTGCCGCTACAGTAAGTAGTTAAGCACATTATTTCCGTCAGTAGAAAAAGGCGATAATTTTTAAAATGTAGGTGCAAAGGGTTGTCCTTCCATAGAAGATTTGAATTTCGCGCCTTTTTCTACTGAAAAACTGGGTTTGCCAGAGTATAATTTGGCCAGGGACTATCTCATTTCAAACAGACAAAAATAATCATACTAACTTTTTCTTGCGCTAGTAGTAGCACCCAAAAGACAAGGATGACTATAGTTTTTTTGTTCTTATAAGCTGAGTTTGCCAGACTATATTTTGTCAAGGTATACAACATTTCTAAAATAAGTATAAGCATCTACAGTGCAGTAACAAAACGCAACGTCACAATGACGTTGTCAAGAGTGATTGTGTCAGTCGGCTGACACTTTCGCTTCTGTTCACATTATCATTTCATTCCTGTTTCTTAAAATTAGACCTTAAAATGTTGGGACAAAGTTTATAATTAAAAAAATAGCTCAATAAAAGATTATCTTTGAAAGCGTCACCACCATCAACGAAATAAACTTAGATTAGAAATTAAAATTGTATTGTTGATACGAGACGTGTCAATCTAGTGCTGTTACGGCGATAAAATTTAAAACACCACGTATTTGCCCACGCTAGCACTATTTCCTGCATACCATTATCCGATAACGATAAAAACTATACGTAAAAATTTCTCAGTCGTAAATAATCGGTTGTGGTCATTAAACACACATGCGGTTCTAACAAAGGTTTTTTTATATTAAAAAACTATGCGTGTGGTATAAAAGTGTGTGTGGGGCGTGAATGAGGGTGATTTGTGATTTAGTAAGGAAATTTCGCCGAAAATACAGGCTTAAAATGAGTGGAGTGAATAAAGAAGCCCCGATAGGCATCCAGTGCTTGCAACGGCTCTCTGGTTGGTGCTGCCCGCGCTTGCAGATCAACAGGCTACGATGGTATGTTACAGTGACTCATGGTTTGTTGCTAATACAATACTATTCATTGTTTAATAGCAATGTAGTTGCTTTGTTAAAACAATGAGCCATTTATGTGATGGTTTTAATGTTATAAATTTGTAGATAGAATGAACTTTTTGTTGAAAAGCGTTAACTAAAATAAGTAATAATAATAATCATATTTTGTTTATAATAGGATGGTAGTGATACTTGTAATTTTAGGATAGGGGTAATTATGTTCCAAGAATTTTGAGGTTTTTTGACCCCTCTTCCCTCCTTGTCACACATGGTCACATTTGGCAAACCCCTCCCCCCTGGTGTGACGTCATATTTTTGGCAATTTTGTTTTCAAAAAAATCTGTATATTGAATTTGGTTAGGTATTATTAATATATTATCAAAATTTTTGATAAAAGAAATAATAGTATTTTAATAAAAAAAAACTAATTTAGGAAAGAAAATTAAACGAATAAAAATGATTTATCACGTTCTATCAAAAACTTGTTATTTTTTTTTTATTTTTTTCTTTATTAAAAACTGATTGGCGATTGGCTCTAGTCACACCTGATGGAAAGTGAAGATAGGGCCTAAGAAACTATTATTACTATTATTTGCTACTGTACAGCAAATAAAATAAAATGAAAACTTTCAGTTACTGACAAAGTTAAAGTGACATAGTGACAAAGTTTATGACTCCCCCCTCCCTCTTGTCACAACATGTCACATTTTCATGACCCCCCCTCCCTGCCCCTAAACATCTAAGAACCACAAGAAAGCCTGATTTCAAATAAAAATAATCTGCAACCTTATTGGTTCACCAATTTAAAAGCTATGATGCCATAGATAGACACACTTATAGCAGTCAAACTTTAAGCCTATAAGCTGACCCAATCCTACTGCTGGGCAAAGGGAGCCCTTGGTGAGCCAAGACTTCCAATCCTCCCAATTAAGTGCAGCATCAGCAATTCCTTGTGAAGTGTAAAACACTTCACAAGGAATTTACATACGAGCAAAAAAAAGAACATCAACAATTATAATATACAATTAATTGAAAATATCAATGCAAACTAAAGTATTATTATTACTTTGAGATGTATAAAGTCTTTTAATGTTGAACTAAAATAATAATTAAAAAAAACCACAAACAGATAATTTTATTTATCTAAGATTATTTAGAGGTGTAAATGTACTAAGTGTCAGAACTAAAAGAATATATAGTTTATCAAAACTCCTTAGAGATATATGGGGTCTCCAAGACTCAAAATTCTGTATAATTAAAACATTCAGTAAGATAAAAGAAACATACGAGAACCAAATGAGGTGTCTCACTGTAATTATACTCAAAAATAAAGTTACTAAATATAATAGCCCGTGTTAGCTTAAACAGACCAGTCTACACAAACAGCACCTATTCACGAGTATGACGCATATCTCAGCCATCATCATACATCATAGTTATAATTGTATCATACTGAATTACTGTTTAAACAACTGATCCATGTAATGTTAACACACTATTCATTATTTATTCAGTTTACATTGTCATGAGAAATATAAAAAGGCAAGAGTGTGCGACTTGCAATCCGGAGGTCGCGGGTTCAAACCCCGGCTCGTACCAATGAGCTTTACGGAACTTATGTGCAAAATATTTGACATTTACCAGTCGCTTTTTGGTGAAGGAAAACATTGTTAGGAAACTGGACTAATGCCGACAAGGGAACAAGGCTTAGTTTATCCTCGGGGTTGGAAGCTCAGATGGTAGTCACTTTCGTAAAAACTAGTACCTACGCCAATGCTAGGGATTAGTTGCCAAGCAGACCCCAGGCTCCCATGAGCCGTGGCAAAAATGCCGGGATAACGCGAGGAAGATGATGATGATGATTGTCATGAGCAATATGCAAGAATCGAAAATAAAATAATAATTATACTTCATGTCATTATGGCTAGTTACATAAAATATAGTAAACATACTTGTTGAGTTTCTTAAGGACAATAATTATCTATATCTAATATAATAATTATTTATAACAAATTATCTTCAATCATGGTTTACGATAATAATCTTCATGTTCTTTAATTACATAATTAACATAAATATTGTTTTCTTAGGTAAACTGTAAATTTTTGTTGAACTTCAAAAGGTGAAGTCGTTTCGAGAATATTTTTTTGTCTTTTGCTCATCAATATTGTTTAAAGGATGGATAGGAATGAATCATTCCCACTTGTGAACAGATGGGAATACACTCTAAAATCACCTACCGAACAACGTCATGATCTACGAGCACACTTTAGACTATGGCAAAATCATCATAAATTTGATGGAACCTTTTTTTTTCAAAGAAGAACTTTATTGTATAAATATATACACCTCTGATGTGTTAGTATATTGAATTGGTCTAATAGTCTCAGAATAATTGGTAAACATAGGTTCCCAACCTGGTAGGGTGACCAGATATGATTTACGGAACAACTGCATTGAAAATACGGGATTCGAGGTTAAAATACGGGACAAGCCGTTTTTTATTAAAGTTAAACATTTATTTTTCACTTACTAAAATTGGCATAATCAATTAAATAACCTGTACAATTGCTAACTTTCTTAATGAAATACTTTAAAAAATAAAATTAGTTTTTTTTTATACTACGTCGGTGGCAAACAAGCTTACGGCCCGCCTGATGGTAAGCAGTCTCCGTAGCCTATGTACGCCTTACACTCCAGAGGAGTGTAATGCGCGTTGCCGACCCTAACCCCCCACCCCCTCACTGAGCTCTGGCAACCTTACTCACCGGCAGGAACACACCACTATGAGTAGGGTCTAGTGTTATTTGGCTGCAGTTTTCTGTAAGGTGGAGGTACTGCCCCAGTTGGGCTCTGCTCTAGATTTGGAATGACATCCGCTGTGCTGTGCCCTACCACACAAAGCGAGATGACATTCAAAATGCCCATACCTCTCTTTTGGACGTAGTTTAAGGACGTACCCGGGTCCAAAGATATTATAAAACACAACAATTTTTATATTTCTGGAAAGGAAAATGTGAAAAACCCAGCGTACAGCAGCGTACAGCTGCGTTCGTGACCCACAAATCTATTATTTATTGTTTCATCGATTCCATATTTGTAATTGTTTTTTTGTAATTTTTATTGTTTGTAAAAATGGACATGTAAAAGTGCCCCTGGGGCATATTTGCTGAATAAATGTTTGATGTTTGACAAATGGTCTAGCCCGAAGATCAGCGCTGACTTTTGGGTTAGCATATATGCTGAGACGGGACCATTTCGTGGTAAACTATTTATTTATTCAATGTTCAAAAATGTGTTCCTTTTGTTATGGTATACTTTTGTATGTTATAGTTTATCACGAATAAATGCGATGATTTCTGATTTCTGAAATAATCAAAACGGGTATTTTTATCATTAAATGCCATTGAATCATAAAATTACGGGACAATGTACTGTCCCGTATTGGTTGCGCCAAATCACAGGACAATGAAAACTTCCTGCCTGGAATACGGGACAAACCGTAAAATACGGGGCATCTGGTCACCCTATTCCCAGCCTATCCTTCCACAAAAGTCAAAATTTAAACAAACATTCTCCTCTCACAAGTCAAAAGTGTACACCTCGACATTGGCAGATTCCACCCTGCTAAAATTGGCGAGGAGTAAAAGCCATTTAGGAATTTAAAATGATGCTCTATGTGCATGTAGCACGGCTTCCCAAACCATAATGCACATGCTGTCCTGCCCAGCGAACCCACACACCTGTTCCGAGCAAGATCTACGGGATGCGTCAGACAGGGCGTTAAGCGTCGCTACCTTCTGGTCCCGCTTAGAATAGAATAGAATAGTTTATTGCATATCACATTACAAGCATGGATGGAATGGAACATATAGGTATACATGTGACACCCTGTAAGGGCACAGCAATATAAGAGGGCTACAGTAGGTGATTAATTTACAATTATTTCGCACATCATTAAAATAATATTACACATACATTCACGCATGATCATTTGATTGTATTATAACATTATTTCCTTACATAAACGAAGCACGGTAATATTTTAATTTACTGACTTTATCAAAATATTCATTAAGATTATAAAAACATCCATTAATTAAAAACAGCTTCAGGTGTTTTTTAAATTGACCTACATTGTCCAGATCTTTGATAGAGTTTGGGAGGTGGTTGTAGATTTTCAGTCATATAATGTGGGCTACTTGTGACAAGTTTTAATTTTGAAAAAGGCACTTTTAGTTGATTTAGGTTGCGATTATTTCTTTTGATTTGAGTTGTATCTTTGAATGAATATAAGTTTAAATGTTTCCTAACGAATTTACATGATTCGAATATGTACATAGACGCAACGGTCAGTATTTCATGTTTAATAAAATAAGGTTTACACGACTCCATTTGATCAATGTTTACTAGAATTCTGATGCACTTTTTTTGCAGAATAAATATTTTTTCAATATCGCAGCTATTTCCCCAAAGGACCAGGCCATATGATATTCGCGAATACGCATATGCGTAATATGCCGCAAGGGATGTCTGTAGGTCTGTAACTCGCTTTAGATGCTGAAGGGCGTATATAAAAGACGATAATTTTTTTGACAATTTTAGGTTAATTATAATCTGAATCACGAAACCATCGACACGAGAAGAAGGAATATAAAAAAAAACATAGGTACATAAAACAATTTCAGACAAAGTGCTATCCAACCTCCTTTTTTTTTAAGTTACTTAAAAATGTTTCATGGTCTTTACAACTGTGACGTCACAGATCGTGCCACGCGTTTAATCTCTTGTGCATCATTTTCATTGCCATCCAGCGTTTAACGATTGCCTAATCGCCAATCATATTTTATGAGTAACAATTTGCTTGTTTTACAGAAGTACGTAATTATAAAACAAAAACCCTTTTTTTTTCTTTTAATATAAAATTCGGTTAATCCTGGATTTACCATGGTTACCAGTACAACTTGGCACTGGGTTAACTGTTTAACCGGTTAACCCAGGGTTAGTGGGATGGTGCAAGTGGCACTAAGAGAGACATTAGACGTTTATGATGACATACCTTATTATTTACCTTCTTTAGCGTTGGTGGCCTAGCGGTAAGAGCATGCACTTGCAATCCGGAGGTCGCGGGTTCAAAACCCGGCTCGTACAGTCAGCCAAGAAAGTGGTTTACCACTTTTCAACTCTATTTGTCAAGTAATAGAGTCGAAAAGTGGTGAACCACTTTCTTGGCTGACTATACCAATGAGTTTTTCGGAACTTATGTACGAAATATCATTTGATATTTACCAGTCGCTTTTCGGTGAAGGAAAACATCGTGACGAAACCGGACTAATCCCAACAAGGCCTAGTTTACCCTCTGGGTTCGAAAGTCAGATGGCAGTCGCTTTCGTAAAAACTAGTGCCTACGCCAAATCTTGGGATTAGTTGTCAAGCGGACCCTAGGCTCCCATGAGCCGTGGCAAAATGCCGGGACAACGCGAGGAAGAAACTGATGACATATAGGTAAAAAACTTAAGTAAGTCACCTGTTGTATGTAGTTGTGACGTGTTCGAATAGACAATACATGTTTAAAAGACACACACAAATAAAACAAATGTCTATTCGAACACGTCACAACTACATACAACAGGTGACTTACTTAAGTTTTTTACCTATACCTTTACTTGGTCATTCCAAATGAAAAGTCAGTGCGGTCTGACTTAATACGCCTATTGTTTGTATCACAATCCATGGCGTTGTTTTGGAACGTGCCTGCTTCGCTTATTTGGCTTCGCCGTATCATCGTGACGATGAACTGGCCAAACATAAACCTTACTGCAACTAGATTAAGGTCTATAATAGTCAGCTTAGTCTGATGTTATTGAACCAGCTGCAATGTAATGCTAAAAATGTGTATTAAAGTTTGAACTTTAAATAGTCTACATTAAAGTTTAATATAAAGTTCTGTGGAACGTGGAACTAAACACAAAGCAGAAACCTATGACGACCTATGATGACCTATGACGTTCCTATTTTAAAATTAAAAATCGCGTTTCCATACAAACGTAGTCCTCATTTTCCTCTCCGGATATTAACGTTATTGAAAATATTTTGACACAATTTGTTGTATATCAATACCAGTTATGCCCCTAAGTTTGATTTTTTTCGAATTTTTAATTATTATAAGAGCTACGAGCATTTAAAAATTTGTATGAAAACTGATTGTCGCTCCAAATTTTTACAGTAAGTAAAGCATAGTTCATATAGAATTGGTACGTACTAGAGGATTGTTATTTTTTTAAGTTAATAAAATAAGAAAGTTATGAATGGTGAATTTTAAATAGTAATGTATTTAGCTTTCAAATATGTATAAATTAAAAAAAAAACTCTGTTATGTAAATAATTACGAACTGTTTTCATAATGGACCCTCGTCATTTTCTGCACTACACTTTTGGTCGACATTTTTGGCGTGTTGATTTCTTGTAGATCGCAATGAATTGATACCCTGGACAGTTTGACTAGTCTTTTTTAATTTTTTTTTCATGATTGCCCAGTAGTTTTTGATAGATTGAAATTGGGGACAATTCGAAGGATTCATCTCGCGGGGTATGTAATTGGCCTGATTATTAGCATACCATGCTAAAACTTTTTTTGAGTAGTGGCAGCTGGCAGCTGGCTAAATCTGGCCAACATTTCACAGGACCGTTATGGGTTCTAATAAATGGCAATACTCATTTCTCTAAGCACTCTTTAATATAAAAGTCCGACTTCATTGTTGACTATGTTATAAAACTTTTCGTCTTACAGCCGCAATTATAAATTCCTTGCCATATCATATGTTTTTTTGCGAACTTCAAGTCAAGTCAAGTTTCACGAATTTTTCGGGTAAATTACCTCGATTATTGGCCATATAAAACTTCGAACCGAGTAGTTGATTAAAATTGAGTTTTACATACGTCTTGTCGTCCAACAACAAGCAACCTTCGAATTTTGACAATACTGGGTCGTACAATAGTCTAGCTTGTCGGATCTGTTTAACAGTCCGATTTGGCTGTTTTATTGGTCGATAGCTCTTATAGCCACCTCTGAGGTGAATCATCTATATCTTTCTTGAAGTTTCTTTGAATTTTTGGGATAAATCGTAATTAGACCGTCCTGAATTTTGTTTGAGTGACCTTGGGACTTTTTCCCAAAATCTTGTTATTTGTTCCAGACCTCCGATTAGTTTGTGTTTTCCTGTCGGCTGATAGAGTCTCCTTGTAACGTTTTATGACCAATACTAGCTTTTAGCATCTTAAGCGACTTAGTTGTCTTTGTCCGGGATCGATAAGAATTTTCGAAGTATTTGTGCACGATCAATCTCCTGTTCTCAATTTTCATGGTCGAAAACTGTAAATGAATAAAGCTAGGAAAATAATATTTTCACCATTACTACTTTGAAGGTTGGTAATTGAACTGTAATTGTTAATTTTTTTCCCGCCATGGAATTATTATTTTTTAAACATTGCTAATAATGTGCCTATTCTATATGAACTATGCTTTAATCAAAAAATCGAATAAGTTTTTCGCAAAAAATCATTTTTGGTATAAGCTTTTATCGCTGACTGTACTTGTCCACAGGCAACTAATACTCATCGAGACAATTCTAAAAACCCCAAACACAATTAGGTTGCATTCTAACTTATGAGATAACTTGCATCATAGGCATTAGCCACTTAGAAACGGCTGGAGAATGATTTATATTTATTGGTCTCTTTCCCGAAGTCTTATTTCTGCCGGTAACGTTATTCGTTCATATTATCGTTAATCTCAACCGCTTCTTCATATTGGATGGCGATTGTACAATTGCGTACATTTTATAACAAAATATCGTTATAATTACATAACGTCTGTCTTTTCGCACTTATGCAATGAACTATGACTCGCTCACCTTCGGCATCCGATTGACCTTATATAAGGCCATGTTGCTATTATC
This sequence comes from Cydia pomonella, assembly GCF_033807575.1. NCBI lineage: Eukaryota > Metazoa > Arthropoda > Insecta > Lepidoptera > Tortricidae > Cydia > Cydia pomonella. The sequence goes on from NC_084730.1 coordinate 285,640, forward strand.
TTTACTTTGCGCCTGGTAGTTGATTGTGGTTTGATTTTCTGCCTTATTAGTATAATCATAAAGTCAATATTACAATAATCATACGATTGGCGTATTTTAGATAATTATCTTGTACTGTAGAATTTTCGCTAAACGAAGCAGAATATAGTCTTACGAATATCAATAGTTATTTGTTTTACAAGGGGGCAAAGTTGTTGTTTAACCGTGCTAATATTGATACCCGAGCAAGCGAAAGATTCCAAAAGTAAACCACGAGCGTAGCGAGTGGTTTGAGAAGTGGAATCTTGGGCGTTGCAAGGGTTTCAAGGCACGAGGGTTAAACAAACTCTGCCTCCGAGTGAAACACAAAAGTTTTCACCACACCAACGCGAGGAAAATATTAACTATGAAATACCAAAAAATCAAACCAAATGAACGTAATAAAAATTCCATCATTCAAAAAGGGAACACAGAAATATTCCAAAATATGTTTTTCCGACTTTCATATTATATGGGAATGAAGGAATGAGAAGTTTGATGAAATCGCACATAATAATTATGAATAAATTATCTTTATCTCCGCAATTTTTGTTTTGTCCGCAATGTATTGCGTAATCTAATTTGTTATACTCTTCGTTTTTATCTTTTACACCTAACTCCTAACTTCCGTTAAGGCATTTTTTATCAGTAAACATCTGATATGATATTAATATTGAATATAATATAAATGATAAGGGGAAGACCTACAGTTTTGAGCCGTTTTGTGGCATATCGCCAAAAGCCTAACGCGGCTCACTCTACAGACCTTTATTTATTTATTTATTTAAACTTTATTGCACAAACAAAGAAAAATTTACAAATGGCGGACTTAATGTCAAAAGGCATTCTCTATCTATCTATTCGGTTCTTGTCTGTTTTAATTTTTTTTTTCTTTTAATTATTTATATAAGAATTCAAGCCTTGGCGACCCTCTACATCTCTAAGGATAATTTAATATCTTTTTTTATAATTTATCTCTGACACTTAGAGACTTATACATCTCTAAAGAATTTTAGTATTTTATGGTTTTATTTTTTTTATCATAGTTTTTTTTGTGTAATTTGACATTTAGAGACAGTATACATCTCTAATAAAATATTTATTATTTCATCGATTCCATATTTGTAATTGTTTTTTTTTTTAATTTTTATTGTTTGTAAAAATGTACATGTAAAAGTGCCCCTGTGGCCTATTTGCTGAATAAATGTTTGATATTTGATACCAGTCAACCATTGGATCAAACAGAGACATATATGTTGTTGTTGTTGTTGTGTCTTTTTTTCAGCTTTTGCAGCAGGCGATTATTTTTCTGTGCATATTTTTGACCATTAGTCACAGAAAAGGAAATTCTTGTACCTGAAAATTTTCAGGAAATTCGCGTTTTTACGGGATAACGGTAGATAAATTCAATTAGCAAATGCTACTGCTAGATCTTGGCCCCCCGAGAGGAAGGTCAGGATCGCTTGAGTTAAAAGTCCTTATCCCTAGACCCAATTATAAGTGTGTAAACAGTTTTGACGCGTCCTACTTTTATTACGAAAAGGTAAGCATTTGACCACAATCTCACCTGATGGAAAGTGCCGATGTAGTCTAGGATGGAACATGCTTACCTAAAAGATGTCTATTCACTCTCGATTTAAAAAGGTCCAAGTTATAGTGGACTGGGAATAGATTTGCAGAAAGTGAATTCCACTCCTTAGCCGTTCGCATGATAAAGCTGGATGCGTAGCGTTTAGTTCAGTGGTAAAGTAACGACGTAAGGGTGAAACGCAAGTCCGCGTCTATTCCCACGGTGGCAGAACGGAGATGGGGGGATAAGATTATGGGCATTATTATTATCCTACTTACCGAGCACTGGCTGGTCATGCGGCTTCAACGACCGAGGATAGCAAACGGCGCAAATATAATACGCTTGGCAGTGGCTACGTGTTTGAGCCCTTTGGGGTGGAAACGTTAGGGCCATGGGGGCCCAGCGCCTGGCGTTTTTACAAGGATTTAGTGTCGCGTTTGGTGGATGCCACGGGTGACCATTGGCTGGTCAATATTTTGCCCATCGTAATTAGCAACGCCATTCAGCGGGGAAATGCAGCCAGCCTACTGGACACACTGCCTGCTGGTGATGAGTTAGAGGGTGTTTTTTATTTGTAGGGTTTTTTAATGTATACTTTTAGAGTAAGTTGACGAAGCCTGTTGCAGATTTTACAGTTGTATTGTGATGTGAGTTTGTTTTCTGACGAAGCCCGCGATGCGCATATAAAATTATGGTCCCTGAATAAATGATTATGATTTATTACGTAATTCAAATTTTAAGAAGATAGGTAGAATGTATAACAGCACAGATGAGAGTAATATGACACATTATTCACATTAATCATATAGCACGCGCCATATAGAGATAACAGGGCTCATTATGACACTATCATGTTCATGACATCAATTGCTTTTACGGGTGACACATAGGTACGAGTATATAAATTATGCTTGTGGAGTTGTCGATATTTAATACATAGCTTTGTAACGCATTTTTAGGGTTCCGTACCCAAAGGGTAAAACGGGACCCTATTACTAAGACTCCGCTGTCCGTCCGTCTGTCTGTCCGTCTGTCTCCAGGCTGTATCTCATGAACTGTGATAGTTAGACAGTTGAAATTTTCATAGATATATTTCTGTTGCCGCTATAATATAACAACAAATACTAAAAAACAGAATATAATAAATATTTAAAGGGGCTCTCATACAACAAACGTGATTTTTTTGTCGTTTTTATAGATGATGGTCCGGAACCCTTCGTGTGCGAGTCCGACACGCACTCATTTGTATTATAATGAAGTGAAAATGTAATATTAAATTAGTTTTAACCTCAAAACTCATCTACTTTTTAGGCTTCCGTAGTCAACTAGGAAACCTTATAGTTTCGCCATGCCCGTTTGTCTGTCTGAGGCTTTGCTCCGTGATCGTTAGTGTTAGAAAACTGAATTGTGCCATGGATATATAAATCAATCCGTAAAATGTCGAAAAATAAAATTTAAAAAGAATTTTTTAGGGTACCTCCCATACAAAATGGTTTTTTTTTACTTTTTTTGGCGTTATATCAATAGTGTGAGATATTAGCCTTAACGTAGAGAATCTTGCTAGAAGGAGTAAATTTTTCCATTAATTCTTTATTTAAAAATATATTAGTCAGCGTCTTAGAAGGGATTTGTGACACAATAATTAAAATCCCATTTTCTTCTTTCCAGCTACCAGATCTTCATCCTCATATTGACATACTTCACCTACATGACATACCACTTGACCCGCAAGCCGATCTCCGTGGTGAAGAGCGTGCTGCATCAGAACTGCTCGGGACTGGTTCCGCCACCAGATGTGGACCCTAACGACGAGAATTGGTGCAATTGGGCACCTTTTAGTAAGTAACAATTGCGTATAGATTAGAGGAGTACAAGTTGCGTATGGAGGGGACCAGTTGCGTATAGAGGTGACCAGTTGCGTATAGAGGGGACCAGTTGCGTATAAAAAAGGGATCGTGTATGGGCTCTAATGACTGAGGACTGGTGCAGTTGGCAACCCTTTAGTAAGTAACAATTGAGTATAGAGAATTAGAGGGGTACACGTTGCATATAGAGGGGACCAGTTGCGTATAGAAGTGGACCGTGTACGAGCTCTAATGATGAGGACTGGTGCAGTTGGCCACCTTTTAGTAAGTAAAAAAAATATTTTAGTTAAATGATGTGTTTCCTGTACAGATACGACGGACGCCAACACGCTGCTGGGCGCGTTGGATTCCGCGTTCCTTTTCACGTACGCCGGCGCCATGTTCGTTTCCGGTAAGATACGACTTTTACCGTAAGCGACATTTACCTTTTACTTTACCCTATTCGTAGCGTTACTTTAGCTCGAAACGTCAACTTTGCCCACTTAAAACGAAAACGATTTAACAAACACGTAGTCAAATCGTGATTTGATTATATAATTATAAATCTGTATAATAATGTCATTAAATGTTACCTTACCTACCTTAGGGTTACATTTTTACTCTATTCAACTACTACTACTACATTTTTCGTTAAATAAATATTAAAATAATAAATATTATAGGACATTGTTACACAAATTGACTAAGTCTGTGGGACTTCAGTAAGCTCAATAAGGCTTGTGTAGTAGGTACCTAGACAACGATATATATAATATATTATAATTATAAATACTTAAATACATAGAAAACATCCATGATTCAGAAACAAATATCCGTGTTCATCACACAAATATATGCTCTTACCAGAATTTGAACCCGGGACCATCAGCTTCATAGACCGGGTCACTACCCACTAGGCCAGACCGGACGTAAATTATTTACCAAACCATTTATTCGTAGGCTGATTGGTTTTTTTTTTTCATAGCCGATTTGAGTGACCGACAATTAAAGGCCTCACCTCTTAATTTCCACGACTCCTTGTTTAGTGTTTCCTCCGACCAGTTGTTCAGGAAGCTGTCCAGGTCATCCCGCCATCTCCTGCCCCGCCCACGTACCTCCACCGGCATCCGACGTGACCGGCCCGATCCCATTAGATAAAGATAAAGATATATTACAATGCGCTTATGAACGTCAAATAAAGCTACACCGGCTCTAACCCTACACCTCTGACCCGAGAAGATTTAAATCCCTCCTCAATTGGAGGAGATCGGTTCATTTGATTGATTAATTAGATTAATAATTAATTTACAGGCATGGTAGCAGAGCGTGTGGACCTTCGTTACTTCCTCTCCCTAGGAATGCTGTTCTCGTCCATATTTTGCTACTTATTCGGAGTCGGGAAAACATACGGCATACACAATATATCGTACTACTTACTTGTACAGGTGAGTGGTAATAATTATGGTATAATACTCATACTTTAATAATAATATAAATTAAGATATTCAATGAATAAAGAAAATATAAATTACAGGTCAGGCTTACATGAAAAATAAATGGATTCAATTAACAAATCAATTATGATTACAACATTATTAGTAATTAAATTATTATTAATAACATAATTTGCTTTTATAATAATGATGGCTATTTAAAATAAAAGTAATGAGGAAAAATATCGCTTCGGGCAAGCTTCGAACTTTCGACCTATGCGACATACTTACTTTATAGTTTGCCTGAAGCCATAAGATGTGAAAATAATAAGTCTAGATTTAAATCTTTCTTAAAAAACATTACCATACATTGTAATAATTGATTACCTACTATTAAGTTATTTTTGGTTCCGGACACCATATCTAGTTTAGTTTTATTTGTTATTTTTTTAATACAAGTCATTTCTATACCTATATCGTAATAAGTAATGCATTAGCGACAGTATGTAGGGTAGCTTTTTCGAATATTTTGATGTTTATAAAGCCAGTTGAAGGTAGATCGATTCCATGGCTGCTCATGGTCGTATGCGCAAGCTCGTTCGTCGTGATAAAACAGAAACTCGTTGAAACTGTCGATTTGTGTGCTCAAAACCCTCGCTGGAGCCACTAGAGCATCAGCTCACCAATGAAGAGTATCGGTATACGTAACCGTTAGTGATCTTGATTGTTATATTATTTTTCAGGCTGGGGCGGGTATATCACAAACTACAGGGTGGCCGGGCACGGTGGCCATCGTCGGGAAATGGTTCGGCAACAGCAAGAAAGGGCTTATATTTGGCATTTGGAACTCGCACACCTCACTAGGAAATATACTCGGTGAGTCTCAGATACTAATTTATTTCAGGCAGGAGCATGTCACAGACTACAGGGTGGCCGGGCACGGCGTGAAATGGTTCGGTAACAGAACTAGAGCAGAAAAGTGGCACTGTTGATCCCTCCTAGCAGGGAAGAAAAAGCGCTTTTTCGAATAGGTGTAAATTATATTTGGCAGAAAGTTGCTTGTTGGCCGAGCGAAGCAATTTCAGCGTGGGCAAAATAGTTTTATGTGCGGCTGTTCTTCTCTACAGGTCGCATTTCTAAACCCGTGATAATCTGTGACCTATAATTTTTACATTTATTTTTGTCAATCCTGTTTTTCAAAAAATATCAAAATGGCCGAGCCGTTAAGGTTCGCGAGGCTTACAGCTTATAGAGCCACTATTTATTAGTATTTTATGCAACAGTTGTATGAAAAGGGTCAAAAAAGGCGAGTGGCGTGAGTTACAATGTGAGCCGGAGCCGAAGGCGTAGGCGAACATTGTAAAGGAATACGCCACGAGAATTTTTTGACCTACTTATACAACGTTGCATACAATATTTTTCGTACGAGTCAACAAAAATAAATCTTAATTTAGGTAAACAAATTACAGCAAAAGTATATAGCCAAGACGCGCGAGCATTCCTTGTTCCGCGCCCGGCCCGCCCCGGGCCGCGGCCGGCCGGTCGGCGACACCTCCTCGTAACTCATGAGGCCCTGGTACTTGCTACTTGCTAAATTAATTTTTTGGACAGTTTTTTCTCAATTTTGGCCACCGTAGCCTACGGAGACTAACAAGCAACGCTAAGCGGTCTTCGTAGTCTATGGGTGTTGCTATATTACGGGTGTCACATGCGTGTTTCTGACTTATGAAGTAATTATTTTTACTATGCAACCAAATGAATATGTTTAAGTTTGCATCAATGCACTAAGTTCAAAACTGTATTCGTTTTGGTTTTGTTAGGTTGGTAGCCATTAATCGCAGTAACATTATAGCTTATAAAAGCACAAGTGCTGTTATGAGGAATAGACAATATAGACTTTTCTTGAAACCTTTTATGTATGTTCTTACATTCGTGTTAATGAATGCATAAATGACAGATAACAGTAGAGGAGTAGGAAAAATTGTAAACATTATCAATTGCAGGAACGCTCATAGCAGACCGTTTCGTGGAACAAGATTGGGCGTTGTCCTTCATCTACCCCGCCGTCGTCATGGGGGTAGTTGGAACCTTAGTTTTCTTATTCCTGGCCCCGGAACCCAGGATGGTGGGCATCGTGCTGCCAGAGAGAGTGCCGGTAAGTTACCAGACAAATAGCCCTGGCACCGTAAACTCAGCTGACTTTGCCCACACAAAGTTTCATAGCGGACCCTTTTGTAGAACAAAACTGGGCATTGTCCTTCATCTTCCCTGCTCTAGTCGTGGGTGAAGTTGGTCCTTTAGTCTTCTTATTCCTGGCTCTGGATCCAAGAAAGGTGGGCATCGTGCTGCCAGAAAGAGTGCCGGTAAGTTACTAGACAGATAGGCCTGGCACCGTTAACTCAGCTGACTTTGCCCACACAAAGTTTCATAGCAGACCCTTTTGTAGAACAAGACTGGGCGTTGTCGTTATCTATCCCGCCTTAGTCATAGGAGCAGTTGGGACTTAACTCTTCTTGACTTTGCCCACTCATAAACTTTTAGTCATGAATTATTTAGAGAATAATCCGTATAAATTAACATAATATAATATGTGTAACATTGTAAATAATGTTCTCAATGTTCAAAATTGCTTATAGTTGTTATGTTTTCTGAAATATTTTTCTCACTGCACCCACATTCAAGAAATTCTGTTTTGTAGAGGATGCCCTAAGGCATTAAGTCCGCCATTTGTACTTATTTTTACATACATACATACATACATATAATCACGCCTATTTCCCGAAGGGGTAGGCAGAGACCACGGATTTCCACTTGCTACGATCCTGACATACCTCTTTCGCTTCCTTCACTTTCATGACATTCCTCATACACGCTCGTCGGTTTAGGGTGCTCTTGACCTGGCCTTTCTTCAGGATTTCCCAGATTTAATCAGAGAAAGTCCGCCGAGGTCTACCCCTTCCAGCTCCCTCTTCTACTTCTCCCTTATACACTCTCTTTGTTAACCTTCTTTCACTCATTCTTTCCACGTGTCCAAACCATCTCAACATACCTTTCTCAATTTTTGTCACTACATCTTCGTTCAGTCCACACTTTTCCCTTATTTTTATTGTACAATAAAGTTTAAAAGTTAAAAAAATGACAAAGAAGTTTATTGAAATAATTCTGTTGCAGTCAAGTCGGCAGTCTCGACGATCTTCGGAAGATGACGCGCCGTCCCAAGTCATCGTCGGCGATCAGGTGACCTCTTACTTACCCCTCACTTACTTCTGCAATGCAGGCATGTAACGTCACAGGAGTGCTTCGACTTTGAATTAATAAATATTGGAAGACAACCATACACAGATCAATCTATTCTTAAATATTTTTTTATTTTACGATTCGCATTTGTCGATAAACGATTGTTATCTTGGCCCTGAAGTGTAAAAGCTGTTTAAATTCCTCACAAAATAGTGATAGAACTTATATTCTTAAGCTAAGAAGTCTTAAATTGAATGTATGACACTAACCGCATGTTGCAGGCGGCGAGCCTCCGCCCTAACCGGCACTCCGCCAACAGTCAGGTGAGCACGCTAACATACACGCACGCAAACACACAATTATACCTTAAATGAAACTGAAAAAAAAAACGTTTCTATTTTTTTTTTAAGAATTTACATAGTAAAACAATGCTTGCTTTTGCTAATATTCGTAAAATGGATCTCCACCAACCACCTGTTTCCTCCACCACCATCAACCCCTTTCCTCACACAAAATACTCCCCTTTCCCCACTTAAACACCCCCTTTCCGCTACAAAACTCCACCAAACCACCTCCGTAACCTAACCTAACCGGCACCCCGCCAACAGTCAGGCGAGCACGTTAAAACCCAATAAGAAATCAGGTAAACTATAGGTAACATACAAAAGTATAACATACTAAAAGAAAGAAAGATAGAATACATAAATAGTTTACCACGAAATGGTCCCGCCTCAGCATAAATGCTAACCCTAAAGTCAACGCTGATCTTCCGGCGAGACCATTTGTGGGTCATGAACGCAGCTGTACGACACGGCATAAAACTGAACGCGGCTTTGCAATACACAACCATCCCCTTTTATTAATATAAGCACCCTCTATCCTCCACCAACCATCAGCTTTCTTCCATAGAACCACTCCCTTTCTTCCCCCAAACCACCCACTTTCTTAATCTAACTAGCATTCCGGCAACAGTAAACAAAAAAAAAACGCTATATTTTTAATTCTTGTAATGTATACATAGTAAATCTATGCTTGCTTTACTAATATTTGTTTTCCTAAACATCATTTAGATTTACTTTACGCCGCATGGTCCGATCGACTTGTTCGATCAATCGGACTACGAATTTTTTTTTTCCCCGCTGGCTCGTTTGATCGATAAAAAATGCTGTTGCACTTGTATTGAAACTGATTCTTAGTTAATTTTTACCATTATAAATAAAATTGCAAACTATAGTAACACTATTATTAATTTATTTTCATTCTATATCAATAACAAAGGTTAATGGGCAAAGTTGCCGTTAATCCCAAACTTTGACAGTTCAGCAACATATATTGCCAGTGGGCAAAGTTACATTGAACACTATTCCAGCCTACAATTCCAATCTGCCACAGCCGGAGCCGACGGAGTCGACATCTCTCCTCGGTTCTGCTCGCACCGACCATTCACCGCCTGGTGCCGTCTCGCTCTCGCGCGCACTACGCATCCCCGGCGTGGTGGAGTTCTCTCTGTCTCTGTTCTTCGCGAAGCTCGTCAGCTACACCTTCCTATATTGGTTGCCGCTCTACATTAATACGTCTAGTGAGTATTTTATAACAATATACAGTCAAGTCTGCAATATCGATACGAAAATAGTGCCAAAAATATGTATACACGACCTTACTGCCCATATTTTAAGGTAGTGTAAACATATTCTTTACACTTTGTCCGTATCGATATTTTCAGACGTAACCTTATAATTATTTTTAACTTTTTTCACCACATCACCCAAGCCCCACGTTGTTGTTGTGAGTCATAAACGGCGATATATATATATATATAACAGGGGTCATCCATTGATTACGACACACGAATTTCCAGGTTTGGCAAGCCCCTCCCCCCTGGTATGACGTCACATTTTTTATTTTTTTTTCACGATATCGGCGAATCAAACTAATATATCTATGAATATTTTATCAAAATATTTTTGACAAAACAAATATTATTAGTAATTATAATTTATAGCACAAAACCGATTCGGAAAAATCTTATAAATATTATAAACATAACAGTTATTATCGTTCCAAAAACTCGTTATTTAACTGTTACAACGAATAAAAAAACGTTAAATAAATTTATGGTTACTGATGAACTTAAATTAAATTAAATTAAATAAATTAAATATCATTTATTTTCAGGCAACTATGGCCCATATATACATACCTTACAGACTAACATACATACAATAATAAAAATCTTAAAATATAAATATCATTTTGACGACGCAGTTTTCGGTTGCGCCGCCTGTTCTGGTGACTTAAAGTGACGTCACAATGTTTGCGACTCCCTCTCCCCCATGTCACAATATGTCACACTTTCTTGACCCCCTGCCGCCCCCTAAACGTGTGATGTAATTAATGGATGACTCCATAGATAAATATCAAAATAAATGGCCTTGGCAAGATTTGAACCCGGGATTGAACCCTGCTTTAGAGGTCAGGCAGGTCACTCAAGTGATATATGTAGATACAGATTTTTATTGGTAAAATGAATACATTTTACATGTCATTCAATTTTTACAAATATAATTACAAGAATTTGAACCATATAAGAACTGTAAATTGGTTTTCATCACACTGGCTCGAAAAGTATCTTATTTCATGCAAATATACTAAAGGAAAAAGGCATGCATTGTTCCCGCGGGAGTTATGGATTGTAAAAAAAGAAGCTATAACTCTCGGAATTTTTATAATTGTGTCACTAATTCGTACGAACCAAGTAGCAGGGCTCGGAACCGGTTTATTTTTAAATCCCGAAACAGCCCAATATTTTTAATTATTTTATACTCTTTACGTAGAACTGGATCATGTATTTGGGTAACAACTTCGCATTATTAGATAGTCCCATTAAAAATAATATACCAAAGAACGAAAAAGAACGTAATAATACCGGTATTTTTTGTATGAAGAAAAAACCGGTTCCGAGCCTTGCCAAGTAGGTATAAATGAGTTTTACTTTTAAAACACTGACGTTTATTAGTTATTTGTACAACAAGAGAGCAAAGTTTGATATTTCTTCGAGTGCTTGTTTTGAGTCCCGTGCAAGCGAAAGATTCTATAATAGATCTAGTTTAGAATCTAATTTAGAAACTAGAGAATCTAATTTAGAATCTGGAGCGTAGTAAGGGACTCAAAAGCGCACGAGATGTAAATAACTTTGATCTCGTGTAGTACACAAAAATGTTCACGTCAGTCAGCCATCAAAAAATACAACCTGAAAAAATGTAATCCGGACGGACCACTATTTCACTCATGTTTTCTGAAGGTATTCTAACAATTAACTTTAATTACCGCAATAAAACAAAACGAAAGAAATTTCAATAAAGTAATACGAAAATAATGAATTAACGAACATCAATTGACAGTTGAATCGACAACTTTTTTTTGTAAAAAAAAACTTTGTAAGATCCGGTCCGAATTGCGGATACTACTATTTGTCAACTATAGTAGAGATCGTTAAAAGTAGTTAAGTAGAATTATTTACTGCATAACAAATGCGTAAATTTGTATAAGTTCATTGTTTTGATTGTATAATAAAATATGTAAAATATGGTGTTTTTATTAAATTTTAAACTTTTATTTCATTAATTAATTATTACGAATGAAGACTCGTAGGGTGTTTTGGAACGATGCGGTCTGACTTATTTCGGGGGTCTATTATAAACCGTCAATATACCGTTGAATTACGTATGCACTTTTTTTGTCTCTATCTTTTTGCTAATGACGTGAAAGGGATAAAGACAATAGAATCCAAATATTTCGAACTTGTATTAGGCCCCAGCTAACCACGGTAATAGACAAACTAAATAAAACACAAAGACTAGCATGTGTGGCTGCGACGGGCTGTATGAGAACTACTCCGACTGCGGCGCTAGAAATAATGCTAGGACTCCTACCATTACACATATATATACAAAAAGAAGCGGCTGCCACGGCTCTTCGGTTGAAAAAGCTAAACCTATGGACATCCTTCAGCTCATCGCACAAGAAGATCTATGAAAATATGATCTCGAAACTACCCATGCTGGCGGCGCCCATCGACAAAACACCAAAAACTATGATCTTCTGGAAAGAATACGCCATATCATTAACAGAGGATCCTAAAGAAGGACTAGACCAAACAAACCTAAGAATATTCACAGACGGCTCAAAAACACTTGAAGGGACAGGATGTGGTGTCTTCTCGGAAGACCTGAACATACACATCTCAAAACCCCTGGGAGAACATAACACGGTATTCCAAGCTGAATGTGTGGGAATAATAGAAGCTTGCAATGCTATAACAAGACGACAGGTGAAACACGAAAATATACTAATACTGTCAGACAGTAAATCAGTACTACAAGCGCTATGCAGCGACAAAATTAACTCAGAGCTCATACTCGAATGTCATCGAAGCCTCACGGAAGTGAGCAAAGAAGGCAACAAAGTAACAATTCAATGGATAAAGGGGCATAGTGGATCAAGAGGAAACGATGCAGCGGACGAACTGGCCAGGAAAGGCTCAGAAACGACGGCATATGGACCCGAGCCCATCATACCCCTACCAATATCCTATATACACAACCAGCTAGACCTACATCACAGACAACTGCACAATAAATACTGGAATGAAATGGACACATGCAGGCAGACCAAGGATTTTCTACCGGAACTGAACCACAAACTCACCAAAATACTACTGAAAACACCTCGACACCAACTACGTAAAATAGTAGGATTAATTACAGGACATAACACACTTAACAAACACCTACACAATATGGGTAAAACAGACAGCCCCATGTGCAGAGCGTGCATGGAAGAAGAAGAAACAACAAAACATATTCTCCTAGACTGCAAACAGGTAGAAGTATACAGGAACAAATACCTAGGGAATCCGTGCACACTAGGAGAGGCAATTAGCAGCCTGAAAACTTTGCTAGGCTTCGTGGAGGAGCTGGGGTGGTTAGAGTAGCGCTACCTCGTTTCACGCAAAATAGGCACAATGGTTGTCGAGTTGCGGAAAATGCCCAGAAGCACTAACACTAACTAACTAGGCCCCGCACGTTGAAATGACATTCGAATCTAAAGGTCACTTGAATGTTATTTTGTCTCACTCGGTGAGCAAAATGCGATTTTGCTCACTGTTTTTAAGCAGCAAATTACCCTTGTTCGAGCTGCTGACGTGAAAAATTTATTTTTATTGTTTATCTTAAAAAATATTTAATTTGATTAAATTAATAGCCGTTAAAAATATTTTTACAGTACTTTCAATCGTGGCTGAATGTAGTACTACCCACTATTCAAGTGGGTAGTGACCCTGCCTGTGAAGCTGATGGTTCTGGGTTCGAATCCCGGTAAGGGCATTTATTTGTATGATGAGCACAGATATTTGTTCCCGAGTAATGGCTGTCTTCTATGTATTTAAGTATTTGTATATTATATACATATATCGTTGTCTGAGTACCCACAACACAAGCCTTTTTGGGCTTACTGTGGGACTTAGTCAATTTGTGTAATAATTATTATTTATTTGATTGAAATCAAATATGTTTTATTTCTCAGCGAACCTCACACCCACGCAGTCGGGCGACCTGAGCACGGCGTTCGACGTGGGCGGCATCACGGGCGCCATCCTGGCCGGCCTGGTGGCCGACTGCACCGGATGTCCGGGTGTCGTGTGTGCTTGCTTCTATGTGCTGTGCGCGCCCACGGTGAGAGATATAGTTACTCGGGTTTAGTCGGGTTCACTCTGGTCTACTCGGTCTACTCATAGTGATCAGGCTGAAGGCCGACTGTACCGGATATCGTGTGTGCTTGCTTCTATGTGCTGTGCGCGCCCACGGTGAGAGATATAGTTACTCGGGTTTAGTCGGGTTCACTCGGGTCTACTCGGTCTACTCATAGTGATCAGGCTGAAGGCCGACTGTACCGGATATCGTGTGTGCTTGCTTCTATGTGCTGTGCGCGCCCACGGTGAGAGATATAGTTACTCGGGTTTAGTCGGGTTCACTCGGGTCTACTCGGTCTACTTATAGTGATCAGGCTGAAGGCCGACTGTACCGGATATCGTGTGTGCTTCCTTCTATGTGCTGTGCGCGCCCACGGTAAGAGATATAGTTACTCGGGTTCAGTCGGGTCTACTCGGTCTACTCATAGTGATCAGGCTGAAGGCCGACTGTACCGGATATCGTGTGTGCTTGCTTCTATGTGCTGTGCGCGCCCACGGTAAGAGATATAGTTAGTCGGGTTCAGTCGGGTCTACTCGGTCTACTCATAGTGATCAGGCTGAAGGCCGACCGTACCGGATATCGTGTGTGCTTGCTTCTATGTGCTGTGCGCGCCCACGGTAAGAGATATAGTTACTCGGGTTTAGTCGGGTTCACTCGGGCCTACACTCGGTCTATTCGTACTGGCCATTGGGTTTAGTCGAGTTTACTCGGGTCGAATTTACCGCCGGCCTATGCCTAAAGCCTTGTTATATTACAATTTTAATTGAATATCTCTCTCACTCTAAAAAATAATAAAAGAACGCTACAATTTTGTCCACAGCTGATGGCATATCAAGCGTGGGGTGCCTCCTCGTACATCCTCAACGTGAGCCTGCTGCTGGCGGCCGGGGTGCTGGTGAACGGGCCCTACGCGCTCATCACCACGGCCGTGTCGGCGGAGCTGGGTGAGATCACATACTTTATTATTACCAAAACCTTATTCCTGCGAAATATGTAAAAAAAAAAGCTACGGCAACTAAACTAATACGAATCCACTCTGGTGAGAAACCTTATCCCTGCAAAATAAGTAAAACCCAGTTAGACAATCGTGCAATTAAAAATTTGACACTAATGAAAAATCTTGTTCTTCCAACACACAGCACAGGAAAGACGCATATCCTCAAGGTTATTTATAACGACTTGAGGTACTTAACTATGGTCTGCTAATTATAATTATGAATAAATGTTTGTGTGTGTGCAGGTACTCACAGTAGCCTGGCGGGCAACGCGCAGGCGCTTGCTACCGTGGCCGCCATCATCGACGGCACCGGCAGTGTGGGTACGTCCATACAAACCCATACATTACAATTTTAATAACTAAACTTCCGGACACAGACATATTAAATATTTTAAAACGGGTCCTTCACCTATTTACTTTAGTTACTTTAATCAATAGGTATATAGTTTTTAAGTGTTTAGTGAATAAGATTTTCTTTTTTTTAACTATATGGTGATGTATGTAGATGGTTCTGCAATAATTGTTTTTCTATTCTATTCTAAGTTGAAAATCGCGGGACATGTTTCACTCTGTACCGAGAAGAATCACCAGCTCGCGTTGGCACCCGAGGGGAGGTCTCGTCTCGACCTCCAGAAAAATCCGACTTTTAGTCTACCGGATCCGGTCAGAAAACTGTCTAACGGCCCGCAAAGTCAGGCCTAAGGCCGAGCTGCGGGAGTGCGGTGCTTTGGAAGCCACCAAGTCAACTGACATGATAAGTGGAGCCGAGCGTCGAGGCTAGTGAAGGCTGAAGGTCGAGCTCCTGTAGGGCAGAAGGCCCGAAGCGTCACTTGAGAGGGGGAAGTTGAGGCCCGACGTGAGCTTGTCAAGACACTTTTATTATTGGGTCGCGTTTAAGCTCCAACTTCCCACACTACCCCAAAAGCAAATCCAACCCTCCCCAAGTGTCTTAATAAGCGAAGCCGAAGGTCAGACGCTGAGCTTAGAAACTCAGCGAAGCCGAAGGCCGAGCTCCGCGTAGGGCTGAAGGCCGAGCTCCGCGCAGGGCTGAAGGCCGAGCTCCGCGCAGGGCTGAAGGCCGAGCTCCGCGCAGGGCTGAAGGCCGAGCTCCGCGCAGGGCTGAAGGCCGAGCTCCGCGCAGGGCTGAAGGCCGAGCTCCGCGCAGGGCTGAAGGCCGAGCTCCGCGCAGGGCTGAAGGCCGAGCTCCGCGCAGGGCTGAAGGCCGAGCTCCGCGCAGGGCTGAAGGCCGAGCTCCGCGCAGGGCTGAAGGCCGAGCTCCGCGCAGGGCTGAAGGCCCGGAGCATCGCACACGCAAGCACGCGAGGCGGAAGGCCGAGCTGCGGGAGTGCAGTGCTCGCACGTGGACCATTTCTTGCTAGCAAAAGTCAAACTGCACCTCTTCTCCCCTTTGGAAGACATACTTTTTTTCAACAATGTTGTTTTTGTGCACCAACAACAGAAACAAAATGCACACCGCGCGCACCAAGCAAATCTCTTGTTAACACATTACAATTTCAACATTTCAGAAATGTACAAGTTTCACGTCTCTTTTATTGTCACAACTATCACAAGCTGTAGGACGGGAGGTAGGGCGAAGACGAAAAGCCGGCGTCAGTTACTTAAGCGCGTGTATTCTCAACTTAGAGAGATTTTCTATACTACTAGTACTTACTTGCCGAGCAAGACCTAACTGGGTAGGCGCGAGCTAGACTAGTAAGCTGTACTAGCTGTACTACGGCACATACACTAAAATACTTCAACTGGGGTGAAGGTATATAGCGTGCGGTACCGAAGCTCCTACTTGCTTATCTCAAATAAACCTCGGCAACGCTCCGAGGGTCATGATTCTTCGTTGCACAGTCGTTAGCGAGATCAAACTCGATCTTAGCGCCATCTCTTGATAGCCGGCGTAAGCGGGGCCGACGATATGCATTTACTATAGCGCGGGCGAGACTACTAGCGGCATCTAGTAGCTTTGTGGCATATTCGTGTTACAAAGCTTTATTGTTTTTTCATATTTTATCAAAATAGTTCAGTTAGTAGTCAGACCAAGATAAGTTGGCAGCGATTTTGATAGCTTGACAGTGCCAGTGCTACTTTCAACGTCAAACGTCTAAGAAATCATGACGTTTACTTAACACTTGCACAGGCTGGGCTGTCAAAATCGCTTCCGACTTAGCTTGGGCTACCAGCCTATGTGTCACGTATAGAGTAATTTTGAACCGAAACTTTGGTCGAACACTAACGAAAATACTAATATAAATTACACTACAAAAGGTTCGGCAGTTTTTTGAGCGAACCTTCGGCCGAAACAAAATTTTGTACCGAGACCGAAACTTCGGTCGGATAGTACAGTACAGGACTGATATACAATTTCAATGCGACCGAAAGGTTCGGCAGTTTTTTGGGCGTAAAGCGAGCGAATCTTCGGCCGAAACAGAATTTTGTACCGAAACCGAAACTTTGGTCGAACATCACAGTACAGAACTAATAGATATTTTCGGCGCGGCCGAAAGGTTCGGCAGTTTTTCGGGCGTGAAGTGAACCTTTGGCTGAAACAAAATTTAGTACCGAAACCGAAACTTCGGTCGGACAGTAATGTTAATACTCTATTATTCTGTGTTAGGCGCTGCCCTCGGCCCGCTGCTAGCCGGCGTGGTGTCGTCCGGCGGCGCGGCGTCGTGGCCGCGCGTGTTCTACATGCTCATCGCCTGCGACTGCCTCGCGCTGTTCCTGCTGCTGAGGTACAGTAGTGTTACTGTTATTGTGTTCTACATGCTCATCGCCTGCGACTGCCTCGCGCTGTTCCTGCTGCTGAGGTACAGTAGTGTTACTGTTATTGTGTTCTACATGCTCATCGCCTGCGACTGCCTCGCGCTGTTCCTGCTGCTGAGGTACAGTAGTGTTACTGTTATTGTGTTCTACATGCTCATCGCCTGCGACTGCCTCGCGCTGTTCCTGCTGCTGAGGTACAGTAGTGTTACTGTTATTGTGTTCTACATGCTCATCGCCTGCGACTGCCTCGCGCTGTTCCTGCTGCTGAGGTACAGTAGTGTTACTGTTATTGTGTTCTACATGCTCATCGCCTGCGACTGCCTCGCGCTGTTCCTGCTGCTGAGGTACAGTAGTGTTACTGTTATTGTGTTCTACATGCTCATCGCCTGCGACTGCCTCGCGCTGTTCCTGCTGCTGAGGTACAGTAGTGTTACTGTTATTGTGTTCTACATGCTCATCGCCTGCGACTGCCTCGCGCTGTTCCTGCTGCTGAGGTACAGTAGTGTTACTGTTATTGTGTTCTACATGCTCATCGCCTGCGACTGCCTCGCGCTGTTCCTGCTGCTGAGGTACAGTAGTGTTACTGTTATTGTGTTCTACATGCTCATCGCCTGCGACTGCCTCGCGCTGTTCCTGCTGCTGAGGTACAGTAGTGTTACTGTTATTGTGTTCTACATGCTCATCGCCTGCGACTGCCTCGCGCTGTTCCTGCTGCTGAGGTACAGTAGTGTTACTGTTATTGTGTTCTACATGCTCATCGCCTGCGACTGCCTCGCGCTGTTCCTGCTGCTGAGGTACAGTAGTGTTACTGTTATTGTGTTCTACATGCTCATCGCCTGCGACTGCCTCGCGCTGTTCCTGCTGCTGAGGTACAGTAGTGTTACTGTTATTGTGTTCTACATGCTCATCGCCTGCGACTGCCTCGCGCTGTTCCTGCTGCTGAGGTACAGTAGTGTTACTGTTATTGTGTTCTACATGCTCATCGCCTGCGACTGCCTCGCGCTGTTCCTGCTGCTGAGGTACAGTAGTGTTACTGTTATTGTGTTCTACATGCTCATCGCCTGCGACTGCCTCGCGCTGTTCCTGCTGCTGAGGTACACTAGTGTTACTGTTATTGTGTTCTACATGCTCATCGCCTGCGACTGCCTCGCGCTGTTCCTGCTGCTGAGGTACACTAGTGTTACTGTTATTGTGTTCTACATGCTCATCGCCTGCGACTGCCTCGCGCTGTTCCTGCTGCTGAGGTACACTAGTGTTACTGTTATTGTGTTCTACATGCTCATCGCCTGCGACTGCCTCGCGCTGTTCCTGCTGCTGAGGTACACTAGTGTTACTGTTATTGTGTTCTACATGCTCATCGCCTGCGACTGCCTCGCGCTGTTCCTGCTGCTGAGGTACAGTAGTGTTACTTGTGTGTGCTGTGTGTTGTTATTGAGTGGTAGCACTGATTTTGAATTTCGAACGAGGATTATAAAATTTTCGAAGTTGGACTACTGGGTCTAAAAACTAAAAAGACACCTTCCTTATACTGTGGGTCTAGCATGAATAGAGATCAAAATTATCCCAAATACTGTAATGCCGCGCAAGAGGTTTTTGGGAGAGTTGTATTTTAGTTAATTAAGACTTTTATTGACCTATCACTTTACTCTGGTGAGCTCGTATATGGCTCGCAAAACCGAACCTTTTTTAAATATCCGATCGCACTGAGCTTTATTGAGGCGTTATTAGCTGCCCCTTGGTCGTTGTGTATGTGTAGGACGGCTGGGGTCGAGACTTACGTTAACCCCTTGTGCGGCAAGATTCTTCGCAATGGACGATATTTGACATGTAATTATATTTGACTTGGTACATACTAGTTATGTATTCTGTAGCATTAGTTTATGAGACTGCTGGTTTAACAATCCAGACGCGGTTTATTTATTTAGTATAAATTTTATTTTGACTCTTGGAGAGACTTTACACCTCCAAATTTTATTAGTATTAGTACTCTGACATTGGGGATCTTTTACATCTCCAGATTTAATGTGTTTTTAACCATAGAGACTATACATCTCTATTGTATTGTAGTAATTATTTATTTTAAGATTGATATAATGTAATGTTTGCCCAGGTATTGGCTGTTGTATTTATAAATGTTGTTATGTATTTTTCATGTCACTATATGATGTTACTATAAATGTTGTATTGACTTGTAAAAGAGCCCTTGAGGCCTACTTGCAGAATAAATGTTTGAATTTTGAATTTTAACGCTCTCCGGCAACCGCGCATGCGGCGGTTGCCAATTTTTAATATTGAAAACTTGCCGCTTCGAGGCTCGAAAATTGAAAATATTGTTTTGCCACCGGAGGGGTTATAGGCGCTTCTTCAAAATGTTTTGTCTTCTACAGGATAGTGAAGGCGGAGTTGTCGCGCGCGCGCCCGGAGCGGCGGCTCGCGACGCGCGCGGAGTGAGGCGGGCGCGGCGCTGGGGGCACGAACACATGTGGTGGGGCATTTTCATTGACCTATACCTATGGACCCGTGGTTTATGGGGAAATCAACTTTTACGTCTCTGGCGTAACCAAAAATGTCTCTGGAGTTGCCAAAAGATCACATTTCCAATTTAATATTTGTCAAGTAAAACATTACTTTTATAACGCTTTTTAGGGTTCCGTAGCCAAATGGCAAAAAACGAAACCCTTATATATTCGTCATGTCCGTCTGTCTGTCCGATTATTTCTATGCTTATGCGTCATTTTCGACTGGAATTTAAATATCGTGGAGAATTAGTTTTTTCTAAAAGTTGATTCGCCCTTACAACACTAGCCAAATGTTCATGACTTTACCCACTCCACATGAACTAGCCAAATGTTCATAACTTTGCCCCCTCCATACAAACTAAAATTGACAAGTTAAAACACTGGCTAACTTTAATTGAACTATTGTCAATTTGGCAAAAGTCTTAACCATTTTAATAAGAACTTATAAGGCAAAAATAATATGAATATATTTCCACTATAATTTAAAAACTTTGTTCAATAAAAAATAAATTATATATCTTACAAACTAACATACGTACAGTCGGTTCCCTAACATAAGTATCCACCTTTCTATACAATTCAGTATGGCTACTTGGTTCCTTAAGTTGGGGAACCGACCGTACAATAATAAAAATGTAGTTATACCTAAACTAAAAATAATTTCGGCGACACAGTTATCTGTTGCGTCGCTGTTCCGGTGCAGGTTCCGCGCTCGCAAATGCTAGCTCCGCAGAACCGACGAAATACCACACCTTTCGGTCAGAAGTCCGCGCTCGCAAATGTAGTAAAGAATGTACTTTGAACACTCAAATATTTTTGCTTTCTATAATTTGGGACCGAGTAATATGTGAGCAAAGTTGTGCTGTTTTACTGTAACCTATAGTTAGACTAGTTAGATAGTAAATTATTATTATAGTAACAAATGACTTATATTCTCACTCATGCTGTGACATCATGTGTGATTGTAAAAATTAACAATTACTAGAGTCGGGCTAAGAGCTAACTTTGCAACGATATGAACAGAGCAAAGTGTGTGTCTCATGAAAATTTGAAATTAATGATGACATTATCACACTTTGTAATTACAAATGCCACGCATAGTAGCTTGGTCCGACTCTAACTATGCCTTCTTTGAATGTCTTTTTTAATGTAGATTGAGTCCTTCGAATTATAGGATTGAACTGTTATTTTACCATGGGTGACTTTGCCCAGTGTTGAATCATCTCATTCCCCATTCATTTCATTTTATAAGTATTTGCAGAGAGGCAATGTAAGTCCCGCACCGTAAATACAGGCCACGTAGATACACTAGAATACAATACAGTACAATATAATTAATGTGTAAGCATTTCAATGTAATGCTTATCGCATTTCAATGTAAAATTCATATTTTCAGTCTAATATTACCATTCTTATATGTTTTTTTCCGGTTGCCTCTCTTTTAATAAATAAATAATAAAATATTAAATATTATAGGACATTATTACACAATTTTTCACTCACAGATAATAATTGGCATAATAATAATATCACTGTTTCACAAAACTATAAATTTTGTTTTCAAGTGTAAAGTAGCAACACTGAGCTAAAGGTATCTTGCCATTGGTCATTATTGTTTGCCAGATCAAATTAAAGTTTGGCGTACTATACTATACGTAAGTATGAGTTGAGGGAAACTACTTAGAGAGATATATCTACCAAAATATAAATTTTACTTTTTGAAATTATTTGAATCTCTCAGATACAAAATTAATATAGTTATATACTTACATGTATTGGTTTGATGCGAATTTATTTATATTTTGTAGTGATTAAAGAAAACAATTTTACTAAAATCAACTTATACGACTTACAAAGATAAGGAAAATGCCCTTTTATTCATACAATTTTAACAGGCTGATTAAAATGAATGAAAAAGTATTTGCAACTAGTTGTTTGAGGGCGTACCATTAAAATGAAATCGAAATATCGATAACGAAATGTCGAGTTTTTTCACGGTAGGTCTGCTATTTTGTTTTTACTAAAATGCGACGCGATGGGCATAGCCATGCTGAAAAGGCAAAGTTGCCAATTTTGACGTTGATGCTAAGAATTCGTAGTAAAAACTGTAAAATATAAATATTATACTTGTACAAAAAATATAAAACTATGTAGATAAAGCATTTATTTTAGTCATTCCTATGCATTTTGTGAATAATTGTTACCCTAAAAAAAAGAGTGAATGCATCATGTACATTTGAGGATAAATACGAATGTAATTAACAATTATAGTTGACCGATTTACATACAAGACTTCCTTAAGGCACAGAGATGATATTAAAACATCAACTCAATTAATCAATCAATTTTTCGTGTTATGGTTCCATCAAGGTGTTGATGATTTTGCCAATGTCGAGTTTGGATAAGACACGGCTAGTATACACCGTGGGCCAATTAAACCCGACAGATTTCAAAGGTGCATTCTTGACCGCATTTAGAGACTAAAATGTTATACAATGTTTTCTGAAATCGGTCTTGTTTTAGAGATAATGACAATTTCTGTGAAAATTTGTTTCTTTTATAACTTAGTCAAAAACGCCTTTTTAGCTGTGACGCTGCCACTATGTGACTTGGTTTAGACATACCTACTGACAGATATTAAAGTTTTAAAGTAAACTCGCAATAATCATCTGTAAATAAAAAAAAACTTTACTTATTCGTTTAATGATTACTTTTTCACCAAGGTGTAAAAATAAATAACGTGTCTTGTGCAGAAAACGCAAAAGGAAATTTTTTTTCGGCAAAAAAAATATTTTTTTTTGGTGATTTTGGCCAAAACTCATATAACATTTTTTGCTCCTTATGACCTCAGGAATGCGTGGTTAAAATCTGTCGGGTTTAATTGGCCCACGGTGTATGAATCTTGTTTTAATATATTTAAAATATTGACACATTTAATGTTAAAACTTGACATCTCGATGAGGTTTATTGTAGTGTAAACGTAACATTCGGATCTCAACTGCATTACTGTTGCGATATTGTATTGTATTATATTAAATAGTCCACGACCTGGTATGACACTGGTTACTCTTCTCAGTCCAGAAGGTCCGACTGAGAAGGGTAACCAGTGTCATACCAGATGACTGGTTAACCTTCTCAGTGGAACCTTCTCTAGTTGAAGAACGCCCTTTACATTACTGTTGCGATATTGTATTGTATTATATTCAATAGTCCATGACCTGGTATGACACTGGTTACCCTTCTCAGTAGAACCTTCTCTAGTTGAAGAAGCGCCCTTTACATTACTGTTGCGATACTGTATTGTATTATATTTAATAGTCCACGACCTGGTATGACACTGGTTACTCTTCTCAGTCCAGAAGGTCCGACTGAGAAGGGTAACCAGTGTCATACCAGATGACTGGTTACCCTTCTCAGTCGGACGTTCTCTAGTTGAAGAAGCGCCCTTGACATTACTGTTGCGATACTGTATTGTATTATATTCAATAGTCCATGACCTGGTATGACACTGGTTACCCTTCTCAGTGGAACCTGTTCTAGTTGAAGGAGCGTCTTTTCCTTGTCGATTTCCTATATAAATTGAGTGACGTTCGCTGCCGCATTACTGCCCCAATAATGTTCAATGCATCTCTCATTTTATCAAGGTAAAGACACCGCCGCAGTAATGTCGCAACAGTAATGCGTCTGCAGTTGGTATCCTAATGTCACCTTAAGTTTGTACTGTAACCAGATACAAGGTATTATAAATATTGTACAAAGTGTTTAATAATAAAAACTTAATCAATATTTTTCCTTTTTTATTCAAAACCTCGCATAAATACCTAATTCCTACTAAAATTATAAATAACTACTTAGGTCATAAGTTCCGTCACAAAGATTTTGACTGATAAAATGTAATACGAAGCATTAATTAAAACAAGTTTGCCATGATTTGAAAGCTTTTTTTAATACGACGTCGGTGGCAAACAAGCATACGGCCCACCTGATGGTAAGCAGTCTCCATAGCTTATGTAAGCCTGCCACCCCAGAGGAGTTACATGCACGTTGCCGACCCTAGCACCCCCCCCCCCCCCCCTCGTTGAGCTTGTTTTATACTGTTCAAAACGTAATATAAAATTACTTGAAACTCTAGGTCCATGGGGTCTCAGCGCGCACAAGTTTTTTGGAGAAATCGCGAAACTTCTGGCTGACGTATCTTTGCGGATTCACTTCGACCCATAGGGATCCTTTGTGTAGTTGCCCCCTAAGGAAAGACCCATTAGCTACTCAAGAGCTTTTTTGACCATTTCCATGTGCCGGATGATGAAGCTTATGGGTAGCCTTTTGAATTCCTTTGGTTCCAGATAGCCTGCTCCAAAGTCCTTCTTTGTCTGGCGAGGGCGTGACACTCACACATTCGGTGTGTTATTGTCCCTTCCTCTTCACCACACATTCGACAATCGGTGTTGTCGGAGTGTCCCATCCTGGCCAATACCCCTTTGACCCCATAATGGCCCGTAAACACCCCTGTTATAATTTGGAGTTGCCTCCTGCTATGTTTCCATAGCTTTTTGCTCCAACCGGAGTCTACTTGTATGAAGAGCTTTGAGTGCTTTAGACCCGTCAGACTGTCCCATTCTTTTTGGTGTCTGGTCTTAGTGTGGTCTTTGATAGCCGTTATAATGGTTCCCTGTGAGAGCCCCACGAATGGTTCCGGACCTATGTGGTCACTTACGGATACGGCTCTGGCAAGTTCATCTGCATTTTCATTGCCTATGAATCCCTCGTGCCCTGGAATCCATACCAGTTGCACTCTATTTTGTCTTCCAAGCTTGTTCAGAGCTTGGACACCATGGTATACCAGTCTAGAGTCCACTCTAGGCGCCATGAGCGCCTTGAGTGCAGCCAGACTGTCACTGAGTATATAGATATTCTTCCCTTGAGTTTGCCTAACTATATTAGGTCTGGTTGACGTAACTGGTGACCGAAGAGCTGGCGACTTCCTCGCATAACGTATCACTATTGCGATACAACGAGGAAATGCCTAGTTTAGATATAAGCTAGTTATAGTAATCATCTGTATATATCCATTATGTATATTGTTAGTGTTGTGTTAGAGCTCGTGGGAGGAGGGCTGTTTCCGAGGTCTGATGTGTCTAGCACGGCTGAAAGGTTAGATCCTAGCAACATCGACATACAACGCGACTGGACTCTTGCTAAAAGTAACTATGAGCTCCAGTACAATTATTAGTCTCAGAAGTAAACTGCCAGGAAATTCTCAGTGCTGGAGATGTCGACAATGCTGTTTTTTTTAGGGTTCCGTAGCCAAATGGCTAAAAACGGAACCCTTATAGATTCGTCATGTCCGTCTGTCTGTCCGATTATGTCACAGCCACTTTTTCCGAAACTATAAGAGCTATACTGTTCAAACTTGGTAAGTAGATGTATTCTATGAACCGCATTAAGATTTTCACACAAAAATAGAAAAAAAAAACAATCATCAAACCCATACGTGTGGGGTATCTATGGATAGGTCTTTAAAAATGATATTGAGGTTTCTAATATCATTTTTTTCTGAACTAAATAGTTTGCGCGAGAGACACTTCCAAAGTGGTAAAATGTGTGTGTGCCCCCCGTAACTTCTAAAATAACAGAATGAAAAATCTAAAAAAATATATGATATACATTATCATGCAAACTTGCACCGAAAATTGGTTTGAACGAGATCTAGTAAGTAGTTTTTTTTTTTATACGTCATAAATGGTACGGAACCTTCATGGGCGAGTCCGACTCGCACTTGGCCGCTTTTTTTAACAAACCTGGTACCGGACTTTTGATCTATGTATACCCAAACGAATTCGTTCAAAGAAGGCAACCAGACGCTATGAAGAGGCAACCTCTATGAAGCCGATTGTCCTGGGTTCGAATCCCGGTAAGGGCCTCTATTTGTGTGATCAGCACAGATATTTCACAGATATTACGAATGAGCTAGCGAAGCGAAGTTCTTACATTATATTCAACTTGGAATACACGGCTTCCTAGCCAGCCGGCACAGCGAGGGTTGTCAATGTCGAAGTCATTTGTTTTTGTGAATTGTGCACAACTACTTGTAATTTTTCGCAGATATGTTACGTCTGCTCTAGTATGAGCAGATCTACTGGTATAGTGTACTTAAATATCTGTCAAATAACATATTCCGTTAGCATTACAGAGATTCTGAAAGCCAAAGTGTTCAAATATATTTCAACACATCTCTGTTACCATAAAAGGGTGTAATAATTAGTACCTACATGCATATTTGGGATTGATTTAAGGATAATTTTGTTGCCCGAAGCTAAAGGAAAATAACGAATCCTGATATTTCCAACCACACGAAGTTAATTATGTCATATATTATTTTATAAAATATTAAAATGTCCCCATAGCGACTGACGCAGTTCAACGGATGTATGATGCAATATTTAAAATTATGTAACAATTCATTTAGTTACAAAGGGAAACAAATTTGCATAGCTTTATTTCCAATAAATCAAACTAAAAATTGAATTTATTTATTTAATCATTTGAATCGGGCAACGAGGCTCATATTAAAGATAGATAGACTGACAAACAAATCTGTCTTCTTCTTCCTCGCGTTGTCCCGGCATTTGCCACGGCTCATGGGAGCCTGGGGTCCGCTCGACAACTAATCCCAAGATTTGGCGTAGGCACTAGTTACAAAACAAACAAATCTGTACATTTTATAAACTCCCTTTTCTCGGCAAAAATAACTGTTCAAGCCAAGTTCAAGCCTCGATTGCACCTGATATATAAAAATACAAAAAGAGTCTGTCAAATTATGTATCTTTAAAGATATACTGTCAAGAAAAGGGTTAACCTTTTGAGCGCCACCGTCGGCTATGGCCGACATCTGAAATACTTGCCAAGGACGCCAACGACGGCTACAGCCGACAGTTTCGCCAATGCAATAGGGACTAACGTGGGGCTCCGTAAAGTTCAATTTCGTTTAAATAATCGTGATCGCCTGCGTCCGGGGCACGGCAAGTTCCTTCGCTGTCTGGCGTTCAAGAGGTTAAGAGTAAACGCTATTTACTTAGGCGACAAAACAGCGCGGCCTGGCTCTCTTGAATCGCCTGCTCTTGTTTCGGATTCGGCAGTTTGCAGTTTATGCGATATCCAGGCCCTTCATTCCTTGTTTTACTAAAATGTGTCCGTTGTGTTTCTAAACCCATAGGCATCGGAGTTTTTATCGCATGGTAACACTAATAGCGAGCTATGGAGTCGACATTAGCAATAAAATTCAACTCATATTCATACTCATACTTATTTAATTAGTGATTTTAATTTTACAAGGATATGCTATATGTTATATGGGGGGCTAGTCAAGTGACAGTCGTATACCTATAAACGCCCTGCGTGACGAAGGGTCTGCCATCTTGTGGCTTGAATCAGAAACATAAACTGCCCTCTACAGTTCACGTATGTTTTCTTGTGCATTGTAGATGTAATGTAGGTGCCGCCATCTTGTGGATAAATTGGATTATTAAACTTGACAAACTTGTACTTCGATCAAAATAGAATAACATAAAAACAATTAAAAACGATTAAATATAATCGTTCCTATTGCATGATAGCATTCATCCTCTGGCCGGTTGTAGATGTCCGGTGTTTTCGCCGGACAATTGTCCGGGTTAGGCGACGATGTCTGGTTTTCTTGAGTGTAGCTGTCGGTAGCCAAACCGGACGTAGTCGCGTAACACGGTCCGGTTTCCGGCGAAAACACCGGACATCTACAACCGGCCTCTAGCTTCAATATTTGTGGAACCCGATACAATTTTTTATTCCCTAGTATAAGGGGTCGGGTGGTAACAGTTCCAAGTTTTAGATTTCGTTGTTTTTGTGTACTAATACTAGCTAACATACTAAATTTCAGCTTTCTATGGCTTCAAGAACTACCCTATGAGTTTAATCAGTGAATGAGTGAGTGAGTCAGTGACGAAATCGGTTTTTTTTAGATATCAAAAAATCGTGTTCAACTGATGTGGGTTTATAATTTTTATAAAAATATGCGACCCTTGACTGGAAATCTACCTGCTGGTGACTAACAGCTACAGAATGGGAATGAAAGAGAAAATACTCCCCTTCCCCCGGTCATCCCCTGAATGGTAAAAGTATAACCACCTCCATCTTCGACGGCAAAAGGAGGGCCATCAGAGTTTCCCTCTGTATTGTTCTATCTCTATAGGATTTGGTAAATTAATCCACTAAAACATTTTTTTCTACATAGAATACCTTTTCTAAAACACCAACAGGAGATTTATAATAAATCGTCGGAACACTGTGTTCCTGTAAATTCGTGTCCTGCATTTTTGTAGACAAGACCATAGGTAGACCTATAGAGCAGGCATCGGCATCGCCGGATGTTAGTAAGCATGTCTCACGAGGAAGAAACTCTTATTATGATATCGATACGGCTATTTGTTTAGGCGCTATATACCATGACTCAGCTATTTTAAACTGGATCGACAAAAAAAATACATTTGATCATAGAATATGGTCACAAAATTTCACGCGAATCGGTTGAGAATTCCGACCTGTAGAGGAGAACGTCCGGACATAAGAAAGCAGATTGCCCGAGTCAAAACGTAGACCTTCGCTACGCGTCGGTCAGTAATAGTACTATTGGTCAGTAACAGTAATAGTAATTTTTTATTTTTTTATTCTTTGACATTTGGAGAACCTTTACACCTCCAAATCTTATTATTGTGTATTATTTATTTTTCTCAGACCGTGGGGACCTTATACATCTCCAAACTTAATGTATTAACCGTGGAGACTATACGTCTCTGTCATATTGTATAATATACTTGACTTGGTAGATACTAGTTATGTACAGAATGTAGCATTAGTTTATGAGACTGCTAGTTTAACAGTCCAGACGCGGTTTATTTATTTAGTATAAATTTTATTTTGACACTTGGAGAGACTTTTCACCTCCAAATTTTATTAGTATTAGTACTCTGACATTGGGGACCTTTTACATC
Organism: Cydia pomonella; assembly: GCF_033807575.1. NCBI lineage: Eukaryota > Metazoa > Arthropoda > Insecta > Lepidoptera > Tortricidae > Cydia > Cydia pomonella. The sequence goes on from NC_084730.1 coordinate 314,806, forward strand.
TCCAGATTTAATGTGTTTTTAACGATAGAGACTATACATCTCTATTGTATTGTATTAATTATTTATTTTAAGATTATTATAATGTAATGTTTACCCAGGTATTGGCTGTTGTATTTATAAATGTTGTTATTTATTTTTCATGTCACTATATGATGTTACTATAAATGTTGTATTGACTTGTAAAAGAGCCCTTGAGGCCTACTTGCAGAATAAATTTTTGAATTTTGAATTTTGAATTTATCGTACAGAAATGAAAATAAGTTTTTGGCAAAAGTTTCATTTTTGGTACAAGCTTTTATCGCTGACTGTCCTTTTGTTTTCGACAGGCAACTAATACTCATCGAGACAATTCTAGAAACCCCAAACACAATTAGGTTGCGTTGTTTTATCACAGAGTTCCTATGGCTACCTCCTGGTTAATAATAAATAAAAGCTTGTAATGACACTTCCTACAAAACTGAAGTTTGACAGCGATTCAAGGACGAATCACCCTTTCGGCTATTTAGGGTGGTCAAAATGCATGTAATTATTTTATCTGTGACTGTACTCACAAAGGAACGTCATGTTTTGCCAAGGGGGGTCCACAAATTACGTAACGCAAAATTCCTAATTTTTTGACCCCCCCTCCCCTCATGTAACAGGACCGTCACGCTTATCTGGGACCCCCCCCCCCCCCCCTTCAATTCCGTTGCAATGTTCTGGGACTTTTTTGTGGTAGCTTTTTCCCTCAACTCAGCCAGAAGAGCTCCAGCAGTTTTTTCCTTTTCTTCTATCTTTTTTAACACACCAACCTTTTCTTTCCAAATTACTTTGAAATTTTGCTGTGCAGTGGCTGTTGAAATACTTGAGTGACATTCTTTGTATGCCTTGAAGGCCCTTTGATAAATTTCACCTATTTTCGATGTCATCACCTTTAAATATATTAATTTAGGGGAGAGGGGGGCAAGACGGGGGACTTAAGGTTTGAAATCGAATAAAAAAAAAACTTTAATATTTTAAACATTTTTTTATTTTTAGAATCATCTTTGGTAATTAGTCTTTTATAATCAATACTCCTTAGGAACTCTAGTGTAATAATAAAATTTAAAAAAATCAACAATCGCAAACCTACCTATCGCCCCATCTTGCCCCCCCAGTGGGGTAAGACGGGGCACCCTATGGGTCAAGATGGGGTACACCTACAGGGCAAGATGGGGTACACTTACAGGGCAAGATGAGGCGATAGGAATTTTTAGTAATTTAAGGAATTGCACGACATTAATCAGTAAAACGCTATGGACAAATTTCACATTTAAAGGCAGTCTCTTCATCCTCGTCTTCAACACCTGCACAGCTACAATGTGCCCATTTTCGGCATGCCGAACACGCCACCCAGCCTTCTGTGGACTCTAAATAGAGACCGTGACAATATAAACACGGAGGATTTTCTGACTCACTACCACTATTTTCCGATCCTACAGTCGATTAATTATAATTTAGCGTGACACGGCACAAATCACAAACAACTGCGGCACTTGCAGCGCGGCGCACTGTGGGCTGAAATTCGGCTTTCATTGACATAGAAACCGAAGTTGTTATTTTTACGTTTTTTTGATTAAAATAGGTTTTGCCCAGCATTGTTATGGTAACCTATGAATTTTAGACGATTTGGAATGAAAATTGTGGAGTTACGATTTTTTTTCAAAATAAATGTATGGAGCAGGAACAAGAAATCATCATTACTCAAGAACCGCAATACAAACCGTAATATCCTCGCAGGTGGTTATACTACGATTTATTTGTGATTTTTTGGCATACTACATATATCCGCCACGGGTGCGGTTTGTTTTTTTTAAATCATTAATTGTTTCTATGGAAAAAGCACAAAAACCAAATTCAACATTTTAAGATTTTTTTGATTGAAATGGGTTTTGGTCAGTGTGTTTATGCTAAGATATAAGTTTCACACGATTTGAGTAAAAAATGGTAGAGTTATGATTTTTTTCCAAAAAAAATGTATGGAGCCGGAACAAAATATCAAAATATCTCAAGAACCGCAACAAATACGGTAATATCCTCGCAGATAGTTATGATAGGAATTATTTGTGATTTTTTGGCATACTACATATATCCGCCACGGGTGCGGTTTTTTTTTAAATCATTAATTGTTTCTATGGAAAAAGCACAAAAACCAAATTCAACATTTTAAGATTTTTTTTTAATGGAATGGGTTTTGCTCAGTGTGTTTATGCTAAGTTATAAGTTTCACACGAACTGAGTTGAAAATGATTGAGTTACCTATGATTTTTTTTTCAAAAAAAATGTATGGAGCCGGAACAAAATATCAAAATATCTCAAGAACCGCAACAAATACGGTAATATCCTCGCAGATAGTTATACTACGAATTATTTGTGATTTTTTGGCATACTGCTGGTTTTTTTTATGTATTATTATAAAATCGTGCGTGACATAACGCAAAACGCTTGGCCTGACCGCGCCCCCCCCCCCCCCTCCAATTTGCGTCAAGTAATTTGTGAACGCCCCCCTGAAACATAAAAATTGCTCTACATAATAACAAGAATAACCATCTAAACATATTTTTGTCTCGTTTCAACACGATTGCTTTAACTTGCAGTTAAAAGAGTGCCAAATATATAAGATAACGGAATTTAAGGAAAAACGTGAGGAAGTATTCCATAAATATTATTTAGGTGATATTTAAACAAATTGCCGTACACATCACGGGCTCAATACGCAGTATTATTGTTGGCATCTCTCGGCACAGTCGTGAGTCCGTGCGATATGAATATCACTGGTGCTGTGGGCATGCTAGTAGCACTGGTGCTGGTGCTGGTGCTGGTGGCACGTGCCGGGGCTGCTGGAGCCCACTCCGACCATGACAACACGAGGAGCGGCAGTGGCGCCGCGGGACCTGAGGCTGCTGGCCGGGCCGGCGCGCGCCCGTGCACAGAGGACCAACGACCGAAGATAACAACAAGTGCAATCATCAAATTACAACCAGATATTTACAAGACATCATATGGAGAAGATATAAATATATATTGTTATTCTTCTAAAAACTCTTCGAACCTTGAAATTACACAAAATGGTACATCGCTACAAATTCTTCCTGTTAACGCGACCACCGTTCGGTTTTGTGCGAATAAACCAAATATAGGTGTATACACTTATAGGTGCGTGAATATGGAGAGCGACAGTGGTTGTGAATCATTCCATTCTGTGGCTGTTGTAGTACACCCCACAATGTCTATTATGTCACTAAGAGTTGTGACAGAAACTTTTGAGCTCTTCGACTTACAGTACTACAATGTGCTGATTGGAGAAGAATACGAGGTGGTCTGTAGTGGCCATGATACCACAACTCTTCATATTATCGATTACAATAATAAACGGATGCCACGACATTCCGTCAACAATACGTCGATAACCTACAAGACGCGGGCGGCGGACCAGGATGTATTAATATGGGAATGCTCGTATGAAGGCATAACGGAAATAGTAGGTGTTGTCATAGACTATTACCCAAAGAGTGATTATTTTCATTGCCTAATACGTGACTGGCAAATACTGGACTGCATCTGGAGCTACCCCAGTAACGATTTTAGATATAGTTTATTGTATATAGGTCACGACGATGACACCAAAGGCGCGACAATGCTCCGCTATAAAATGCCAGGTGCAAAGATAAATACGATTAATGAAGATATTACATTAAGAGGGCTTGAACCATTTACTTTTAACCAGACATTTACATTATTACTCATGACTTGCTCTAACATCTTATGTTTTAATGAAACATTTAATTACAATACTAACGCGCTTATAGAGCTAAAATGGCATTGGGCCCCAGGAGTAATACGCACAAGTCCTCACAATGTTGTTCTCAATTTGTACAGCCCACGGTATCCATCTGCTGATCTTATTTTTTGCGATACTTGTATATACAAAGTAGAGATGAGGATAAATTCATCAGTCACAGATGGATGGCGACAGGCGGACACGTCGTCTGTGCGCTGCAATTACAACTTGCTTCCTTTTCATTGTAATTTTATATTACCCCTTCCGTACCCGGACTCCAAGTACGAGGTGCGGGTTTCCGCGAGACATAGGGACTCAGTAGACGACAGGTTGTGGTTAAACCCTCTGTCTGTATACGTCCGCACGAAGCCCCGAGCAGCGTGCGCATGTAACGCGGCGCTCAACACACCAGCAGGACCCACTGTCCCCACTGAGGCTTGTAAAGCTTGTACACATACAGAAGAAATTATCAATGAGAGCTTCGCTTTGAGAAACAGAATAAAAAGTTCTTTAAGAAAAAAACTTGATTTAATCAATAAGCTTCCTGAAGCCTTAGAAGTAGCAGATCAAGCAAAGAAAATCATCGGGTAAAATATCGGGTTTTGACGACCGGTTTGGCCTAGTGGGTAGTGACCCTGCCTATGAAGCTGATGGTCCCGGGTTCAAATCCTGGTAAGGGCATTTATTCGTGTGATGAGCATGGATATTTGTTCCTGAGTCATGGGTGTTTTTTTATGTATTTAAGTATTTATAAATATTTATATTTTTTTTTTCTTAATTCATTTATTGACAACTAGCTGTGCCCGCGGCTCCGCTCGCGTGGTATTCGGTCTGTCAGTAACCGGCTCATTCACCGCTAATTTCTCTGCCTCTCCCCTGGAGTTGGAACTTGAAGTAAAGTTGACAGATGGATACGCTAGAGGACTGTAGTCTAGATAAAATATTTTACAATTAGGTACCACTTAATAAAACTACACTCCAAAATAAATTGTTATTTTTTTCAAATTTGTCCTTATTCCAATTTTTGACGTGATTTATACGACATAGAGTAGTAGATGTATATCGGAAAATACAGTTCCACTTTTGTATTTTTTTTACGTTCTTGACTTTACCTATCCAAATCATGTCCATGGAAAATATCATCCAAATTGGTGCTCCAGACCAATCAGTCTAAGCATGAAAATGTAAGAAATATACCCATAGAAATCCATACTTCCGAACACTATCGAATTTAGGTGTAATACCTATTAGTTAGAAGTAGGATTAGAGGAAAGGAGAATACTCGTAGATATCAAAAACTTGAGGCCGAGTATTTACATTTTGTTTACAGTTATGTTTGTATGCACAACTAAATGTATACATTTAATTATATCTACAGTTATCTACATACTCATAATTAGGTATGTAATAATATATTTACATAACATTGACATTTTACATTATTTATTTGTACACCACATTGCGAGTCTCCCCGGCGGGCATCAGCACGAATAGCTCCGTGCAGCTGGTAACGCGCGAGCACGCCACGTAGAGCTGCGACTTGTTGATGTTCATGGCGAAGCAGACGCTCACGGAGAACTGTAGGCGCTTGAAGTGGAACGGGAAATTGCTCAGGATGAGGGGGATGCGCGGGATGAACACGACTTCTGCGGCGCCGCACCCCGTCAGGATCTGTACCTCAATGAGGTTTCGCTGCAGCTGCACTACTGTTGCATAACTTCGGAGGCGACAAATTCCGAAGAAGCATGATTGGAACTCCAACTTTCAGGGTAAATGTGTGTGCTGGGAGTCCTGAAGCACTCAATGAGCTAAGGAACTAAGGAGCTCTACCACCCGGTAGAGTTCCTTAGTTATGTTGTGACATTGCCTTCATCCAAAACAGTGTTAATGGAATTATATACTGCATGTTCACCTTCGATTTCCGCCTGCTCATTTTTCTGCGTGAGCATGGACCGTCCCTCTATGGGCGTGAGTATGGATCTCTCACAAACCCAAGAATGGCTCAGGTCTCCGTACACGCTACGAATGAGGTTTTCAATGGATGGCACGATCCTGCATAACGTCTCTGGTAGTTGTGGCTACGCCTAAAATCACGATCGTCGCTATAATTTCGTAACCTCAATGCGTTGCGAGACTTTCGTGAAAGGTTTGCTTTTTTTCGGGAAGGCATTTTCAGTTTTTAGTTCTTATGGCATTTTAACGCGTATAAAATGCGAGTCCCAAATCGTTTGACATTTACACCGCAAACATCAGAGATTTTTTTTTTTTCATAGTACCCACCATCGTAGCCATTATCTTATACCTTTAACGAGCAATTCTTGTATATGTATATATATTTCCGGGATCTCGGAAACGGCTCTAACGATTTTGCTGAAATTTGGTATATAGGGGTTTTTGGGGGTAAATAATCGATCTAGATTAGTCTTATGTTTGGGAAAACGCGTGTTTCCGAGTTTTCATTGAGTTTTTCTTTCGACGCAGAATATGGTCGCTAATTTCGTGTTACAGGCCACTGACCGTCTGGTCCAGCGGGTTAAGACGCGGACTGCTAAACGAGTGTTACGGGTTCGAATCTCGCCCGGTGATTAACTTTTTTTTTTTAATGTTCAAGTTTATATATAAGTAATTTTTTAATTTTTATTGTTTTAGACAAGTTTAATTTAGTAAAAAATGTAGGTAAGATTATCACCTTATACACCACCATATTACAATAAATAGTTATAACCGAGCAAAGCTCGGTCGCCCAGGTACTTAAGTACTTAAAAGAGGCGATACGTATGAATATGCATACGATAAAATTACGATTAGGTATAATTCATGACGGAGAAAATATTTTTTTTAATAATTATGCAGTTATACGCGTGTTGATATGTGTGTTGATTTTGCCACTACTTATAACTATGTAAGTAAACTCATTTTTAACCGACTTCAAGATTTCAAAAGGAGGAGAATCGAGGGAGCTCTTCAAATATGAAAGTCATACATATAATGATTTTTGTATTTTCTTTAACAAATCTAGCATTTACATTTAAAAAAGTGACATTTTATGAAGTGGAACTGCTGATGATGATCAGAATGGAACTCTTCAACGATACACAGTACAAGTTTGGGGATTTGTCCTCTTCGCTGTGTTTGTTAAGTAAATTAGATTTCCAAGACAAATTTTTGTCAAGTTCGAGTTCTGACGATGGGGTCCATGAGAAATCGAGGTAACTCTTCAAATGTGAAAGGCATACATATAGTGCTTTTTGTATTTTCATCAACAAATCAAGTATTTACATTTGTAGAAGTGACATTTGATGAAGTGGAACTGTTCATGATGAACAGAATGGAACTCTTCAACGATGCATAGTTCACGTTTGGCAATTTGTTCTCTGTGCATGTTTGTCAAGTAAATAGGTTTTCAAGACACATTTTTATGTTTCTATCCTATTTAGTTTTTTTAATAATTATCTGGTGCTTTATTTCATGCATGGTGTGAAATAATTTATCTTAAATACAGTCGAATACCCTATTGCGGGTATCTTACCAGTCAACCATAGGGCAAATCTGAAATGTGTTAAGGTGGGTGCAGTGACAAAAAAAAACATGTTACCTCCTTTTCTACATAATTAGGCGTAGGACGCTGTCTTTTTAATTTAATTGTATGAAATCAAAAATCAACAATAATCGTTCTTTCACCGGTCTACCTCATTGAAGTCGGTTTTTTTCTTAAAAATTATTAGTTTACTTGATTATTAATTTTTTACTCAGTTTCCCAAAAGATTAATAGAAATAGATAGAAAGAATTAATTTACTGTCGTTTAATTTCGTTGTATTATTACATCAACACAATTGAAATTGAATTGATATCCGTACCCCCCTCTTCTAACTTTAGAGTTAATTTGGCAAAATCCTTCCTCGGTGGCTTAATTTCAGCACCATATCTGTTAGTTTAGCAGGGTACTCGATACTCGTAGCACATATTTGTTGTAAAAGTGTGCACTTCCTTCCTAAGTAGCGCCATAAGATTCAGGTGCAAACTTAACTCAATCGAGTGTAGTGGCTACCCCCCCTTCTAGGGGTTGAATTTTTATAGCCTATAACTTGGCCGGGCATTTTCTCGACAGATTAGTAAACTTTGCATCAAAATCCGTTCAGCCGTTTCCACGTGATGCGAGGTCAAATAAACAGACAAACAGACAAAAATTCTAAAAACTGTTGGAACGTGTTCTGTTAACGATTCTTAGTATCCCCAGCCTACTTTTTTTCGAATATCTTCCATGTACAGACTTTCGACCCCCTTCAGCTTTATTATATGTATAGAAGATACTGAAAGCGAAAAACGACGCTCTCAAGAAATATACATATTTGAGACCGTTCAAGGATTCTTTTTAACAATTGTTGGGGTAAATATAAGGGGTGTTTTATTCATCACGTGCTTATTAATAATAGAGGAGTGAGAAAGTTACAATGTAACCAACTCTTTTAGTTATTTAATTTTTTTGACTCCCTGTCAGTCATGTAACACGGCCATCCCGCGCGGGCAGAGCCGCGGTAACAGCTAGTAATTATAAAAATTACTTAATAGTTTTATAAAAAGGAATTAAATGTCGGGCACAATAAAAATAAACTAACTTATCTATTAAATAAAACTAAATTAAAACTAAAAACTAATACTAAATAAAATTATAATATGTCTAAAAAATTTGGCCCCTTTGGCATGGTGCCGAGGATGCTGGCAGCATTTCCCCACTGTATAGCGATGCTAATACGTTGTGCGAGAAAGCTGCCAGCTCTTCGGTCACCTGTGAAGTCGACCAGCCTTTTTGATAGCTCTTTAAAAAGTTGTAGAGCATTAGGACCCCACGGGCCAAGCGTCTCGACCCCAAATGGCATAAAAATGTATTCGGGGCCGAGACCCCTGTACTTTTGTATTTTAAGCTTTTCGGCCCCTTTAGCCGCGGCAAATAAAAATAGTTATTGAAATGACATTACCTAATATTGTACACAAGTGCACAATAACAAGTTGTTGTTTTCCTTTTCAGTCTGATATTATGTCGACAAATACATTAATCAGTTGTGGTTTGTCGTTCCATATTATCCTGAAAACAAACATACTGGTAATTCAAACATTGATACTAAATTACGTAATAATTTATCCAAAATAGGTGATAGATCGGATAAAATAATTTATTCCTAAAACGAGTTAGCAAAAACCAAATAAAAAAAACTTAAGAGTCCGGTAACGATTTTAGAGCAAAATTTATAGATTTAGTCGTTGAAATTGTACACCTTTTGTTACGTAATATCTAAATAACAAGTATTGGTGTCTATTAACAGGTGTTCTCATCTTGCTTTTTAGGGTTCCGTAGCCAACTAGGAACCCTTATAGTTTCTCCATGTCCGTCTGTCTGTCTGTCTGTCCGAGGCTTTGCTCCGTGGTCGTTAGTGATAGAAAGCTGAAATTTAGCATATATATAAATCAATAAAGCCGATAAAGTCGTACAATAAAATCTAAAAATTTAATTTTTTTAGGGTACATACCTCCCCTACACGTAAATTGGGGGTGAAATTATTTTTTTGCTTCAACCCTACAGTGTGGGATATCGTTGGAAAGGTCTTTCAAAACTAATAGGGGTCTTCAACAAACATTTTTTGATAAAGTGAATATATTCGATATAATAAGTGTATACATTATGTACTTTTTTTTTTCAGAGGTTGTGCAATAAAGAAGATTTGTATTGTATTGTATATTCGGAGTTAATCGCTCCGAAAGAAAAAAAAATGTGTCCCTCCCACTCTAACTTTTGAACCAAAGGTCCAAAAAATATGAAAAAAATCGTGGAAGTAGAGCTTAAGAAAGACATTAAATGAAAACTATAGCGGACATGATCAGTTTAGCTGTTTTTGAGTTATCGCAAAAAGTTTTCCCTTCATAGTAAAAAGACTTACTTTAATTAGGTACTAATCAGTATGCAAATTTGCCTATTTGTTTAACTCGGGTGAAAGGTACCGTTTCATCCCTTGGTTAACAATTTACTATACTTTAAGCTCCAGTTTAGCTTATTGTGACGGAAGAGTAACAATTAACCCTACTCTGAGCGTGGCCCGACATGCTCTTGGCCGGTTATTAATAATGAGATCGCAAGCGCGCGACTCCTGTAATGATGATGTGACGAGAAGAGACAGATTTTACAAATGCATCAATTATACAAAATTATGTAAGAACAGTTTCAGCAAATGTAGATTGTTTAAGTATCAAAATTACGTTGAAATAAAGTCGATTTTCAAAGAAATTGTCACTCGTTTCGAAGTAATTTCTGAAGAAAATTGATTTCGTCTAACTTTCATTTATTCAAATTTATAATAAAGAAAATGTAGTTTATTAAATTTTAATTACAGGATATGTGTAATACAAAATTACCTTTTTTAGCAGTCCAAACTTTACGAAATTAACAAATAAGAACTTTAAAATGTGCTTTGCTTTACGCGCGTTTACCTAAACGTCCAACAGAAAAAAATCATTACTAATTAAGTGAGACTGTTTTCAAAGGGTACCTAATGATTCTCCGAAAATTGATTCGCAGATTATCGATTCGCAGACAACGATTCGCCGAATATCATTTCGCAGAGTGATTCATTTGTAGATGTAACTTTCGGTCGGCTAAGAGTCTGCGTAAGACTCAGTTCAATTCGCTTCTGTGTAAATTAGCAGAACTATTATTGGACGATTTTCATTTGGCAGAGTAATCTTTTCGTTTAAAGAATGTTTAGTCGATTAACGTTTCACATTTTATACATCGTTATTTTCGAAATAAAGTCTTTACTTACAAAAAACTGACTTCAGAAAGGATGAAATAAAATATTAGCCTTTTTTAAGTAAATATATGCGTTAAGCATAGTTTTGGTTTGAATATTTTTTTACTTATATATGAACAAAATCGTAAGTATTGTACAAACAGCAACACTCTTAACTGTCCACCATTGGACCTCATGCCTTTTATAATAAGGTCCACCGACGGACAGTGTCACAGTGTGGGCCATCGAACCTTATAGGTTTCCAATATCTGGACGACCGAGCCTTACTCGGAAAACGTATAAAACTCAAAATGCGTGTTTTCCCAGAGATACTAACTTTACGAGCATGACAAGTCATCATCTTCCTCGCGTTGTCCCGGCATTTTGCCACGGCTCATGGGAGCCTGGGGTCCGCTTGGTAACTAATAAAAATTGGCGTAGGCACTAGTATTTACGATAGCGACTGTCATCTAACCTTTTAACCCTTTAAACTAGGCCTTATTGGGATTGGTCCGGTTTTCTCACGATATTTTCCTTCACCGAAAACCGACTGGTAAATATCAAATGATATTTCGTATGTAAAATCCAAGGTACAAGCCGGGGTTTGAACCCGTGACCTCCGGATTGCAAGTCGCACGCTCTTCCCACCAGGCCACCAGCGCTTCATGCGCTCCACCAGCATGATAAGTGTAAAATTAAACTAGCCAACGATTATATGATATGTTATTTATTGTTACCGGTAATATTCACAAGTGTTTCTAAACTAATATTACAGTTACATTACCATATTAACGATAGTGACATTTTCATAATTATACACGGTATCTCAAATATTTGGCTGAGTAGTCAAAATTAGCTTACATGCATATACATAATTCCATATACAGGGGATTGCAATAGTTATTTACGATACAAGTGCAGAAAATAGGACATTCGTAACGAGTGGTGATAAATTAAAACACGACCGAAGGGAATGTTTTAAATCGACACGAGTTGCGAATTACCTATTCGCACATGTATCGTACAACGTTTTACAGTACATACGGCTCTTTAAAGTTTCGACACATGCACGGAAAGTGCTCATTCCCACACGCGTGCGAGAAAATAGCACCATATGTACTGTAAAAAATATTTTCTGATCAGAAAATATATCTTTCCATCACGTATAAAAATTCCAACATTTATATACATATTTCAAGAATTTACTGTGTACCAATATCAACACGAAGAGTTAAACAAACTTTGCCCTCTTGTAAAACAAAAAGTAGGTATCTTGAGCGTTCCGAGGGTTTCAAGGCGCGAATTAACAAAACTATGCTAACCCAGATATAACGTCACTATCGTTAATATTGTCAATTAAATTGAACATAACAATTACACAGTAATATCGACATTTATTTTGTGGTGCAAATGAGGAAAAACCGAATTAATATGAGTAATTTATTTTACAGTACATATGGTGCTACTTTACCGCTCTTGTGAGAAAATTAGCATATTACGTTACTATGTCGAACATTTAAAGGGCCATATGTACTGTAAAACGTACGATACATGTGCGAATAGGTAATTCGAAACGAGTGGCGATAAATTAAAACACGACCGAAAAGAGTGTTTTAAATCGACACGAGTTGTTCCTATTTTTCGCACTTGTATCGTAATGTATAATTATTATAACCCTAATTAAGTACACATATAATTCTATGTTTCACCGAAATAAGTCATTTTAGAACTTGAGCTTGACCAACGAAGTATTTGTTGGTATTTTCCCGTAAGATAAAATAAATATTAACGAATGGGCTACATGACATTTTTTTATATCGATCAGGTTTGTATTTAAGATCAAATGTCTATAGGGAGCGTGCATGAACTGTAGGTGGCAGCACAGGAGCCGTCAGATTTTTGGCGCGAGGTGTAAATGTGATGTTTATTGTTCCGATATAGCCCACAAGATGGCAGAACCTACTATGCACAAGAAAACACGTGACGTGTAAATGTACATGTTTATGGTTTCGATTTAGGCCACAAGATGGCAGACCCTCCAACGCCTATACAGGACCCATTGCATTAAAGCAATACAAAAGTCAGAAATGATAGTCAAAGTCCGACAGTCGTACTTCACTCGCGAAACGCTCCCAACAAAACTATAAGTGATCGGAGGTCACTGGGAGCCCATCTTGAAGTACGGAAAACAAGAAAATTGCGATTTTCTAGGTGAAATATTGCGTTTATGTATACACCGATTTAAAGGTGCGCATTTAGACACTAAAATGTCATACACAATTATTTGAAATCGGTCTTGTTTTAGAGATAATGACACTTCTTGTGAAAATTCGTTTCTGTAATAAGCAGAGATCGGACAAATTTGCGTCATTGCTCGCAATAATGTGGACATGACTCCAAAATTAATCAAATATGTAATCATTTAATTAATTTCATACTTGACTTAAATTTTAATTCCTAGTCAATAAATACAAAAGTTTGTTAAAGTATAGATTTATTAAAGAAAATAATCAGCATTTTTTCCAAATTTTCTGCAGTCAGTCTATTTCTTTTTACATCAAAAATATACTTAAGTGCTGAAAAACTCCGCTCGCACTCCACTGATGTTAATGGGGCAAACTTAAGTAGTTTTATAGGAATATTATTATTCCAGTATAATTCAGAGTTTATTTTCTGTTCTAAGTTCTGGGCGATAGCCTCAAAATCGGGATAAACTAAACAAAGATAGACTGACTGCAGAAAATTTGGAAAAAATACTGATTATTTTCTTTAATAAATCTATACTTTAACAAACTTTTGTATTTATTGACTAGGAATTAAAATTTAAGTCAAGTAAGAAATTAATTAAATGATTACTTATTCATTAATTTTGGAGTCATGTCCACATTATTGCGAGCAATGACGCAAATTTGTCCGATCTCTGGTAATAAGTAATAACTTGGTGAAAAACGACTTTATGACTGGGACGCTGCCACTAATTGACTTGGTTTAGACATACCTACTGACAGACATTAAAAATGTAAACTCGCAATTCATTATCTGTAAATAAAAAGAAACTACTTATTCGTTGAAATGTCTTTTTTGTAAAAAGAAATAATGTGTCTTATGCAGAAAAAGCAACAAAAAAAATTCTCGGCAACACAGTTTTTTTTTATTTGAGCAATACTCATATAACATTTTATGCTCCTTATGCCCCCAGGAATGCGTGGTTAACTCTGTCGAGTTTTACCAGCCCACGGCGCATATTTCTTGTATGTATGATTTCCGCGATTATCTCGCGTTTGGCTGAACCGATTTTATTCATATTAATTCGATTTAAAAAAAACGTGTCATCTTGCAGGTCCAAAGCTTAAATTATAAACTGGCAACATGGCGCGGGTACGCGTCTACAACATATGACGATAGAGGTATACAACACACAAACTTTCACATATATAATGTTAGAAGCGGACCATTAAAAATTAACGATATATAAATAAAAGTATTGAGTCGATAAATACACTGAGTTATTTTGCACTGCAATAATTTTAAGAGCCCACCACTAAAAAGTTGACGTTTGACAATTCAGTGACCGCAATACAGATGGCGCTGTGTTATGGACTATGTATTCTCTTTGATATACAGTACCGGTCAATAATATATCACCTTTGTATGTGTGTTTTTGTATGAACTTGTATAAAGTAAACAATATAGGTTAGTTTGTATATTATATTATTTATTAGTATATTACCAAAAAAGCTATAATAATAAAATTAAGTTGACCATACATTTAAAAAAAAAACAGAGTTCAATCGCTCGTACAAAGGAATACTACTAGACTACCCAGAGTAGTGATCATACACAAACATAAAAAAACCGGCCAAGTGCGAGTCGGACTCGCGCACCGAGGGTTCCGTACAAACCTGTAGGTATATATTATTATATGATGTAACTAAAAATGTCCGGTTTTCGCAATTTTTCCTTTATCTGTGCTATAAGACGTTGCTTCGTACCAAATTTCAAGATTCTGAGTTCACGGGAAGTACCCTGTAGGTTTAGATTCCCTTTCGAGTATCGACAATTTATGGCATAAACGGCTGTATCTTTTGATTGCGTTGGCTTAAAATTTTGATTTTTTCACAGCTCCAAGGGACATTAGACCTGGGTATTTAGTATAAATTCCAGCTTGATATCCACGCGTTCCAGAGAAAAAGATTCTTGACAGACAGACAGACGGATGGATGGACGGACGGACAACAAAGTGATCCTATAAGGGCTCCGTTTTATCCTTTCGAGGTAACCCTAAAAAGTTATACCGTAAAAACATGGAGGCGATATATTATTAGGCGGTAAAGTACAGGTTTTTTTTTTCTGTCAATAGCCGTCACACAAACACAATATCTGTAAGCGCGTACCCACACATCTACATGAACTGGCTATAATTTATGTACAATCATCTATCCTTACCTCTAACAAGAGAGTAGATAATTTATGTGTTATATGTACAGATAAAATATATGAAAATAATTTCACATCACGTTTTCTTTTTTCATATTTATTTTATATATCCTCTTAAGGCCCAGCCATAAAACTGAAAAATCCAAAATTTGCCACTGGAATTTGAACCTATAGTGCACGGAATACAGTAGATTTTATTTTGTTTGAAAATTGCACGAAACAAAACAAATGCCTCTGTCCTAATTAAATATGATTTAAATTTCATCGAACTGAATAAGTCCCATAGGTAGGACCTTGGGCCTTACGAGGATAATAGTCTAATCCATTAAGATCTGAAATATGATTTTAGTATCCCAATCTAAAAGCAAGAAGAGATGCCGAGGTAAAAATAATATAAAGTCCGAAAGGGATGGTCTTATGGAACTTTCAACAGGAGTAACAGAGAAAGTTCTGTTATCGTTTTGTTTCTCTTACTTTTCAATGTTTCATACATAAATAACCTTAAATGCCACGTCAAAGACACATTGTTGTTCCCACCAAAGCTTGGTGGGCAGCTAAGGCTCGGGATCGGTTTTTAAAATACCGGTTTATTACGGTTTTTCTCTGGACTTTTATAAGAACGCGAACATTTTAAGAACTTTATTGTAATAAAAAAACTGGTTTATTCGACGAGCGACGAGACGGCTGGCCGGCCTGGTGGTGTGCCGCGTAATATATAGGAAGAAACCGGTTTTTATTGTTCTAAACCGGTTAATTTGACAAGAACTGTTCTCATAAAAACCGGTTTAAAAATCACGGTTTTCGAGCGAAACCGAAATTGAAACGTTTTGCGACAAGTACATAATAACGGTGTGGAAGAACCGGTTTCCGTGCCTTGTGGGCAACAATGAATCCAACTAAATTACGTTGGTTGTTTTTGTTATGTATGCACCAATGTAAAGGTATGTTTTCAATTTCGTCGCATTGCGTATGTTCTGTCTCTCACGGGCGCACGCAAGTGGCAACTCTGTATACTTGCTTTTAGATTCTAATGGAATTTAAAAAAAATGGGATATCGCGACGGTAAAAATCAAGTTGTGTGTGCGGCCTTTAAATTTCTACTCTCTTTTAACACAGAATATCGGGTTCAAATATTTGAATTTAACATTCTGCACACGAGGAAATTCTCGAGCACATTCAATATATTATAAATGTTATAATTGGGACATTAATCATTACACGTTTCGATTACATATTATTTAAAACCATGACTTTGCGGAAAAAAAAATATACTTATGCATCATTTTCCTCCTGTTAAGTATTTATTAAACTTAAACCATGATTCGTCTCCGGTCAAATTGGGTATCGTAGTTATATTTAGAAACAGCTCTAGTTTTTTATTCGCCCCAAAGCCCCTAACATTTTTATTGCGTCCAAAAAAATAGACTTTTCCAAACATTGAGGCACTATGTAGTACTAGAGAAGGCATCTCGAAGAAAATGTTTCCGCACCACAATGAAGTGCCGGCACTTCATTGCGTTTAGTACGTCTCCGACTACTGGCGAGATGCCACGCATGTGACCAAATTTAAAAAATATTTAAAAATTAAAATTACCTTTGTGCGTAATGAAAATGTTTACTAATAATACCTATAAACACAATAAAAACAATATAATAACATTCCAATGCGAAAAACTGTTGTTTAAGCTCATTTAGATTGTTCTGAAACGTCATTTAAAATCATTCGCGGCCTGACGCCATTTTCTTTGACGCATAGATTACAATTCGCAGACGTAGCACGTAGGTAGTTAAGTAGTGATGAGTGAGATGACAAATAATTCTTTATCTTGTTGTTTTTTGTAGTGTTTTTACTTTTTTTACTTCACTTAAAGAGTAATTTGTGCTATAAGCGCGATTTGAACAAAATTGTTACGAGTCAATAAGAAAGGGTTTTATGTTTATTTTTATACAGGGTAATTTCGGGGTCGTGGAGCAAGAGAACAGGACATCACACAGAACTCAAAGATGAATCTAATGATGTTGGGCATTATTTATTATGCTCAATAATTATGATTATTTTTCAGATGACAAGTAGAAAAAAACATTTTTGCATACAGTTTGGTCACCCTACTCAATGTGACGTCTTGTCGCTTTCCATACAGCGTATGTCAAACGTCATAGGGTGACCATGATTACTTCATATAAGATTAATTTTACTTGAAAAACAACGAAAATTAAACTAATTATCTTTAAATCAAATACCACCGTATGATAATGTGAATCATTTATAGATTTAGAAAAAGTGGTTCTGGATCACGACCCAGAAATCGCCCTGTATATAATTTATATCGCACGTGTTACATACCTAAACATTTTTCCTCACGTCAACTACAAATAACATTTATTCTCGATTTTTGCTGTGTCTATGAAATCAGAATATGAACAGTTGTCATAAAAGTTTCGCATCTGGCTCGCTGCTTTTATTCTTTAGCTTAGTGACAGACGTCAAACGTCAAACATGGCGGACACACTTCGTTCTCGATTACCTGTCTAGTACATAGTACAGTCAGCGTCAAATACTTTGTAGCAACCTAAGTAGCCAAATAGTTCGGTACACCATATATTTAGTATGGTGTACCGAACTATTTGGCCACTTTGACTGCTACGGAGTATTTGACGCTGACTGTACATAGTACATCGAAATTCGTACATCAGCGTTTTTCATACATCTTGACTATTTCACAAAAAAAAAATACATAAAACACGTCCACGAGACGTTCCCATTTAAATTCAAATATAAGAACCGGATGTAGGCTCCTTATTTGTATGTCAGTTTATACATGTACTCGTATCGTAAAGCATTATTTGGTCGGATTTATTTATTAATACGTATAAGCACGGTACGAGACAAAAAAACAAAGTCTACGTCCAAATGTGCTACCAACACGGTACATTTAAAAAAAAATCCCCAGAAATACAAGCCTGGTGTCAAAATTATTAACTAAAATATTGATATAGATAAAACTTATTTTAATTTGAAATATAATTAAGTATAGGTAAAAAACTTAAGTAAGTCACCTGTTGTATGTAGTTGTGACGTGTTCGAATAGACATTTGTTTTGTTTGTGTGTGTCGTTTAAACATGTATTGTCTATTCAAACACGTCACAACTACATACAACAGGTGACTTACTTAAGTTTTTTACCTATACTTAATTATATTTCAAATTAAAATAAGGTTCGATGATGTTAGAGAAACACTTACGGAATCTTTATTAGTAAAAATTGCTGTGCCCTAACATGGAATCGTTGTTACCATGGATACGGGCAATGAATAAATGAGCATGAAGAAAAAAATACTTTTCAAACATATTTGATTATATTATGAACCATTTTCATTGCAAATCACTGTAATATTGGCAAGAATAATTTCTGAAGACTTTGTTTTTTGTCCCCACACCGCGTTAGGCTGCCATAGAAACGTTTTAAAAATACCTTATTAAGTACGTATTTAATTTAATTTATACTAATTTTACTAATTTGTGTCGATTTCACAAACAATAGTGTTCGCTATTAGGAATAAACAAAGATCTTTAATCTTAAAACTATACATAAAATAGTTATGGACAACCGTTGATAATAGATTCATTAAATTAAATGTCACATTAATATTAATTAAAAATGCGAAGTCTTCGAATAAATCAAAAATTTAAAAGTTAATATTTTTTCCTTTTTTATTGTGAAACTTACCACATTACAATCTATAAATAGTATATAAATATCTCAATCATAAATAATGAAATCAATGATGATCAACTCTGGGACTCGAACCCACATCTTTGATATGCCGGTCCAATGCAATTCACTCAACGCGGTTTATTATGATTGAAATCTGTATATACATTTCATAAATTTGACGACTGGTTTAGCCTAGTGGGTAGTGACCCTGCCTACGAAGCCGATGGTCCCGGGTTCAAATCCTGGTAAGGGCATTTATTCGTGTGATGAGCATGGATGTTCCTGAGTCATGGGTGTTTTCTATTTATTTAAGTATTTATAAATATTTATATATTATATATATCGTTGGCTAAGTAACCTCAATACAAGCCTTATTGAGCTTACTGTGGGACTTAGTCAATTTGTGTCATAATGTCCTATAATATTTATTTATTATTTATAAATCAAATATTCATATTCATATATATTCGTGGGGACTATAGCCCAAGCCCTTTCGCGCATGAGAGGAGGCCTGTGCCCAGCAGTGGGACGTATATAGGCTGAATTATTATTATTATTTTTATTTTTTTTCATATTCATATAAATGTATTTACCAAGATTCGAACCCGGGGCCTGCTTCATAGGCAGTCACAGCCGGCTTGGCTAGGAAGCCGTTGAAAAAGTTTGTTCCCTTTCAGACCGTTATCAACTGTCTTGGTCGGTGATAAGGTTCAATATTGCATCAATAGTAGAGAACCGGCGTGAAACCACCTTTTCATACAAACGTAGTCCTCATTTCCCTCTCTGGATATTAACATTATTGAAAATATTTTAACATTATTTGTTGTATATCAACCACAGCTATGACCCTACGTTTGATTTTTTCGAGTTTTTAATGATAAGATAAGATAAGATAATCTTTATTGGTAGCGTACTGGTACAAGTCAAAAAACAATTTTGTACAACAAACATACAAATTCCACATTACAGAATACTTATTTCGTACGAAATATTAGTAATGTCATTTATCCTTAATAAAATAAAATAACAATATTATATAGTCAGTGGCAATTCCATCATTTCGTTAGAAGTATAAAAGTTTTTTTGTGAGTAGCCACGATTCCAAATTTGTTTTAAAAGATTGGTGAGATGTTGCATCTCCTATATTTTCTGGGAGGCGGTTGTATATCGCGGGGCCTGTGACGTACACCGACTGTTTTGACCTTGTCAGATAATAAGAGTTAAGAGCATTAAAAAATGTATATGTTTCTGTTTTTAACGACTAGTTTTTTCAAATCAAAAAATCTAAAAAAGGCAAACGAACGGGCAAAACTTTTGTTAATATACAACAAATAATTCCAAAAATATTTTAGAGGAAAATAGGGACTAGGTTTGTATGGAGAAACGGCCGTCCAATTTCCTCTTAATGAAACATTTACTTTAATGAACATTAATTTGTGTAATTTGACCATCAAAATTATCCATATATCAAGACGTAACCCCACTGCGGCGCACGGCTACGCACGTTTTTTTAATTCGCTTTGTACAGTTGACGACATATTTTGTATTAGAATAATATTTTTTATACCACGTCGGTGGCAAACAAGCCTACGGCCCGCCTGATGGTAACTGAAAATTGTATATTGAAAACTGTTATCCGTGCGTTGTTCATGCGTTCCATGCGCCGCTGTGGGATTCTGCCAAACGAGTTCCAGCTACCTAATTCAAAACATATTTTATATCTAAATAAAATAAATTATTTACAAATTCGTTAAAATTAATATCACTAACGTTATTAATAATAAAATGGTAATATGTCAACATGGCAGCACGATAACAAACAATGTACTTAAGTGCTTTGGGGTAATCCCGAAATCTAGACATATATGATGTCAATAAATAGAAATAAAAACAGGCCAAGTGCGAGTCGGACTCGCACAGGAAGGGTTCCGTACCATTATCTATAAAAACGGTCACCCATCCAAGTACTGACCCCGCCCGACGTTGCTTAACTTCGGTGATTGGATGAGAACGTCGAGATTGGAAATAATTATTTATTTTATTCTGTTTTTAGTATTTGTTGTTATAGTGGCAACAGAAATACATAATCTGTAGAAATTTCAAATGACTAACTATCACGGTTCATGAGATACAGCCTGGTGACAGACGGACGGACGGACGGACAGTGGAGTCTCAGTAATAGGGTCCCGTTTGACCCTTTGGGTACGGAACCCTAAAAATGACGTTTTAGTTTGTTTGGCAGATATTTCTTTAAATTCAATTTTATATTTTAAACTCTTGACAAGTACTCTTTTTATAAAAAAACGTATTATTGATGTTTTAACACGCCCTATATACTAAGTAGTTCTTCTAGTTTCTTGTACTGTATTTCATGTACCTACCAAATACATAACCAACCATTCTATGTAGTTGACACCGGGAGTCCTTAAGACTGTCGGTGATTAGCTTTGGCTCTGAATTTATATTATATATACTAATTGTACCGCCACACATATTGTAAACATAAATGTGTATTTCTCTCGTTTGATTTTGTATTATCTGTTTTTTTTTGTCATTTTATTCATTGTATTTCCCGTGTGTATTGTGGCAAACAAATAAACGGATTATCTATCTATCTATCTAAACAATATAGTAATTAGTTTTGTAAGGATTACTTGTAATGGCTGTTTGTTTACCCAAACACAAAAAAACATCTAAACAAATTGTATGGCATCTTTTTGAATTATTTTTATTGCTCTATACAGCACAGAACAACCGAGGTTAGTGAATATAAATACAAAAGATTTTTTAGATGGCGATTGAAGTTAAGAGGAAGTTAGCACATATCTCGTCCATACAAAAGGAGATTTTTTTTCCACTTTTATATTTTTTCTAATAATTTTTTCCAATTTTTTTTTTATGTTACTGTCACAATGATACTAGGTTTATAGGTTTTCCTTTTTTTATCAAAGTTTGCAATACTTTTTTTAATGCTAAACCTATAAAACTAGAATATATCATGCTGAAGCGATCGACATCAAAATCAAAGTGATTTCAGTGATTTGTTAATATTTAAATGGAAATTTCATAAGTACAGTTATATCGTTAGGATCGCAAAGCTATTCTTCCCTCTTAAGTAAGGTGATTTTCTCGAAAACCACGAAATTTTTACTAGACCTTAAAGTGCAGTTTTTGGACCAGCCTAAGGTGACGTCGGTGTTAAAAGGTTATGCATTAATTACTGGGCATCCTGTATATATTAAAATTATTATGAAAATGTGAAAAATAATATGTATTAAAATTTTAAATACGATCAACTAATTATGTAGTATATTTGAAATGTATTTTCGGTATTACCCCAAAGCACTTTAAAAATTAAACTATAATATAGAGTTTAAATGCACTGGAGTAAAAAATAGACGAGATATTATATTTCCCACTAATTCATATAGCAACCCTGGAGAAATTATATATATAAAAAAAAAACAGTATTTGCTAAGGGTTATTTAATTTTATTTTGCAATTAATAACGCACATAATGAGACATCGGATTTTAGGGGGCAAAATTTAATACGTATATATTTTTTCAACTTACATATAGGTTTATATGTTTGATACATTTTTTTTCTTCTTTCTTTCTTTTTGTGGCAAGTATTTAAGAAAATGGCAAAGTCAAAGTCAGGTAATTAACTTTGGGCAAAGCTAGGCATAAAGTAGGATTTGGATTAAACATAAATACGGCATACAAATCGGTATTCAATTACCGGTAAAAAAACCGAAACTTTTTAGGCCGGTACCGTTATTGTCTATTCTCCAGAGTTGCATTACAATTTATAATTAATTTTATTTACACTATACTT
Organism: Cydia pomonella; assembly: GCF_033807575.1. Lineage (NCBI taxonomy): Eukaryota > Metazoa > Arthropoda > Insecta > Lepidoptera > Tortricidae > Cydia > Cydia pomonella. The sequence goes on from NC_084730.1 coordinate 337,377, forward strand.
CGTAAATATACTTTGTGTTTATTGTGTTACTAAGGCACTATGCTATGTACAACACATTTAGGAGAGGCAAGATTTGAAGTGCAATAATAAAATTTGAAAAATATTTTTAGTCGGTGATTTGTCTGTACCGACAAATTGTTTTGTCAACGGCGAAATTATTTACTCCACACCTACAAACACGAAATTTCTTTAGTTTTTTATATAACAAATTATAGACATTTTAGACGAAAAATTGTATATATTCATGATAAGGCAGGTGTTTGTCCTATGGCACACAAAAGAATAGGAAATTTTGTCATGTAAAAAGGAATTCTGCTCTTTTCAATGACTAAAAAAATCGTCAACAATACGATCACCGACTAACTAGACGACATCAACCAAAAACAGTCTTTGACAAACAATACTACAAACTTTCACTGATAACATTAAACACCGACAAAAGATTGCCCTCGTTGAAAGCGCATTTTTGCTGGTAGCTATTAATGCCATCGATAAAACTCAACCGGCTCTTCAAACTTTCTCCGACAAATATCCACCGACTAAATTAATCTCCGACAATCTCGTTGGCGTTCACGTCGTCAATAGCGGGTATGTTGTCCGTGGCGAGCATGTGTGCGATGGAGTTCATGTTGTCGTTGTCGGCGTTGTCGAGGACGTTGTCGGTGGAGTTGAGGCTCTCGCCGCTCTCGCGGATAGCGTTGAGGGACACGGTCACTCTTTCTATGTGTTCCTCGTTGCTGTTCACGTCCTCGTATCTATTTAAATTACAATGTTTACTAAAAATTATCCGGTAAGATGTTTCATTAAATGATTTTATGAAAAGAAAGTCTATGTTTAATCACAAATTTGATGTTTATGTGACTGTTACATAATAAAAGGCATTAGAATACGAGTGTATGTAGTTTTAAGAAATGAGCTATAAGCGCCTTTTATAATGGCATCCACGATTGTTTTAATACCTAACTATGTACAGTTACATATGTAAACTGCTTCATCTACACAAGTACTGCAATTGACACTTCAATTCGAATGAAACATCATCTCAACTGATATTAGAATTGAGGTCATATCATTTTTTTTTTTGTTTTTCACAGATGTTCGAAATTTGATTGTAAAGGGCAACCATACAAAACGTCTGCGGATAAAGGCTAGCAGTAAGCAGTAAGATAAGTTTAATTTAAGACTAGTGTACCTCGGCGGCATTTCGGTGTTGTTGTCGGCGTCGGCGTCGGCGGCGGCGTCGGTCCCGGCGTCGGTCCCGGCGCGCACGTAGTCGGGCGGCGGGCCGGCCGCCTTGCGCCACGAGTAGGGCGGCGGTCGCGGACACGTCGAGAAGTTCGCGCCCAGCAGTCTACGCAAATTCATTATTATTACCCCATAGTGCCCCACTGTTGAGCAAAAGTCCCTACTCTTCCTTCCACGTCCCTATCCCATCCTACGCAGTCTCAAAGAAGTATAGTCAGTACCGCCTTACAATTAGTTTCAATTGACTGTTTTTGGTTGAAAGAAAAGAAAGGGGCTAAGTATTGAACCTTGAACTACTCCAAGCGCTGCTACGGTTGACCTAGATAATTAAATTCCACTAAATATTGATTCTCTGCATTTTCTCCGAAAGTTACAGCTATTCGGCGCTAAATAAACCATGTTTTAAGTATACAGTTCAATTTCCTTTCTAAATTCGCATGATTAACGTAGTCAAATGCTTTCGACAGATCACTTAAGATTTTTTCCTGGTATCAAATATAGTTTTGGAGAATCCGAACCTGAATCACTATAGAAGCGACGTATAAATTGTGGAACAGTCGGCGTAAAATATATAGTAACGGCCAAAGTGGCCCAAAATATCGTGACACATCTTTTTACTATAGAAATAACGATGAGTTTTGATACATTTGGGTACTTTGACCGTCACACTATTTATTCTCTGTATAGCCCGGCCTACCTGATGGTGCGGCCGTTGAGCGTGTAGGTGTCGGAGGAGTGGCGCACGAAGTCCAGGTCGTGGATGTTGATCTCGGCCACGTTGGGCGTGCCGGGCCGCTCGGCCCGAAGGGGGGAGCGACAGTTGAAGCTTCTCTGTATAGCCCGGCCTACCTGATGGTGCGGCCGTTGAGCGTGTAGGTGTCGGAGGAGTGGCGCACGAAGTCCAGGTCGTGGATGTTGATCTCGGCCACGTTGGGCGTGCCGGGCCGCTCGGCCCGAAGGGGGGAGCGACAGTTGAAGCTTCTCTGTATAGCCCGGCCTACCTGATGGTGCGGCCGTTGAGCGTGTAGGTGTCGGAGGAGTGGCGCACGAAGTCCAGGTCGTGGATGTTGATCTCGGCCACGTTGGGCGTGCCGGGCCGCTCGGCCCGAAGGGGGGAGCGACAGTTGAAGCTTCTCTGTATAGCCCGGCCTACCTGATGGTGCGGCCGTTGAGCGTGTAGGTGTCGGAGGAGTGGCGCACGAAGTCCAGGTCGTGGATGTTGATCTCGGCCACGTTGGGCGTGCCGGGCCGCTCGGCCCGAAGGGGGGAGCGACAGTTGAAGCTTCTCTGTATAGCCCGGCCTACCTGATGGTGCGGCCGTTGAGCGTGTAGGTGTCGGAGGAGTGGCGCACGAAGTCCAGGTCGTGGATGTTGATCTCGGCCACGTTGGGCGTGCCGGGCCGCTCGGCCCGAAGGGGGGAGCGACAGTTGAAGCTTCTCTGTATAGCCCGGCCTACCTGATGGTGCGGCCGTTGAGCGTGTAGGTGTCGGAGGAGTGGCGCACGAAGTCCAGGTCGTGGATGTTGATCTCGGCCACGTTGGGCGTGCCGGGCCGCTCGGCCCGAAGGGGGGAGCGACAGTTGAAGCTTCTCTGTATAGCCCGGCCTACCTGATGGTGCGGCCGTTGAGCGTGTAGGTGTCGGAGGAGTGGCGCACGAAGTCCAGGTCGTGGATGTTGATCTCGGCCACGTTGGGCGTGCCGGGCCGCTCGGCCCGAAGGGGGGAGCGACAGTTGAAGCTTCTCTGTATAGCCCGGCCTACCTGATGGTGCGGCCGTTGAGCGTGTAGGTGTCGGAGGAGTGGCGCACGAAGTCCAGGTCGTGGATGTTGATCTCGGCCACGTTGGGCGTGCCGGGCCGCTCGGCCCGAAGGGGGGAGCGACAGTTGAAGCTTCTCTGTATAGCCCGGCCTACCTGATGGTGCGGCCGTTGAGCGTGTAGGTGTCGGAGGAGTGGCGCACGAAGTCCAGGTCGTGGATGTTGATCTCGGCCACGTTGGGCGTGCCGGGCCGCTCGGCCCGAAGGGGGGAGCGACAGTTGAAGCTTCTCTGTATAGCCCGGCCTACCTGATGGTGCGGCCGTTGAGCGTGTAGGTGTCGGAGGAGTGGCGCACGAAGTCCAGGTCGTGGATGTTGATCTCGGCCACGTTGGGCGTGCCGGGCCGCTCGGCCGAAGGGGGGAGCGACAGTTGAAGCTTCTCTGTATAGCCCGGCCTACCTGATGGTGCGGCCGTTGAGCGTGTAGGTGTCGGAGGAGTGGCGCACGAAGTCCAGGTCGTGGATGTTGATCTCGGCCACGTTGGGCGTGCCGGGCCGCTCGGCCCGAAGGGGGGAGCGACAGTTGAAGCTTCTCTGTATAGCCCGGCCTACCTGATGGTGCGGCCGTTGAGCGTGTAGGTGTCGGAGGAGTGGCGCACGAAGTCCAGGTCGTGGATGTTGATCTCGGCCACGTTGGGCGTGCCGGGCCGCTCGGCCCGAAGGGGGGAGCGACAGTTGAAGCTTCTCTGTATAGCCCGGCCTACCTGATGGTGCGGCCGTTGAGCGTGTAGGTGTCGGAGGAGTGGCGCACGAAGTCCAGGTCGTGGATGTTGATCTCGGCCACGTTGGGCGTGCCGGGCCGCTCGGCCCGAAGGGGGGAGCGACAGTTGAAGCTTCTCTGTATAGCCCGGCCTACCTGATGGTGCGGCCGTTGAGCGTGTAGGTGTCGGAGGAGTGGCGCACGAAGTCCAGGTCGTGGATGTTGATCTCGGCCACGTTGGGCGTGCCGGGCCGCTCGGCCCGAAGGGGGGAGCGACAGTTGAAGCTTCTCTGTATAGCCCGGCCTACCTGATGGTGCGGCCGTTGAGCGTGTAGGTGTCGGAGGAGTGGCGCACGAAGTCCAGGTCGTGGATGTTGATCTCGGCCACGTTGGGCGTGCCGGGCCGCTCGGCCCGAAGGGGGGAGCGACAGTTGAAGCTTCTCTGTATAGCCCGGCCTACCTGATGGTGCGGCCGTTGAGCGTGTAGGTGTCGGAGGAGTGGCGCACGAAGTCCAGGTCGTGGATGTTGATCTCGGCCACGTTGGGCGTGCCGGGCCGCTCGGCCCGAAGGGGGGAGCGACAGTTGAAGCTTCTCTGTATAGCCCGGCCTACCTGATGGTGCGGCCGTTGAGCGTGTAGGTGTCGGAGGAGTGGCGCACGAAGTCCAGGTCGTGGATGTTGATCTCGGCCACGTTGGGCGTGCCGGGCCGCTCGGCCCGAAGGGGGGAGCGACAGTTGAAGCTTCTCTGTATAGCCCGGCCTACCTGATGGTGCGGCCGTTGAGCGTGTAGGTGTCGGAGGAGTGGCGCACGAAGTCCAGGTCGTGGATGTTGATCTCGGCCACGTTGGGCGTGCCGGGCCGCTCGGCCCGAAGGGGGGAGCGACAGTTGAAGCTTCTCTGTATAGCCCGGCCTACCTGATGGTGCGGCCGTTGAGCGTGTAGGTGTCGGAGGAGTGGCGCACGAAGTCCAGGTCGTGGATGTTGATCTCGGCCACGTTGGGCGTGCCGGGCCGCTCGGCCCGAAGGGGGGAGCGACAGTTGAAGCTTCTCTGTATAGCCCGGCCTACCTGATGGTGCGGCCGTTGAGCGTGTAGGTGTCGGAGGAGTGGCGCACGAAGTCCAGGTCGTGGATGTTGATCTCGGCCACGTTGGGCGTGCCGGGCCGCTCGGCCCGAAGGGGGGAGCGACAGTTGAAGCTTCTCTGTATAGCCCGGCCTACCTGATGGTGCGGCCGTTGAGCGTGTAGGTGTCGGAGGAGTGGCGCACGAAGTCCAGGTCGTGGATGTTGATCTCGGCCACGTTGGGCGTGCCGGGCCGCTCGGCCCGAAGGGGGGAGCGACAGTTGAAGCTTCTCTGTATAGCCCGGCCTACCTGATGGTGCGGCCGTTGAGCGTGTAGGTGTCGGAGGAGTGGCGCACGAAGTCCAGGTCGTGGATGTTGATCTCGGCCACGTTGGGCGTGCCGGGCCGCTCGGCCCGAAGGGGGGAGCGACAGTTGAAGCTTCTCTGTATAGCCCGGCCTACCTGATGGTGCGGCCGTTGAGCGTGTAGGTGTCGGAGGAGTGGCGCACGAAGTCCAGGTCGTGGATGTTGATCTCGGCCACGTTGGGCGTGCCGGGCCGCTCGGCCCGAAGGGGGGAGCGACAGTTGAAGCTTCTCTGTATAGCCCGGCCTACCTGATGGTGCGGCCGTTGAGCGTGTAGGTGTCGGAGGAGTGGCGCACGAAGTCCAGGTCGTGGATGTTGATCTCGGCCACGTTGGGCGTGCCGGGCCGCTCGGCCCGAAGGGGGGAGCGACAGTTGAAGCTTCTCTGTATAGCCCGGCCTACCTGATGGTGCGGCCGTTGAGCGTGTAGGTGTCGGAGGAGTGGCGCACGAAGTCCAGGTCGTGGATGTTGATCTCGGCCACGTTGGGCGTGCCGGGCCGCTCGGCCCGAAGGGGGGAGCGACAGTTGAAGCTTCTCTGTATAGCCCGGCCTACCTGATGGTGCGGCCGTTGAGCGTGTAGGTGTCGGAGGAGTGGCGCACGAAGTCCAGGTCGTGGATGTTGATCTCGGCCACGTTGGGCGTGCCGGGCCGCTCGGCCCGAAGGGGGGGAGCGACAGTTGAAGCTTCTCTGTATAGCCCGGCCTACCTGATGGTGCGGCCGTTGAGCGTGTAGGTGTCGGAGGAGTGGCGCACGAAGTCCAGGTCGTGGATGTTGATCTCGGCCACGTTGGGCGTGCCGGGCCGCTCGCGACCGAAGCGCGGCAGCGACAGTTGGAACCGCCCTGTAAAAAACCGAATAAACCGACGCTGTTAAGCACGCGTTCCGGGTGATAGTGGGACCGCCTCGCTTCTGTAGCGCATCAATCAGTCAAACTCGGAGGTAAGATTTTTACTGAAACTGTACATATCTTATACAATCAATTAATTTTCCCTATAATAATTCGATACCTATTATGACTAAAACATTAAAATTCAAAGCACCCTTTTGAAAACTGATCATCAAAAGTAATCTGTTGTTAAGTAGGCTACAAAAATAACAGAACAGTAAAATTACCTAGTTGCAGTGTGAGCCGGCGGTCTAGGTCGAGCCGGCTGGGGTACATCTCCACTGGCGACATGTAGTTGAGTTCGCGCCCGCAGTCACCTGAACATTGAAGTACAATTAAATATGAATAGTTACTTAACAGAATAAAATTGTAGTTTATGTGACTGCTACATAATAAAAGGCATTAAAATACACGAGTGTGGGTTTAAGAAACGAAGTGAGTGAGAAGGATTACACGAGTGTTTTAATGACTAATTATGTACAGTTACATACACAATTTTATCTACACACATAATATAAACTTTCTATGATATATTCACTAACCCAAATTACAGCCAACGTTGGGACATCGTTGCTCTCTTGGCGGAACTCGCGGATATGTGGTGGTGTCACCGGAATATTTTTATCGATAATTTTACACGAAACTTTAGCTATAGTTACCTACTTTAAAAACACAAAATATATTCATTGTATACTTAAGACTAATTAAAAGATAAACTGTACGTGTACGTCAAATGGCGGTAAATGAAATCTTTTTTTACGCATGTCACGCATTCTTAGTTTTTTTTTATTCAGAGAATTTTTTTTAGTTGGGGGCTATTTCCGTATCATTCGATACAAACTAACATGCGAGATATGTCAAAATTGTATGCAATTGACATTTCATTATATGATATTAGAATAGAGGTCAAATCGAATTGCTTTTTTTTTCAGAGATGTTCCAAATTTGAATGTCATAACCAAATCGATTTTCATGTAGTTATGCAGCTATTACAATATTATCACAGATAATAAATTTGTTGTAACAAACAGTTTATCGTAATGTTGGCCATTATTTACGGATTTTAAAGGCATCATAGAGAGTTTATGATATAGATAAATTAATTAACGTCTTTGTAATTTCAACAAATCTTAACGGCTTGGGATGAATAAGGGGCAAAATATACGAAATATTACTTCTTTTCTCTTATTTTTAAGAAAGAAAAGCAAATTTTGACACTGTCCATAGGTTTGCAAAGGGGCATGTAAAATGACAAGATGGCCGAATCGACTCGGCCCTCCTGACGTACTACCCGACCTACCCGTCCCTGTGGAAACATCTAACCCGTCTCTGCACTGAGGAAGTACTCCTGGTTGATGTCGTCGTAAGTGGGACTGCGGTAGTCGCTTAAGCTACCTTTTAAAAGTATGTTCTTGTATTTGTCTACGTCAGATTGAAAGATTATTTTCAATCTACAACTCGGCCATCCTGACACTACACGTCTCTGTGGAAACATTAATTTACTAACCCGTCTTCGCGTTGAGGAAGTACTCCTTGCTGATGTCGCCGTAAGTGAGGCTGCGGTAGTCGCTTAAGCGACCTTTTAAGTATGTTCTTGTATTTGTCTATGTCAGATTGAAAGATTATTTTCAATCTGCAATTCGGCCATCCTGACACGTTACACGTCCCTGGGGAAACAATAGTTAACTAACCCGTGTCGGCGTTGAGGAAGTACTCCTGGCTGCCGTCGCCGCAGGCGGGGCTGCGGTAGTCCTGCAGGCGCAGGCGGCGCGCGGGCTCGGCGCCGGGCGCGGCGCGCCGCACCGCCGTCATCTCCACGTCGCAGCTCGTCGGCACCTGGACCGTGGGATGTTCAAATCGGTTAGGGAATCTATCAGAAACTTACAATCAAATCACTGTATTTCATACGTCCATTTCTCAAGTGAATTTTTGTTGGCAGGTTCGATGACAATTTTTTTTTTGTAGATTTTTATACTTTTTTTTTTTTTTGGCCGCGAGCTACTAATCTATTAGTTCACATAACTAACCTGTCTGTATCTTGAGGAGAATATAGACGAGAGCCGGGAGAGTCCGAATCCGGCGTGGTCCGGATTGTCGTCCGGCACCGGGTCCGGCGTGGTTTGCTGGAACAAATACCATGGAGTTTTATTGAGGCCACCCTGGGTGGCAACACTGGCAACCAAAACGCCGATCACTGATGATAAGGGCTTGTACACAAATTACGCGAGGTTCGATAAGGGGGGAGGGGGGTCACGAAAAAATCACGACAGATCACGTTGGGGAAAGGGGGTATAAGGAGACCTCACGTGTTTTTTTCTATAGTAAACGAATTTTTTTAAAAATCTACTACATACTCTTTCTCGGTTTCGTTAATATAAATCTTCACTTGGCACTTCAAAATAGCGAGTATAAACAAGATTTGCTCTATACAATACTATTTATTAACCGACTTCAAGATTTCAAAAGGAGGAGGTTATCAATTCGGTGTGTATGTTTTTTTTTTTAATGTTTATTACTCCATAACTCCGCCATTTCTGAACCGATTTTAAAAATTATTTTTTTGTTTGAATTTATATACATATATACAAATTGGTCCCGTTTTTGTCAAAACTCAGTTCTGATGATAGTATCCATGAGGAATCGAGGGAATTCTTCAAATGTGAAAGGCATACATAACCTAAGGCGCCAGTTGTGAGTGCGAAAAAGATAACAACACCGCCTACTGCACCCGCGCCAAAGCAGACCGCAGCAACCGCATCGGTGGAAACTCGTATAGATGTTGGGCCACAAAACCAACCTGAATTAACTACGCTCAAAGATAGCACACCATTGACATCACGATCTGTCAGTGACCAGTCGCCTGAGATTGAAGAAGACGACAAAGCTGGGAAGTGGCAAGTTCCCGGGCGTAAAACGCGGAAATTTAAATCTACTGTGGTTATCGGAGTCGGCAAAGTAGATAATACCCTGCAATCTGCAGAGCGAGTTAAATATATTCAAGCCTGGAACTTTCAGCCAGATACCACTACAGAGCAAATTTAGACCTTCCTAAATACGATTCAAAAGTGCAAGGAATATACTGTCGAGAAAAGAATCATAAGAACCGAACGGCATGCTACTTTTATAATTGGCTTTCCGGAAAGCATGCACGAGCGGTTACCCAAGTAGCATTTAAGTGTCGGTAAAATCAATATACCAGCCAATTTAGAACTTAGGGTAGTTTAAGGGACTTATAAGAGTGTCAGAGAAAACTAACCTGAGCTCAAGCTGTATAAAATCATTATAAAGGAATCTGCGTACGTATGGGGTGTTATATCAGAAAATAAAAAATCTACTATAAAACTTTAAGTGTTGTGTGACACTTCGACCTAATTCTATCGTTAAAGCTGTATACAGGCTGTATTTTAGTATCAATTGGCACTTGTTGCTGTAAAAAAGTATCTGTAAACTCCGTTATAAAACTTTAAGTGTTGTGTGACGCTACAAGCTTATTCTATCATTTAAGCTGTATAGAGGCTGTAGTGTAGGATCACCTGGCACTTGTTGCTGTATAAAAGTATTTGTCAACTCCGATTTAAAACTAATTCTTATGGCGTAATTTTACACTATTATAAGTATAATGGTGTTATAACTTCTGTCTGTAAGGTTATTATAGAACTAAAAGAATAAATGACAGCTGTAGTACAGTTTTTGTCTGTATTTCTGACCAAAGTCGCTTAAAGTAATTTTTTGGCGTAATTTTGCACTCATATAAGTATAGTAGTTTTATGATTTCTGACAAGGAGTGTATTATAAAACTAAATGAATAAATGGCAGTCATATTACAGCTTTAGTCTATTACTGACAGTTGCTCAAATCTATTTCGGATAGTGTAAAAATGTGGAACAAAAGAAAAAGATCGGGTGCAGTCAAGAGACGAATCAAAAATGAATACTTAAAGATAAAAAACTACGACACAAATATAAGTAATAATAGTAAATCGACATTTAATGAGGAAGAAAAATCATCCAGTCAAGCGCCACTTCCATCAACGTCTATCTATAAATAATTAAATCCAAAAGCTGTAGAAGTGACTCCATTAATTACATAGTACAGCTACTAAGATTATGATGCTCTCCAACTATCCTATAGGCTGTTTAAATACTGTCGCCATTTTACTATGAATAAAAACATATTTGAAAATATAATTAAAGATAAACTTGCAAATATTTAACAAAAACTTGTCATATTATGATAACCAGCTAAAATAAATTGACTTTAACCTTAGAATTAACATTAAAAGAAAAAAAACCTTAACCTTAAAAACAAAAACTAAACTTATGTACCACTTTTAGATATTTTTGTTATGTTTTTCTTGATTATTAAGCAGGGGCGTGAATATTTTGCCAGAAAAGATACACATGTTCACAATAAATAATAATCGGCACTTACCAATAGTAATATAACTGCTCTCTAGGTTCCTGCATCTACGTGAAACAAGGCGTCACTACCATCGAGCGAAAAGAGATCACTGACCTATCCGTGGAAACCCACTTTGAAGTTTGCGGCATTGAGTGTGTTGGTTTGGATTTACTTGTCGTGTGTATCTACAGACCTCCGTGCGGTGATGTATCCTTATTTTTTTCTAAATTGAATGTACTTTGTAATTTAAATTCCCTTAAAAGATACAAGGTGATAATTGTGGGAGATATGAACATTGATTTTCTATCAAATAACAGTAACACTAAGACTTTAAAAAACATTTTAAAACAGTTTGGTTTGATGCAACTAATTGACTCGCCAACTAGAATAACGCACTTAACGAAAACCTGTTTAGATCACATATACACCAATTTAACTAAATCTGAAATAAATCATGTATTATGCACTAATTTAAACGTATCTGATCATCTAAGTGTAGCCGTAGTATGCAGTACAAAACACCGCAACGAAAAGAACACTTGTGTTATTAAACGATTGTTCACAAAAACTAATATAAGTAATTTTACTCTTAGTCTTGATTTTTATGATTGGACCGAAATGTTAGCTAAATACGCTTCTCCTACACAACAAATCGAGTCGGTCTTAAATGTAATTAAACATTATTTTGACATCTATTTTCCGTTAAAGAAATGCCCTATAAAAAAACATGTAAATGAGTGGGTCAATGAACATATACGTCAATTGCGCTATCAAGTTCGTAAATCAAAATATACGCTATCGCAGAGCCCGGCTGACACTGAGTTATTTTCGAAATTACTACATCTTGAGGCACGATATTCGTCCGCATTAAAAAATACTAGATATGAATTCATAAATAACATTATTTCTAATGCTGATGACGTGCGTCGTTGTGTTTGGCGTGTCGTTGCGTTGGAGACCTGCAAAAACAACAACGCGGGGAGCACCGCGCTGGACGTACTCGTGAGCCGGTCGCTTGGAGACTGCGCCGCCGCGCGCGCCGCCTCTGCGGCCGATCAGCTGAACCACTATTACGTAACGGCCAACGATAACAGTGCCGGGCCAAGTGTGAATGATGCACTCGCCTATTTAGAACAATATCTCTCGGGTAAGTCGCCCATATTTCAATGTAACCCTTTCACACTGGCCGAAATTTTGGACACCATAAGGTCTATAAAATTAAAAGAATCGAAAGATATAAATGATATGTCCACTCACATTCTTAACTATTTACCACCAATCCTGGTGTCTTTATTGCTAAGCCTGTTTAACGATTGTATTAAATCTGGAACCTATCCGAACTCTCTAAAAAATATAAGGGTTCAGCCAATTTATAAGGGTAAAGGTGAGATGCATCTTGCAAAATTTTATAGACCTATATCCTTAATACCGATCGTCTCTAAAGTTTTCGAGCGCCTGTTGAGTAGGAGGATAATAGATCACCTCACTACAAATAACATCCTTAACAAACAGCAATATGCCTACCAAGCCGGGCGCTCCACGGTGCATGCCGCGCGTGACGTCATCACGCGCGTCATGACCCACCTCGAGCGAGGGCGAAAAGTAGCAGCTATATTTTGTGACTTGTCGCGCGCATTCGAAATGGTCGACCACGAACTACTTCTCAAAATGATGGCGCGCTACGGTATGGATGGCAGCTTTCTCGATGCGGTCGCATCATTTTTATGTAACCGAAAGCAATGCACATACGTGTTTAACACTAGGTCTAAAATTGAATCACTACCCGGCTGCGCCGTGCCCCAGGGGTCGACAATGGGAAATTACCTATTTTTACTACTTGTGAATGACATTACGGCAGCTTGCCCTGACCCTGAATATGTAATGTTCGCTGATGACACTTGTATTATAGTTAACGCCGACAGTGTACCTAATTTAAAGCAAAAACTAAATCAGGCAGTTGAAAAAATATCAGCATGGTTTCAGGCTAATGGCATGCTTCTCAACGTCGAAAAAACGAACCTGATCCACTTTCAGCTTTGCAATAGAAAAAACGATAAACTTAACATTTTATCTAACAACGTACTTTTACCGCAAGTGGATCAAGTAAAATATCTTGGATTTAAAATCGACTCGGGTCTCACGTGGTCGCCTCATATAGATGCCACCTGCGCCAAACTGAGCTCTGCGTGCTATGCGCTGTCGAGGCTTGCTCCAACCCTGTCCCTAGATAACATAAAAAAGGCATATTACGGGTACTTCCATTCCATCCTAATCTATGGTGTTGACCTTTGGGCGACGGCGGCTGACCGCGACAAGGTTCTAAAAGCTCAAAAACGGGCTATTCGAATAATGGCTAAAAAACCTCACGATCATCCAGCACAGAATCTTTTTAAAGAACTAAAAATACTTACCCTACCCAGCGTTTACATTCTTGAAGCCGCCCTGCACGTTAGGCAGAGCCTTGCGTCGCATCCGACTCGCGCGCAGCACCACGCCCCTGGTCGGACCACGCGTGGCCAGCACCTGCTAGTCGTACCATCTCGGAGACTCGCTAGGGCTCGGAAATCACTTAGTGTCTTGGGGCCCAAGATTTACAACTCTCTTCCAGCTGATATAAAAGAATCACGATCTGACGCAATTTTCAAAAATAAACTGAAAAATATTTTGTTACTCATGGCTTGTTACACCATTGAAGAATTTTTTGAGAAAATTAAATCACTCAATGAACTAGGTATATCATTGACCCACTCACATAAATAACTGCCTATTGCATAATAATTGTACCTATTTGGTCATTGAACCATTATTTTAATGAATTATTAAATTATTTTTAGTTTTTTTTTCCGATTTATACCTAGGTTAAGAAAAAATGACATGTAAAATGTTGAATTTTACCAATAAATTTCTGATTCTGATTCTCAAGATCCTGTATCTTAACTGCACTTTATTACTTTCCACTTATATTTGTCATTTGTCGCCATTACAAATATAACGAATGAACAGAAGACATTTTTAGACTTGAATATTTTTTATTCTATTGTAATTCTTCTTAAAAACCTATTTAAAACTGATATTCTTAAATCATATTTATAAGAGATAATCTGTAGTGCTAAGGTTTCCATTTACACCGAATTACAGCTATTATACAGCTTATCTATTGCTTGTACAGCTACTGTACAGCTACTGTACAGCTCTAATAACGCGAAAATCTGTATAATTGGGGCCCTTTTTTAACTTATAAGGGCTGTATAAGCGCTTATACAGCTGTAGTACAGCCTAAATGTACAGCTTATAGTATTCAAATAAACTGATATACAGCTCTTATACAGCTAGCAATGCTACTTGGGTAAAGTCGCCGACTTCGTGGCCGAACGGTATACGGTTTACGGTATACCGCGCTACACTGGTAGCGCGGCGGCTGCACGGCCGATGTCAGTATAGTTACCATGTCCGTGTGCGCGGCCCCGGCGGCCTGCTCGAGCAGCCGCGACGCCTGGTAGCGCGGCGGCTGCACGGCCGATGTCAGTATAGTTACCATGTCCGTGTGCGCGGCCCCGGCGGCCTGCTCGAGCAGCCGCGACGCCTGGTAGCGCGGCGGCTGCACGGCCGATGTCAGTATAGTTACCATGTCCGTGTGCGCGGCCCCGGCGGCCTGCTCGAGCAGCCGCGACGCCTGGTAGCGCGGCGGCTGCACGGCCGATGTCAGTATAGTTACCATGTCCGTGTGCGCGGCCCCGGCGGCCTGCTCGAGCAGCCGCGACGCCTGGTAGCGCGGCGGCTGCACGGCCGATGTCAGTATAGTTACCATGTCCGTGTGCGCGGCCCCGGCGGCCTGCTCGAGCAGCCGCGACGCCTGGTAGCGCGGCGGCTGCACGGCCGATGTCAGTATAGTTACCATGTCCGTGTGCGCGGCCCCGGCGGCCTGCTCGAGCAGCCGCGACGCCTGGTAGCGCGGCGGCTGCACGGCCGATGTCAGTATAGTTACCATGTCCGTGTGCGCGGCCCCGGCGGCCTGCTCGAGCAGCCGCGACGCCTGGTACCGCGGCGGCTGCACGGCCGATGTCAGTATAGTTACCATGTCCGTGTGCGCGGCCCCGGCGGCCTGCTCGAGCAGCCGCGACGCCTGGTAGCGCGGCGGCTGCACGGCCGATGTCAGTATAGTTACCATGTCCGTGTGCGCGGCCCCGGCGGCCTGCTCGAGCAGCCGCGACGCCTGGTAGCGCGGCGGCTGCACGGCCGATGTCAGTATAGTTACCATGTCCGTGTGCGCGGCCCCGGCGGCCTGCTCGAGCAGCCGCGACGCCTGGTAGCGCGGCGGCTGCACGGCCGATGTCAGTATAGTTACCATGTCCGTGTGCGCGGCCCCGGCGGCCTGCTCGAGCAGCCGCGACGCCTGGTAGCGCGGCGGCTGCACGGCCGATGTCAGTATAGTTACCATGTCCGTGTGCGCGGCCCCGGCGGCCTGCTCGAGCAGCCGCGACGCCTGGTAGCGCGGCGGCTGCACGGCCGATGTCAGTATAGTTACCATGTCCGTGTGCGCGGCCCCGGCGGCCTGCTCGAGCAGCCGCGACGCCTGGTAGCGCGGCGGCTGCACGGCCGATGTCAGTATAGTTACCATGTCCGTGTGCGCGGCCCCGGCGGCCTGCTCGAGCAGCCGCGACGCCTGGTAGCGCGGCGGCTGCACGGCCGATGTCAGTATAGTTACCATGTCCGTGTGCGCGGCCCCGGCGGCCTGCTCGAGCAGCCGCGACGCCTGGTAGCGCGGCGGCTGCACGGCCGATGTCAGTATAGTTACCATGTCCGTGTGCGCGGCCCCGGCGGCCTGCTCGAGCAGCCGCGACGCCTGGTAGCGCGGCGGCTGCACGGCCGATGTCAGTATAGTTACCATGTCCGTGTGCGCGGCCCCGGCGGCCTGCTCGAGCAGCCGCGACGCCTGGTAGCGCGGCGGCTGCACGGCCGATGTCAGTATAGTTACCATGTCCGTGTGCGCGGCCCCGGCGGCCTGCTCGAGCAGCCGCGACGCCTGGTAGCGCGGCGGCTGCACGGCCGATGTCAGTATAGTTACCATGTCCGTGTGCGCGGCCCCGGCGGCCTGCTCGAGCAGCCGCGACGCCTGGTAGCGCGGCGGCTGCACGGCCGATGTCAGTATAGTTACCATGTCCGTGTGCGCGGCCCCGGCGGCCTGCTCGAGCAGCCGCGACGCCTCGTAGCACGGCGGGTAGCGCGGCGGCTGCACGACAACAACAACATTTATGTATTTTTTTATTTTCAATGGAACTAAAGATCTGTTTGTTATCACTTAAGCTTATATATATTTTCCTACTCTTCTACTGTTATTTGTCATTTATGCATTCATTAACACGAATATAAGAACATACATAAAAGGTTTCAAGAAAAGTCTATATTGTCTATTCCTCATAACAGCACTTGTGCCGAATACAGTTTTAAACTAAGTGCATTGCTGCCAACTTACAAAATATTCATTTGGTTGAATAATAAAAACAATTACTTCATAAGTCAGAAACACGCATGTGACACCCGTAATATAGCAACACCCATAGACTACGAAGACCGCTTAGCGTTGCTTGTTAATCTCCGTAGGCTACGGTGGCCAAAATCAAGAAAAAACTGTCCAAAAATTTAATTTAGTGCGGAGCAAGTACCAGGGCCTCATGAGTTACGAGAAGGTGTCGCCGACCGGCCGGCCGCGGCCCGGGGCCACCGGTCAGCGACACCTTATACCTAACACCGAATACCTATGCTTTTGTTCATTTATTTAAGTAAAAAATTTATTCACACCAAAACTATGCTTAACGCATATACTTCAAAAAGGTTAATATTTTATTTCATCCTTTCTGAAGTCAGTTTTTTGTAAGTAAAGACTTTATTTCGAAAATAACGATGTATAAAATGTGAAACGTTAATCGACTAAACATTCCTTAAACGAAAAGATTACTCTGCCAAATGAAAATCGTCCAATAATAGTTCTGCTAATTTACACAGAAGCGAATTGAACTTTATGTGAATCAAGAGTCTGCGTAACGTTAGTCGACCGAAAGTTACATCTACAAATGAATCACTCTGCGAATCGTTATCTGCGAATCGATAATCGGCGAATCAATTTTCGGAGAATCATTAGGCACCCCCAGATAGGTTTTTTTTTTTTTTTATACTACGTAGGTGGCAAACAAGCATACGGCCTGCCTGATGGTAAGCAGTCTCCGTAGCCTATGTACACCTGCAACTCCAGAGGAGTTACATGCGCGTTGCCGACCCTAACCCCACCCCCCTCGTTGAGCTCTGGCAACCTTACTCACCGGCAGGAACACAACACTATGAGTAGGGTCAAGTGTTATTTGGAAGTGTTATTTTGGAGGTCTGTACTTCGATGCCTAACCTGTCAAAATTAACATCGGCCACGAATGTTTGAAATATCACCATATTTAGGAATTATTGCGCTTTACATTTAGTTTTTT
This sequence comes from Cydia pomonella, assembly GCF_033807575.1. NCBI lineage: Eukaryota > Metazoa > Arthropoda > Insecta > Lepidoptera > Tortricidae > Cydia > Cydia pomonella. The sequence goes on from NC_084730.1 coordinate 354,329, forward strand.
ACTCACAAGTCAAAACACTCAGAAAACACTTACTTGCTTGTCAGATCTCCAACGCATAAACATTTCATACAATCTGATATAAAAATGTTTGAGTTTCGACGGTAATATTGATTCATTATCATCAACATTTTCCTCTACGAACGCATCAGGCGAAAGCGATATTTCATCCTCACTTAACATCATTTTGTTACTTCAATTAAAAATTACTTCATACACTTCACTTTAAATTATAAATAATTTATAGCAAATTTTCTATAATGTATTTTTAAAACTTTTATTCATTTAATTTGCTAAGTTTCGTTGCGTATTTTCCGTTTCTTTTTTTTTTTTTGAACCAAATCTATTTATTCCCTTTATTTATTTTTTAATTATGTCTGTACCAGTTGATTATATTTATGGCACTAAACATATAACATTGCTTGATTAAGGTAGCCTTAATGAAGGTAATGAAGTATTAAGTATTGTAGAATTTGTAACCCGTTTTATACAGGTTAATGTTTATAATTAATACATTTGACGACCGGTTTGGCCTAGTGGGTAGTGACCCTGCCTACGAAGCTGATGGTCCCGGGTTCAAATCCTGGTAAGGGCATTTATTCGTGTGACGAGCATGGATATTTGTTCCTGAGTCATGGGTGTTTTCTATGTATTTAAGTATTTATAAATATTTATATATTATATATATCGTTGTCTAAGTACCCTCAACACAAGCCTTATTGAGCTTACTGTGGGACTTAGTCAATTTGTGTAATAATGTCCTATAATATTTATTTATTTATTTATTTATTTATTTATTTATTTAATACATAATTGTCACTAAACAACAGGTTATTAAATTTAAATTCAAACTCCTAGGTTATTAGTAATAATGAAGAAAAATTTAATATTTAATTAAAGCTAAACGAGCTCATTAAACTAATTTAGAGAACAAAAAATAGTAAGAAAAAGTATAAAATTGACCGTATAACTAGTAAAACAGCATACCGGGTGTGTCATATAGTTGCGTTGTGCGGCTGCTCGAGCGTAGCTCCGCAGTGCGGCGCGCTTCATGTGCATCTTGCAAATGGCCGACACGAGCAGCACCGCCGCTATCATGAAGATCAGGGCGCACGCTGAAAAAAAAACAACGGGTTGCACTCCGGGAGTGCCGGCAGAAGTGAAAACTTGAATATTAAGGTTGTGCATTTTTGATATTTTGGAATGGTTCGGGAATAATTTTGCACGAATTGCTTTAATTATCAGTATAAAAGTACTATCATTAATGTGGTAATAGTACATTACGATACAAGTGCGAAAAATAGGAAAGTGCGAATAAGGAAAAATAGGAATTACTTATTCGCACATATATCGTACAACGATTTACAGTACATATGGCCCTTTAAATGTTCGACACAGTAACGTAATATGCTAATTTTCGCACTAGTGCGGTAAAGTAGCACCATATGTACTGTAAAATACATTATTCATGTATTGCGCTATCTAACACAAACATGACAATTAATATTACATTAAAAATTTAACTACTGGCTTCAATGACATTGTACAAGTTTTTCGATCAGGTCACGTGTCCGTCTTACGAATTTTCAATCTGTCGTATCTGTCGGTCACGTGACCTGTCGCGAGTTTAACATTTTTCCCCCATCACAAAAAGTGCACAGCGCCGCTAAACTTCAAAAATAATTTCAATCATGCCTCATGACATGACCGACGAAATAGTACATTACGATACAAGTGCGAAAAATAGGAAATTCGAAACGAGTGGCGATAAATTAAAACACGACCGAAGGGAGTGTTTTAAATCGACACGAGTTGCGAATTACTTATTCGCACATGTATCGTACAACGATTTACAGTTCATATGGCCCTTTAAATGTTCGACACAGTAACGTAGTATGCTAATTTTCGCACTAGTTCGGTAAAGTAGCACCATATGTACTGTAAAATACATTATTCATGTATTGCGCTATCTAACACAAACATGACAATTAATATTACATTAAAAATTTAACTACTGGCTTCAATGACATTGTACAAGTTTTTCGATCAGGTCACGTGTCCGTCTTACGAATTTTCAATCTGTCGTATCTGTCGGTCACGTGACCTGTCGCGAGTTTAACATTTTTCCCCCATCACAAAAAGTGCACAGCGCCGCTAAACTTCAAAAATAATTTCAATCATGCCTCATGACATGACCGACGAAATAGTACATTACGATACAAGTGCGAAAAATAGGAAATTCGAAACGAGTGGCGATAAATTAAAACACGACCGAAGGGAGTGTTTTAAATCGACACGAGTTGCGAATTACTTATTCGCACATGTATCGTACAACGATTTACAGTTCATATGGCCCTTTAAATGTTCGACACAGTAACGTAATATGCTAATTTTCGCACTAGTTCGGTAAAGTAGCACCATATGTACTGTAAAATACATTATTCATGTATTGCGCTATCTAACACAAACATGACAATTTATATTACATTAAAAATTTAACTACTGGCTTCAATGACATTGTACAAGTTTTTCGATCAGGTCACGTGTCCGTCTTACGAATTTTCAATCTGTCGTATCTGTCGGTCACGTGACCTGTCGCGAGTTTAACATTTTTCCCCCATCACAAAAAGTGCACAGCGCCGCTAAACTTCTAAAATAATTTCAATCATGCCTCATGACATGACCGACGAAAACGTATTTTTTCGAATCGCCTGAAGGTAACCAAGTGGCCGGCCGGTATCCTATATATTTTTTTAAGTTTCCAATTATAATATAGATATATTAATTATATATTTTTTTTTTATACTACGTCGGTGGCAAACAAGCATACGGCCTGCCTGATGGTAAGCAGTATCCGTAGCCTATGTACGCCTGCAACTCCAGAGGAGTTACATGCGCGTTGCCGACCCTAACCCCCTCCCACCCTCGTTGAGCTCTGGCAACCTTACTCACCGGCAGGAACACAACAGTATGAGTAGGGTCTAGTGTTATTTGGCTGCGGTTTTCTGTAAGGTGGAGGTACTTCCCCAGTTGGGCTCTGCTCTAGATCTGGAATGACATCCGTTGTACTGTGCCCTACCACCCAAAGCGAGATGACATTCACAATGCCCATACCTCTCTTGTGGACGTAGTTTAAGGACATACCCGGGTCCAAAATTATATTATATTAAATATAGATTGCTCATTTTCTATGTATTAACTAGATTCAGTTATAAAATGGAACAAGAGTCAACAACCCTATTGTACGATATCCAAAAATAACACCACACTATATACACGGTGGTGGTTTTCTATGGAGGGTCAAAAATTTCATGAGATTCTTCAAGAAGCGGGTATTTAGGGTTCTCGAGCCTAAGTGGCTCCAGTGATGCTGCTTATGTCCATGGTCTTTCGTTTGCTATCACATTAAAAAAACAGTTGAGGCCGGTCATCTAAGTGGTGGGGATGGAATTTGTTTGTACGGACCTGTGACGGTGTAGATGGTGGACTGTATGAACCCGTACTGGTCGGGCGCATGCTTGTCCTCGAAGGACGCCGGGAAATCCACCTCCACGAACCCTGCAACCAACACATCGCATTCAAACACATAGTTAATAGTACATTACTATAGAGGACGGGAAACGAAGGGTTGCAGGCCAAGTAGATATAGACGGCCGAGCGTAGCGAGGTCGGCTAAGGATACATCAACCCCGTTTCTCGCCGAGATTTGTATAGTGCTTTTCTCAAACTTGCAATGAAATAATAATAATAAAAAAACAGGATAATGATGATGATGATGAAGTGGCGCTGTCTTGTGTCGGAGGCCAAGTCTCATTTTGGGTCGCTGAGCCAACGGAGTAAGTAAGTATAATGATGATGATGATTGTTATTATTACTTTCGGGTTACTAAAAGGGGAACGAAAATTTGATTATTTTTACGCTACGACGCACGGTTTAGGAGATACAGTCCTATAAAGATTTTTGCATGACTGAAAAAAAAAACTTTATGGGGCTGTATCTCCTAAACCGTGCGTCGTAGCGCAAAAATAATGAAATTTTTGTTCCCCTTTGAATCCCCTAAGTAATATTTAACAAACACAAAAAAGAAAAAAAAAACACAAAAAAGACAAAAAAACATAATGGTAGAATTTTGCTTATAGGGTTTTTTATGGTTGAATGCCAAGACGTGCCATAATTTGAAGTTTAAAAACAAAAGAAGGTTTGCCGTACAGGCCTAGGTGTGTAAGGCAGTATGAAATTCCTTTACATATCATCTTCACTCATCGCACCTGATATGTAGTATTTCCGGACCTAATTTGAAGTAAGTCATGTCAACATTTCATTACAAGTTTGAGAAATAGTACATTATTGCAGAGGCCGGGAAAGGACAATTCGTGGATGAGTTCCGCTTCGCATCGTCCGACAAAGACGAATTGCTGTTCCTGCCGAGGCATATATAGTGCTTTTCTCCAAACGTGCGAGGAAATCAGGAATAATAATCATAATTTAAGCATCAACACAGCACATCAAAAACAATTTCCCTCTTTAATTATTTAAAAAAAGTTAATGGCACAACTTATTCTGTCATTCAGTACCATTCAATATAATTGTGTAATATAAGCCGTATGAGATCCTAAAAAATATAATAGTACATTGTGCAACGAGGGGGGTAAGTGAAATTTTGGACACGAGGGTGGTAATTCCAGACAGCCGCAGGCTGGAAGGAATTAAAACCCGAGTTTGCAATATTCTTACCCCCAGAGCTACAATGTTTTTTATCACACTTGCAAAGAAAAACTAAATTTTAAGCGAAACAATTCTGAAATACGGTGACATATCAAACATTCGTCCGCCATTTTGTAATTTCTCGACTGATTAGGCATGGGTTAGGTCACTGACCTTCAGTCCGGTACGGGTCGTGTTCGGAGCAGCAGCTGTGCTGCAGGCACAGCGGGCCCGCGTTAGGAGTGGGGCAGCACGCTGTAGATATACAGCGCCTTGTACAGGTCACTGACCTTCAGTCCGGTACGGGTCGTGTTCGGAGCAGCAGCTGTGCTGCAGGCACACCGGGCCCGCGTTAGGAGTGGGACAGCACGCTGTAGATATACAGCGCCCTGTACAGGTCACTGACCTTCAGTCCGGTACGGGTCGTGTTCGGAGCAGCAGCTGTGCTGCAGGCACAGCGGGCCCGCGTTAGGAGTGGGGCAGCACGCTGTAGATATACAGCGCCTTGTACAGGTCACTGACCTTCAGTCCGGTACGGGTCGTGTTCGGAGCAGCAGCTGTGCTGCAGGCACAGCGGGCCCGCGTTAGAAGTGGGGCAGGACGCTGTAGATATACAGCGCCTTGTACAGGTCACTGACCTTCAGTCCGGTACGGGTCGCGTTCGGAGCAGCAGCTGTGCTGCAGGCACACCGGGCCCGCGTTAGGAGTGGGACAGCACGCTGTAGATATACAGCGCCCTGTACAGGTCACTGACCTTCAGTCCGGTACGGGTCGTGTTCGGAGCAGCAGCTGTGCTGCAGGCACACCGGGCCCGCGTTAGGAGTGGGACAGCACGCTGTAGATATAGAGCGCCCTGTACAGGTCACTGACCTTCAGTCCGGTACGGGTCGTGTTCGGAGCAGCAGCTGTGCTGCAGGCACAGCGGGCCCGCGTTAGGAGTGGGGCAGCACGCTGTAGATATACAGCGCCTTGTACAGGTCACTGACCTTCAGTCCGGTACGGGTCGTGTTCGGAGCAGCAGCTGTGCTGCAGGCACAGCGGGCCCGCGTTAGAAGTGGGGCAGCACGCTGTAGATATACAGCGCCTTGTACAGGTCACTGACCTTCAGTCCGGTACGGGTCGTGTTCGGAGCAGCAGCTGTGCTGCAGGCACACCGGGCCCGCGTTAGGAGTGGGACAGCACGCTGTAGATATACAGCGCCCTGTACAGGTCACTGACCTTCAGTCCGGTACGGGTCGTGTTCGGAGCAGCAGCTGTGCTGCAGGCACGCCGGGCCCGCGTTAGGAGTGGGACAGCACGCTGTAGATATACAGCGCCCTGTACAGGTCACTGACCTTCAGTCCGGTACGGGTCGTGTTCGGAGCAGCAGCTGTGCTGCAGGCACACCGGGCCCGCGTTAGGAGTGGGACAGCACGCTGTAGATATACAGCGCCCTGTACAGGTCACTGACCTTCAGTCCGGTACGGGTCGTGTTCGGAGCAGCAGCTGTGCTGCAGGCACAGCGGGCCCGCGTTAGGAGTGGGGCAGCACGCCGCTGCGGAAATACATCGTCCTGATGAACAGTTCAGCATGCCGGACTCTGAAAACAAGTAAAAAGTTATCGGTCAAATGTTTATAGTAATACTGAAGGCTAAAGTTGCCAAATATACTCAAGTTTACAGCCGATTTAGCCGTCGCAGAAAATATGTCAGTAAATCACACATAATCTACACAGTACTGTAATGTACTCACGCAGACATATGTCGGGAACACGCAGCGGTTGCCGCATAAACACGCACCGGTCATGAACTACAGTACTGATATGTACTCACGCTGACACACCGACGGCGGGCATAATGGAGGTGCTTCATCTTCCTCGTGTCTACAGTCGGGGTGTCCATCGTAGACATATGTCGGTAACACGCAGCGGTTGCCGCATAAACACGCACCGGTCATGAACTACAGTACTGATATGTACTCACGCTGACACACCGACGGCGGGCAGAGCGGAGGTGCTTCGTCTTCCCCGTGTCTACAATCGGGGTGTCCGTCGCACACGTACGTTGGTAACACACAGCGGTCGCCGCATGAAAACGCACCGCGCGCGCAATTTATGCTCCCTGGAACAAAAAGAAACTAATGGGACAATGTTACTCGAATCAACCTAGATTCTTGTATGTTTGATTGATTTTTATTTGTTTTTTTTTTCAAATAGTTTTTTTAGCTGACACTTTACGACACTGAGACATTTACACTTTCAAAGAATTTTAGCTTTGTTGGTATTTGTTTTTTTTTTTTATTCTAGTATTAGTTTTGTGTACAGTTTGAGTCTTTATACATCTCTAAGTATTTATATTTCATTGTTTTTAAGTTTGCAGTTGTATTTAATAATTATTGAGGGTTTATTTTTGCTAAAGTGTGGCGAGGAGCAGAGATAGCGCCCGCTGCCTCCAGCTGCAGCTCCGGCAGCAGGAGTTGAAGGGAGGGCCGGAACACTATACACCTAACAATTCTCACCTTCAGTCGGCTGTCCCAGCACAAACTTGGTGATGCTGTAGTGTGGCGAGGAGCAGGGATAGCGCCCGCTGCCTCCAGCTGCAGCTCCGGCAGCAGAAGCTGAAGGGAGGGCTGGAACACTATACACCTAACAATTCTCACCTTCAGTCGACTGCACCAGCACAAACTTGGTGATGCTGAAGTGTGGCGAGGAGCAGAGATAGCGCCCGCTGCCTCCAGCTGCAGCTCCGGCAGCAGAAGCTGAAGGGAGGGCTGGAACACTATACACCTAACAATACTCACCTTCAGCCGGCTGCACCAGCACAAACTTGGTGATGCTGAAGTGTGGCGAGGAGCAGAGATAGCGCCCGATGCCTCCAGCTGCAGCTCCGGCAGCAGGAGCTGAAGGGCGGGCTGGAACACTATACACCTAACAATACTCACCTTCAGCCGGTTGCACCAGCACAAACTTGGTGATGCTGAAGGGAGGCGAGGAGCAGAGGTACCTCCCACTATCTTCCAGCTGCAGCTCCGGCAACAACAGCGAGCTGGAGGCCGTCGGGCCGGAGGGCTCGATGGCAAAACGCCTGTACAAAAATGTCCACAAATAAATAAGTTTCTTTAGTGAACACCTTTTTCCTAATGTTTGTCACGGCTTATTTATTGACACGGCTCATGGGAGCCTGGCGTCCGCTTGGCAACTAGTTATTATGAAAGCGACTGCTATCTGACCTTCCAACCCAGAGGGAAAAGAGGCCTTATTGGGATTAGTCCGGTGCCCTCACGATGTTTGCCTTAACCGAAAAGCGACTGATAAACATCAATTGATATATCATACTAAGTTCCGAAAAACTCATTGGTACAAGTCGGGTTTTGAACTCGCGACCACCGATTGAAAATCAGAGTCACACGCTCTCACCGCATATTATTCTTTATTGTAGATAGATAGATAATTTCTTAATTCATACCCATAATATACACCGTGTTTTTATTGAATTGCGTTAACTCCGGGGTTTCGGTAAGTACTAGGGTTCAGAACCGGGAAATCCCGGTCTCGAAAGTACCGGGAATTCCCGGTTCTTTTGTCAGTAAAATGGAACCGGGAAACCAAATTTGATTCCCGGTTCTTTCGGTACTTTCGGGAATTTTATTTTTATTAAGCGATTCACACTACTATTTACTTATTTACTCTTACTTTAATTTTCCACACTTTCTACTATTCAAACATTCAACTAGGAAGAAACAATAATGGCATGAGCGTCGAATAATCCAATAATTCAGCGTTAAAATAAATAACGCGCGAAATTAATGGTGCGCTCGATATTACCAATAACTACCTACACTCGCTCGCTGTTGCTAGGAAGGAAAGTAAGTATATACGCCATATTTTATGAATAGGTAGGTACTCGGAAAGAGATATTATTTTTAAATATTTTTTGGTAAAAAAGTTTAATTTTGTTTTCTTTGAAAAATGTTTAAGATATTTATAAATATTTAAGGAATCTCAGGTGACTGGCTAATTTTTACCATTTTATTGACAGTTAACACTTACTTAAGAACCTAACAAAAACACTGTGATTGATTATAGTCTGATTTATATATAATAACTTACTACTAGGTATGAGAATAGAAAATAGTTTAATTTTGTTGCTTTTGAAAAATGTTTAAGATAATTCTAAATGTTTAAGGAATTTAAAATGACTACCTAATTTTGACCATTTTATTGACAGTAAATACTTAAGATCCTAAGAATAACACTGTGATTGACAATAGTCTGATTTATATATAATTACTTACTACTAGGTATGAGAATAGAAAATAGTTTAATTTTGTTTTCTTTAAAAATGTTTAAGATAATTCTAAATGTTAAGGAATCTAAGATGACTGCCTTATTTTTACCCTTTAATTGACAGTAAATACTTACTTTAGTACCTAACAATAACATAACACTATGATTAATTATAGTCTGATTTATATATAATTACCTACTACTAGGTATAAGAACAGAAAATAGAAGAAAAAATTTCGAATTAAAGTTACTTGAATACAGAATTTTAGTTTACTTTTGAAGCATAACCCTTGTTTTCTATGACAAAAACTAGCAAGAACCGAAAATACCGAAAAAACCGGGAAATCCCGGTTCCGTAATACAAAAGTACCGAAATTCCCGGTTCTCAAAAAGAATACCGGTTCCGAAAACACTAGTAAGTACGTTTAAGGAAACTAAATGGCACAGTTAATTTAAAAAAAAAAAAATGTTTTTTTTTACTATTTTTATTTTTATAAAAAGTAACTAAATGTTGCATATAGCGTTGTTGTAACACGGGCATTACATTTAACTCAACCAAACAATTGAAAACTGTGATATATCAATGTCATTTCTAACATCGATCGTCCGAGATAGTACGTACGTTAGTAGCAAATGTATGAACTCGCACTAAACACTAATCAATAAGTAAACAGGCCCTAAGGCAAGTGTACACGCTCGTAAGGCCCTTATAATATAAAAAAATATGATTGATTATCTCCGAAATGGAGTTAATTAGAATATCGGTGTCTTTGAGAAAGTTACTTAATTAAAGCTCAGGAATGCACCCTCGAAATTAACGCAAATCAAAAAAAACACGGTGTATATGGCATACATACCAATGAGTAAGATATTAAATACCTAACAAAGAAATTACACAGAAAGATAGTAAATTAGGTAACAACAGGCGGTCTTATCGCTTAAAAGCGACACAAGGTGCTACATTATCCGTTTTATGTGAAAACTAAAAAAAAGAGGAGCAAATGAGCAGAGGGCCTACCGCGAAAACGAAATTTTGTTATCTAGCTCTATGGAAGAGCGAGATGACTAAATTCGATTACCGTTTTTGGCGGTTTGGTAGGCCCTCAGAGGCTCAGATGACATCGACGAAACCCAAGCAGGTATAAAGTTGAATGACACAAACATGCGTTTTAAAATTAAAAAACGACATAAAAAACGCCTGGCACAAACAAACCGGCTTAAGTCCTATTCAAGGCCATTCTAAATTAGCCATAATTATTCAAAAACACCTATTGCTTATTCAAAAATGCTGCTGCTTCTCTTATAATACAGTATTAAAGGTTTTTATTAGAATGTCAGCAAAATGCACTAGATTTTATAAAAAACAACAACGGGTTGCACGGCAGATGTGAAAACTTGAATTTTAACGTTGTGCATTTTTGATATTTTGGAATGGTTAGGGAATAATTTTGCACGAATTGCTTTAATTATCATTATAAAAGTACTATCATTTATGTGGTAAAATACAATATTCATTTATTGCGCTATCGTACACAAATATGACAATTTATATTACATTAAACATTTAACACTTCAAAACTATTACAATGATTTAAGAGCAATTCCTAGCTGAGCAACTTTTCAAATCTCGAATTTTTGAAGCTATGTTGCTGTCGCGCTGCGGTGGGCGGGAGCCGGAGCTATCTAAGTGTGAGTGCGCGCACACAGACGCGAGACTCGTGCGCTTGCTCATTGCGCGCCGTTCCGTCGACATCGCCCGCGAGCCAGACGGAATTTATTCTGCGCTGCGCGACGCAAGTTGTTTTTGTTGTTACCACGTAATATTGTTTTTCATTTATATATTATACTTACTGTATCTATTACACCCTAATACCAAACACCCTATCACCTGCACTAAATATATTTTACACCTATGAATCCTATGATGACGAAATAATAAATGATTGATTGATTGATTGATTGATATTAATTACCATATAGGTAAAAACTGCAAAAAAGAATGATGTCTCAGCTTCGGTTGTCGTTGTACAGTCAAGTGCAAAAATATGTATCGAAAGAATCATCTCATAAATATGGTACTACGCTCTTATTACACTGGAATAAGATGCTATGGAACATATTTTTGAGTAAGATGTGTACACCCATATTTTTACACTTGACTGTACCTATCCGTATCAGTAAGTTGGGAGTGATCATGGTGTGTTGTGAAATTTTGTAAGTAGGTATATACCTATGGTTAAACTACAATCTATTTAACTTGTAGTACGATGAGGCTAAACTTGGGCCGCCTTATTGAAGAACGTATCGCAATGACAATCTGGGTAAAGTATGTTGGGATAATGCCGGACAATTTTGGGACCAATTGAGAGAACTCGTGAAAAAATGTTTTTTCGAGATCTCAACACGTGACAGATTCTTGAAGTACGTAGCGAATCGTTAAATAATAACCGTAGATTCGGCTTGAATTTTGGTAATCTTCAATATAGAACGGTTTTAGTTTTGTACCTGTGTAAAGATGAGACATAATTTTTTTTAGGGTAACGAGTGTTTTGCCATCAAGGGAGAACATTGGATGGTGAAAAAAAGTTGCTTCTAATGGAAAGAGAATAAGGTATCACAAAGAAATAGGTCCGGTGTCTACCCTTTTGTATCCGATCTTAACCCTGATACAAAAATTGGTAAAATTGTGGCTCTCAAACTTTGATACCCATGTCATAAGGCAATTTGATAAGTAAACAATGTGCTAAGAAACCTCTTATTGTAAGGTTTACCCGAAGTAATAAAAAAAAACCACTAAAATAATAGATACGTTGCGAAGTTTTGACAATTTAAGATTTCGTGAACTGTACAGGTTTAGGGAAAGTGTAAATGTATTGTTTATTGAATGAAATGTACTGGAAGATATTAAGTACTTAAGTAGGAGGGACAAAAATCAAAATAAAAAAAAATCGTGCCCAGTCATTTTTAATGAAGGTCGCCAAAAAAATAAGAATAAAACTTAGAAATCAAAAAGACTAAGTAGTTCTTTAAAAATGTCAAGGTCACTGAGATCCCATCTTGAAGTATGGAAAATAATTAAATTTGCGATTTTGTTGGTTTAATTTTGCAATTATGTATATATATATATATATATATATATATATATATATATATATATATATATATATATATATATATAAATAGTTGATATACAATCTTTTTTTTTTTATAAAATGTAAGGATCGTATGTAAAAAGTAAAGTAAATTATAGAAAAAGAGAGCCCTCTTGAAGCATTTTAAGGAAACTAATTTCGAAGCCCTATCTCTATTTTGTATCCGAAACTAGCAATGTATGTATGCGTGCACATCTACATATGCATCCATATGTGTAGGTACTTTATTGCGAAAAATTGCTCATTTGCTATCTATTTTACTCGATTTTGTTATAAATTTCAACATGTATCATCAATCATCATCCCTATACAATATAAATACTCTTTATTGCACACCTCAATAAAAGAAAACAATACAAAAGAAAACATACACATAAGCACAGGTAAACAACATGCGGTTTTATCGCTAAAAGGCAACCTTTGGGTTGCGGAAATTAAAAAAATTACATTGTCAGTAACCGTCGCGCTGGTAGTGGTACTGGATAAAAATAATGGTACGAAAGTGTGATCAAGAAAACAATAAATGTGATAATTAAGGTCAGTAGGTAAATTGAAGAAAATTTAAAGTTTGATAATCACTGCTGTTTTTTAAATAGGTAAAGATCTGATTGTTTCTGGTCCGATCTTTACCTGGAAGGGTCAAGATCGGATATCGGTCTACAGACCCAACTAGCAAAATTTCGTCATATAATGGTTGCGGCAACGTTTCTGCGGTATCCTTTTAGCTCTTACTATTAGTCATCATTACGAAATCATTACGTTTATATGACGCGATTTGGGCCCATTTTATTCAGCATTTCAGTCATATAAAAGTTGTTTAACTGCAACCACCGCCACTTATAGATCTTATAATAACCACCGACGTGACTATCTTATGACAATTTAGCTGTATATTAGCAAATTACATGACTTAAATATGACTGAACTGATCTGTAACTTCCATTTATATGACATATTTGTGGAGTAATCGCATCCTAGGCTACTAAACAATAGAATATAACTCGAACTAGAATAAAAAAGGAATTCGTCTTAATAAGTCTTGACGGTAAGTATTTTCTTTATTAGTCAGCCATGATGTTACATGTTTTTATTAAGAATGCTCATAACGTCGGCGTATGGTAGAAATGTATTGCGAAGGTAAGTTTATTGATGAAGTAAACTATGTTTAATAGTAAATATTTAATGCCCCACTATAATTCTTAGTTAATTAAATATAAATTTAATTAATATTGATGATTTTCTTGAACGCCGCGGTTATACGGCATTTATCCAGTTATAAGCTATATAATCGCATCTTATATAGCAAGATTAGCGGTCAAAGCGCCATTATACATATTTTGTCGGACATATTTTAGGGTTCGTTAGAGTTTCTGAAAAAACCTTTTTACAGATTTTAGTATTTTATTTCTAGAGACAAGTAGCACCGTGAAATATGGTCATTGTAGCTGATGTGGACTATTTTTTAAGAAAAGAAGATCAATTGTGTAGTGATACTGATGTACAGTGGCCTTGGAGCGAGACTCATTTCATTTTGTCTTCGATGTGTATTGGATGCGGATACTCAACGTCCCCGTTGACAATTGATCCCACACATTTTATTATATCGGACAATAATATAAAAAATCTACACGACACCATTTTTTTCTGGTGCCCAAACTGTTCAGAGTACGCTATATATGATCACTATCCATTAGAGGAATGTGAGTTTTGTGTGAATACTGACAATACTGACAATCATCCCCAAATCATCCAAATCTTTGGATCCACTGCTCTCATCAGCATTGAATTGGAGTTCCATTTCCTGTACGGAGCTATCTTCTACAACGCCACCAACATCAACGTGCATGTTTTCCGACTCTGCAGTACTAGTTTTTTTTTTCGGTCACATTTGTTATTTCTACGGAACCACTTGAAAAATTAGCACTTGTCACTTCACTTCGGTTTACCGAAATTCCTTGCGTAAGAGTAGTTTTTAAATTGGTGATAATAGATTGCCGCTTCTTTTTCATTTTCCTCTTGTATCCACCGGTCTTTTTCATGTTTTTCCATTTAATCCAATCCATTTTCATATACTAAATGTTTATATCCAAACAACGTGTCGGATGTCTTTAAATGATGTTTAAGAGCTATAACAGTCATAAAAAGGTAGCATTTATACTAAATAGTGGTATAATAGCAAAGTTGTATCATTTACTCGACTACGTTTAATTCTGCTCCAATAAAGGCATATAAAATGTCATTACTCGACCAAATAGTCACATGAGCATCAGGTAGAGGTAAGTTATTCAGCAATATCTAAATCGCTGAATAAGATACTCATATATAACATGTTCTATAATTCGCGTTTATATGACAGCATGTAACATATATAGCTATTGTGCTGTATAAGTTACATGATGTCATATAATAGCAAACTACATTGCTTTTACTCGACTGCACTTGACAAGTCGTAAGTCAGATATATAAGTCACTGTTACTCGACTAAATAGTCATATAAGCCACGTAAAAAAGTGACTTATTCAGCATTTCTTATATGACTTATTAGTCATATAATCAAGTCGAGTAAACGTTTACTCGACTTGCTTACATGACTGATATGCTGAGTAACTAAAAAGCTGCATAAGCTGGCTTTATACGACATGTGCTGTATAATTCACGTCTACATGACTTTTATATGATTTATTAGCTGAATAAGCTCAATCTTATATGACTACTTTGCTAGTTGGGGAGTGCTAGGTCTATTAACACAATTACAAAAACAAACACAGTTTCATCACAATACGCAAAATAAATTACAGAGCGAAGATCGGATAGAAGGAAGAATTCGCGAAATTTACCTTGCTCTCTGTGATTGCATATAGCACAAGCCCGACTCCCTGAGCGACGCGGGGACACTGACAGTCGAGGCGCAATGAAATGGCGTCTTACACAATGTTGCCAACATTAAAAAATAAAGCCAAATTAGGGGGAAATGAATGTCCTACGTTCTTCACCCGCATCCGGTATTTACCCAACATACCTTAATCGTTGAACCGCCGCATTTCAAAATGGCCCTTATTTTGATATCGGCTAGCCGTAATGTAATACGGCGGATTATACAATACGACTGCGATACTTATATATAAATCCCCTCGTCAATGTAATTTCATTAAATTTGCTATCTAGTGGCAAACATCAAAGTAGTTATCTTTTACTTGTGACGCACAAGTGTGAGCAATGTAAAATACTATATTTCTAAAAAAAATTGCCTACTGCGTAATAAAAGAAAATGTGATTATTAAATTATAATACGAAAGGTGGTCAAATCGCAAAATGCTGTCGTTTTATTTAAAAGAATGAAATAATTAGACCAGTTCCGAAAGTACCGGGAAATCCCGGTTCTTTAAAACAGTACCGGTTCTGCAATCCCTAATAAGGATGTTATGCCCATCACTATTCCTTCTGTGTACGTATATTTAGAAATTGTCTCCGCCTCCAATTCGTGCGATAAGGACAACTGCAGCTCGGACCGAAATTCACTCGCAAAAAACTCAAAAATCGAGGTTTCGCTCTCGACTGTTTCCTCCTCCAAAACGCAACTAATCATTATGAAATTTTGGAAATTGCAAGAGGAAGAAATAATCTATGCCGCTATGTTTTGATTTTTTGGATATTTTTTGTCATATTTGTATACTGTGCCTTTTTTTACAGCCAATTCAATTTAGCCGTTTTTGCGATTTTCGAGGCGCTGTATCTTTCTTTAAAATAAAATAATCCAAAAAAGCAAAACATAGCGGCACAGATATTGATGATATTGATCTTATTTGAAAAAATCACTGCTCTAGGTTAAAAATCCAGGGAGGAATCAGTCGAGAGCGTTTGTATGGAAAAATCGCAACTAGGAATTCCTCTTAACATTACAGAATAGACAATAACAAATAAAACTACAACTATAATTATATATTTATATTTTAATTGTATTTGAATTGTATTTTAATTTTAAATGTAATATAATTCTAATATTTTTTTATAGTTATAACATTTGCATTAATTTGATTTAAGTTCCCTTTGACATTTGTATGCCAACCGGCAAAACATAGCGATTCATTTTAAGAGAGGTATGGGCATTGTGAATGTCATCTCGCTTTGTGTGGTAGGGCACAGCCAGTGGATGTCATTCCAGATCTAGAGCAGAGCCCAACTGGGGAAGTACCTCCACCTTACAGAAAACAGCAGCCAAATAACACTAGACCCTACTCATAGTGTTGTGTTCCTGCCGGTGAGTAAGGTTGCCAGAGCTCAACGAGGGAGGGCGGGTTTAGGGTCGGCAACGCGCATGTAAATCCTCTGGAGTTGCAGGCGTACATAGGCTACGGAGACTGCTGATTTGTTAGACCTGTACCCCAAAAGCATAAAATTGTTGTAGTAATTCACCGAATCGCATTTCACCTCGATCTCATATTTAATTTTCGCATTGTGTCTCAATAGTTTTTTTTTCTAGTGGCTATAAGTTTTAGTCGCATTTCACCTCGACCGTACATTTAAACATCGCGTTGTGACTCAATCGTTTATTACTTTAGTCGCATTTCACCTCGATATTGTATTGGCGACGTGATTCAACGCAACGTCAACGTCACATAGATAAAATTTTAATGAGTTTGATAGCACTTGAGGCTTAATCCTACAAGTACAAAACGTGTTTAAAAAAAAACACTTAATTTTAGTGCAAGCATCAAATTAACGTATCAAGTTAAATAGAGTCCCAAACAAACGTCGATCGCGGCGAAATGCCTCTTCGGTAACATACTACACGAAAAATTAAATACTACAAATTAATTATACTAATGTCAAAGGCTACGGGAAAAAGTGCGTCAAGTAAAAAAATCCAGTGATATCTTTTTCATTCAAGGTGAAATGCGATTCGGTAAATTACTACAACAATTTTATGCTTTTGGGGCACAGGTCTAACAAATCAGACTGCTTACCATCAGGCGGGCCGTATGCTTGTTTGCCACCGACGTAGTATAAAAAAAAAAACAATGTAAGTATATACCCAAGACCTATGTGTACCTATGTTTTACAAATAAAGCATTTTGATTATGAAAAGTGATGATGATCCTTCCGGCCGATTTCGACCATGGTGACCGCTTCGACTCCTAGTTAGCTCGGCGCTCATGCGCCCGAAGATGGCTGACATAGCCGATCTTCGAGGTGAAAAGTAAAAAAAAAAGAAAAGTAAAAGTAAGAAAATGTAATGTTTTTCCACTTCTAAGTATTTTCCATTCTCCATGATTTTTCAGTATGTTATTGACATAATGAAAAACTAGGTTAATAGGTTATCCTTTTTTACAAAATTTGGTAACACTAAAAAAAAATTTTTTTTTGTTAGTTAAACCTATAACCTAGAATATGTCATGCTGAAGTGATCGACATCAAAATTAAAGTGATTTGTTAAGATTTAGTAAGTGGAAACCGTTTTTTCTCGAAATAGAAGTTTCATAGAAAAAGTACTATTATATCGTTAGGATCGCAAAGCTATTCTTTCCTCATAAGGCAAAGTATGCTAAAAGAATATCCACAATAAGGTAAAACGGAAACCAGTTGATCGCTAAAGACGTTAACTGCCAAGATTGCGTTGAGTTGCAGGCGTACGTAGGCTACGGAGACTGCTTACCTTCAGGCAGGCCGTATGCTTGTTTGCCACCGACGTAGTATTAAAAAAAACTGACGCGCGCAGCTACAGCACAAAATCAACCTTCGGGCATTGCGAGAAGGTTCCCGATGTCGCACATGACCAGAGTAGCATGCGGGTCTGCATCCATTTCGAAGTCCGTCTGTATAAGCCTGCCGAGATAAGAAACGAGCAATGCGACGAAATATTCAGACGTAAATTGAGAAACCTTTTGTTGGAAAACCCTTACTCAGTAAATGAGTTCATGGAATTGACATTTTGATTCAGAAATTGTTTTTATTGTTGTTTTTATTTATTGACATTGTTTTCTTTATCATACAGATGATCCTTATTGGGAGATACTATTTCATTGTTTTTTATATTGTTGTGTGTTGACGATTCTTATTGGGAGATATTATTTGTGTTCTTTTATTAATTTATCGTTTTTATTTTTATTGTTCTCGTATTTTCGTAAGATTTGACATTGTAAATTTATATTTTGGATTTTGTAAGTATTTACCTACTTACTGTTATTCTAATTGTATTGACAATCCTTATTGGAGCCATAATTTTATTTCATTAGTATTGTTATTATTTTCATTTTTATTTTATTTTGACGATCATGATAGAAATTCTTATATTTTTGACATCAATGCAAATTTATTATGTAATTGTCTTTCATGAAATAAATCATCTAATCATCTAATCTAATCTATATTAAAGAACTTGACCTTGACACCAGACATCGTGCTAAAAATATAAAAATACGTCAGAGTATGCTTTTCAAGCCTGCAGTCCTTCCTATCTCATGATTTTCGGGGGCCCTTGCGGATACACTTCGACCCATAGGAATATTTTGTGTAATTACCCCCTTACGAAAAATCCGTCAGCTACTCAAGAGCTTTTCCGACCATCTCCATATGCCGGATAATGGAGCTCATGGGTAGCCTTTTGAATTCTTTTGGTTCCAGATAGCATGCTCCAAAGTCCTTCATTCTTTGTCTGGCGAGGGCGTGACATTCACACATTAGGTGTATTACTGTCTCTTCCTCTTGTCCTCACATTCGACAATCAGTGTTGTCGGAGTGTCCCATCTTGGCCAAAACTCCTTTGACACCGTAATGGCCAATAAACACCCCTGTTATAATTTGGAATTGTCTCTTGCTAAATTTAGCAAAAAAAAAAAAACCATAGCTTATTGCTCCAACCGAAGTCTACTCCTTGTATAAAGAGTTTTGAGAGCCTGGAGTCCTTACTTTGCCAAGGGCATCGAGATGGCGAGGCGAGACGGAGTTTCACGAGACTGCCAAGGCAACTTAAAAACAAGCCATATGAAGAGACTAAAGGAAATGAAACTCACTACTCTAAGGACCGCAGAGAACGTGAGACCTACTAGACGTACAAAATACTATGTGGCCACTATGACCTCAAGGATTTTCAAGAGATGTTCAAGCAATAGCAACAACCGTCTGAGAGGTCATCACTTAAAGCTAAGGCATAAGTCTCACAGTAACCCATACAGACACTTTCTGAGCAACCGAGTAGTGAGAGCTTGGAACAAACTCCCAGAAGACGTAGTTTCAGCACAATATGTGAACCAGTTTAAAAATAAATTAGACAAGCATATAATCTACTACTCGTTCATGAAAACTATCTTTATGATTACTGGATACAGGCCATATCAGTTGTCATAACTGCCTGCCTGCTTATTAAATAATAATAAGTACCTAGACTTGGCTCACGAAATAACCGCCATGTGGGATGTTGATAAAGATAAGATAAAGATAGTTTATTATTCAAGTAGGCATATTACAATGCGCTTATGAACGTCAAATAAAGCTACGGCTCTAACCCTACACCTCTGACCCGAGAAGATTTAAATTCCCCCTCAATTGAAGGAGGGTATCATAATATGGACCGGCAAGAAACTCGGCGGCACCCCCGATAGTCGTTTCAGCGTACGGCGCGGATAGTCTGGCGGTTCCTCTCTGTGGCCCCAGGTTAGGTATTTTATAATATGTTTATATCTTTTGTATTGTTTTGTGAGTGTTTTTATATTTTACTTTTATATACATATTGTAAAAAACCTAAACTGATATGTAAAATAAATAAAGGAATAATAACTTTACCTATGACTAGAACTCCCATTGGCAGCCACATAGTTCCATACGAACAACCTCGGCTGCCGGTCGCCTTTGATCTCACACACCAGTGTCAGGTTGTCGCCAACCCTCCTGATGAGGACCTCAAGGTACTCCGCCTCGGACATCAAGGGCTCCGGGCTGTGGAGGGACAGGTGCTGTGCCGGTTCACTGCGGCCTGGGGGCAGAAATATTGTTATTATATCCATTCAGATTATCAAAGAAAGTAAACACTTTAAAATTTCATAAAGTTAAATATAGTTTATTTTTCAAGTAGGCATAGCTCTAACTCTATCCCTCTGACCCGAGATTTAAATCCCTCCTAAATTGTAGGAGGGACTTAAATCCTCAATACAATGAAACAATTTTGATAAAAGATGCTTGAGACCCAGCACCAGAAAACCTGCTTTCAAATAAAAAAACGCATCCAAATCGGTTTACATGTTTAAGAGCTACAGTGTCAAAGACAGACACACATATAGCGGTCAAGCTTATAACCCCTCTTTTTGCATCAAAAATCATATGATTAGGTTTTTATTAATTCTGGCTTTTATTCCCTGCAGTTTTGCATAGAGTGGCTATAAATATATTACGGAATATATTTCTCCTCACGTTTGGTATTACGTGAGGAGAAATATATTCCGTAATATATTTTTGATAGATTATATTTGATAGACTTAGTAGTAAATCATGTGTTGCCTGAAATAAAACTTTATTTATTTATTTTATTTTTATGTATTTTTTATACTTAATATTCTAGGATCTGTGTAGCATAGGGAGCGTGCATGAACTGTAGGGGGCAGAACAGGAGCCCCCTATTTATTGGCGCGCAGTTTAAATGTTAAGTTTAAGCTTTCAATGTAGCCCACAAGATGGCAGAACCTACAAACCACAAGAAAACGTAAGTGATCTGTTAACGTATATTGCATGGCAGTGACACAAAATCTGATATCAGCAATTAAAAACAGCCCTGCGTGCAAAAAGTGTTTATGGTATGGCACCCAAATTGTATAGGTAATAAATTACCCAATTCAATAAGAGAATCTGAAATGCCTGTATTTAGGAAACATTTATTGGACTTTTTAGTACAAAATGCTTTTTACTCTTTCAATGAATATTTTGACCATATTCTGCATAGTTATTAATTTAGTATAATGTAGTATACATTAGATTAATTTTATTTATGAATATAAGAATTGTATACAAAACAGCTTATTTCCAAACATAAATGAAATACCCTCCTCAAGGGGAAATTTTTTCAATATTATATTTAAGCCTAGTGTGACAATTTATATTTGACTGCTCTCCCAAAATTGGGAGTTTACAAACATCATTACACAGGTATCCAGTTTTTTTGAATACATTTGTTGAATGCAAGAACTATGTTATAATCTATGTATGTACTTTCTAGCTAAGCCTTTGCTCTAGTAGAAAATTAGGTCAATAGATATTTATTTACTGCCTATGCCATTTTGATTTGTTTTGATATGTAGATAGATCCCAAATCTGTTTATAATTGTTTATTAACTTAAACATATTGTTATACACTTTTTGCTGTTACTAGCCTATATAAAGGCTGTGTTTGGCCCATTGTAGACGTAAATGGTTTATTGTTTTCAAAACATACATTTTACGTCGTAATAAATTATATCGATGCCATTTCTAGAGATAAGATAAATCTTATGAGTGAATAGATAGGAGCAGCTCTTTTCGAAGTGAAAGGACCTTGTTTATTAAACAAATCATACCGTTAGGACCAAATAATGTTAAGGCAAAGCTGTAATTCTACAATCCAGAGGTCGAGGTTGTGTTAAAACTGATAAATAAGGTATAATCGGACAAGGTATTGTTTGTATAATAATTTCAGCAATTAGGTATAGTACAGTGTCACTCCAAGGTCTTAAACGCTGCTAATAATTGATTAAAATCGACAAAACTGTGAAAAAACCTTGAAGTAACGAATCCCTGAAGATGAATTTTGGTAAAGAACAAAACTCTAACAACACTCTCATACTTACATATTTGCACTGTCACTAAAAGGAAAATAAAATTAAGGAACACTAATTTACTTGATTCATACATTTTTATTTAAGAAAAATACTAAAATACATTTTATAACTTGACGTACAACACACTACGCCATATTTGTTTCTATGTTTTTTTTTTCTACCCTAACAAAGTGGACATGGCTTGGGGAGTACTCCTGTTCATTCGCAATCAGCCATTCAATCTTTCTGTCATATTCTAATCTGTCGCGTTTTTCTGTAGCTTAAATAGCTCTTGATGACAAATGCATAATGTGTCACTGTCAGTGTCAGTTTACTATTGACAGCAACTGCAGTGTTTTCTACAATAAATAGCTATTTTATTTCAGAAAACTTACTAAATCCGAAATAAACATGGATATAACAAGATTACCTAACGACAAGAAATTACAATTATGTAGGTGGTACTTCAAAGGTATGTGAAATACGCATAAAAATGGCAGAAATCCCGTTAGCCTTTTTTACGTTATTTAAACATTATATTGCACAAGAAAAGTGTTTTTAATTACTGTATCTGATTAAATTTTTCTCGCTTTATCGGTTTATGTCTCTTAATAGTTAATAAATATATATTAGTTGCTAAAAAATATGACTCACAGGTAGTATAACACAACGTCCGTTGGTTGTGTTTCAGTTGGTTGTTTGTTCTTACCGTTCGTGTGGGCGGTGAACGCGGTGTGGTTCTTCAAGGAAGCCTTCACGAAGCCGCCGTTTGACGAGCAGAAGCAAATCAAGAGGTGTAAGTGTTCATATTCATTGAAAACAAATTGCACATGCACCTTTTATGTGCAATATGCTTATAGGCTACAGTAGCTTCTTAACATCAGGCTGACTGCATGTTTGTTTGCCACCGTCGTGGTACAGAGGGTATAAATGTACATTTAGTGAACATAAGTAATTCCCTGTTATTCTGGTTACTAATGGATTATCTACATGGGTATATTGGGTATGAGTCTCAAATTTTCTATTTTCATCTTATAAAAAAACTATTTGTTATTTTACTCGTGTACAGATAAATAAATAAATAAAATACACAGACAAACTTACACAGATCAACTTAGCCCCAAAAAGTTTGTACAGTACTTAAATAGATTAATACATTTTTATTTATTTATTCTATGACAACACCCATGACTCAGGAACAAATATCCATGTTTATCACACAAATAAATACCTTTACCGGGATTCAAACCCGGGACCAGCGGCTTCATAAGGTTTTCTGTGCAATAAAGTTTAAATAAATAAATAAACCCTACACTGAGCATGGCCCGAAATGCTCTTGACCGATTTTGTATCTTCTTTTTCCCAATTCCAGATGTGGTAATGAGTGGTCTTGGAGCCCTGGCGTGGGCGGTGGGGCTGATCTCCTGGGCGCTCATCTTCCAAGCGCGGCGGGTAGCGTGGGGCACTACTGGAGAGGCACTGTCTTTCGTGCTGCCACTGGGCAGGGCTTAGTTCTAAGCTTATCCTTCTATTTAACTGTTCTGTTCAGCCCTCATATATATAGATATATGTTTATAACTGTGCTCCTTGTCACTTAAAATTACAATTTTATTGGCCAATTGGTTACCTGCCGCAGAAAAAAGCCTTTAAATTACTTAGCCATTCATCGAATAGCCCCAACATTGGCTTTCCCTTTGAATAGCTTACCCGTTAATTTGACTTAGCTCTAGGAAGGGGTTTCCTTTTCAGGGATACCGCTAAATGAAAGGGTATCTTTCCTGTGCTGTCAACGCGCTAGACACCCAATCCTTCTCTTTAAACATAAATACGTAATATTTGATTCTATTTTTACCAAGAGAAAGTTGAAAATGGCATGTTATAATTTATAATCGATACCCCTTCCAGGGGTTAGCGCTTAGGAACAGGTATCAGCTTGCCCGTATTATGAAGCGCTTAAAAAGCCAAATGAAATGGTTTTAGTTAGCAACGGCTTTGGTATTGCTTACCAGCCTTATGAAATACCCCTTCAAAAACCCTCGAAGGGAATACTCGTTAAAGCTCCGAAGCGTAGCATAGTCGTCTCTCTCTATCACTCTTCCATATTAGTGCGACAGTGACAGTTGCGTTTTGTTAGTCATTTAGTCATTTATTTATTGCAACCATAGTTTAGTACAGATCTTAATAACTAAGTACATTCAGAGTCATATGGGCCCTGGCAGGGCATTGCAATGTCATACATATTTTAATTTACAATTATCTCAATCGTTATTCGTGAATCTACTTATTTGGTACTTATTATGCATGCATATAATATTTTTATAATCCCATATCTAGTCTTAATTTTATATATTATGTCACACTTATTATCTATATTTTTACAACCATTTGTTTGCACTTACATCTAGATCCTATTTCGCTACAGAGCGTAATGATTGGCATCTTGGCAAGTGGGTAGGTAGTCAATTGACCAATAAAACAGTGATGTTAAGTGTCAAGGAGCACAGATATATACATAGCTATATATATGCGTATAATTTATAATTTTGAATGGGCTGAATTTCTGGGTCCTCATATTCCTACAGTCAAGTTCATAAATATGTATACATTTTTTACCTTATTGCAATGGATTAACGTGAAGAAATTATTACATTTTTTTTTTATGTAAGGATCACATCTACACAATTACAGGACTAGGAAGTAGAACATTAACAGATGCTTAGCCACTTATAGATAGATGACCACAGCTACATACATAGCTAGGTGCATATTTATGAACTCGACTGTACCACTCACCAGGCCTTTAATGTATGTTTATTTTCTAATTGTAACATTCCACAAAAATTTCAAAACCCAAAAAAAAAACTATAGAGATAACACTCTTCTATATTGCTGAAAAGGTTTAAAAAGGTATTCAAATATGAAGCAAATGACGCATATAGTATTAAGTTTTTTAAGCAATAAGTTGTAAATAGAAATTATTTAATAAACTTAAGTTATTGAATGCTAAACAAGTGTGTCATCATTTACAAACGTACATCAGTATTTTACTGGTAGATTTATCTCTGAATAACTTTGAGTTTTGAATTAGGTATTTTTTTACTTTTGATTTTCTACCTTAAGACGAAGGAGGACTTGTGCGAAATCTCCTTTTCATACATACGTAGTCTCATTTTCATCTCTGGACTTTTTTTTTTAATATGGCTTACAGTTGATTGCCAGTGTCATGTCGATTTATTTATGAAAACAATCGTATTTCGGGGGCGCGAATTTTTATCAAACACAAGGTTGCTAATCCAAATGAGAATGTAGGAACGATAGTAAATTTAGATGTAAAGAAAAATCAAAACATTAGTACAATATATAAGTAGCTAGGAATAAATGAGCAAATTGAAATTAAATCTTTAATTTGTTAAGATTACAGAAAGAAACTAGGGCCACCAAAGTGTCCCTATCCTTAATTTGCAACAAATCGAAAATGTGAGTAGGAAAAGAAACTTTTAAACTTAAGAGATCCGCATAAAAATCATCATGTTTATATAAAGGACAAGCAAAGAAAATGTGATTTAAGTCACCTGCGTCTACTCCACATTCACACAGAGAGGAGTCTCGAACATGGATTTTTTTAAGTGGGCGGGAGTGATCTCTGGACATTAACATGGAAAATATTTTTACACAATTTGATGGATTTTAATCATAGCTATTAAAAAATAAAAATTCAATTTTTTTATTAAAATATGAGTTAAGAGCATTTAAAAACTTGTATGAAACCTGTTTTTAGCTCCTTTTATCGTATTTAAAAAATCGAATGGCCATGACTAAAATAAGTAAGTAAAATATATTCTTTATTGCACCAACAATTATACATTTTACAAACATGTAAAACTACAAATGAATTTTAAAGGAAAATAGAACCAGGTAACAACAGGCGGTCTTATCGCTAAAAAGCGATCTCTTCCAGACAACCTTCACCAAAATACAAAATACATCAAATTGTGTAAAAATATGTTCAATAATGTCAATATCCAGGGAGGAAAATGAGGACTACGTTTGTACGACGACTACGAAATCGAAATTCGCAAATTGCGGGGATCTTTCTCTTTTACTCTCAGTAAGACGTAATGAGAGAAAAATGCCCGCAATTGACGAACTTCGATTTTCGCGGTTATAGCTAGTTAGTAGGAACCCAAGTCTAAATTAAAGAACTAGACTTGTTTAAAAAGCTTCTGAGTCTTAAGTCCCGAATCGAGTCCTTTATTGAGTCTTTTTTATGCGCAACTCAAATAAATAAATAAATAAATATAAATAAATAAATATTATAGGACATTATTACACAAATTGACTAAGTCCCACAGTAAGCTCAATAAGGCTTGTGTTGAGGGTACTTAGACAACGATATATATAATATATAAATATTGATAAATACTTAAATACATAGAAAACACCCATGACTCAGGAACAAATATCCATGCTCATCACACGAATAAATGCCCTTACCAGGATTTGAACCCGGGACCATCGGCTTCATAGGCAGGGTCACTACCCACGAGGCCAGACCGGTCGTCAAAAGGACTCAAATCTTCGAATAAAGACTCAGTCAACAATTTTATAGGTTTTACCTAAACTACAGTAAAGGAAGTAGGCGTTATTGTATGATTTATGTTATGTACATCCATGAATTTTACATAAAGTTCTCCCAAAAAGACTCAAGTCTCTGCAAAAGACTCGGGGTCTCTAATAAGTTGAAAAGAACTCTAGTTTCGTCATAATTATAAGAATCTGAAAAACTGAGTCGAGTCTTAAAGCAGAGGACTCAAAGGACTCGAGTCTTAACCAACACTAGTTATAGCCCAGATAATAGGTTTGAATAAAAATACACATACACAAAAATACTTTTATTACAACTGTATCTACACACGATCACGGCTACTATACAATCGCGGAACTACATCATAATCGGCTTAGCATTTGAGACTATAGATCTAGGTATTCGTACATGGTAGAACAATATATAAAACAAAAGTATCAATGCATAGCTATTAGCTAAGTTGCTCATATGTTTATTTTAAGACTGTTTGTTTCTCAATAAATTAAAAAAAAAAAAAAAAAAAAGTGAAGTCGAAAACTAGAAATAACGATGATTGGTACCTATAACTCTGTATCTTTAGGTATTTCAATAAAAGTAAACAACATCTACCCTCAAATGGCTCCTTAAGCCAGTTGAGGGTAGAAGAAAACATTACATGATCAAATAATTGTAGGTTAAGGTCAGGTCGTTCAGTGACAGATCCAGGCGGTTTTGTATTTGGTTGGTTAACCAATAAATGTTATAACCAGGTACCCGAAAATTACAAATTGTTTGTTTATTTTGATTTAAATACCTAAATATACAGAGTATAATCTTTATCACAAAGGACCATAGAACAACGAAAAACGCAAACAGATTGGCTATTATCTCGCCTATTTCCAAATTAATTATGAGCCCGTAAGTGGGTGCAAATTAAACGTGGTCGCAGTCTATCACTTACCATCATCAACAAAATAATTGTCGTTTTTATATTTCATTATTACAAGTTTTATTCAAAGGAAGATAATTTAATAACTGGGGCTCATTTCTCGAACGGTAGACTTATATTAGAAGTGTGTTGTCATGGTAACCCATACGACTTGACAGTTGGTGAACTATTAATATTAGTCTAATAGGTACCGTTCGAGAAATGGGCCCCTGGAGACGACTTGGGCCTATTTCACAAACGGTATTTAATATTATTAGAGTGTTGCCATAGCAACCCATACGATTTGACGGTTCCTGGCCTAATAATATTAGTCGAATACCGTTCGAGAAATGGGCCCCTGGAGACGACTTGGGCCTATTTCACAAACGGTATTTAATATTATTAGAGTGTTGCCATAGCAACCCATACGATTTGACGGTTCCTGGGCTAATAATATTAGTCGAATACCGTTCGAGAAATGGGCCCCTGGAGACGACTTGGGCCTATTTCACAAACGGTATTTAATATTATTAGAGTGTTGCCATAGCAACCCATACGATTTGACGGTTCCTGGGCTAATAATATTAGCCTAATACCGTTCGAGAAATGGGCCCCTTGTTTGTAATTGTCTGTACAAACGGTCTGCCGATTTTTACAGGGGAGGAGCACGTCAAATGTAAAAGGCATAAACCCGGGTATTGGACCCGGGTATGTCCTTAAACTACGTCCAAAAGAGAGGTATGGGCAATGTGAATGTCATCTCGCCTTGTGTGGTAGGGCACAGCACAGCAGATGTCATTCCAGATCTAGAGCAGAGCCCAACTGGGGAAGTACCTCCACCTTACAGAAAACCGCAGCCAAATAACACTTGACCCTACTCATAGTGTTGTGTTCCTGCCGGTGAGTAAGGTTGCCAGAGCTCAACGAGGGGGGTGGGGTCAGGGTCGGCAACGCGCATGTAACTCCTCTGGAGTTGCAGGTGTACATAGGCTACGGAGACTGCTTACCATCAGGCAGGCCGTATGCTTGTTTGCCACCGACGTAGTATAAAAAAAAAAAAAAAACCCGCGCGACGGCCATATCTTACATTGCAAGTTTCGTGCGGCATGCTATATTTTTTGTTTCCTTCTAATTTCCCGATGGGTTTACGCCCCCTGCTAACATTTATTTAGAAGTAGTACAAATGTATAACTCCATCTAGCGACAATCTACAGCACCGAATTACCATAGAACAATAAACTATTTTAAGCGCCATCTAGTACCACAACGATAAACTAGCTACTATCCGTTAAAACGACAGCGCCTACGCACAACGGGTGTTCGCTTATCTACTCTGACAATACATGAACCAAACGCAAGATGGCACCTGCATGCTCTAAATGTCATGAAAGTATACAAAATAATGAATTTCTTGCTTGCAAAAACTGCAAACTAGTTTACGACTTGCTATGTGCACGGAAATCGACAAAGACTTTTAGATATATGTCTACAGAAAGCAAAAAGGCATGGACATGCTTACTATGTCCGACAACACAAAAAACATCTACAATACCTGGCACTAGCAAATCTGATGCGCAAAATGTTACAATACGAAAAAAAGCCTTTCCCAATAACACGAAAAGCACTCCGGTTACAAGCCCCTCATCGGTGAGAAGCAGCCCTTCAGCTACTTCCTTAATAAATACTCCGGCCGTCAGCCCTGTTAACAGCGCCAGAGGAGCATCAGACACAGACGCCTCACTGGCAGCTAAAAACCTTTCGGCTTCTCCTTCATTGAAGCCGGATGACAGCCGTCAGACAAATACTCCAAGTACACCGGTTTCAAGCACCTCGCCGACAAGAAACAACCCTTCAGTTTCTCCCCTAATGTATCTTGACAACAACCCGTCGGAGAAACTCCCAGGTACACTGGTCACATACACCACACCGACAAGAAACAACTCTTCAGGTTCTACCTTAACGGATTCTGACGACAGCACAATAAGTCCACAAGGCTCAAGTACCTTGCCTGGGAGAAACAACTCTTCAAACACTCCAGTGATAAAAACTGACGACAACGCTCAAAACAGCTGCAAATGCATCGCGAGCACCTCACCAGCTGGAAATTGTTCTTCCGTAACACCTCGCCCTCTGAGTTTACTAGTAAAGGCAAAGTCAATTGAATCTCTTATACATCCAGAGTCCATGCACAACTCCTCTATCAAAAGCTCTGAGGATGAGCTGTCAAAAAGCCTGGAAATAACAAATGATCCAAACATCGTAACGGAACAGAAAGAGCAAATCCGAAAACTGAAAGTTAATTTGGCAAGCACTGAGCAAGAACTACATAATTCTATCTTTGAAAAAAATGAGTACATGCGGCAAATAGAGAAGCTAACACGCGAGGTTTGCACACTAAAAAACATATGTAGGAGCCCGTGCAGTTCAAAAAAGGACAAATCGATGTTAGTGTCAAGCTTTACTCAGAGTCCTGTAAAAAATGCTTCCTATATAACACCTAAAAGCCTTGAGAGAATTTTATACTTGGAGTCCCAGGTAAAACAATTAGAAAGTGAGCTTCTTAAGGCACAGCTTGAAACGCGCGCTCTAAATGAAATTATAAGGAAGTTGGAACATGGACTATCTCCTCCAGCTTTGTCAAATAAACAAAAAACAGAGATCTACACGGGTAAAAGTAATAGGCAAGCACAGAGTACAAACAAAAATTACACCAGAGCTAGCAAACAAAACAAACTTTGTATCATATCCAGCTGTAAGAGATATCGGATACTACAAAATATGAAAAATAATCACGTTCTTGAAAAATACCAATGCTGCCATTACATCACGCCAAATGTAGGAATTAACATACTGTTAAAAAGTCTGAATGAAAAACTAATCGGGTACACTCAACGCGATGTCTGCGTAATCTTAATTGGCGAAGTAGATTTCTACAAAACTCATGACTACAACGTCATCATTAAAAATATCCGAGATATATTGCAACCGATCATGAACACAAATATTATAATAGCTGCGCCTACTAACATCCATGGATCACTGCTATACAACCGAAGGGTAGAACTTTTTAACAACCTGCTATGTCATGACATTATGACCTACAAATACGCTACCTTTCTAGACACATGGCTAAATCACGACCAGTTCTTATCTCGATCTGGAAAAGTTAACAATAATGGAGTGCAAAATATTCTCCAAAACATAGCAGATATAATTGTAAATTTACCGTCCAAAAATAGCCCGCAGAAAAGTACCACAAAAAGCTCTGACAATGCAGCTTTTTTTCGAATAAGTCCATCGCACAAACACAACACCCGGCCAACCCTGTCCTGACACGCGCTGCAGTGAGGGCCCCTAGCCAAGCTATCCCCACAATAAGAAATCATAATCACTTAATCAACATATGGCACCAGAACATAAATCGACTTGCGAACAAAACATACAAACTTGAATGCGAGCTCCAGATTAATAAAAATGTTGATGTGCTATGCCTGACCGAACATTGGCTACGAACAAATCAGGTATCATCAGTAAATATAATAAACTACAGCCTACGTGCGTACTACTCAAGACCGACTCGCCATGGAGGAGGAGCCTGTATATATGTGAAGTCAAATATTTTAACCATGGAACGAACTGAAGTAAAGGACCTATCGGTAGAGATGCAATTTGAGTCCTGCGCTGTCGAGTGCATCGGATTAGAGCTAATCATTGTATGCATTTATAGACCTCCAAGTGGAGATATTTCACTTTTTTTTTCAAAACTGGATGAAATACTTAGTTTACAGGCTATTAAAAATTACAATGTTATAATAGTAGGAGACATAAACATAGATTTACTGGATAAATGTAATAATACACAATGCCTAATAAATACATTGTGTCAATATGGGTTTAAAACTGTAAGCAATGCTCCTACCAGAATCACGAACAGTTCAAAAACATGTATTGACCACATCTATACCAATATGCACAAAAATAATGTAAAAGGCGTATCTAGCTTAGATCTGCATCTATCTGACCACTTGTGCATATGTGTTACTGTGCAAGTGCAAAAAAGTAAATTTTCTACTAGACACACCTTGAGGCGAGTGGTTAGTGATAGTAATAAACGTAGTTTTACCTTAGGCCTCAATAACCATGACTGGGATAGTGTGCTAAACAAGAGTAAGTGCCCTCACAAAAAGCTAGAATCAGTACTGCATGTTATTAAGCATTACTTTGACATACATTTTCCTTTAAAAAAACAGCAAATAAAGTCCCATGCACGTGCGTGGGTAAATGAATCCACAAAGAAACTACGTAATGATATTCAAAATATCAAAAGCAAATTGTCGCAAAACCCCAATGATAATGGGCTGCATTCCGAGTTATTGGCATATGAGTCTCAGTATTGGTCAAAGCTAACAGACGCACGACGTTGTCATGTAAATAGCATTATTGAGAACTCGGGTGATAACATGTGTCGCAGCGTCTGGCGCGTAATATCGTCCGAAACCTGTAGTGACAATAAAAATAGGAGCGCGGCGCTTGACGTACTCGTCAACGGGTTGGGCGATGACTGTGGCGATACTCGAGCTGCGGCAGCCGCCGCGCTGCTTAATCATTACTACATTGATACAAATGTAAACAATAGGCAACCGTGTAGTGACGTCGCTTTGGAATACTTGGTCAAACACTTAACAAAATTGCCCCCGAGATTCCAATTCACACATTTCACTTTACAAGAAATAATAAAGGTATGGAAAAGTATAAAACGAAAAGACACAAAAGATATAAATGACATGTCAACCCGCGTACTTGACTACCTCCCTCCAGTCGTTATATCCTTACTATTAATGTTGTTTAACCAATGTATTGAGATAGGTGAATATCCTGACATTCTAAAGCAAGTAAAAGTTCAACCTGTTTATAAACGCAAAGGTGACATGCACGAACTTAAAAATTACCGCCCAATCTCAATAATTCCAGTTATATCAAA
Source organism: Cydia pomonella (assembly GCF_033807575.1). Taxonomy (NCBI): domain Eukaryota; kingdom Metazoa; phylum Arthropoda; class Insecta; order Lepidoptera; family Tortricidae; genus Cydia; species Cydia pomonella. The sequence continues at coordinate 386,698 of NC_084730.1, forward strand.
AGTATTTGAAAGTTTGTTATGTAAAAAAATTATGCATCACATACGCACAAACGACTTATTGAATTGTCACCAATATGCATACCAACCTGGCCGATCGACATCGGACGCGGCTCGTGATGTGGTCGCGCGGGTGCTGGCCCACCTCGAGGGCGGGCGGCGGGTCGCAGCGGTCTTCTGTGACTTGTCGCGCGCGTTCGAGATGATAGACCACTCCCTCCTCCTTAAGAAACTATTTCTGTATGGCTTTGATGGTAGCTTCCATGACACAATCGCTTCCTTTTTAAAAGACCGTAAACAAAGTACTTACGTCCAGAATGTAAGGTCTCTACTGGAACCAGTAGGCAGCTGCGCGGTACCCCAGGGCTCAAGCATGGGAAACAACCTATTTCTCATGCTAATCAACGATATTACATCCGCGTCGTATGAGCCCGAATATGTTATTTATGCCGACGACACATGCATTATAGTACACGCTGAAAACATTGATGATCTAGTATCAAAACTGAGTCAAACCATGATAGAGATAGATAAGTGGTTCACCGCTAACGGAATGCTCCTCAACTTAGACAAAACAAACATTGTGCACTTTAGGTTACGGTGCACTGACATATTGCAGCTAAATATTAAAATAAATGATATTGAAGTCCCACAAGTAAACCAAACTAAATATCTTGGATACTTAATCGACTCTGGACTTACGTGGTCCCCTCACATTGATCAGTTATGCAATTCGCTTTCGTCAGCGTGTTTTGCTTTGTCCAGGCTCGCGCCCACCCTATCGGTAGATAACCTAAGAAAGGCCTATTTTGGATATTTCCACTCGATTTTAATCCGTGGTGTCGACCTTTGGGGCTTGGCTTCGGGTCGGGACAAGGTATTCAAAATACAAAAGCGGGCGCTGCGGATAATATCTAGGAAACCTCACGACCACCCAGCTAAAGAACTATTTGTACGCAATAAAGTGTTAACGCTACCTTCTGTCTACATATTGGCAGCGTGCCAGTATGTCAGGTCTAACCTCGCTAGGTATAAAACCAATTCTAGCCGTGGTGATAACAACCGCAGACAGCCAATGTTGGTTGCCCCCGTAAAGCGTCTTGCTAAGCTCAGGAATTCACTCAGTGTCATTGGGGCCAAGATCTACAACTTGGTTCCGCCTGCCATAAAGTCAGCGGAAAGTGATCCTGTGTTTACCAAGAAACTTAAAGCGCTGCTGATCGCACAGGCATGCTACAGCGTTGACGAGTTTCTTCGTGGAGTTCATAACTAACGCGTAAAAATAGTGTCATCTTAATGCTTGATTAATTATACATAATTATAAGATTTAGTTGTAAATGTTATAATTTGTAAATATTATTAGTTATTTAATCTTATTATGTAAATATTTAATGTAATCCTGACTTGTAAAACAACGATTTTACCAATAAATAAATCAATCAATCAATCAATCAATGGCACAAAACTCAGGCGACAAGGCCCTCTAGAATCGGACTCGCACGCCGCTCCGGAGTGTGAGCGAGACAGCGCTATGCACATATATATATGTCATGCTTGCATACCGAGGCAGCGGATCGAAATCCAATATGATCGCCATTCTTGGAACTCGTGTGACCAACAAAGAATAGAAAATGCTTGTAACTTAAGCTATGCATACCTATAACAATGAAATCATTTACAAATAATACATACAAATAAGGTGCGTATACCGTATATGATACCAGGGCTATAACCGCGAAATTTTTTCTCTGTCACTCTAATTACGTCTTAGTGAGAATAAAAGAGAAAGATCCCCGCAACTTATGAATTTCGATTTTCGCGGTAGGCCCCCAGGAGCCTATTTCTCGAATGGTATTAGTCTAATATTAAATTAGTGTGTTGCCATAGTAACCCATGCGAGTTGACGCTTCGGAGACTAATAATATTAGTCTAATATTAAATTACTGTCTTGCCATTAGTAACCCATGCGAGTTGACGGTTCGGGGACTAATAATATTATTCTAATATTAAATTAGTGTGTTGCCATAGTAACCCATGCGAGTTGACGGTTCGGGGACTAATAATATTAGTCTAATATTAAATTAGTGTGTTGCCATAGTAACCCATGCGAGTTGACGGTTCGGGGACTAATAATATTAGTCTAATATTAAATTAGTGTGTTGCCATAGTAACCCATGCGAGTTGACGGTTCGGGGACTAATAATATTAGTCTAATATTAAATTACTGTCTTGCCATTAGTAACCCATGCGAGTTGACGGTTCGGGGACTAATAATATTATTCTAATATTAAATTAGTGTGTTGCCATAGTAACCCATGCGAGTTGACGGTTCGGGGACTAATAATATTAGTCTAATATTAAATTAGTGTGTTGCCATAGTAACCCATGCGAGTTGACGCTTCGGAGACTAATAATATTAGTCTAATATTAAATTACTGTCTTGCCATTAGTAACCCATGCGAGTTGACGGTTCGGGGACTAATAATATTATTCTAATATTAAATTAGTGTGTTGCCATAGTAACCCATGCGAGTTGACGGTTCGGGGACTAATAATATTAGTCTAATATTAAATTAGTGTGTTGCCATAGTAACCCATGCGAGTTGACGGTTCGGGGACTAATAATATTATTCTAATATTAAGTTAGTGTGTTGACATAGTAACCCATGCGAGTTGACGGTTCGGGGACTAATAATATTAGTCTGATACCGTTCGAGAAATGGGCCCCAAATTTCTGATACTATATAATACCCGTTATTATGCGGAGACTGGGTTGACTAACAATAGTATCCTGAAAACGTTGGCAGGTAAGATAGATGCACCATTACTCAAGCATTGGAATAGTCTGCATGTGGCAGCAACAGATGCTGAGAAATGGTGCATCTAGATTGCCTAGATTTTTTTTATTTTTTATTATAATACTTTTTGTGTTGTCTTAATGTGCCATGTCTGTGTGTTTTAAGTTATTTGTAAATTCTATGTCACTAACCCAAATTCATTTTTAAGATTCTCTGTACTGTACTAACAGAACAGCGGCTAAATTGTGCCTAGAAAAGCTATCGACGAAAAATGTGTAGACATAGACACATTACGTAACGTACGTTGTAAATGGACTAAAAGGCCCCAATATTAACGAACGTACTCTTAAATGTTTCTTTGTCTTAAGTGTTTGCCGCTCCCGTATTGGCCTACACAGCCATGAAAAGCGCTGCCGCCCTACCTGACACTGTTTGAATAGTCTGTAATAGACTCAAAGGCCAATGATGATCACTCTTAATGGCCATACATTAATGAATAATGACATGTAATGGATCCACTAGAGGTACAACCTATGCATGTCAATACTAAGAAAGGTAATGTTCCTCGATAAACCTTAACGCCGCCAACTAGGATTTGTCACGTGCGGTACAGTGACATCTACCAGGTAATTCCACAACTGAAATTAACTCCTTGCAAATAAAACTCGAAAATTCATACAGAAGTTGTGCAATGGTTGTATTGGCTGGTGTGTGTAAACTTTAAAAAAAACTTAGTATATATTCATAATTGTGTTTGAAAATGCACTAGTGAAATATTAAAACACACGCGGGTAAGAAACTACCCGGAAACTCAAGATTTTCGATGCATTATGCTAAAATCGCAAACGCGAATGCACGTGGAATCCATCTTGTGAAAGAAATGTTAAAAAGAAGTGAAAAAAAGTTAAGTACTAGGCAAAAATAGAAAAAAAACAGCATCATAATATGATGAGAGATGTAAAATATTCCTACTAGAGGAAATAGTTAAGAAAATATTCCACATAGATATTTGGAATTCCATTTCTATGTTGTCAGAAAAAGAATATGTGTAGTGTATGCTTCTACACATACTGTAAGGGTGTACTGTGAAGAGAGTACAAAAACCAGAAGTAGAAATAAAAATAGTTTCCATCGAGGAAACTATAAATCAGTGTAGAGGTAAGTGGTAAAATCTCTCTACTGCCTAGAAGAAATGGGTGGGAAAATCCGCATAAATTTCCATGGCGTTAGGAAAAGGAATAAATAAATAACGGACGCAATTGAAATCAGACAGAAAAACATCTCGCTGGTGGAAAAGATTTAGAATCTTGGCGGCGTCTAGAAAGCTCCTGATATCTAAATAAAATTTCCAGCCAACGCAAATTAAATTTCCACCCAACGCAAAGTGTATATCCGATTTATAAATAACTAAAGCAGATATCGTAATGAATAAAATGAGAGAAATGCATATTGCACATTTGGAAATAATCAAAAACGTCAATGAAAATACAGGAAAGTTTGGAACTCAACAAAATCTATGGAACTCTTCAAGTTAAAAATATATGGTTATGTATGTAGGGTAGGGTGGTGTAAGATTGCGCAGTTTGCAAATAATACACCTAATAATCGGAAAATAAAAATGTATCGAAATCTTTTATGAGATTCATCATTTATATATTTCTTATTCAATCTTATTATTTTGGCAACAAATTATGATTGTAACAAAAAAATGTACAATATTCTTAGCAATTAGATCAAAAACTAGTGTGTAAAATTGCGCATTGAAGTCGATAAGATTGCGTAGCTATAAATATGAATAACAGTTTCCATGCCATCACTCTTTATAAATGTATTGCACGCGATCCAGTCTTCTACTCTTTTCTCCTTGTCATCTTCCCATTATTTGGTGTCGGCTCTCCTAGTTACATTTCGCCAGGCTTCTCGGTCCTGGGTCATGTCAGGTGGGATTTGGGCTTCTTCCATATACCTCTTCACTGTTGCCAGCCATCTCAGTCGGGGTCTTCTTCGTCGCGATTGTCTGGGGAACATATCCAGCACCTTGCGTGTCATGTGTTCGGACTCTTGGCGCATGACGTTCGGGTAAAGGTCTAACTTTAAAACTACCGCGGATGTAGGTGTTACGGATGCGGTCTAGTAAGGTGACACCACCGGCCCAGCGTAGCATTTTCATCTCGGCGATGTGAAGTTTACCATCTAGCTGTTTCTTTAGGGCCCAGCACTCGGCGCCGTACGCCATGGCCGGACGGATCCAGTCTTCTACTATTGGCTCCTTATATACTTCATTATATCCTCCACTCCTCCAAATCTTTTTATTCCTAGTCTTTGGTTTCGTTACTTTTTTCATCTTGTTTGGGTTTGGTTTACATAGTTTTTTTTCTGTTCATTTTCTTTTTTTAGTTGACTTTTATATGATGAGCTCTTTGATAATTTCATCAAAACAAACCTGATCAGCTGTTTTCTTTTCTCTTCTGGACAGTTCGTAAAAAAATGCATTGCGAGGTAAAAAAACAAATAAATAATTAATCAATCAAAATCCATCCACTCGAATCCAATGTGTAAATTGTATTTTGTTATTATTTGAGTTTTGTTACATGTTTTTTCGTATATTTTATATGTTTTGTAGTTCGCAGTGCCTTGTGTCTTGGTAGTAATACTGTAATGCTGTGTAACTAATTAAAATAAATAAATAAAATGCTAAACGAATTCATCTCAAATATATTTTTATATTGAATTACAAAAAATAGGAACGTGTAAGATTGCGCGCGCAATAATACATGCACTCAAAGTGTGCAACCTTACACACTTAAGTAAATACCACTCTAAATATTGCGATATTACTGCCATCTCTTAGAAAATATTCGAACTGCTTCCTATGAGGTCGAAACTTGAATGATACTGCCTTGACAAAACGTTAAAAAATTATATAAATTACTTAGATTGTATTGTTCAGTGACACTTAACTTCATCAAAAAAGCGGCCAAGTGCGAGTCGGACTCGCCCATGAAGGGTTCCGTACCATTAATGACGTATTAAAAAAAGCTACTTACTAGATCTCGTTCAAACCAATTTTCGGTGGAAGTTTGCATGGTAATGGATATCATATATTTTTTTTAGTATTATCATTCTGTTATTTTAGAAGTTACAGCCCCCCCCCCCCTCACTCATTTTACCACTTTAGAAGTATCTCTCGCGCAAACTATTCAGTTTAGAAAATAATAATATTAAAAACCTCAATATCATTTTTGAAGACCTAGCTATCCATAGATACCCCACACGTAAGGGTTCGATGAAAAAAAAAAATTGAGTTTCAGTTCTAAATATGGGGAACCCCCAAAATTTATTGTTTTTTTTTTTCTATTTTTGTGTGAAAATCTTAATGCGGTTCATAGAATACATCTACTTACCAAGTTTGAACAGTATAGTTGTTATAGTTTGCCATTTGGCTACGGAACCCTAAAAATTAGATCAAATGTGAATGAAATCTTTGTTATCTCTTATGTTTTCCGCTCCTATACATTTTTTTTTGAGAGTAAGTGCCAATTGTGACAGCAAACAAAACCCAACTAAATTGGCTACGAAGATTGATGACACTTTGTTGTCCTGTTATGACTTGTGCGCAATTTTATCGCCCGCGCAATCTTATACCACCCTAACTGTATCACCTTAAATGTAAATTAGGACACGTAGTAATATCTACTCAGTACTCGTAGAAAGTCAGTTTGACTCTGCCAGGCTTTAAATAACCGTTACTTTGGGTAACTTTAGTTACGTTATCCCGTTACTTTGGGTAACTTTGGTAACGTTATCAAAGCAGAAGTTATTGCAATTATTCACTGATAAAATCGAAAGCGATAAGCCGTGACGCAGGAGCCCAATGAGGTGGACAGACCAAATTCATTCAGCCCTTGATGTGACGATCCACGATACTCTACATTCGGCGACAGGCACGAAGAAGTGGCGGCAAATTGTCAATGAGAAGCTGTTCTCTAGAAGTGACCACGACCCTCAGTGAGGAATCCAATGCGAGGAGGATTCCTTTGATTATTATAAACAACATATAAGCAGTTAATTTCACTGGTATAGTTCCACGAGCAATTAAAAGTATTTGTCTGTTCATAAAGTTCTATTTGCAGGTAACCTACAAAGGTAGATTTTGTAGTTTTACATGTATGTAAAATGTATAATTGTTGGTGCAATAAAGAATATTTACTTACTTACTTACTTACTTACCCTTGGCTTAACACGTAAGGATGCTTAGTTTCATCAATAAAATAATAGGAGAAACACGTGCTTTCTACGAGAAATACTCGCGAACCTGAAAACGAATAAGTGCTGCGAAAAATTTGTGAAATATCAAAGGAATCTATCGCGAACATCAAAAGTCTAAATTACAGTTTTGATTATAGTATAATTCTCTGATTCCGCTACGCAAAGGTTACCTGGAATCTATTTTTAACACCCAACGCATATATTAGTCAATCTATCTATCTTTTGTAGAAAGTTATTTTAAACAAGCCATCATGGGCGTAGGCAGGTACAGAGATGGGAGGGGGGAGCTCAATTTTTACATGTATACCCCTCTGCGGCGTTTGCCCCCTACCCCCTAGGCCCCCGACGATATCAACTTGCCCCCCCCCCCCCCCCCAGTTCACTAGCGGCATACAAATAACTCCACGTTATGTCACATCGGTCACACGAGTTCCTTTAAATAATAAACACATAAAAATAATAAAATTTGTTCTTTAAAAATAATACTGTTTCTTAACAGCTGCCTTATAAACAATAGTTCTAGGAACATTATATTATATTGCGCGGCCAACGAGTGCCAAATTAAAATATAAAACGTAACTTAAACAACAATAATAATTTGAAGCAAATTATTACACAATCATTATTTCTATAAATACTGATTTTCTTATGTCGGACCATACAAGAAACCACTATCTCATACATTTCGGCAAATTCCTTTTTGCAGTATTTATTCTTTATTTATATTAATTAATATATTTTCTTATAAATACAATCTGAAAAGAGCATTTCTAAATTGTTGTCTATGAAACAACTATTTTTTTTCGCGATTTCGGGGATAATTTCATTTATTCACAAGCGATTTATACATCGCATTTGAAGTTATACATAATAATAGTCTAATATAAAATAAGTCCCCGTATAAAATAGTACATTACGATACAAGTGCGAAAAATAGGAAATTCGAAACGAGTGGCGATAAATTAAAACACGACCGAAGGGAGTGTTTTAAATCGACACGAGTTGCGAATTACCTATTCGCACATGTATCGTACAACGTTTTACAGTACATATGGCCCTTTAAATGTTCGACACAGTAACGTAATATGCTACTTCTCGCACTAGTGCTATAAAGTAGCCCCACATGTACTGTAAAATAACATATAATGCTTCGCTAAAAACTTGCAATTTGCTCAATGATAACAAATGAGTAAAAAACACTTGCTTAGCAAAAATGGCTTAAGCTGGTTCCGTAGTAAAAGTTATACATTATGACCTATATATTCGCGCATCGAGTATGGTCAGACATAACAAAATCATCCTGTATATACAGGGGAAGATAATATAACATTTAAAAAATGCAATCGTACGAAGTACTGTCAAATGCGTCATTTTTTAATATTTAGATTTTCTGATCTGCTTAATTCTACGTGGTTACTATCAAAATATTGTGTAAAAATACTATTCTTCTGAAGGTTTATGAAGATATTGTACTTTGGAAACGAAATACTGTAGAGGAGAACTATTCAAACTATGTCCTTCCTTTTTGCACTATTTAGGGTAAACTCGGGCAATTTCGTGACACTATCAAATTCCATTACGTTGTATATTGAAAATTACAGTAGATATATTCATACTTATTCCACGAGTACAATTTATATATATATTAGTCGGGAATGGTGGGCGTAGTAGTGCCTGAAATGAACAAGGAGTGAAAACTGGCGATAAAAAAGCTTGCAACCCCCAAAAATTACATTCATTTCACATTCTGAAAGACCTCCGTCTACACTAGCGCTTATTAATCATTAATTTATTACGTAGACAGGACAGACGCCTAACATAAAATTGGGCTGAATGAACGCAACGAGTCCCTGCACTACATCTTCTTCTTCTTCCTAGCGTTGTTGCAACCATTAAAGTAGCTTAAAAGACAATTGGAAATCCTGGTACATGGTATTTAGTGTTAAAATAAATTAGTTTTTAAATAAGCGGAATTCTGTGTGCAGCTTTATTCTGGACGTCTTAAGCAGCCCAGCTTGCCACTGAGCTCAGTTCAATAATAAGGTGTCAATATATTTTTTATCTGCAAATTAGAGTTTCACACAGAAGTCACAGTTTAAGTTTAGCAACCAATTTTCCTCTGGCAGGATTTTAGTAAAATAAAGTTTCTGGAATATAATTTTGTCCCCCTTTTTAACTCCCAAAATAGGTTACCCTAGCAAGCGAGATAGACACCAAATTTTTAGTCGATTGAATTAACTTTTTTTTTGTGTTAATGTTGCTATACCTTTTTCTCAAACAAGCCGGAGCTTTGCATTTTTTTCCTATAAAAATAGCACGTTTCACATCGCAATGTTGCGTTGCTTCTTCCCGGCACATTGCCACGGCTCATCAAGATTTGGCGTAGGCACTAGTTTTTACGAAAGCAACTGCCATCTGACCTTCCAACCCAGAGGGTAAAACTAGGCCTTGTTAGGATTAGTCCGGTTTCCTCACGATGTTTTCCTTCACCGAAAAGCGACTGTTAAATATCAAATGATATTTCGTACATAACTTCCGAAAACTTCATTGGTACGAGCCGGGGTTTGAACGGGGGTCGCACGCTCTTACCGCTAGGCCACCAACGCTTCAAATCCCTGCACTACATCATCTACTTCAAATGATGTACAGTCAACCAATTTGATTCCTAGGCCACTATAGAACCATGCCATAATGACTTCTACGACAGTGCTTATTGAGTGATGCCTGTCAAGAGTCTAGTAGTTAAAGCGACAAGGTTCTATAGTGGCCTAGGATTCAAATTGGTTGACTGTACCTTACCCCCTACTAAAATAGTCACCCAATTTTTTTTGCTTGTTGTTTCTTATATACCACGAAATTGACCGAGTTTACCCTGTAACTTATATTATTAATACAAGCGTTTTTAAATTACTATGATTATATTTTATATTGAGATTCAATATTCACATAACTATAGAAATGCTTACATTATGCGTCCATAGCGTGCTTATCTCAGAAAATAGATACTATCAACTTTCTCACCTTTGCCTATCATGCCCAACATTGCCTACATTGACGACCGGTCTGGTCTAGTGGGTAGTGACCCTGCCTATGAAGCCCATGGTCCCGGGTTCAAATCCTGGTAAGGGCATTTATTTCGTGTGATGAGCATGGATATTTGTTCCTGAGTTTTGGGTGTTTTCTATGTATTAATGTATTTATAAATATTGATATATTATATATATCGTTGTCTCAATACCCTCAACTCAAGCCTTATTGAGCTTACTGTAGGACTTAGTCAATTTGTGTAATAATGTCCAATAATAATAATTATTATTATTACTGCCTGGCTTTTAAAAAAAGGTGATTCTTTACATAACAGTTGACTGTCTTGCGATTCTTCCATGATTTTTAAAGGTTTTGATATTTTGTTAATCACCGCTTATAGGGTTCCGTACCCAAAGAGTAAAACGGGACCCTGTTACTAAGACTCCGCTATTCGTCTATCTGTCCATCTGTCACCGGACTGTATCTCATGAACCGTGATAGTCCTCGGTGGGCGAGTCCGACTCGCACTTGTCCGGTTTTTTTTAAGCCAGGCAATGTTGGGCACAGTAGGCAATGTTGAGGAAGTTGACGTGGGTATATTTTCCTCATTTGTCCCTCTCACACCTACGTGTTAGAAAGAGAAACTAACATAGACCTCTTTAATACTGTATCATCAATTCTGTATTCTATCATAAATATGTCATTTTTACAAGTCGTCATATTTATTTATAATAACACTTCGAGGCAATATGAATTATTATGAATACAGATTAAATAATTATAAAAAGTATTACTAATTTATATATGATTCAAAATTGGTGTTTAATAATACTGATATTATCGAGTCAAATAAATACAAAGAAATAAATCATAATTTGTTTTTACTATAGTATGAATTTTCTCAAAAGTTTTTTTCGCCTAAGACCGTAAAATGTGAAACAAAAGCCATTGTTTCTTTTGTGCAAGCGGTCGGCTCCCGTGTGGAGCGCGTGGTAAAGCAACAATGGCGTTTCAAAAGCGGCTGTATCGTGGTGGTTATAAGGTTCAAATCTATGTAATAATATGAACGCTTGCCCACATTGAGATGGTCGATCGTCCTACATTACCAAAACATGTTACATGTACTTAGATTTGAACCTTAAAGCCACCACGATACAGCTGCTTTTTAAACGAAATTGTGGCTTTGACCCGCGTTTAAAGGGCCATATGTACTGTAAAACGCTGTACGATACATGTGCGAATAGGTAATTCGCAACTCGTGTCGATTTAAAACACTCCCTTCGGTCGTGTTTTAATTTATCGCTACTCGTTTCGTATTTCCTATTTTTCGCACTTGTATCGTAATGTACTATTATTTGACAGATTAGGGGCTTAGGCGTAAAAATCAAATAAATACAAAGCACGCACGTACGCAAAAAATTTGAGAAAATTCATACCATACCTTATTGATTGTTTTGTGTAAGTCATATATCTTAAAAATCTCTTCGAAAAGACTTTTCGAAGTTCGGGTTTTCCATTTTACCTAATAGGCGTATTTTTAAATAACTAATAGTTTAGAATTTTAGCTTAATGCTATTAAAAATACTAGGCATCAGTTATATATTTTCCTATAACTTTAAATATGTACAGTATAATGTACACTTCATAATTTAATAATCTCCTAACGGATTTTTTTTAGCGGATGATTTTAAAACTTTGATAAAAGCGCCATCTATGGATTAGTGTCAACACGATTTTAACATACTCAGTAGCGACATCTCTGAATATGTTTGTAAGGTTAGGTTTCTATGCCTACCCTCGTCCCAATGTTCATTACTTTGTACACTGAGTTTAAATGTATTTTTCTCTAATTAATTGCGTGAACGAAAAATACTGAACCCAATTTACTATACAAGTATAGTAAATTGGGTATACTTTATGACTTTATGACTACACTCCATAAGTCAATATATACATCTCTATTGGGCACTATCCAGCAGTTAACCGAAATTCATTCTACGATCCGCCTCAGCTGACAAACTGTGAAAGTGCCACCAGAAAAGACTTATTTTTATAAGAATTTGATATCTAAGTGGCACTTACACTATAATTTACGGCCTCTCATAGTTCATGAAATACCATTGTATATGGCACGTAACTTAAAATATATAATGCCAGAGATTACATACGCATACATAATACCTGCACTGTATTTTGATAACAGCGCCATCTGTGAAGTAGTGGCGTTACTCGTCGGAGTTGTCACGCTGATACCTGCAGTGCAGTTTTTGATAAGGTGCCATCTCTGGACGAGTAGTATTTTTATTATTCACGCTTCGTTTGATACCTGCAGTGCAGTTTTAAGTAAAGCGCCATATCTCTGGACGAGTAGCGTTACTCGTTGGGAGTTCTCACTTCGGCTGGTATCTGAAGTTTGATAACAGCGCCATCTATGAATGAGTGGCGTTACTCGTTGGAGTTCTCGCTGTCCCGCAGCGCCACCATGTCGGGCAGTTTGTAGTGCTGCATGTGGTATGGCGGCTCCGGGCTGGAGCAGGGGCGCGGGGCCTGAAGCATTGGGTTGAGTTACTAAACGACATCTGGGAATTTCTAATTTAAGTTTTACATCCATATTTTGTGTTAGAATCAAAGAGAATTTGAAATAGAGGCACTGATATGTGTTAAATTTGTTAAATATCAAAAGGTGGCGCCATCTAATAGATCAAAGGCCAAAGGTATGTTCGACATCGTTTCGACTTCGAGCGATGGCGCCATAACCTTCAGGTTGTGCCCGGTAAGTTGGCGCCACTTTTTGACAACAAAATTTTAAAGTGCATTTTAGACGTACGTTCGTGATTTTTTTCTAACGAGCGAAAGTCAAAAACTCTGGATTCGAATCGATACAAGCCCTCGAGAAAGGACTCAAGAATTCTTGATATTTAACAAATTTAACACATATCAGTGAAAGAATAAGGATCAAAGTCAAATGGCGTTCTAAAAGTTTTAATCATGTGTCGAAAGATGGTAGTAAAACGTAGCTACAAAATTTTCTTTGACAATACCCTCTATTTCAGATTCTCTTTGGTTAGAATTAATTTTTACTCAGAATCACAATAGTTTTCCATTTTTAGTGAGAAAAAAATATCTTTATTTTTCACTGTACACATGTTATACAATCCAATGGCTCCTCTAGACGATGGCCCTACGTACGCCAGTCCAAGTGTCACATTTATGCGTTAGAGGGAGCAAGTGATATTGCTATCTCATGCCACCGCATAACTTCGTCCCTTAGACTGGCCTACGCTGGGCCATCGTCTAGAGCCCTAATATTTTTAGTAATGTATTATGTTATGTTGTTTACCATTGTACTGCGTCCCCGTCGCCTTTGTGGTAGGATTCCTTTTCTCGCCATAAAGAAACTGAAAGGAACAAGTTCATAAAAAACAATGCCATTCCGAGATACTGTGGCGCACTTATTCATCTGGTGTCAGTTAGCGGTGCTGATAAATCTACTACTTGAAGTTAGACGTCGACTACGAAAGACTTGAGTTTTGGTAAGAAAACTGATGTATGCGTACTACTACTCTTTCTTTACTTATATTTCTCTATTTATTTATTTTATTTATTTTATTATTAAATATGTTTACATGACATTACAGTTGAACCAATGCGTCACGAAACTTAAACTAACTAATAATTATAAAACAATAATGGCACATTAACAAATTAAATTGGGACAGTTGAGCACCTAGCATCCATCGCCTCACAGAATCTCAAGCATTCACTATACACTGCCGCCCATCGCCAAGCAAATAGATCGCATTCAGGCGTCGATGCCAGGAGCGCATTGAGCAGTGAGAGATGATATGGTATCTATGATAAAGAGTAGGAGCTGGAGGCATTCTGCACCGTGCAGTCCACATGGCTCATGAGTGGATAAAATGGGGACAAAGTACATGTGGTTGCGATCCTCAGCAATGAGGAAATAAGAAGATAGCTAGAAATCTTACCGTATCGTAGATATGGGTATGTTGAACTGATGCGACACCGTCTGGAAGGTAAGTCCTCGACTGACGCAATCTGCGGCCTGCCGCAGCACCACTTCGCTGCGCCGGATGCGTTTGTTGATGTTGATGTATTCAGTCTGGTGGGTTTGTTGCTGCTGTTGCTGAGGGCAAAGAATAGTGAGATATTTATGTAGGATTTACCAGTTTTTTTTGCAGTTTTTCAGCCGACTCGCAAGGTTGCCTGTCCTGCTCGCTCCTAAATGCCGGCTCGCGAAGTCGCGAAAGTCGCTCAATATGACCAATACTTTATAACTCGGTACCGACTGACATAAAGGAATCAAAAAGTGACACAACATTCAACAAAAAGCTGAAAATGAAATCATTACTTCTAGAACATGCTTATTATTAAATTGACGAATTTATATTATCCATGCAAAACAACCATTGATTCAACATAACGTACTGAATGGGGTCCTAGTCCTAACTTATAATATAACATGTTGTTTTATGTTATATTCGTAACTAATTATTGTTAATAATAATTTTATTTGTAAAAATCTAATGACATGTAAAATGTATTTATTTTACCAATAAAATCTGTACATCTGTATAGTTGCATTAGCTGGCTGTCCGCTGGAGCGGAGAGCGAGATAAATATCTAAATAGCATTGCATAAAATCGCGCTCCTTTTTGACTATTGGTGGATTAACTTGCACACAGCTGCCTCTCGCTCTGTTCCAGTGGACAGCGAGCCTTACATTTTTATTGTTGAAAACTATCTCAAATCCGACTGCTTTTTATATGAAATTATGAATAGTTTGTAAATAGTAGATTGTTAACCAAGGGATGAAAGGCACTCATCTCTGCCGAGGTAGTTTGGCGCTCGAATGCGTGAGAGCGTCAATAGTCCGAGGCTGAAATTATGCCTTTCACCCATACCCTCTACTTTTTATTTCGAATACGAGGAGAATAAAATACATGTGTTTTTTTTTAAACATGACTAAGTATAATTTTTATAGAATTTTTGAGGGTACTTTCAATTAACCATCTAGGTAAAAGTATCGTTATTTACTTTGGAGCAGGCTAACTGGAACCAAAATAATTCAAAAGGCTACCCATGAGCTCCATCATCCGGCATATGGAGATCAAAAAAGCTCTTGAGTAGCTGACGGTCTTTCCTAAGGAGGGCTGAACTACACAAAAGATCCCTAACACATCCTTTTAAAACCATATTTCAATTGCTTATCGTAAAAAAATGAAAAAACCGTACTTGGAAAGTAAAATGGTCTAGTGCAGAAACGTATCACTTTCTGCACACTTTTTAGAACAACAATGAGTCTCTTTCAGAGCATGAGTAATGAATACTAATTGCTCTAATTAGTCTCTTTGCAATTAAATACGAAATATAAATGAGTAAGTATTGTATTGTATTGTATTCGGGCGATTTTTCCGCAACTCGACGACTTGCGCCTATTTTAGTAAGTATTAATTACCTACTTTGTTGGAGGAATATAATAAATATGAGATGACATATAACATACATAAAATTATTTGATTTAATTTTATTAATACACAGTGAAACCTGGATAAGCAAATTTCTTTTGGAGCTGCAAATAACCTCCAGAGCAGGGTTCCATAATGTAAGTACATTAGAATAGTAGATCCACTCACCCTATTGTTTTCCCCAACATGTATGACATTGACAGCAGGGTATATCTTCTGGCCTGGCGCCACCTCCACGTACGGTGCCGCTGACGCCTGGATTTGAACTGGCTGTAACACAGATCATTTCACAATTAATCCAAGATTCCGTAGGGTGCGTCCGTTCATTACGTAAGGCGTTTTTGACCCCCCCCCCCCCTGGAGAGATGTCGTAAGATTTGTCTCGGCCCCTTTACCCCTCCATTAGTCTCACGTTAGATCTTGTTTTTGACGGTGTGGGACTGGGAATGCTATTACGTAATTTACGCATCGTCCTCCCGGGCCTAAGGTGAGCCCATTTGTGGGGGCATATGGGACTCACCTCCCGGCACTTTCCGCTAAGAAAGAGGGGGAGGTACCTATTCAACCTATCCACTAACCCACAACGCCGTTTGCCACAATGCGCCATTTTCAAAATTTGTATTTTTTGTATACATAAATGTGTTGTATTTAATTTTAAAAAAATAACAAAGAAGTATTGTGCCATATATCGGCTTATTAAAGCCTAAATCCATGTTTTTTTTATTCATTTGATTGTCTCACATTTTTACTTTTTTTTTAATACCACGTCGGTGGCAAACAAGCATACGGCCCGCCTGATGGTAAGCAGTCACCGCAGCCTATGGACGCCTGCAGCTCCAGGGGTGTTAAGTGCGCGTTGCCGACCCTTTAAAAACCTGTACACTCCTTTTTTGAAGAACCCCATACTGTATACCCTCGGGAAAACCTCGACTGACTGAAAACTGAAACTCTGCTGTTTGTCCGAAAATACGCGGTATTTGCTGAAAGTCCCCCTCTCCCCCATCTGAATTAGATAGATTCGGCTTACTCACATCCCGCCCTTGATCCCTTACGTTACGTACTATTAATGGACGCCCCCTCACCAAAAACCAATAAGATTGGTTCGGAACACGTGGCGGTCACAAGAATTATAATTATTAATATTGAATTCAAGTATTTTCCTGGTAAATAACTGAGTCTACATAATATACCTAAAACCTAAGGCATGTTTACTTTTAACATTGTGCCTAATTGTGCTGGTGGTTCGTCTCGCATGTCGTAAGTGTGGTCTGTCTGGTCCGGTCTCTCGTCCGTCGTACTGGCTGCACGTTGGTCGCATTCTCTCACTAGATGTCACGGACCTGGTGTATGATGAAGGCTGGTGGTTCGTCTCGCGTGTCGGAAGTGTGGTCTGTCTGGTCCAGCCTCTAGTCCGTCGTACTGGCTGCACGTTGGTCTCATTCTTTCACTAGATGCCTGGTGTATGATGAAGGCTGGTGGTTCGTCGTAAGTGTGGCCTGTCTGGTCCGGTCTCTCGTCCGTCGTACTGGCTACACGTTGGTCTCGATGGGCTACTGACCTGGTGTATGATGAAGGCTGGCGGCTCGTCTCGCGTGTCGTATGTGTGGTCTGTCTGCTCCGGTCTCTCGTCAGGAGAGTCGTACTGGCACTGCACGTTTGCGATCGGGAAATCTGAAACAAATAACGACGTATCGTAGGTGTAACATGTTAGATTTATTTTCTTGGCCCTGCCCCACAGTTGAATGCACACATGGCATCAACACCCGAATGGTGATGTTGGTCAACAACGACCTTGGCGATGGGTGGCTGTGAGAAATGAATGTCTCCGATTCTGTGAGGTGGCGGATGTGAGGCCTACATCTATGAAAATGTGATTATTGCGTATAATTTGTAATGTGTAGTAACCCTATTTAAAAACCTTTCCTGCCGAAGATCGGGCAAAGTGGAGAAGATTAAGTAGGAAAGCGGACCCTGGCGCTAGGCCGGGAAAACGCTAGGTTGAAGAAGAAGAAGAAGTAACCCTATTTGTAATCATTTGCATGTCCAATATGTCTTCGCCGAATACTCGAAACACCGGCTTAAAATCGCTAATTTCAAGAGCCATGAACGTTATGGCCATGGGGGGCCAGCGCCCGGCTTTTATATAGGTAACCATTGGCGTCGCGTTTGGTGGATGCCACGGGTAACCAAGGGGCTGGTCAGTATTTTGCCCAAAGAATTACATCGCCATTCAACGGGGACATGCGGCCTGCTGGGCACACTGCCTGCTGGCAGCGAGTTAGAGGATGTTTTTTATTTGTAGGGTTTTTTTGTTGTATACTTTTAGAGTATGTTGACGAAGCCTGTTGCAGATTTTACCATTGTATTGTATTGTGATGAAGCCTGTAGCTGATTATGTGTTCACCAGACGAAGCCTGCGTTGCGGTTATAGAACTATGGTCCCTGAATAAGTATTATTTATTTGTTGATTTATTTATTTAAACTTTATTGCACACATAAAGAAAAATGTACAAATGACGAACTTAATGCCAAAAGGCATTCTCTACCAGTCAACCATTGGGTCAAATAGAGACATTTGTGCATATGTTGGTGCAGGAAAAAATAATAACAATAAACGTGAAGTCAAATAATATTAAAAATATATAAATAGTTAAATACTACTACTTATATAATGTATAAAAGATAGACTAATAAATAATAAATAAATAAATATTATAGGACATTATTACACAAATTGACTAAGTCCCACAGTAAGCTCAATAAGGCTTATACATATACATGATGGTGAACTTTATTTAAGTTCTTCTGACAGAAGATGCTTGCGAAGTAGTCGTTTGAAAGCGGGTTTGCTTGGGGCTTGTCGAATAAAGAGAGGGAGGGAATTCCAGAGACGGATTGCCTCAACGGCGAAAGAGTTAGACATAAAACCAGTACGTTGAGAAGGAATCCAGAGTTTGAGAGAACAGGAGGAACGGAGTTCACATCCTGGACGGGGGGTGATGAAAGTGAATTTACGTTTAAGATAACCAGGAGAGGAAGGCTCGAACAAAATGGAGAATAAAATACTCAGGATTCTAAGGGACCTACGACGACGGAGGGGGAGCCAATTATTATTATTCCAAGAAACGATGGATTTATTGTTTTTTAGCGTTGTCCCATTATTTTGCTGCTAAAGGAGCTAATATTAACCCTTTTCCACGCATAGTACGATATGTCAACCACATACGCGCCAATAGAATCAACCTTAGCAATTTGACGATTGGTCTGGCCTCGTGGGTAGTGACCCTGCCTATGAAGCCGATGGTCCCGGGTTCAAATCCTGGTAAGGGCATTTATTCGTGTGATGAGCATGGATATTTGTTCCTGAGTCATGGGTGTTTTCTATGTATTTAAGTACCTATTTATATATTATATATATCGTTGTCTAAGTACCCTCAACACAAGCCTTATTGAGCTTACTGTGGGACTTAGTCAATTTATGTAACAATGTCCTATAATATTTATTTATTTATTTATTAAAAAAATAATAATAAAAAAAAAAAAAAAAACCATGTAAGGTTCGAATTTGATTGGTTTTTCGCAAAATGTTACTTGTCTGCAAATGAATCATTAATATAAATTAATTAGGGACAGCAACGCGCATGTAACTCCTCTGGAATTGCAGGCGTACATAGGCTACGGAGACTGCTTACCATCAGGCAGGCCGTATGCTTGTTTGCCACCGACGTAGAAAAAAAAAAGAGAATATATTTGGATTATTTGGGAAAAGCTTGTAAATTGGTGCGGCCTGGAAAAGGGCCCCTTAGCTTAACCCTTTAACCGTATTGTAAGGGCTCCTTAACACGGTGCGAGAACTATCACATTGCGGTATATATCACAGTGCTCACTCCATACAACGGTTTTGTTACCAAAATACTATTATTTTCGTAGTCTACATCTAGCGTCAAGTAGCGGAACCCTCAGTACTGCTACTTGACAATAGATGTCGCGGCAAACAAAAAGTCTGATGCTCAACGATTTTCAGCTAATATTATAACCAGAGTAAGCGTAGGAGTTGAAAATAGAGTTCTGGTTACTCTAGTTTTAATATTAGCGGAAACTCGTTGAGCATCAGACTTTTTGTTTGCCGCGATGTCTATTGTCGTCGAAAATAATAGTATCTTTGGTAACAAAACCGTTGTATTGAGTGAGCACTGTTGGTCTTCTTAATTCTCTTTGCCCATTTTCACATTCACGTACCTGTTTTCTTAAGATTACAATTTTCGAGGTTAGCTTCCAAAGAACTAGTGATTATATCTTACCATAGAGAAATAAGTAAGCATAGAGTGCTCACTCCATACATCAGTTTAATGAAAATTGTTGAGCTTTAACTTTTCGTTCGTCGCGACATCTGTGGCCTTACTGAAGTATCAATGTACTCTCAAAAACCAGTAGTTGGCACCTGATCTGGTCGTCAATGGCTTCAAGGCCATAAGATTGAAATTTGAGTGTTCCAAACATTTTACGGAACTACCTTAGATGGGGTTACCTGATAGAATCGGAGAATAAAACACGAAGTAGACGACAAAAACATTTTATTACCCCGATTACAACCACCCCTTACCCTAAAATGGCGATAATTCGATATTTCCTATCAATAAATACGTTTATAAATAATTAAGTCCATACAAATACGTTTTAGTCAAACATTTCATTTTTATACACAAGGTTCAAAGAGACGAGTACTTAAATAATAAAAACTTAATTACAACTAGATGGCGCCACCTTGGCAAATCTTAGCGCAACGCCATCTAGTGAGCTCTCCTATACATTTCGCGTCGAACAATGGTCCAGCTGACAGTTCATTTTTATCTGGAGTACCTAACTGTCACATAAAAAGTTTTTGTAAATTTTTCGTAAGTGTAACACATAATTATTTAGAAATGTAACATTTAAATACATACGGTAAAAGTATATTTCTTTAATATACACCGTGTTTTTATTGAATTCCGTTAACTTCGGGGTATTGTTAAGTACGTTTAAGGAAACTACATGACATAGTTATTTTCCAAAAAAAAAATATTTTTAATATTTTTTTAAAATATTTTTTGTTATAAAAAGTAATTAAATAATGCATATAGCGTTGTTGTTGCACGGGCATTACATTTATCTCAATCAAACAATTGAAAATTGTGACATGTCAATGTCATTTCGAACATCGATCGTCCGAGATAGTACTTACGTTTAGTAGCAAATGTATTAACCCGTACTAAACACTAATCAATATGTGAACGGACCCTAAGGTAAGTGTACACACTCGTAAGGGCTTTATAAGATAAAAATAAAATATTGATTATCTCCGAAATGGAGTTAATTAGAATACCGGTGTCTTTGAGAAAGTTACTTAATTTAAGCTCAGGAATGCACCCTTGAAATTAACGCAAATCAAAAAAAAACACGGTGTATATTTTTAAACTAAGCCTATCTAAGAGAGACTTGATAGAACTGTCATGTTATACCATTTGACGCGATATGTATAGTTTTAAATGTTGAATTATTATTACACTGGACATATCGCTAGTATTTTGGTAAAAAAAAAAGTTTTTTGAAATAGACTTTTAATTTTAAAGAAGCATAATTAGACCAATATTTGTAGTCAGACCAAGATAAGTTGGCAACGATATGGATAGCCCAGACGGTGCATGTGTTAAGTGAACGTCACAATTTCATAGAAGTTTGACGTTTAAATAACACGTGCAACGTCTGGGCTAAATAAATTGCTGCCAACTTAGCATGGTCTGACTCTAGATATTACGTGCGGCAAGAACTACATTTTAGGAGGAAAAAAACGAAATATGCCAGCGACATCTGTTTTCGTAAGTAGCAAGATACCACAGATTTTATTTCTTTTTAATACATAGAGAAATAAGAAGTAAAAGAGTGCTCACTCCATGCATCAGTTTTGGTACCAAAACGCTTATTATTTTCGCAGTCGACATCTAGCATCGAGTAGCGGAACTCTCAGTACTGCTACTCGACAATAGATATCGCGGCAAACAAAAGTCTAATGCTCAACGATTTTCAGCGAATATTATAACCAGAGTAAGCGTAGGTGTTCCGGAGAAAATAGAGTTCCGGTTACTCTGGTTATAATATTAGCGGAAAATCGTTGAGCATTAAACTTTTTGTTTGCCGCGACATCTATTGTAGAGTAGCAGTACTGAGAGTTCCGCTACTTGACGCTAGATGTAGATTACGAAAATAATAGTATTTTTGTTAACAAAACCGTTATATATATGGAGTGAGCACTCTTGGTCTTCTTAATTCTGTTTGAATTTACTCAATAATTCGAGTTAGCTATTAACATTTTGACCGCCAAGACTATTTATGTAACACGCAATAGCAAACTTTATTAAAATGGAATTAGGTCCAATTTATACTGTAATCGTTGCCGATTATGGCCGGTGGCGGTGAAAGTTAACTCTTCAAGTGGCATATGTCATTTCTGGAATTTTGATTTTATTTTTTTGATGAAATATCAAATCTAAATGACGTAATCGGTCGATAGCCGACGGTCTCTCCTAGGGAAAAAAAGTACCTTTTACATTTACAACGTACTTTTGCGTTGTTTCAAAAGAATTATTAATAACGTTGATGTATTTTTAATACGCAAGGGACCTTTTTCTGCTTTGTAAACATGTAAAAATATAAAACTGATAAAATGGTTTTAGGTAAGTCAGAAATGAAGCTGAAAATCAGTTTTAGCTATAATTATAGCTGCTCGGAAAGTAAAATAATTTTAGAAATACCACATTTTTTTCTGCTTAAACACAATTTAACTGTATAAATTCACTGTATTTTATTGATCATACATATACTTTTTTTTATAGATAGACATATCCTTATTTTAATAAAATAAACTAATGTAGTAAATAAAAATACCTTAAAATACAATAAAATGAAACTATAAGTTGACAACAAATAAAAAACTAAAAACTAATCAACAAATAATATTATGTTGGATAATCCTTTGGATGTTCTATTTGGCTTTATAGGAACTTAACATTTGGTAAATACAAAAAAAAATTGTATTAGACGTGTAGTCTAAGAAAAAATCGTCACCCGTGTTTAACAACTGAACAAAATGGCGCTGTCTCGTGTTGTAGTCATTGATTTTCCAAAATGTTATAGGGAGCGTGCATGAACTGTAGGAGGCAGCACAGGAGCCGTCAGATTTTTGGCGCGAGGCGTAAATGTGATGTTTATTGTTCCGATGTAGCCCACAAGATGGCAGAACCTACTATGCACAAGAAAACACGTGACGTGTAAATGTACACGTTTATGGTTCCGATTCAGGCCACAAGATGGCAGACCCTCCAACGCGCACGGTCCCTATTCCCAAAAGTTATCGCATAATGCACGGAGCTACACAGCGCTGTATACATTTAGTTGTCAATTTCGAAGCAAGAATTGTGACAGTCCATATCAAAAGGGACCTTATGGCGGGATTACGCCGTTATTAGCGACGCGCCAATACTAATGCGGTACTACGTGACGTAAGCGCCAACCGCCATAAGGTCCCTTTTGAAATGGACTGTCACAATTGGTCATCGACTTTACACATCTATTAAAACCAATGAATCTATGGGTAAGTAAATGTTGTTAGGTCAGTCAGAGTGATATCAAATACTAAGGAGTTCAAAGAAAGAACAAATAAAAAGCATAGGAATGAAAGTACGCATTAAATTTTAAATAAACGATTTTTAGTTATCTGTAGTGGGTATAAAGAAAGTAAGTTACTTAAATACAGAACGTAACTGAACGAAAAGCAATTACTCAAACCCGTTAACGTTTAGGTCATTCTGAGCAACATTTACTATGGGACCAACCACGGAATTGCGAAAAAAAATTACTCTCCCAAAAATCCCATACTAAATGAGACTTAACGCAAACGCGTACGTCACGTTTCGCTGTCGAATAAATTACTAGGGGTACTGAACGTAAAACAATTACTTATGCAAACCCGTTAACATTTAGGTCATACTGAGCATCTTTTACTATGGGACCAACCACGAAATTGCGAAAAAAATGAACTGTCCCATAGGATATTTCAACATCAGACCAGCAAAATGTATGAAACAGCCAATTTCTTTCCGCAATTCCGTGGTTGGTCCCATAGTAAAGTTGCTCAGAATGACCTAAACGTTAACGGGTTTGCGTAATTGTTTAACGTTCAGTTACATACTATAAATCTTACTATTTGATATATATATATATATATATTTGTAGTTTAAATGAATAAGTACGGTCAGGTCTGAAAATATCGATACGGACAAAGTGCCAAAAATATGTATGCAACTACCCTAATATATGGGCCATAGCAGTCGTGTATACATATTTTTGGCACTTCGATCGTGTCGATGTTTTCAAAAATGAAGTATATTATTCGAATGTCATTAATTCAACCTTTTTGAACACAGAACACCCACATACAATTTCAATTTTACAAATGTTACCAGTCCGGGAGTGAACCCAGAATATGACTTAGTTGATTATTTTGACAGTACATATGGTGCTACTTTCCCGCACACGTGCGGGAATGAGCACTTTCCGTGCATATGTCGAAACTTTAAAGAGCCATATGTACTGTAAAACGTACGATACACGTGGGAATAGGTAATTCCCAACTCGTGTCGATTTTAATTTATCACGACTCGTTGCGAAATTCCTACTTTCAGCACTTGTATCGCAAATAACGTTTACACTCAGCAGTGAAATTAAAATAAATATGAAATTGATTATATAGGAATAATTGAAAAATTCACAACTAATTTTAAGTAAGTACTTACTGATTCAACTAACCACAAATTAATAACCACTAAGATTAAAATAGCTGTTCTCCACTAAAAATATGGCGAAAATAAGTTCAGTCCTAATATAAATAATCCTAGATTAGACTAGACCAATATTTTAAGTACACGATGTGACTAATACATTTTCTGTTTCAACGAAACGCCAATATTGATATATTTATTTAACAGCTGTTACAGTACCAAAGAGAATTAAGAAGACCAAGATTAGAATGCTCACTCCATACAACGGTTTTGTTACCAAAAATACTATTATTTTCGCAGTCGACATCTAGCTTCGAGTAGCGGTACTCTCAGTACTGCTACACGACAATAGATGTCGCGGCAAACAAAAAGTCTAATGCTCAACGATTTTCCGCTAATATTATAACCAGAGTAAGCGTGGCAGAAAATCGCTGAGCATTAGACTTTTTGATTGCCGCGATATCTATTGTAGAGTAGCAGTACTGAGAGTTCCGCTACTCGATGCTAGATGTCGACTACGAAAATAATAAGCGTTTTGGTACCAAAACTGATGTATGGAGTGAGCACTCTATGTACTTCTTATTTCTCTATGACAGTACCAATATTAGGGGATATTACGCAAAACTCTGCGTAGGGGGCGCCACTAGCCTATACTGAGGACCTACCGCGAAACACGATAGTCAAAACTTCGTTATATGCCTCTCTATCACTCTTGCGTATTCGAGTGAAACGGATATAAGATTTGGCGCTTCAAGAAAGACATAAATACATCCATTTCTTAGCACAAGATTAACTTTGATTTTAACGCCATCTACTGGTACTGTATTGAAATCTTACTTTAGAAGTGTAAGTTACTCCAACTTTGCCCGTTTTTGTTTAACTTTGCCATAAGGATATTTACATAAATATTTTTTTTGCCAACACACATAGTTTTAATTACAAAATTGTACAAATAAAATTAGACTTAAATAGACCGGGATATGAGCTAACCGTAAATCATTCAAAACTGTTATAAATATAAGTAATTCAATTTATACGGTAATAATCTAATAATACAAATGAACCAATACTACTTTGAATGAAACATTTTTTATTACTATTTACTTCGTTAAAAAGTAAGATTAAAAAACTTCATGAAGGTAAAGTTGGAAAATATTAAGATCTCCTCGAATTCAGTAGATGCCTATAAACAAAATAGATGGCTATTTTCAGAAATAATAATTACCTTACATCGACTTAGAATTATATCAATATATCTATTCATATAGAATCTTAGGTTACATTATAATAATTAACTTTGGCTCTTATGTTATATAGTTTGTCCCTGTAAATACATATTATAGTAGAAGTCTTTGCCTGGTATAATACCTTGAAGTAAATAAAACATGTTTTATGTTAAGAGCTGCTTGATGACTCATTATGTTTATATTAATAGTCACATTAGACAATTTATACATAAATTCCTTCCTTTCTTATTATCGTAGTCCGTAATGGAAATATTCGAAATTAAGTAGGCATGTCGATAAAATTATTTTTTTTCTATAACTGGTTTCCTGTTTAGAATAACTCGACCGGATATTAATTTTATCCGATGCAAACTAGTGTTTAAATAACAGTCGGGTTAAAGATAGATAAAATAAAGACTAAGATAGACTGATAAAAGTATAGAACTTACGTGATTCTATCCCATTTCTCATCTCACTTCACCGATAGTACAGAGCAGTATTCATTCATCATAAACTTATGTCTACCAATTTTTATATCCATTTAAAATAAGTACGACTTAGATTAAGTACTTTAAAATAATATATCTATTTTTGGCAAAATTATTTAAGTACTTACATCGATATATATTCCTTAACAAAGTTCGCTGCAATACATTTAAAATAACCTTAATCTTGCAACTCGTGACTTAATACTTAGACTAAACTTTGTTCTATTCAAACATAAATTAAATTTAGTCTTAGGAAAATCTTGTTTTTAACGGTCATAATTCGAATAGCAACTTTGCCCACCTAAACGTGAGTTGAATTTAAAATGTCTTTTTATATATTGTGACCATTGTTAAACCATAACCAATTTACCATACCAGTATTCGGATTGTGAGACTTTGGTATTACTTTTAAATATATGATTAAATTCAGTATGAATATTTGGTACATTTTTTGGATAAAGACCTGTGAAATAAATAGTGTTTAAATAATCAAAATAAAATGTAGTTTACAATGCTTCGTCAAACCTTTCTGAGCGAGTCTCCGTCATCAAATCAAGCGGATCTAATATCTGTGTGGACCTGGCGCCGCGTCTACCTTTGGAAAACTGACTTTTTATGTCATACTTTTCCATCCAATTCCTTAAAGTCTTCCTCGGTACCCCGTATTTGTTAGAAGCAGCGTATACACTATATCCTTTCTTCACAGCTATCAGCGCGTCTCGAAGGTGCTGGGATGAATACTGTTTATAGCTTTTTTCTTGGAAAACGTCCGTTTCTATGTTGACTATAGCATTAGGTCTCCGTCCGACTATTCGGGGCCTGGCGTGAATATTGAGAGGTATCCCGTGGTCCATGTCAATGAAGTGCCGCGTCACAATTTCCGTGGATGTCCGTACACCTGCAACAAGCCAGGAAAAGTGCCCATTAGTGTTTAGTTTGGGAGAGAGCTGAAAGAAATGGGCGGCTTTTCCTGGCTTCCTACAGGGCGGGGGCGAGGAAAAGTAGCACCAAATTTACATTAAATGTTTAATATTACCTTCATGCAAAATGTTGGAACCTCATCAAATTAGAAAATTTTTCGCTCGTTCTCTTTTTATAAAAATTATAAAATTCAAAGTCGAATCCCGGTATTCTAACACTAAGTTTGTAGTTAGGTAAGTACTGCTATATAAAAAAAATGAATGCAAAAGAAATGAATGAACAATGAAATCTTTATAGTTACAGTTCCGAACCTCATCAAGAGTACATATATTATGAAATAAATCAAAAGATTTTCAAATGTATGAGAAGAAATTTAGTTAGGTTTGTAATTTTTTCCTATTTTTATTTTACAGCCTGTCTTTCTTTTATAGAAATAATTTAAAAAAAAAAACACATAACTAATGTTTTTATCAAATAAAAGTAATTCGTTGTTTGTATACTGTATAGTAAAACTGAATTTACTATTGACCAATAAAATACAGTTTAATTTTATATAAGTTTATTTCATAACTCCCGTAATATAGCAAAACTGGTACAATCATTTCCATATAATAGATAGTATATAATAATACGAATATTACACATGCGAATTGAATAAACTAGTCTATTTTTAGTAAACCAAAACATACCGAAATATAATTTTATGACGTTGTTAAGTTCTCGTTATTCGTAACATTTTATTTTTCATGTACTTAATTCTTTTATTTTTGGTATGGGTTTTTTCCCAAAATGTTCTTTGCGGCTGTTAATTTAACTTAATACTTCAGCATTACTGAAAACAGACTTTCCTTATCCAATTTGCCTGTATTTATTAATATAAATTCAACGGGCGGACATATTGTTTTTTATTAAATACAGAGATAACGAAACGACACATGAGATTGACGCATATTTTAATAAACATAAATATCAAGAAATCAATTTTCTATAACAATATGTCTCTATAATCTAAACACTCGTTTTATTAAAACAATAATAAGATAGAGAATCGGTGAAACGGTCATAGTTGTGGAAGTTAGCATAATAAACCCTTAATTTATAAAATTTCGCAAACTTCTGTTAATTTTTGTCTCGTTTTAACGAACACAAATCTCAAAATGGAGATTGACTTAAATTATCATCAGCGGCATATTTTAAATTTGACAGCCATTTATTGCCCTTGAACTACATCACCCGACACGACATGACACATAGAGATGCTCATGAGTCGGCAAAAGGTTGTTCTTGAGGGGATATTTACACAAAAGATCCCAATGTTTCGAAGTATCCGCAGGGCCCCCGAAACAATAAGATAAGATTAGATAGTTTTGACAGACGTTTATGAATAATGACAAATGTTAATTAGGTACCAAATAGTTTTTTAACTACTTAAATGACATACAAAAAGTAAACTGGCTATTTTTGGTCACGTGGTGTCAATACAACATGAGCCTTCATAATTGTTAACTTCCAAATCCCTGTCCGAATCACTATTTAAGTACAATCTCAACTAAGCAAAAACATAACGACAACTCAATCATACATGGAAAATGTACGCACGTCAAAAAATTGACAATTAAGAACAAAAATATGTATACAGTACACACTGCCTCATCAGTTAGTTGTATAAGTTCATACATATTTTAATAACAAAACTTCCGTGGGACTCGGACATATTAAGTATTTTAAAACGAGTCTGTCAAGATTTTTATGCAGAAAATTGCTCTTCACGTTCCGTTATTTAACGAGGAGCTTCAATAAGATCCACACGCATTGGCTGACCGACGTGAGTAACCCATTTAAATTTAATACATTTAATAAGTGTATACATACTTTTGCGCTCGGCCGAACAAGCAGCAAAATTTACAAAATGAAACTAATACTGCTTACAACATTTAATACGTCAATATATTAGATTAATGATGACATTATTATATAAACCAAACGGTTGTTTATTTTCATATAAATTCATGTCGTTCAATTAATCTAAAATGGAATCGATGAGTCTTAAAAGATGAATAATTTATTGCCAGAAAAAGTGTCTTCTAAAATTGCAATAAGTATGTCCTCAATAAAATACGAGTAACTAACGAGGGTGGATTGTATTGGTTGTACAATGTTTGTACACCTGGGCAAAGTTGTAAAAAAAGAAGTACAAACGTCTTACGAATTGTAACTTTGCCCAGTCAATAAATGTGCAACCTATGGTTTTTCCGTAGATTTCTTTCTCTCTGTGTCTAAAACCCAATGTCCGAATTGAAAAAAAAAATAGTAATAATGCATACCATTAAAAGTCATATTTTTGTTTTATCCAGCAACAAATAATTCACTTAGAAGACAAAACGATTCTTATTTATTATTATTAAGTTCAGTATACAATAATAGTATATATATCTACAGTAGCACTTACATACTATATATTATGTATATTTAGTTATACACTAGTAGGCACTTCATGGATTTGGGCAGTTTTATATTTGCAATATACTAGCGAAGGTTTAATAAGTTTTATGTCAGTTATGTCTAAGTGTTCATCAGAATAGATAATAGTACTTATAAGTACTTAATATTTATTTCATAAAATTCTCCCATGTTGAGAAATTTATTCATTATACAGATAAAAGATTATAGGTCAACTGAAAGATGTAGGAAGAGATTGTAAGAAATGCGAATTTAGAATTACATATAATAGAACATAGTAGGATAATATTTGTAATATTGTTCTGTAAATACTTTTATTTATGAATTCATTGTAATATTAAGATACAGAGATCCCAAACATAATTGGAACAGTTAAGCGCGCGGTTGTTTTATGTGATAAACGAACGCATGCGATCAACGGAATGTAGGAACAATATCAATGCGCTTACCGCTGCGTTTACCGCGTAAAATAATGTATGGTCTTTAGATAATCTGATGTGAAAAAGCGTGCTGCAAACGCATTGCGTTTAACGCTACGTTTATCGCATGCAACAATCGGACGCTTTAGAAGTAATAAAAAAATTACTTAGTCTCCTCAATCCTGGTGCCAAAGTTACGCTAGTTCATCGACATCATTGCAAATATAAAAGTGTCCAATTAAAACAAATTATTCAGAAACAAAACTAAGGCATTATATTTAATATAACTATCTGGAAATTAGGAACATAAAATTGTACTAAAGCCACTAAAATCACCAGTTAAAAACATGCTAAGATAAAAATTGGCTTTATATTTTAGCATTTTATTAACCTCTAGCGGCCCGGCCCAGCCCATCAGTCAAATTTGAACCAACAGTATTAAAAAAATGAATTGAATTTGTTTTGTAATATAGGAATGAAATGAGACAAAAGAAACACTGTTCCGTTGAACAATGAATTACATTTCATTTTAGGTAATTATAGTAATTAGTATGTACTAGAACTAGGACTTTGGGACGTTAGAGGATAGACTGGGATTTGCCAAAAACAATATGGCTATCAGATTGAAGGTCTGTAGGTATACTAGGTAAGGTATCATTACAGTTTTTGGTAGTAATTTTATTTGGCAATAGTACGTTTGAACTAAGTAGCAACATTCATTTACGTACAACACACGACCATAGCAAATGTAAAATATATTTCACGTCTTCAGGACCCATTTCTCGAACGGTATTAGACTAATATTATTAGTTCACGAACTGTCAAATCTAATACCATTCGAGAAATGGGCCTATGTTATCTTTTATTAGACGTATATAGTTCGATAAAATTTTTAATCAAGATCAACCAAAAAAATACATCTTTCTTCTCAAATTCTTTTTTATTTTTTTCGATTCCACGATATATTGTACGTAAAAGAAACAAGTATTCCACCGAGAAGTATTCGTTTAAAACTTATCGTTCAAGCCACAATGGAAATAATATTAAGTACATTATTTATTAAAACACAAATAAATTACAATTTATTGTAATAGTTTTAAGCCGTTCGTAATTTTGAAACACTCGTTTATGATTTTAGGGTTACAAAAAATATATTATTAAATCGTAACTTAATGCAATTTGGCGTAATGTGGACTAAAGATTACACTTGTAAAAGCCAAAATCCCTCATGATTTTGGTGTTGAAAATCCCCATTTGGTCAACAACCATAGTTACGAATAAAATTGCTATGGTTGGGATAAACTATTCTCATATAACATTCATTACTCATTTTCAATTTGAATCAAAGACAATTATAATTTACTCCAATACAGCCAAAACTAATAAGGCAACGTTTTTTTCAGCATGTCTCTATCCCTATTCAACAAAAATGCCTTAAAAGGCTTTTCGTCTTTAAATGTTCAGATATTTTTGACAACCCTAAAACCAATCCCAGGGCTGTCCCTTAACTCTATTCTAATTTCATTTTAAGTCTTTTCATTGTTAGTGGACGTTGTCCGAACAAGCACTCTTTTAAGTTTTTCTCAAAGGCCAATTTCATTAAATTTAAATACCTATAAATTTTATAATTAATTATTTCTAATCACAATTTTAACAAATAAAAATATCTTTTAATTGATAAAATTGCGCGCTTAATTAAAATTAAAATAAATAAAATATGCCTCAAATTTACCCTTTTCAAAAGTTACCCTAGGAAACTTCACTGGCAGAAATGGGTCAAAGTAACTCTTTGGGTTTTTATTGCGGGGTAAGTATGTTTTCTTTGGAATTAGGAATTACAATATAATTTTTATTTATTTAAAATAATATAATGAAATCTTTGCTTATTCTTTGGCAGTTAAAATTTTTAAAAGGTCGTATACACCTCAGTTTATATATTAAACCAATTCTTCTAAAATGGTCATGCAGTTTTCTATACAAAAGTCTGATTTTCAGACCTTATCCAACCGTGCCCAATTTGGACCGCTTATGGGCAATCATTACTAGTGCAAGCTTTTCAAAATATATGCTCTTGCACATAACCCCACATCATTAGATAGCATTAGCAGAACAATTTGTTATCCATTAAGTAACAATTTTGGTGGGCAAAGCAGCCTATAGTCTATGTAAATAGTAACTTTGCCCATGACTTTTAACAATGCAATAATTGCTAGTGACGCTCCAAACAAGTGAACAAACAGGTATTTTAAGCCATTTATAAAAAACTGCCTTCATTAAAAAAAAAACACGGTACAGCAGCGTTTTTTTGACTTTACGCAGAAACAATTTGTCTGTATTCACCGTTGTAAAGTTAATCCAATCTAGCAATATTTTGACCGACTATAGCTATCCTTACTCATGCACCGTCATATCAATAGCAGAATCATCTTTCTTCTCCCTATCATCATCACTAGAGACTCCTGGAAAGCTCAAAAAATGCTTTCCAAAATCCGTCTCTTCATAATCTTCCCCACTCTTTGCCTCTTCGAATTTTTCTAGTGGGAACTCAAATTTTTCTTCTTTCTGCTTCTTGCTATTTTCTACGAACTGCTTGAGTTGCTGCGGCATAGGGAAGGAGGATTTGATGTGGCATCGCTTCATCCAGTTGCGGAGGGATTTGCGCGGGACTTTGTGGGTTTGAGCGGCTCTGAAATTAAGAATAAAAAATTAGCCAGTCATATTTCATCATTTTCAGGTTTACACTATAAGCTTTTGTGAAAAAAACCTACAATTTTAAATCCCGACAGAGATATAATTTTTCAACGTTCTCTCAAAAAATAATCACTACAAAATCAAGATTTAAATTCTCCTAAAACAACAGGACATCGAAAATTGTAAGATTATACGGAACTCAAAGAAACCTTGTATAGTTTAATTAACACAATAATAATAAATTTCGAGTTTCGTACAAACTATTTTGACGTTTGTTAGCTAAACATCTCTCTCTCGGACTCTATATCGCCTTTAGACGGTGCAGCATGATTCCATTTTTATCACCTGTCACTATGTCCGTCACTTTCGCACTTACATACTTGTCAGAACGTGACAGGCATGGTGATAAGCGATAAAAATGCGACCGTGCTACCGCCCCAGGACGTTTTGTGGCTGGCTAATTTAAATCCCTAGGACACAAAGGAGACCACAGTTTTAAAAAACACATTCAGACTGGCCACTAAAAGTACTCACCTATAGATACTGCCTCCTTTCTTAACATCCATAAGCGCTGCCCACATAGCCTCATTCGAATACCGCCTATTCGGGTTAAACTTGCCCATCATCACCCTTTCCAAATCCTTCCGCGATAAACCAGAAGAACTTACTTCTTTCCCTTCCAAAAACTGATCCAAATCTGACTTCAATACGGTCTCCCCTATATCCACGTTTCTATCTTTAAAAATCGGAGGCCGTCCTCTTCTACGGATCTGTTTTTCAAGAATCTTAGGAAAATCTTTAGCTTCTTTTGGCTTGGGAATCAATTCTACTTCAGATTTTTGGTTTTTGTAATCGGGTTTCGGCTTTTTCTGACCGCATTTGAGGAGAGACACTTCTAATTCTCCGTTCTGTTCCAACCAGGACTTGTAATAATCGTTTTCAGTTTTTTCCTTCGGTTCCTCTTGGAAGCCGTATTTGGTGAATTCCTGGCGTATTTCTGTGGCGTTCATTTTGGAGAGTCTGTTGATGTATTCGGAATTGGCTTTGGCTAGATTTTGGAGCTTCGTTTGGAAGAATAGCTCGCTTTCAGGTTTTACGCGGAGGTAGTTTTGGCGACCTAAAATAAATTGCAGCGTGAATGTTGATACATTTTTAATAGAGCCCTTACAGACCTGAGACGAGAACTTTTATAAAGATGTTTATTTAAAAAAAAATGTGTCTATCTTCTCACAGGCCAGACAAATACAACTTGAATTTAACCAGCGAATATCAAAGTAATAGCTGTATGTTTTTTATTTAATTACAAAATGTATTCGATCAAAAACCGAGAACTAGATTTAAGACATATTTTTCTGCACTAAAAAAGCTTCCCTTTTTGAAGGTCTCGTCATAAGTCTGCAACGGTCACACGTCCACCAGCTACGTGAAGCAATGATATCTAATAATGCTTAAAAACTAAAATTGAATTTTCAGTAAATAAGCGAAAAAAAAATTTTTTTTCTTATAAATATTGTGTTGCATTGTGAGTAGCTGTACTGTACTTAAAATAAAACTAAAGTAATTCGAAAGTCCTTCTTTGATATTTTCGAGAAGGTAGAATAGATACACTCAAATTTTACTGTCTTAATTAAACAAGCTTTTATTTTTTAACATCGGTTTTTAATTTTGTGAATCTCCGCTAATTCGCATAAAATATTTTAGTATGACTACTAATTATTGTTACTATAAACTCAAACACGTAATAAAAGCTTGTTCATATCGAACCATGAATGTCTTTCACAAAGACTGACATGTCTGTAAGATAGCCCTGTCAGAAATTTAAACTTAAACCATTAAAACACATTCATGGTTCGTACTACTAATTACCAATCACTATTTTCTCTACTAGTAATAATAAAACTGGCCTACCTTACAGACATTCTTTTTTTATCAATGTCCATTCACAATGAGTCTTCACACACTTATACGGACATTTTACACACGCGATTAAAAAAAAAAAAGGTTTTTTTAAGCAAGTGACAGAGTCACATTGCAAATAAACATTGGTTTAAAAATAAAAGAAACGGAAAGAAACATTCATAATAAGTTTTTTAAACAATCATTATTTGTTTTGCGTTAACAATTATATTGCAACAATGATACAGATCAGAGCACAAAAAAATCAGCATGATTGAAATACAATTAATATTAAAATTTTATAAACATATTTTAAATTATTAAAAGGTCTTGCAATTTGTTTTATTTATGTTTCGAAAAACACAATACAAACTGATTTGAAAAACTTGTCGGTTAATTAGCAAAATTGCTATAGTGAATAAGCACGTCCATCTTTGCCCTTAAATGTAACTTTGCCCACCAGTATATGGGCAAAGATACAATAATTATACAACTTAATTCATACATATGTAACTTTTTGTACCAATAACGAATTATACATTCCGTTTTCGCACTTTATGACTATTTAATAATATATTTTTTGTGCTATGATCTTAAAATCAATATTGTACCAATTCAGTTTAAACTGTGTAAGCTTACCTGAAGGTTGTCCTAGACTGCTGCCGGGTTTGCCTGATTCCTCGTCCTGAAAAGGTAAGGTTATAGTTATACATACTATTTTACTCAAATATTTAACATAAAGCCAGGAAATTAGAACGAAACAAAAGATATGGCGCGCCGCACGAAATTGCGACGGATGATGTGGCCGTC
Source organism: Cydia pomonella (assembly GCF_033807575.1). NCBI lineage: Eukaryota > Metazoa > Arthropoda > Insecta > Lepidoptera > Tortricidae > Cydia > Cydia pomonella. The sequence goes on from NC_084730.1 coordinate 422,002, forward strand.
GCGCGCGACCTTTTGTCTCAATTATTCTGAAAATATACTATTCTAAAATTTCGCTCCTCAGATCCCTTGGCTTTATATCACTAGCTATTTTCGTGTTTTTTTTATTATTATAGAGTCAACTTCCTTCTAAGAGGGAAGTATACCTGATCGTTCATACAAAAAGGGAAAACGTTTTCCCACTTCTAAATATTTTCCATTCTTCATGATTTTTTATGTTACTGACACAATGAAATTAAACTAGGTTTATCGATAAAAGCTATTTTTACAAAAAAAAACTAAGCTTTCATTAGGATCGCAAAGCTATTCTTCCCCCTTAAGAGGCTGTCAATACCTAAAGCGCGCACACTGTCTATTTGTATCGGAGTAAATGAGATAGCACTGTCACATGTTACTGGGCCTGGCCAAGGGAATAATAAGAAAATTATTTAAATAAAAAAAAGTGGATTATTAGTGTAATATTTTACTCAATAGCGGTTTAGATATAAATGTTTTGAAATTGTCATTTTAATTGCAGACCCTTAAGTCAAAACAATAAAGACATAGAACCGTTTAATTGTGATTTTAAGACCAATCTTTGCAATTATTTTCTATCGAGCCGATTTCGTTCAATCATGTATCGAGTACAACCACGGTCTTTGATATATAATTAATATGAACATATATTTTTCTTACTTGACTAAAACAAATAGTCTTTCTTAAAAAACTGTTTAAGTAACATCAATTTCAAGGACATTGGGTGTTGACAGCCCCTTAAGAGGGAAGAATAGCTTCGTAAATCTAACGAAGTAACGGTATTTTTTCTATATTCCATGTTCTCGTCGTTTAGTAAAGGCCGTCCCCTTCGACTGTTTCCTCGTCGACCTCTGCCTCATCTTGCTTGCTTTTCTTCTAGCGCCATCTAGGGTAAGAAACATCAAACTTCTAACGCCATCTAGCGAAAAAAGTAACCAACCTCATTATATTCCATGTTCTCATGATCCAACTCGCCGTAGTAAAGCCCGTCCTCTTCGACTGTTTCCTCTTTGACTTCCGCTTCATCTTGCTTGCGTTTCTTGGTGTGGAGCGGCCCGTTGGTGGGGGCGGCTGGCTGAGGGGGGGCGGGCGGACCTGCGGAAACATGATGTGTACATTTAAAAAAATATTTTCACAAATATATCATTTTTGGTACAAGTTTTTATCGTCATTTACTCATAGTGTTGTGTTCCTGCCGGAGAGTAAGGTTGCCAGAGCTCAACGATAGGCTACGGAGACTGCTTACTATCAAGCGGGCCGTATGCTAGTTTGCCACCGACGTAGTATAAAAAAAAAAGTTTTTATCGTTGATTGTACTTTCAAACTACACGACACTATCCAACTCAGCAAGTATTTTCCGATCCCGCCTTTTTACTTTTTTTACCACTTTTAAGAGACGTTTTTCTGTTGTTTGCTTCAAACCGACTCTAAACTTAGAAGCGTTTTTGCTAAAAAAACACAAACAGCCACAAAAGTAAAAACGCCTTAAGCGTGAACGGAATGGTGTTAACGTTTCTTTTTTTTAATGCAAGTAATTGGTCCTATAAATAACCTAATTTTATTTTTGAAGGAAAAAGTTGCGCCAATAAAGACCCTTTACTCGCACCAATGACAGATGATAATAACAAATGATCACCAATGACATAGTAGCGGTGGTTCAGGTGCTACAGCTATTGCCTAAGTAAATTTTGTAGCCACAGTAAATTTACTGCCATCTTTCGACACATGATTAGAACTTTTAGAACGCCATTTGACTTTGATACTTATTTTTTCACTGATATGTGTTAAATTTGATAAATATCAAAAGTGGCGCCATCTTACCGGGCACTACCTAAAGGTATGCCATCGCTCGAAACGATGCCGCCATACCTTTGGCCTTTGATCTATTAGATGGCGCCACTTTGTGATATTAAACAAATTGAACACATATCAGTGAAAGGATAAGGATCAAAGTAAATGGCGTTCTAAAAGTTTTAATCATGTGTCGAAAGATGGCAGTAAATTTACTGCGGCTACAAAATTTTCTTTGACAATCCATCTCTATTTCTAATTTTCTTTGTTAATACACATTGAGACAATTCTAATAAACCCAAACACAATTAGGTTGCGTTGTTAGATCACAGCGTTATGGCGACCTCCTGCCTCCATCATCAGATCAGCTCGATGGACCCATAATATTTAATTGTCACCCGACTTACATATGTAGGTTAGGTATGTGAGGTTTTAGTTCAAGCGGATCTAATATAGCTTGCAAGATTTGTCCCAGATATTCAACATTCAAATATTGCAAGTTCAAACAAAAGTAGAGGACCTGCGCAAAATCACCTTTCCATACAAACGTAGTCCTAATTTTCCTCTGCATATTAACATTATGAAAGATAAGATAGATAAGATAAAGATAAAAAATGTTTATTGCCCCAACTACCAAAGATACAAAATAAAAATAACAAACAACGTGAGATAAAACAAAATACACTTAATTGCACAAAATAAATTATCCAAAAAATCACAAAAAAATTACTACAGCTCTTACCTTTTTACCTATGTGGTTTTTTGGTATAGGCAATGGGTACCTGTCTCAGCTTTATTGCTAGATATATACCCAGCGCTGATTTTCAGACGGGTCCCTTTTTTGACAGGTCGGTCATTACATATGAAAATATTTTGACAAAATTTGTTGTATATTAACCACAGCTGTTCCCCTAATAATTCAGCCTATATACGTCTCACTGCTGGGCACAGGCCTCCTCTCGTGCGCGAGAGGGCTCGGGCTATAGTCCCCACGCTAGCCCAATGTGGATTGGGGACTTCACATACACCTTTGAATTTCTTCGCAGATGTATGCAGGTTTCCTCACGATGTTTTCCTTGACCGAAAAGATAGTGGTAAATATCAAATAATATTTCGTACATAAGTTCCGAAAAACTCATTGGCACGAGCCAGGATTTGAACCCGCACCCTTAGATTGAAAGTCGGACGTCATATCCACTCGGCCACCACCGCTTTTTTTATACTACGTCGGTGGCAAACAAGCATACAGCCCGCCTGATGGTAAGCAGTCTCCGTAGCCTATGTGCGCCTGCAGTAACTTGTAAAAACTTACCATTGGTGGTGGCTTCACGTTGCGCGTGCGCAACCAGAGCCTCGGTGGCGACGGTGTAGTCTTTGCTGTCTCGCTCTGGCTTGTTCAGCTCGGACGCTAACCCACTGCTATCGCTCGAACATAAGCCTGAAAAAAAAAACTTATTAAAATAATTGCAAATAAAATAGGGTAAGTTTTGAGTCCGCGATATCGTTAAACAGCACGAAAAAAATGCTATTAAAATTTAGGTAAAATATTTGTTGTGTTTGTTGACGACCGGTTTGGCCTAGTGGGTAGTGACCCTGCCTACGAAGCTGATGGTCCCGGGTTCAGTCCTGGTAAGGGCATGTATTCGTGTGTTGAGCATGGATATTTGTTCCTGAGTCATGGGTGTTTTCTCTGTATTTAAGTATTTATAAATATTTATATATTATATATATCGTTGTCTAAGTACCCGCAACACAAGCCTTATTGAGCTTACTGTGGGACTTAGTCAATTTGTGTAATAATGTCCTATAATAATTATTTAGCATTTACTAAAAAAGCAGTCAAGAAACAATCAAACGATTAAATTTAGAGTGCATTAACTAAAACAAATTTAGAGTGCATTAACTAAAACAAAAGGTTAAAGTTAAAACGTATCAAAACTTGTATTCAGACAATAAACATTACTCCTTCTTTAATGGTACCACTGGTAACAAAATTATAACTATCTTAAACAATAAAATATTAATCAATACTTCTAAACAAATAAATACGACATCATTTATCGTCATTTCATAAAAAGAAACAATATTAAATCTTCTGTACTAATAAACCTAAAAGTAGTTTAGCTAACAACTTAACTCATTTACGTCTCCATCAAATTATAACAGAGGAATGTTACACTTAAGAATTACTACCACCCCGACGGAGGACGAGTGGCTACAGACATATGAGGTAATCAGCCCGCAGCGCACGCAGTGGACCTTAAACAGCTTTGACTCCTTCAAATCTCCAGGAATGGATGGGATCTTCCCTGCGCTTCTTAAATGGGGCGGGAAGCATCTCACTCTGAAGCTGACCATCGTTCTGCGCGCCTGTCTGGCTCACCGGTACGTGCCGAAGCTATGGAGGGAGGTCAAGGTTATCTTCATACGGAAACCAGGTAAAAACGACTACTCGGACCCCAAATCCTTCAGGCCCATCAGCCTGACCTCTTTCATGTTGAAAACATTAGAGAGGTTGTGTGACAGGTACCTTAAAGAGAGGGTGCAAATTCATGTGCCCTTGCATCCAAACCAATATGCCTACAGCCCTGGCAAATCTACAGAATCGGCACTTCACGCAGTAGTAAGTAAAATTGAGGTGGCGGTCAAAAACAGATCCATGTGCTTAGGAACCTTCATAGATATAGACAGGGCTTTCGACAGGACCAGGTTCAGTAGCATTACAGCAGCACTGGTAAGACATGGCGCGAATGCAGTTATGACAGAATGGATAAACAACATGTTGAGCCAACGAACCATCAAACTCGGGACGGGCGAAACACAGCAGGCATTAATGGCAAAAGGATGCCCCCAAGGAGGAGTCCTATCGCCACTACTATGGAACCTTGTGGTGAATGACCTGATCACCACACTAAACAATAATCACTATTACACAATCGGCTATGCTGACGACATAGTGATACTGACGAGCGGCAATCATGCAGGTACGGTATGCGATGTTACCCGCTCTGCACTAGCCATCGTGGAACGCTGGTGTTTTAACAACGAACTCTCAGACAATCCCAACAAAACTGAGCTGGTTATGTTCACCAACAAACACTTCCGCCTGTTCGACACTGAACTCCAACTATCTGCGGAAGTAAAGTATTTAGGGGTAATACTTGACAGCAAATTAAATTAGAGCAATCACCTAAACGGCAAAATTGACAAAGCCACAGTCGTAATCTGGCAATGTCGTAGGATAGTGGGTAGAACCTGGGGGCTAACCCCAAAGATAACTCTATGGCTTTACCAGGCAGCCATGCGACCAATAATAAGCTACAGTGCGATAGTTTGGTGGCCACGCACCACACTATCCGTAGTTGAAGCTGAACTACAACGAATCCAGAGGTTGGCCTGTATGGCGACCACGGGCTGCATGAGGACAATACCAACCGCGGCCCTGGAAGCCTTACTGAGCCTGCCGCCGCTGCACCTCTTTATACAACAGGGAGCGCTAGCTACGGCGGTACGTCTCAAAAAATCTAATCTCTGGAGACCACCTAGGGTACCACACACCGAGATCCTCTACGAGGCGATAGGTAAGGAACCGCTAATAGAAGCGGTGACTGACAGGATACCCAGACAATTCGTCTTCGACAAGAAATTAAGATACAGTTACACGAAGAACCTCGTGAAGGACTCAACCCATGAGAGCTGAGAATCTTCACGGATGGATCAAAGACAAGGTCAGGCACTGGCGCTGGAGTATTCTCAGAGGACCTAAACATACATATCTCAACACCACTAGGACTTGACTAGGTGCCCACAACACAGTCTTCCAGGCAGAATTGGCATCATAATGGCAGCACACGCAATCACCTCAAGGAAAGTATTGGACTACTCCATCCGCATACTCTCTGATAGTTGGTCAGTACTACAAGCTCTGTTAAGTTATACTTTGACCTCAGGGCTAATCTACAAATGCCACAAAGCTCTGTCAGAGGTAAGCACCACCACCGGCTTAACTCTGCAGTGGATCAAGGGACACAGCAACTCGCGAGGGAACGATGCGGCCGACATATTGGCGAGAGGATGTTCGGAACTGAGGGTGGCAGGACCGGAGCCAATTATACCTCTGCCTTATGCCTGGCTCCGGAACATGCTGCGACACAACACCAAGGTAAAACACCAACCGTACTGGTCTAACCTAGGCACGTGCAGGCAGGCGAAGGAAGCCCTCCCGACAATCGACCCCGGTTTGTCGAGGAGGCTGAGACAGCTGAAGAGGCCACAGGTCCGGCTTTTGACTGGGGCCATAACCGGCCACGCCCCACTAAACAAACACCTACTAACACTACGTGTTACAGATAGCCCCCTCTGCAGAGAGTACTTGGAGGCAGAGGAGACAGCCGCCCACGTCATTCTTGAATGCCCAGGGCAGAGCCATCAGCATCAGAGCGCTCCACTTTATTGTTATTATTCGCACGAGATGCACACCATACTGTAACGCACTAGACACTGACTGAGAGACAGGAGGCCCTAGTGCGCTTACCCGCTTGACAGAAAGGGATAGCAATATGCGGCAATCAAGGACGCTGTCTCCGCGCCCCTTTGGCCCGGCATTATTTGAAGGCCAACGTAATTTTTGTACGGTCGTATGTTCATACGCCTCTTTGCCGCGACGCACTTTGAGGATAGTTGGTAAAAGTTTATGGTCGTATGTATATACGCCTATATAGCGTGACACTATTTGGTGGTTCGCACTGTCACATGAGAGAAGTATGTACGTACGCCTTTATACTCCGATGAATATCGGGGACTGAATGAAAATATCACTTATACGCGTTCAGTACGGCTTTTTGGAACGACATAAAATTATGACTGTCTGTTATACGCCAAATGATTTTTTAATTATTTACTTAACTAATTGTTATGATAAAATTATGAAAAAAATTGTGCTTACGTATTGTTACAAGACGAATACGATGCCGTTAAAAACGAAAAATGGCATTTTTGCGTATACGCCCCTTTGGCCTGAAGCCCTCGATATATTGAGACTCACCCCGGATCTGCAGCGCCTCTGCACTCTTCAGAAGACTCGGCAGCTCTTCTTGGGTGACATTTACTTCTCCCTTGTACATGAAGTCCACCAAGGCTTGCATTTCACTGAACCTGTAACAAATAATTAAAAAATTAACCTAGTCCAACAATAAAAAATATGGGTAAGTATTAAAATATTCTTTACAGTACGTATGGTACTACTTTACCACAATAGTGCGAAAATTAGCATATTACGTTACTGTGTCGAACATTTAAAGGGCCATATGTACTGTAAAACGTTGTACGATTACGATACATGTGCGAATAGGTAATTCGCAACTCGTGTCGATTTAAAACACTCCCTAATTTATCGCCACTCATTTCGAATTTCCTATTTTTCGCACTTGTAACGTAATGTACTATTACAGTACATATGGTACTACTTTACCACACTAGTGCGATAATTAGCACATTACGTAACTATATCGCAAATTTAAAGGGCCATATGTACTGTAAAACGTTGTACGATACATGTGCGAATAGAAAATTCGCAACTCGTGTCGATTTAAAACACTTCCTTTTCTGTCGTGTTTTAATTTATCGCCACTCGTTACGAATTTTCTGTTCCACATGGCGATAATGGCAGGATCGCCCTGTGATGTAGGGCGTTAAAGGAAATCTTGTCTTGGGTATGCGTTTATTTTGTTCTTCATGCCGTTATACAAGGTGCCCGTGAGCATTGCGAGAGATTTTAATGGTGCATTCCTGATGGCAACAGAAACAAAAAATGTTATGTGACTTTTTGTAAAATTCAACAAAAAAAAAATATTTTTTTCCCCATTTTTTGAACACTCCTGCATAAAACGTAATTTTTATTGATAAACACATAACCTAAAATACTATAATAAAAACTAAAAAGTTTTGTGGCAATACCGCAGCCAAAAATGTGTTTTGTACCGATTTATGGCGAAAGAACGATTTCGAAAAATATTTAATTATTTTTGAAACTAGACCTAATCCAGAAAAATTTATATGACATTTTAGTTTCTAAATATTACCAGGAATGCTTAGTTAAAATGTCTCGCAATGCTCACGGGCACCTTGTATAGTAGTAGTTAGGTAGGTAAGGTTGCCAGAGCTCAACGAGGGGCGGGAGGGTTGTTAGGGTCGGCAACGCGCATGTAACTCCCCTGGAGTTGCAGGCGTACATAGGCTATGGAGACTGCTTACCATCAGGCGGGTCGTATGCTTGTTTGCCACCGAAGTAATATTTTAAAAAAAGCTGCACGAGTGTGGGTTAAGGTGTAGTACACACACACACTACACGATCTCTTCCAGACAACAAGTTCAAACGAAGGCCGATACGACTCCAATCAGTACGGCAAATAGAGAACCGATTTGACTAAAAATTCACCTCATATCCATCATCAGCACGATGGGGTGCTTGCAGGGGCTGTTGAGCAGCAGTCGCTCCAGGTAGGCGGAGCAGGCGGAGAGCACTAGCTTGTGGCATCGCAGCTGTCGGGACTCGCACGCGAGGGTGACGTCCGCGAATTGCTGGGTGAGGATTCGTTTGACTTACACCGAGGACTCACCTCATATCCCTCATCAGCACGATGGGGTGCTTGCAAGGGCTGTTGACCAGGAGCCTCTCCAAGTAGGCGGGGAGTACTAGCGGGCGGCATCGCAGCTGTAGGGACTCGCACGCGAGGGTGACGTCCGCGAATTGCTGGGTGAGGATTCGTTTGACTTACACCGAGGACTCACCTCATATCCCTCATCAGCACGATGGGGTGCTTGCAGGGGTTGTTGAGCAGCAGTCGCTCCAGGTAGGCGGAGCAGGCGGAGAGCACTAGCTTGTGGCATCGCAGCTGTCGGGACTCGCACGCGAGGGTGACGTCCGCGAATTGCTGGGTGAGGATTCGTTTGACTTACACCGAGGACTCACCTCATATCCCTCATCAGCACGATGGGGTGCTTGCAAGGGCTGTTGACCAGGAGCCTCTCCAAGTAGGCGGGGAGTACTAGCGGGCGGCATCGCAGCTGTAGGGACTCGCACGCGAGGGTGACGTCCGCGAATTGCTGGGTGAGGATTCGTTTGACTTACACCGAGGACTCACCTCATATCCCTCATCAGCACGATGGGGTGCTTGCAGGGGTTGTTGAGCAGCAGTCGCTCCAGGTAGGCGGAGCAGGCGGAGAGCACTAGCTTGTGGCATCGCAGCTGTCGGGACTCGCACGCGAGGGTGACGTCCGCGAATTGCTCGGTGAGGAGCAGTCGGGGGAAAACCGCCTGTTGGTAAAGACAGTATTAATTAATGTAATTTAGTTATAAGTTGTATAGATATAGGTATGCTATATGGATTCCTTATTGTCTGAAATAAATGTTTTTATTTGTATTAGTGAAGAAAAGTTAATATCAAAGAAAATTTTAAATAGAGGTTGATTTTTACTGCGATCTTTCGACACATGATTAAAACTTTTAGAACGCCATTTGACTTTGATCCTTATTCTTTCACTGATATGTGTTAAATTTGTTAAATATCATAAAGTTGCGCCATCTACTAGACTAGAGCACAGGCCAAAAGTATGGCGGCATCTTTCAAAAAAATCGTTTATTTTTTAACAAGTTTTTTATTTTTATTTTTTTTATTTATTTGGAGATCCAACAGCTGTGACATTAACATAGAAAAATATAGTAGATACAGGAAGCCAATTATAGGAACTCGCAGGTAGTGACATAATACTAAACTAAGATTACGCACTATTGCAACCACATATGTGAACAAAGCGAATACAAATGATACTTAATAAGGATAATGTGGGAGTTCAAAATACTAATTAACTTGTAACATAATGAGGTCTAAGGTAAAAGTATAAATAGTAAATACGTAAGTATAGGTATTCAAGAAGGCGACAACACGCTCACTCAAAAGACTCAAAGTATTTCTGCACTAAATTACGTCTCAAGCTAGGAATGCCACAGTTGAATATATCCATATCCAATTCTTTAGATAGCTCATTTAGGTTACGACTGGCGCGTGGTAAAAAACTATTCTGTCTGTATTTGGAAGATGCATTGCTGATTGCTATTGGGGGATGATACCTTTTTGAACGAATGGGGGTTTTGAAACATAGTTTACTTAGCAACTCAGAGCAATCGATTACACCGTTGGTTATACTTAGGAGATATGTAATATCGGCCATTTCACGGCGTTTTTGTAAAGGGACAATGTGATGGTGCTTACATATTTTAAGATAGTTGGAAGAACTGTAGGGATATTTTAATTTAAAGCAAAGGTGTTTTATGAATTTTTTCTGAATGCGTTCAATTCTGTCAATATATGTATTGTAGCAAGGGTTCCAGACCTGAGAGGCATATTCTAACTTACTTCTAACATATGAACAATATAGCACCTTAAGCGTCTTAGCCTGAGTGAAGTGAACAGAATTGCGCATTATGAAACCTAGGGCTTTATAAGCGCCACAAATAGTTTTTTCCAAGATGTCTAATTCTCCTTTAAAGTTTGATGCTTTCAAGCAATGGTGAATATTAACTCATTGGACACTATCCTACAAGAGCATTTGCAGTTGAATTTAAAATCAGTGATGAAAGAATAATTAAATTTAAACTTAAAAGTAGTCCAATTTAACTTATTTAATGCAAAAACGTGATGTAAACCCGTAATTTTGGTTTGTTATTCGGAATACTTGGAGGAAAGTGAAAAATGATCACAACTATTACTACTTTGACGACCGGTTTGGCCTAGTGGGTAGTGACCCTGCCTACGAAGCTGATGGTCCCGGGTTCAAATCCTGGTAAGGGCATTTATTCGTGTGATGAGCATGGATATTTGTTCCTGAGTCATGGGTGTTTTCTATGTATTTAAGTATTTATAAATATTTATATATTATATATATCATTGTCTAAGTACCCTCAACCCAACCCTTATTGAGCTTACTGTGGGACTTAGTCAATTTGTGTAATAATGTCCTATATATATAATATAACTATAATATCTCCATTTAATGTCATTACAGCTATCCACTAGGAGTCTCAGGTGTCACTTCTCCATACAAACTAAGTCCCCATTTTTCTGTCTGGATATTGACGATTTGGAAATTATTATTACATGATTTAACGTGCCGTGTGATTAGACGTGCCTCAGCCGAGGCTGCGCGCGCGTTTTCCTCGCCCGAGCGCACCGCCTCGGCCGAGGCACGTCTACACTGGCCGTATTGTGCGTGAGGAAATTGCCTCGCGCGTATGCTCGCTGTGTGTGGACCCGGCTATTTATGAATAAGAGTGTAAGTGTACCTGTAAGTTGGTGTGGTAGGAGTTCCACCTGACGCAGAACTGTTGCGGTGGCAGCGCCATCTTCTGTTCCATTTACGAAACTCCACAGATAATCATAAACTAAAAACGAACACCATTATCTTTGGCAAACACTTGTAAAAATTGCACGGTCCAAAATTGTCTATCACAGATTTTTGTATAATATATAAATATAATTAAGTACAATTTTAATACTTTTTTCACTCTTTTTTTCGTAGAAACTTTTTAGACTAGAAATATTATTTGAATACTGCCACTTGCTTCTTACTTATATACCTGTGGAAGAAAAATTATAGATTATTTTTTTAAGTACACAATATGTCAGAAAATCGTTAAGGTGGTTCGACTAGGTTACCCAAAGCTTAAACCTCACTAGATGGCGCCACAATTGCACATTTTGAGTTTTAATTTTTTTGTGGAGTAGTCTTGGTATTTCTATACTGTAAATTATGTTTAGCGCACTCTTTAAATAAATATTGAACTATTACAACAAACATTGAACACTTCATTGTACAAAAACTACCCCTTAATGTCGACAGAATGTTTCTTGACTCTATTTCTAAGTATCACTCACACATTCAAACAGTCTTACTGGGATCCTTGTAGTAGACAATTTGGCACAGTGTGAGTAGGCTTCAATAGCGTTGCGGTATGTACGTGGAAATACATGCAAGAGGATGTGGGTTCGAGACTCATTAATTTTTTTTTGTTATCAGTATTACCAAGTACCTATTATTAATAAATTATTTTATGAGAAATATGAGCGTTTTCCATAAAAATATTAAAAATCTGATTCTCACACATCATGATATTTTTGGGTTCTTCCAACTCAGAATCACTAGCATAATCAATCCTCGTACTAAAAAAACCCGAAAATTTGTATTGAAATTTTAGTTTTACATTGAAATTTCTTTCACACTAAAATGTGACGTAATAGTATGGATATTTTAGGATATCTTTTTTTAATGCTAGGGTGGAGAAGATTCTAAGAAGAATGAACCTAAGAAAGTCCAAATTTGTAAGTCAGATTTTCCGGTATTTTTTTCAAAAAAAAAAAACGCTGTTTTGTTCTAAAATTAAAGCAATCCCTTACTGCCCAGCCTTTAAAAAAGTAGGTACTATTTTACAGTAGAATTAAAACATTTTTTTACGATATATTTAATTAAATTACAGTGAGTTACAAAATTGCATGGCCTTCTATTTATAACCATTATAAAAAGAAATGAGATATTTACCATGTTTGTTTATATTATTGATTTCCCGATATTTTGACACAACTAGAAGTTTCACACAATGCCTAGAGATAGAAAATTATTTATTTATTTTATTTATTGTCAATTTCATTCAACGGATCACATCATATCCAATTTATGTGTTTATGTATTGCATTGTTTTCTACCTAGTTGGTTATTAAATTCTGTTCCTGCAATAATCTTTATCGACATAAAATATACCAACGAAAGTTTAATAAAGTATATATTAAAATGAAGTACACAAAATCAGGAATTACATATGACAATATCATTCAAAATCGCCTCCTCTGGCTTTGACACAGGCCCTCAAACGACGAGGCCAGTCATCAATAGCGGCACGCACGATTGTCATGTCTAATTCCGTCACTGTCTTAACTATGGCCCGCTTGAGGGAGTTAAGATTTGTGTGGGGTTTAGCACAGGCTTTCTCCTCAATAACCTGCTATATGGCATAATCCAGGGGGTTAAGGTCCGGGCTGGAGGACGGCCAGTCTTCGTGGGCAATAAAGTCAATTTTGTTCCTTCGAAACCAGGCTTGAGTTGTTTTTGCCTTAGGTGCAGGAGCTAAGTCCTGTTCAAAGATCCACGGCTGGTTTTGAAATAGGGTGTGGCTTAAGGGCTTCACTATTTTCACACCTTTTTCACAGAAATGAATCTGTGTTAGCCCTGAGTATGACACACCCAAAATCATGTTTGGCGGGTGCTCACATTTGTGCAACGCAATAGGGTTGTTTCCATCTACAAATCTTAGGGCATAATTGTATCCCAAAAAATTGTTTTGGATTATAAAAACATGTTAAACTACTTTTAGGGGACCTTTAATGACCATATTTTTGTAAATATTGAATTTAAAATATCTTTTGGCACACGTCACGTGACCAAACTCGAAACGTCATTGAAGATTCTGATGACGTCACAACTCTCGGATTGACACTGTTGACAGTTAGGCGATAAACAACAAATGACAAATATCAGTTGACAGTTCGTATCTTCTACGTGTGTATGTAGTTATGTGTCAAACCATAAACTGAGACGTCACACAATTTTCAAAGAGCGTTTTGGGCGTGAAAGCATCTGTCAAAATATATTTTGTTAATTTAACATATTTAAAGCCGTTTTTAGTATAAAAGCTGACTTTTAAGGCAACTTTTAGTTTATATAGAAAGTAATACAAGCGTTTCAAAAAATTGGAATACGATTCTCTTTTAGGCCCCAATTCATTATAGATACGACGAGATAAGCGTTATGTGTGATATATAATTATAGCTCACAAATCCACCACATTATGTCATTTTTTATTTTTTCGGTAGCATTTGTTTTAACGGAAATAAAGAGGTTGCAAATCGAGTAACAGAACTTCAGAACAGATATCGTTTGATATTTACCAGTCGCTTTTCGGTGAAGGAAAACATCGTGAGGAAACTGGACTAATCCCAACAAGGCTTAGTTTTACCCTCTGGGTTGGAAGGTCAGATGGCAGTGGCTTTCGTAAAAACTAGTGCCTACGCCAAATCTTGGGATTAGTTGTCAAAGCGGACCCCAAGCTCCATTGAGCCGTGGCAATATGCTGGGACAACGCTAGGAAGAAAGAAAGAAATCGAGTAACAGAACTTAGTAACCAACTAGGTATAATAGTTATGATGTAAATGTCCATAACATGTTGGAGTCATATATGTATTAGCCAACTAATTATTCAAGATCAATACACTTAGCTCCCTTAGGTATTCGCCTAAGTACAATCTCGGGCAAAATTGAGTTTTATAAAAGTGAACTAGTTTCTAGGTCATATTTTCTATGAATTGGTCATTTTTGTAGACTCCAATTACAGTTACACTTTTCCTGGTTTTTCGCGGACCAGAATATCGATGATTTTTGTAACTTGATTTAGACGTTGCTATCATTTTCAATCCAAAAACAAATAAAATCACAATTCAGAACATGCGGCAGCGTTGTTTTCTATCAAGTACCTCAAGCACCAGGGCGGCTACCGGGAAAATCGAAATTCGTCAATTTCGGGCATTTTTCTCTGTCACTCTAATTACGTCTTAGTGAGAGTAAAAGAGAAAGATCCCCGCAATTTGCGAATTTAGTTTTTCGCGGTAGGCCCCCAGGTCCTGTCAAGTTTCAGCAGAGTTGCCAGGTGAGCGGAAGAGAATTATCGTACTTGAGTGTCAATATTATTGTACCGTTGAAAAAAATATCGTACGCCAATCAAAAAGGCAGCCCCTAAAAATGTCTAGCAAAATAAGCTTAAATTTCCAATTAATAATAAAAAAAGACAATTTTCGTCTAAATTGCGCAAAAAAAACTGTTTATGTTTGTGTATTTTTGGGATAGACTCAAACGGTATACAGGAAATTGTGACATTTTAAACTTTAAACTTACACCAAGGAGCCGAACACCCAAAAGATACTAATCTTAGCCTATTTCTGAGAGAAAGTGTCATATTTTGCTTCAAATTACTAGACTTTTAAGGTGGCATCATCCAAGGGCTGAAATTATAGTACTTTAGTGTACGATAATGCTCTTCAAATTATCTTACATGTACGACAATTATCGTACGCCTGGTCACACTGAGTGTCAGTGTCGACAGAGTCAGCTAAAAACGCGTCAAACATCGCAACGTCGCGCCGATGCATGGAGTGGCAACGCCGCAATGTATTTGTACACGACATTTGTCACACACACATGAGTAAAATTTATAAAAATATAACGGTGATTATTGCATGATTTCTGTATGAAACAAAGTTTTTCTATTAATTTAGCGCAAATGAATATTCGAAAGTAGATAGATGCGCAACTATTTATATAATAATATTGTGTAATTAATTAATTAATAGCGATTGTTTTTTGTATGAAAATCGAACCACCTTAAGTACGTTTTTTTTGTTAGGCTAGTTTATTGTGATAGTGTCCTGGGCAAAGGTCTACCCTCGTTTTCTCCACTCAACCCCAAAGTACCTACAAAATAAATTTCTCAACACGAAAACCATAACATTGGATGTGAACATGCGACCAAAATGACATTTTATCATAATGGTAATAAATAATGAATTATCTTTCTAACAAACTGACTGTGGTATTTCTATCATTTTGTGTTTCACAGACACAGAAAGAGCATTAGGTCGGATTTCTCTATCTATATATCTTTCATGATTTTGTTTATGTTCGTGAAGTATAAAACATTATTTTCACATTCATCTTTTTCCAACTTTTGCCTCTCACATGTCTCGATTTTGTGGTTGGCGGTGGTGACTTGAGAATTTATGCATATAATAAAATAAACACATTATTTTGTGTATAAACACATTGTGAGGTGTTAATCAATAGTTACAATGTTTTGCCTATAAGTTTAGTAACATTACTACGTTTTGGATCTGAACTTGAGACCATATGCCTAAAATAATGCAAAATGTTGAGTGTAATCAAGTCAAAATACGACTTTATGTCTCTCTTGTACTGTTTAATTCAAAGAAACCAAAAGTTGTATTTAATACATTTAGCATAAATACCGCCTTTTTAAATAGGTAGTATAAAAAGTACATCGTTTTGACTTTCGTTTTTCTGAATCAAAAAAACTGGACAAGTGCGAGTCGGGCTAGTAGAAACAGAAATACATCATCTGTGAAAATTTCAACTGTCTAGCTATCACGGTTCATGAGATACAGTCTGGTGACAGACGGACAGTGGAGTATTAGTAATAGGGTTTTTACCCTTTGGGTATGGAATCGTAAGAAACTATCTAACAATGTAATAAAATATTACAATTCGGTTTTCATTTATTTCCAGTAGTCATATGCACATGAAACTTCGCCATTGAGTATATGGAATCTAGATGACAAGACAATAATTTGGCAACATCAAGGTGATCTGATAATGGAGTCAGAAGGCGGAACTTAACGAAAGGTCAAATGATTCGTTTTCACGGGTTCAATACCTACTTTAACCTGTTACATTTTTGGCACAATTTAAGTAACTGATAAATCAATCAATTTTTCGTGTTATGGCTCCATCAAGGTGTTGATTCTGCCAATGTAGAGGTCGGATAAGACACGGCTAGTATACCTATGAATCTTTTGTCAAAACATTAAAATTCAAAACAAACAAACAAGAAACCGATTTGATTATTGTCAGCTGACACAGCTGTCATCATTTGTAAAAAAAAAGTTCCTGTAATGTTGCTAGTTGGATCGAAATATTTGGAAATATTCTAATCGGATTAATCGATTATTTGTTGACGGCGTTGACGCGGAATAAACTTGAGTCTAATAAATAAAAGTGTGGTGATGATCTGATGATATTTCCTGTCTTTCCTATTCCTTTTTATAACATTTTTTGTATGAAGCGAGAAACGAGAATACCCAAGAGATTACGGCGCACGCAGTGCCGGTTTCTATTTTAACACTATTTTGTGTCATAATATGTCGTGTTATGGCTCCATCAAGGTGTTGATGATTCTGCCAATGTCGAGGTTGGATAAGACACGGCTAGTATATAAATCTTATGTCAAAACATTAAAATTCAAAACAAACAAACAAGAAACCGATTTGATTATTGTCAGCTGACACAGCTCACACAGCTGTCATCAATTGTAGAAAAAAGTTCCTGTAATGTTGCTAGTCGGATCGAAATATTTGGAAATATTCTAATCGGATTAATCGATTATTTGTTGACGGCGTTGACGCGGAATAAACTTG
Source organism: Cydia pomonella (assembly GCF_033807575.1). NCBI lineage: Eukaryota > Metazoa > Arthropoda > Insecta > Lepidoptera > Tortricidae > Cydia > Cydia pomonella. The sequence continues at coordinate 439,113 of NC_084730.1, forward strand.
AGTCTAATAAATAAAAGTGTTGTGATGATCTGATGATGTTTCCTGTCTTTCCTATTCCTTTTTATAACATTTTTTGTATGAAGCGAGAAACGAGAATACCCAAGAGATTACGGCGCACGCAGTGCCGGTTTCTATTTTAACACTATTTTGTGTCATAATATGTCAGCTGTTTAATCTTAAAATTATCTTATCATATACTCATTTGGCCCTTACTTAGTCACCAGGTGCCACAGTCGTACAGGCAAAGACAATGATCCAATAATATTTCGAGCGCCGAATAAAAAGGTAGCATTACAGTACTCTAAAACGATAATAATTAAATATATTTAACAAGTTTTATCATTATCTTAAACATCAGGTATAGTAGGTAGGATTAAAGCAAGCGAACGCGTCGATATTAACAAAACATCGCAGAATCTGTTAAAATAAACCAAAGAAAAAACGAAGCATGAAGCCATAAATACAATTTTCGTGGGTGAAAGAGAGGGAGGTAAAAGTTACAAACAAAAAGCTGGAAAATCGATAGGCACTGTGACCCTACGGCGGTGCGTTGACCCCACGAGTGTCTTCGTTTTTCTACGGAAAATGTAATATAATTACGTAGGCCCTTATTGTAGAAAGCGTATAAACCAACAATTTTAAAATTCTGGCGATTAATGTTATTACTGTGACAAATGAAGTGACATTTTAAATAAGTACTGAAAAGTTTTTGACTGCTATTTTTGTTAAAAGTGAGTTTCATTAGAGATTAAAAATAGTGTAAGCAGATATGACAGATTTTGTAAGCATTTGAATGGCATTTGACATATAGGATGTAAGAAAAATAGTGGGGATCTGCTTAAAGGCATATTCGGTATCGTGTTTTTATCTAATTAGGTAAAAGTACAAGAAAAAAAATTTGACGCAAAAAAAAAACTATAAGGTACGTCGTCGTACTAAGGGAGAGAAAAGCTATATAGGTATAATCGGTTTATCCTAAGAATAATATTAAAAAAAAACGATTTAAACTGAAAAATTAAGGATTTCAGATTTAAGAAAAACTGAAAATAATGGTTGAAAAACTTAGTAGAATTAACCTTTTACGTGTGTGGTAGTCAAAAATCGTAGGTTCAAAGCTCTGTTGTGAAGAATAAAAACAAAAAAAGGAAAAAAGATGACATAACATGATAACATTAGGTAAGGAGACAAGTGGATAAAAGATATGACAGCATCATAAGATCTCTACGAAATTCAAATTTTTTAAGTCTTGTAATTCGTTTTCAACATCGAGCATGAATCGTCATAATATTTTGGAAGCCTGGTATTAAGATCTACAAACAGACCTTATAATTTTAATAAGTTCAACAAGAAATGAAATCCCGATTATAGCTTGAACGTTGTCTGTTCCTCACCGTGTACCGTGTACGGATATAGCGTCAGACCCCCGCGCGGTCTATTTCGGGCGCGCCCCTAGGGTCGACGGCCGGACCCCCCTACCGCGTCTGTACACCCTTAACTTTTGAGTTCGTTTTTTGAAGGGTCGCAGAACTCGCAACGTAGACATAAAAAATCAAAGACTTATCCTTAGGTAAAAGTAACTTAAAAAAAGGTATAAGTATAATGATGACGATTTATTTAGAGAAACGTAATAAGTTTGGCTTAATCTATTCACTTAATTTTTATCAAGCAAATACCTCTGCGTGCGATACTACATTTTTTATGTTAAAGGAAAAATGGAAAAATTCGCCGTTTTCGGCAAGACTTCAACTTGCGTCCTTAAGGACTTGCGTTCTTGCGGGAAGCGGTGAATTTTTCCAATATTGTTTTAATAACAAAAAATTATTAACCTCATAAGGTTTTTTCGTGACCCATCATCTTTATATCAATCTAAAAGACGAGAAAATGGATGGCATATTCGAAATCTGAATTAAATATCAATGAAAACTTGCATAGGTTAATAGTTAAGTACACTTTTGACAAACTTATGATAGTGATCTTGGAGTGAAGAACAAACTTATTCTCACTAATCCTTCTTAAAAATAAATAGCGATATATTTTGTAAAACTACTTTTGAAATTATGTGCACTTGCACATTTTATAAATAAATTCATGGATTTCATAAATGTTGCCGCAAAATGGCAAATAATCTATTCAATAAGCTACCTTTACAATAAAATAAAGCAATTAAAGTATTACCAATTACGTATTTTCTAAGTAAGGTATTTGAGTTGAATGTAACGAGGCCAAATTTCTGCCGAACTGCCGATTTGACAAAACGCAGTAAATTGCGTGTCCCTTACAATCAATAAACCTAAATAATTACGATTTGAATACTTTAGCTGAGCCATCTACAGAAAACAAAGCATACTTTAGAAAGCCATAACTAATGTTTTATGTTATTAACACGTTATCGAAATAATATAGTCGGTATCAAAAGCGGCCTACTTAATAGAGATGATACAATTTATGTAGAAACCGTACTTATAGTTTTTACCTAAAATGTTTTGAGCAAGCGGTATGAAGTATGAAGGTTACTGTTGCTTGCTAAAGCTTGGACAAAAGTGGTTTCATATTGTCTATCCAGATTGTCTCCTCTACGTATCGCATTTTTCAGCTGATTCTCGTGAAATTCTGGGAACAGGTTCGATAATTATCTTTTTTTGTGGAATCAGTTTTTGTCTTTTATTCATAGCGGAGCCAAGTGAGCCCGCAAGGTCTAAAGGAATAGATGAATTTTATTTAAAGCTTACAGTACAGTACAGCCCCGGAACCACTATTTATTTTTATTGTATAAACATAAGTAAAGATAATAAAAAGGCCACTCATCGTGTGTAGGATCTGGGGCTTGGGCCCTATGAATTATACCAGACTAATCATTAGATAGAAATCTATCAGCTGCGAGGATTAAGACATTTTACTCATTGCTTACAGAACTAGTAATTATTACGAAAACACCGTCAAATGATGTCACGTGTGATACTAGACGACTAAACAATAGTCAGCTTAACGTTAAGCAAATGTAATGGACGAAATACATAATTTAACAAACAAACAAGAGACAATAACATCTTTAACTATAGGTAGGCGTCTACGCAAGTCTTGGCAAGAGATCTTGAAAAAAAATGATTTCACTGGCTGGAAGGCAACATAAATTGTCATTGAAATTTATTGTTATTATAGTTCTACGATTTTTCCCAAAATCACGCCCTGTAGGGCTAAGATGGTCGGCTCTTTATCATTTGTCACCATACCTGTCACGTTCTAATCAGTGTGTAAGCGCGAAAGTGACGGGCATACTGACAAGTGATAAAATTAAACCATTATACCGCCGCTGGGGGCCTAAAAAGCTAAAAATTTTTATGAATGTTAGTTATGTCGCAGTTAAAAAATGGGTATTTAGGAAGTTCCGTTTACATATCAGTACATAAAAACCTAGTCCGACAAGGAAGGAAGGTCAACGTGTTTAATAAGTATAATGTAGAAAGATGGAAGTCATACTCATAATTATTTGGTAGTAGAAAGCAATGTTTCCGTTTAAAACGAAATATAAAACCAGACGCCGAGAAAGATATTTTCTACTTGAACATATGACATTTAAAATATTATAATATATCTGCGGATTGTCGTAAAATCCCATCAATCAAACTCAGCTAGGTAATAAATAAGATGTAAAATCGAGATGTAAATCCCATTAATCAAACTGCTAGTTAATAAATTGGCTTCAAAATCTGAGTTCGTTTTCCAATGAGCAGACTAGTGACCTACAAACGGACCTAAATAATCACCACGCTATTTATGTTATTCGGGACATTTGCTAAAATAAACAATGCATTTTGTAAAAGGGCTTAAGAAGCAGCGGGACCTCTGCGAACACGTTGACCTCTATGTTTAATATTAATTTGGCTCGCTTTGAGTATTTGTACATGTATTCACGGCTGGCGACGAATCGTACAAGAACTAGTGCTCGATTGAAATGATAATGTAGTCTCGTTAACAATAACAGTTTTGGTAATATTAATCCACACTCCAATGAGAGCTTTTTAGGATTCCGTGCCCAAAGGGTAAAACGGGACCCTATTACTAAGACTCCGCTGTCCGTCCGTCTGTCACCAGCCTGTATCTCATGAACCGTGATATGTAGTTAGACGGTTGAAATTTTCACAGATGATGTATTTCTGTTGCCGCTATAACAACACATACTAAAAATCAGAATAAAATAAATATTTAAGGGGCCGCCGATACAACAAACGTAATCTTTTTTGCCGTTTTTCTGGATAATAGTACGGAACCCTTCGTGCGCGAGTCCGACTCGCACTTGGCCGGTTTTCAGATTAATTAGATTAATTGTAGTGTCGGTCCGAACCCAGATTTTTGCCGAAACTTGCGCTGAAGTTTATTGAGCTTAAAAGTAAGTAAGAGATATGAAGGGGATTAAATTATATTAAATTATTAGTACCAGGTGGTGGTTTTTTAAATTTTTTTTTTTGGCATATTATTTAGTTACCTATGCTTTTAAAAATGCGTAAAATTCTGAAGTCCACGAGACAAATTAAGTTACGTTTTTTCTTTCCGTGTTTTCTCGTATTTAAAATTGTTGATAGACTATTATATTTAAAAGAATTAAAAATAAAATAAATAAACAACCCAAGTCAGAAAAACGTCCAAACTGGAGAATATTTGGCATCTACGATGGGTTTCATCTAAGTATTGTAATATGTAATAAGTCGTTAACGAGTATACGTACGTTACGTATATAAAAATTTCATGTAAAACTTAATTTGTGTACGAGAAAGTTAACACCAAAAAATATATTATTTTTTATATTTCGATGTTTTTTATCCTCAAGAACTCGAGTATGAAAGATACTAAATAAATAAACACAAATGATTGACACACAGATGGTTAAGATTTCATTTAGTACCTGCGAAAGGTCAAATCAGCAACGCGTACTGTAGCACATTTTCAGTATGGTGAGACATTTCAGTTCACTTGTGTTTTGCGCATGTTTATTTACGACCTCAGTTCCAGGAAATGTAAGTTATTTGGGTCTTCTGTTGCGAAATCAAGATAAAACGTTTTGACTCCGATATGTGAATCACGGTTCGTGATAACGCTCAAGTTGTCTACCAATCGCGACCACTAAAAAGAGTGAAATTCTAAAAAGGAAAATTATATGAAGGGAAATTTATACAGCATTAACATTTATTTAACTTTTTTTTAAGTAGGCATAAATATCTAATAAGATTACAATACCTTAGTAGGTACATAAAAGTCACAAAATATAATGTTATAGCACCGGCGTATAACTTTATAAAACGAATGCATAAGACCTCAAAATCTCAAGGAGCTATATCTTATCACACCACGTTCCACAAGGCAGTAAACATTAGGTTTGGTTGTTCGACCGATAAAAAAGTACATCACTCAAAATGGAGCACGGAAAAATTAAAATTATGCACTTACCTGGTTATGCGAGATAAAGGAATCACAAGAGTTTTGGCTTTTACAGCGGACGGGAACCTAATGATGGCTCAAACATGAGCATTGGAACATTTGGCCGTTCCCAAAATAGTATATAGCAGGCCCCAAGTAATGTTATAAACATTCAGCCTGACTCACTCCGCGGGCCTTCAAAAATCAATATGTAAACGAACCTCACATCAGATTTACAAATAGGTACTAAGCAACGCAATAGGTACTAAAAATGGTGGTATTACACTGAAAAATGTGACTTTTCACAACCTTGTAGGGAAAACAACTGAAATGGGTGCAATACTCACAGCGGCCGCCGTCCGCGCCACCTCGCATCACGTATGCAATTAGCCACTCTGATGTTTTTTAACGATGAAAAATCAATAATTTTTAAGAGCACGAAATTGTTCATATTTTTCCATCGGACCCGCTTTTCCGTCTCAGTCGCGCGGGGCCGTAAAAATGAAAACCTATTGCGGGGAAACCGCGAGAGACAAAGACAGATATATGTCCCCAATTGTAAATAATGACAGCAAGGAATCATAACAAACGAAAGAGACGACTTGAGAAGCTTATAACAAAAACAAAAATGCATTACGTAATTATCGCTTAATAACATTAAAGACTTACCATGATCCTGGCTAGTGTAGTGTGCATAAACATTGCAATTTTACACAAATTAAAACATTGCAAGTGCATCCTCCCATCGACCTCATCCGTCACGCGGCCGCCATTTGTAATTTGCTGTTGCTGGCGTGCACTTTACTCCATACTTGAGCAACATTATTGCCTTTTTATTGACAATTTATCAATAAATTCTACGTATAAATTAATTATTATATTTTTTTGATCACGTTATACATAACTGAATAGCGAATGAAGTAGATATTTACTTCAGAAACTTTAATTTCACTAGAATCGATAATTAGATTTTAGCCCGTGGCATTTATATGGCAACATTTTAAAAACGTCACGTGAATTCATTATGGCGGGATTTTTGTAAATGGATGGTATATTCATATACTAGCCGTGTCTTATCCAACCTCGACATTGGCAGAATCATCAACATCTTGATGGAGCCATAACACGAAAAATTGATTGATTATTATATTATACTTTACTGTTTTTGATCTTGAATTATAAATCTGAGATATGACTTTTATGAGGTATGTTCAGGCAAAGTGGACACAGTCACTGAACTTCATCCAATGGCCTCTCCAAACGTCACCGATGATCGCATGCGTTTTTCAATACATTACGGCATTTGATGGATCGATAGAATTCCTTGCTCCTTCTAGCCAGTAATTATTTAAGCGGGCTTAGCGAAAAGAGCGTGCGACTTGCAATCCGGAGGTCACGGGTTCAAACCCCGTCTCGTACTTTTTCGGAACTTATGTACGAAATATCATTTCATATTTACCAGTCTCTTCGAAATATAATTTTTCAGATATGGAAGGAAAAGACATGCTGCGCCGACCCCAAATGAATGGGATAAGGGCAAGCGAATGATGATTTACCAGTCTCTTTTCGGTGAAGGAAAACCGTGAGGAAACCGGACGAATCCGAAAGGCCTAGTTTAACCTCTAGGTTCGCTACCGTCACACGGGCGTAAGGTGAAAAATGTATTCACTATTAATTATTTTTTATTATACATACTTCTTGTAGTAACGAAACGGCTAAGCCACACATATGTTGACTAAGGTGTAGAGTTAGTGAAGTTAGGGCTTGTAGAGTTAGAAGCTTGGCTCCACAAAAGATCTGATAACTTTTTGACAGCGAGTCTTGGCGAAATTCCACTCCCTTAGGGGTAAAAAATTTCAATTTTTTTTGTTGTTTGAGTACTAATACTATCCTACATATCAAATTTCAGCTTCCTAGGACTTAAGGAAGTACCCTAAGGATTTTGATGATCATCAGTGAGCGAGTCGGTGACGAAATCGGGGTTTTATAGATATGAATACAATCCAAAGTATGAGAGCTATGCAATTGAAATTTTTTATTTTGAATAAGTTAACTACCGACATTATATCCCGAGAATTTAGTTTATCTGTAGGGCTAAGATGGGCGGCTCTTTATCATTTGACACTATGCCTGGCACGTTCTAACAAGTATGTACGCGCGAAAGTGACTGGCATAGTGACAAAAATTGAACTCAAAAATTGAATTGAGTGAGTGATAAAAATTGAACCAATGCTGCCACCGCTGGTTTAATCCAAACACAAGTTACAAGGGTTCAAAAAAACGACGTGTGCTCCGAGAAAAGGTATAGGTAGTGCCCTTGCGCTTCACTTTGCTCGTTCTTGGCGGGGGCCCTACCGTACCCCCAGATCTGAGGTACCAATACTAGGTTGTAAGTATAATTCTGTACAGCGCCATCTATCAGCAAAAGGTCTAACAAATTTGCGCGATGTACTGCACGTATGTTGTTTTTCGAGGATAATTCTCTATCATGTGAACCGATTTAAAAAACAAATCCAGTGGTTACCAGTGGTAAAAGGTGAGAAAAATCCCAGTAGTTACCACTGGTAACAACTTGGTGGGAACTAGTGGGAATAACCCATTGAAACCCAGGATTTCTGACCATCACACACAAATGAAGGATTATAAATAAAAACACAGGTATGTTATGTTGTTTTATTGTTTTTATAGCAACATGACATTAGTCGGGTTTGTTACAAATACATTAATCTATGGGTAATATTAATAGCGGGAACTCTCGAAGACCAGCTGCGAATCTGGAACAAAATAACAATGATATTAATTATGTAATTGTAATTATTGTAATTTATAGAAATCACTAATATTACTATTTATTTATTAACAATATATTTACACGGCATTCATGACAAGCCAATATATTTCGACACGAGTGGCGATAAATTAAAACACGACCGAAGGGAGTGTTTTAAATTGACACGAGTTGCGAATTGCCTATTCGCACATGTATCGTTACAACGTTTTACAGTACATATGGCCCTTTAGATTTTCGACAAAGTTACGTAATGTGCTAACTATCGCACTAGTGCGGTAAAGTAGATATGTACTGTAAAACATAAAATATAACTGGACAAAATATAGATGACATCAAAACAAGAGTACTTTAGACATTCACAGTACAGTCAGTTATTTCCACGCAAACATGTCACGTTCAGGTGCCGATGTCCAGCCCCCGAGTACCATATTTCGTGAGTCATCGCCTCCCGGCTGATACTTTGACAGATGATAGTTAAGATGCTATCATGAATTAAAGAACAGTCAATTGAGTGTATCGCGGTGGAAAGACCGTCAGCTATTCATATGAATAGTCAGCTGCAGAGAGGTGATGGTGAGGTGTGAGCAGGTCGGGCGGCGCGCCACGTGTCGAGGCGGGCGGCGCACAGTGCAGGCAGTGATGTGGCTCACCTAGAGAGTGAGCAGGTCGGGCTGCGCGCCCAGCAGGTCGGCGGCGGCGCGGGCGGCGGCGCGCCACGTGTCGAGGCGGGCGGCGCACAGTGCAGGCAGTGATGTGGCTCACCTAGAGAGTGAGCAGGTCGGGCTGCGCGCCCAGCAGGTCGGCGGCGGCGCGGGCGGCGGCGCGCCACGTGTCGAGGCGGGCGGCGCACAGTGCAGGCAGTGATGTGGCTCACCTAGAGAGTGAGCAGGTCGGGCTGCGCGCCCAGCAGGTCGGCGGCGGCGCGCCACGTGTCGAGGCGGGCGGCGCACAGGGCAGGCAGTGATGTGGCTCACCTAGAGAGTGAGCAGGTCGGGCTGCGCGCCCAGCAGGTCGGCGGCGGCGCGCCACGTGTCGAGGCGGGCGGCGCACAGTGCAGGCAGTGATGTGGCTCACCTAGAGAGTGAGCAGGTCGGGCTGCGCGCCCAGCAGGTCGGCGGCGGCGCGGGCGGCGGCGCGCCACGTGTCGAGGCGGGCGGCGCACAGTGCAGGCAGTGATGTGGCTCACCTAGAGAGTGAGCAGGTCGGGCTGCGCGCCCAGCAGGTCGGCGGCGGCGCGGGCGGCGGCGCGCCACGTGTCGAGGCGGGCGGCGCACAGTGCAGGCAGTGATGTGGCTCACCTAGAGAGTGAGCAGGTCGGGCTGCGCGCCCAGCAGGTCGGCGGCGGCGCGCCACGTGTCGAGGCGGGCGGCGCACAGGGCAGGCAGTGATGTGGCTCACCTAGAGAGTGAGCAGGTCGGGCTGCGCGCCCAGCAGGTCGGCGGCGGCGCGCCACGTGTCGAGGCGGGCGGCGCACAGTGCAGGCAGTGATGTGGCTCACCTAGAGAGTGAGCAGGTCGGGCTGCGCGCCCAGCAGGTCGGCGGCGGCGCGGGCGGCGGCGCGCCACGTGTCGAGGCGGGCGGCGCACAGGGCAGGCAGTGATGTGGCTCACCTAGAGAGTGAGCAGGTCGGGCTGCGCGCCCAGCAGGTCGGCGGCGGCGCGGGCGGCGGCGCGCCACGTGTCGAGGCGGGCGGCGCACAGTGCAGGCAGTGATGTGGCTCACCTAGAGAGTGAGCAGGTCGGGCTGCGCGCCCAGCAGGTCGGCGGCGGCGCGGGCGGCGGCGCGCCACGTGTCGAGGCGGGCGGCGCACAGTGCAGGCAGTGATGTGGCTCACCTAGAGAGTGAGCAGGTCGGGCTGCGCGCCCAGCAGGTCGGCGGCGGCGCGGGCGGCGGCGCGCCACGTGTCGAGGCGGGCGGCGCACAGTGCAGGCAGTGATGTGGCTCACCTAGAGAGTGAGCAGGTCGGGCTGCGCGCCCAGCAGGTCGGCGGCGGCGCGGGCGGCGGCGCGCCACGTGTCGAGGCGGGCGGCGCACAGTGCAGGCAGTGATGTGGCTCACCTAGAGAGTGAGCAGGTCGGGCTGCGCGCCCAGCAGGTCGGCGGCGGCGCGAGCGGCGGCGCGCCACGTGTCGAGGCGGGCGGCGCACAGTGCAGGCAGTGATGTGGCTCACCTAGAGAGTGAGCAGGTCGGGCTGCGCGCCCAGCAGGTCGGCGGCGGCGCGGGCGGCGGCGCGCCACGTGTCGAGGCGGGCGGCGCACAGTGCAGGCAGTGATGTGGCTCACCTAGAGAGTGAGCAGGTCGGGCTGCGCGCCCAGCAGGTCGGCGGCGGCGCGGGCGGCGGCGCGCCACGTGTCGAGGCGGGCGGCGCACAGTGCAGGCAGTGATGTGGCTCACCTAGAGAGTGAGCAGGTCGGGCTGCGCGCCCAGCAGGTCGGCGGCGGCGCGGGCGGCGGCGCGCCACGTGTCGAGGCGGGCGGCGCACAGTGCAGGCAGTGATGTGGCTCACCTAGAGAGTGAGCAGGTCGGGCTGCGCGCCCAGCAGGTCGGCGGCGGCGCGGGCGGCGGCGCGCCACGTGTCGAGGCGGGCGGCGCACAGTGCAGGCAGTGATGTGGCTCACCTAGAGAGTGAGCAGGTCGGGCTGCGCGCCCAGCAGGTCGGCGGCGGCGCGGGCGGCGGCGCGCCACGTGTCGAGGCGGGCGGCGCACAGTGCAGGCAGTGATGTGGCTCACCTAGAGAGTGAGCAGGTCGGGCTGCGCGCCCAGCAGGTCGGCGGCGGCGCGGGCGGCGGCGCGCCACGTGTCGAGGCGGGCGGCGCACAGTGCAGGCAGTGATGTGGCTCACCTAGAGAGTGAGCAGGTCGGGCTGCGCGCCCAGCAGGTCGGCGGCGGCGCGGGCGGCGGCGCGCCACGTGTCGAGGCGGGCGGCGCACAGTGCAGGCAGTGATGTGGCTCACCTAGAGAGTGAGCAGGTCGGGCTGCGCGCCCAGCAGGTCGGCGGCGGCGCGGGCGGCGGCGCGCCACGTGTCGAGGCGGGCGGCGCACAGTGCAGGCAGTGATGTGGCTCACCTAGAGAGTGAGCAGGTCGGGCTGCGCGCCCAGCAGGTCGGCGGCGGCGCGGGCGGCGGCGCGCCACGTGTCGAGGCGGGCGGCGCACAGTGCAGGCAGTGATGTGGCTCACCTAGAGAGTGAGCAGGTCGGGCTGCGCGCCCAGCAGGTCGGCGGCGGCGCGGGCGGCGGCGCGCCACGTGTCGAGGCGGGCGGCGCACAGTGCAGGCAGTGATGTGGCTCACCTAGAGAGTGAGCAGGTCGGGCTGCGCGCCCAGCAGGTCGGCGGCGGCGCGGGCGGCGGCGCGCCACGTGTCGAGGCGGGCGGCGCACAGTGCAGGCAGTGATGTGGCTCACCTAGAGAGTGAGCAGGTCGGGCTGCGCGCCCAGCAGGTCGGCGGCGGCGCGGGCGGCGGCGCGCCACGTGTCGAGGCGGGCGGCGCACAGTGCAGGCAGTGATGTGGCTCACCTAGAGAGTGAGCAGGTCGGGCTGCGCGCCCAGCAGGTCGGCGGCGGCGCGGGCGGCGGCGCGCCACGTGTCGAGGCGGGCGGCGCACAGTGCAGGCAGTGATGTGGCTCACCTAGAGAGTGAGCAGGTCGGGCTGCGCGCCCAGCAGGTCGGCGGCGGCGCGGGCGGCGGCGCGCCACGTGTCGAGGCGGGCGGCGCACAGTGCAGGCAGTGATGTGGCTCACCTAGAGAGTGAGCAGGTCGGGCTGCGCGCCCAGCAGGTCGGCGGCGGCGCGGGCGGCGGCGCGCCACGTGTCGAGGCGGGCGGCGCACAGTGCAGGCAGTGATGTGGCTCACCTAGAGAGTGAGCAGGTCGGGCTGCGCGCCCAGCAGGTCGGCGGCGGCGCGGGCGGCGGCGCGCCACGTGTCGAGGCGGGCGGCGCACAGTGCAGGCAGTGATGTGGCTCACCTAGAGAGTGAGCAGGTCGGGCTGCGCGCCCAGCAGGTCGGCGGCGGCGCGGGCGGCGGCGCGCCACGTGTCGAGGCGGGCGGCGCACAGTGCAGGCAGTGATGTGGCTCACCTAGAGAGTGAGCAGGTCGGGCTGCGCGCCCAGCAGGTCGGCGGCGGCGCGGGCGGCGGCGCGCCACGTGTCGAGGCGGGCGGCGCACAGTGCAGGCAGTGATGTGGCTCACCTAGAGAGTGAGCAGGTCGGGCTGCGCGCCCAGCAGGTCGGCGGCGGCGCGGGCGGCGGCGCGCCACGTGTCGAGGCGGGCGGCGCACAGTGCAGGCAGTGATGTGGCTCACCTAGAGAGTGAGCAGGTCGGGCTGCGCGCCCAGCAGGTCGGCGGCGGCGCGGGCGGCGGCGCGCCACGTGTCGAGGCGGGCGGCGCACAGTGCAGGCAGTGATGTGGCTCACCTAGAGAGTGAGCAGGTCGGGCTGCGCGCCCAGCAGGTCGGCGGCGGCGCGGGCGGCGGCGCGCCACGTGTCGAGGCGGGCGGCGCACAGTGCAGGCAGTGATGTGGCTCACCTAGAGAGTGAGCAGGTCGGGCTGCGCGCCCAGCAGGTCGGCGGCGGCGCGGGCGGCGGCGCGCCACGTGTCGAGGCGGGCGGCCAGCGCGGCGGCGGCGGCGCGCGGCAGGGCGCGCGGCCGGACCCACGTCACCGACACCGTGGAGCTCACCTGCCGCGACACGCACAACATGTATAGGTCACGTGAGGGGGGGGGGGGGGGGACCGAAACGGTTAGCGTCGCGCTGACCGCTTCGGACCAGTAGGTAATATATTGATAGAGCAAGATCCCGGAGCCGCCATACCTTATTTTCTCATGACTAAAATGTATGGGATAATGTAGTATGTACTTTTACCCCCTTATTTATAAACGTGTACTAAAGTTACGATGCCGCTGATCATCGTTTGTCCCTTTCCATCATACCGATACGTCGGAAGTACATACTAAACCTACATTATCCCATACAATTTAGTCATGAGAAAATAAGGTCTGGCGGCTCCGGGATCTTGGATTATAAGTTTAGGGAACGTTTCAGAGTATAGCTTACGGGTACGCGCGGACGTGAACTTCATACATATGGTCAATGCGGATCGCTCCGCACCGAGGGTCAGTGCGACGCTCGGACCTTATGGAACTTTCAGCACGAGTAGCAACAAAAAAAATTTTAATATTATTTATCCTTGTCCCACTTTTTTTGGGACTCCCTCTGGTCGCATGACAACTTTTGTCATATTTTTAACCAACTTCAAGATTTCAAAAGGAGGAGGTTATCAATTCGGTGTGTATGTTTTTTTTTTTGTTTTCAATGTTTGTTACTTGATAACTCCGTCATTTCTGAACCGATTTTGAAAATTATTTTTTTGCTTGAATCTATATAATATATACAGATTGGTCCCGTTTTTGCCAAAACTCAGTTCTGATGATGGGATCCATAAGGAATCGAGGGAACTCTTGAAATGTGAAAGACATATATATATAGTGATTTTTGTATTTTCTTTAATAAATCAAGCATTTACATTTAAAAAAGTGACATTTGATGAAGTGGAGTGGAGTGGTGGATGTGGGTTTGATGATCAGAATGGAACTCTTCAACGGCGCATAGTACACGTTTGGCGATTTGTCCTCTTCGCTGTGTTTGTTAAGCAAATTAGATTTTCAAGATAATTTTTTGTCAAGTTCGAGTTCTGACGATGGGGTCCATGAGGAATCAAGGGAACTCCTCAAATGTTAAAGACATATATATAGTAATCTTAGTATTTTTATCCACAAATCAAGTATTTACATTTGATGAAGTGGACGTGCTTATTTATTTATTTATTTTATTTTTGTGCTGATGATGAACAGAACGGAACTCTTCAACGATGCATAGTTCACGTTTGGCAATTTGTTCTCTTTTCATGTTTGTCAAGCAGTTAGGTTTACAAGGCACATTTTTATATTTATCTTAAATACAGTCGAATACCCTATTGCGGGTATCTTACCAGTCAACCATAGGGCAAATCTGAAACGTGTCAAGGTGGGTGCAGTGACAAAAAACAACATGTTACCTCCTTTTCTACATAATTAGGCATACACGCTGTCTTTTTAATTTCATTGTATGAAATCAAAAATAATCGTTCTTTCACCAGTCATTGAAGTCAGTTTTTTTTTTCTTAAAAATTATTACAAGCTTTTACTTGACTTGCCCTGTTAGTATGTATGGGACAAATCTGGCAAGTAAAATTTGACGCCCTTCCCGGTTTCCGATGAAACTGAAAATTTGCATACATATGTAAGTCGGGTGACAATGCAATATTATGGTACCATCAAGCTGATCTGATGATGGAGTCAGGAGGTAGCCATAGGAACTCTGTGATAAAACAACGCAACCTAATTGTGTTTGGGGTTTTTAGAATTGTCTCGATGAGTATTAGTTGCCTATGAAAAAAAAAGTACAGTCAGCGATATAAGCTTGCACCAAAAATGAAATTTTTGCCAAAAACTTATTAATTGTCATAACACTTTATGCATATTGTGAGTCATAAAAATCTTTAGTGAGAATTTATCCTGAACATAATTGGGTTTTTGTCATAAATGAATTATGTCATAATTTTTATAGTTATCAATTCGCATAAAATTTTAGGTTCGCTTCCTTAGGCACAAAAAATATATGACTGCTATATGTCATCATCATCAAATAATATATGTCATATCATCAAATATTATGGCTAAAAATGTATGATACAATATGATATGATTTTTCATTTGTACGCGCAATGATTTTTTTTTTTTTTATTGAGGAGATAACACAGAAAACATACATGGCATGAACAAAAAATACTTAAATAGCATAAATGTCCTTAAATACAGATGCTTCCATATACGTATCTCACGAAGAACATATACCTAATACCACTTAATACTTAACACTAACATGCGGTTTACAACATTACAAGTGTTTAGAGAGACTTAGTGTATATACGTATGCACATAAACTAATTACTTAGACTTTGTATATATGTAACTAAATAGGAAGGAATATGATTATAACACAAGTTGTTATGCGTATCAAAGATATGACTTAAACGTTTAAGCAACCCAATATGGACCCCTTTTTTTCTACTCGACGAGTATAATTAGGGTTTGCACGACGGATCTGAAATGTATGGGAAGATCCGCGGATCCGGATCCAGATTATTTCATACATTTCTGATCCTAACTGTAATGGTTGAATAAGATTTCGTATATCAAGCTATAATTGCGTACTTTTCATGTATGGACCCCCAACTCAACTATAATCATTTCGATATGCTGTAGTGATCTATTTAAAAAAAATATCCCAAACATGCCGCCACGCTCCCATAAAAAAACCGAAACGAGCGACAAATAGTCGCGCACTTATATTTGATATAATCGTGTTTAGGCAACGAAGCTTGCTGAGTTGCTTAAGTAAGGTACGAGATAGATTATCTATTATATCACGATTGCATAACATATTATTCCCCACCATAAATTTCATATCAGTTACGGCAGCGGCGGGTAACAAATAGCCGGACCAAACCACGTACGTTATATTTACAGAAATCTTAAAACATGTTTTTAAGTTCATCACATTGCTTTTTCGCTCACGGGCGCTCGCGATTTGCACGTCTATATTAAATACTACGTCTATGCCTGCAAATGAAACAGGTATCGTTCTGAAAGTATTTATGAGGGAAGAATAACGCAACTCCTTCGCCAGGCCCCCTTTACGCGCGCAATTCGGACACTTAATCGAGTAGCGATCGAGTTAGATTTGGTTCTTTGTTCTTTGAGCGAATTCACAAGGGCCACGCTGTATGTATTGTGTTACTGTAGCTTGTAATAATCTATTTACTATATACCTATGTAATTCTTTTCTTTTGTGTGTCAAATTCCATACTGTCGAATTAGGATAGCCTGTAACGATGGTTGTGTGTATGTAATTAAAATAAAAAAATAGCTTTGCGATCCTAACGCGATTAGCCGATCGAAAGCGATTGAGGAATATCGCTTCCAGGCAAGCAGCGGTATCGGCTTTTCATGGCCATATAATGTCCAACCTCCGCTATGGCATCATCTTATGGGGCAATTGCAAAGACATTGACAGAGTTTTCAAGCTGCAGAAAAAATGTGTACCATTTGTACTTGTATTCTAATTTATTATTTTCGGAGTTCACGGCAGAAAAATGGCAGAGGTGTGATGACCATGTCAAAAAAAATGAAAACGATTACTGGGATCGCGACAACCGTTTAGAAATTAACTATATTTCGAACTCCACTTCGTTACATACACTAAATAAAAAAATCGCAATAGTTGACAAATTAGTTTCTCCACCAGAGCCTTCATAACGAGCACTTCCACTTCGGGGCACCCGAGCCTCCTGAGCATTTGTCTTTTTTTTTTTATATACTACGTCGGTGGCAAACAAGCATACGGCCCGCCTGATGGTAAGCAGTCACTCAGTAATACGTGTGTTATTATATCATAATACAACACTAACTTGATCAATATGTCCCCGGAAGAGTTAATCGGTCAAAAAATTCATACCGAGCAACTCCACTTCCTGAGCAGTTGTCTTATAATATCTAATAAGAATAATAAGTGTGGTATAATATTATAATACGATACTAACTTGATCAATGTGTCCCCGGATGAGTTTCTCCGCCAGAGCCTTCATGACGAGCAGTTCCACTTCGTTCAGCGGCACCCGAGCCTCCTGAGCGATCTCGGCAAACGTCAGCTTGCGGGTCGCCGAAGTGCGGTTGAATGCCATCTGAAACATAACAATTTAAGTATGAAGAGCGTATTTTTTAAACGAGGCACTGAGAGCAGATACTCGAGCCCGTGCTGTTATGTCAAAACGGTCTTAGAAGACTTAATTTTTTTAATTGACAAATATCGACATTTACAGATTCTGGAAAAACTGTAGTTTAGTAAAAAAAAAATTTTTATGCTTTTTGATTCCATAGGTTAGGGGAATAGAAAAGTTACAAACGGGAGAAAATAGTTTCTTAAATTTTGTAGATGTGCTCTGGATACTGCGAGATGGGGTGAGCCAGCTAGCTGGAACTGGAACCATATACTAGTCCATACGGCAAATGGTCGCGACCTTTCTTTGCACGCTTCAGTCAACTCTGCGAGGCTATGATTGAAGCCCAGAGTTACGACAAGACAGCTACGCTTCCTTAGGTAAGTTACGGGGCAAACTGGTTATATGAATGTTATAAGTTTACTCTTTGAGACTTCAGGATGAGGTGAACTAGCAATATTTATCTCCATAAGGCGAGTAATGGCGACCTTCTGCCTCACACTGATCAGTCCGGCATGTGGTCCAGGGGTCCAGGAGGGGGTGACCTCGGCACTGACCTCCATGAGGCAGGTGATGGCGACCTTCTGCCTCACACTGATCAGTCCGGCGGGCGGTCCAGGGGTCCAGGAGGGGGTGACCTCGGCACTGACCTCCATGAGGCAGGTGATGGCGACCTTCTGCCTCACACTGATCAGTCCGGCGGGCGGTCCAGGGCTCCAGGAGGGGGTGACCTCGGCACTGACCTCCATGAGGCAGGTGATGGCGACCTTCTGCCTCACACTGATCAGTCCGGCGGGCGGTCCAGGGCTCCAGGAGGGGGTGACCTCGGCACTGACCTCCATGAGGCAGGTGATGGCGACCTTCTGCCTCACACTGATCAGTCCGGCGGGCGGTCCAGGGGTCCAGGAGGGGGTGACCTCGGCACTGACCTCCATGAGGCAGGTGATGGCGACCTTCTGCCTCACACTGATCAGTCCGGCGGGCGGTCCAGGGCTCCAGGAGGGGGTGACCTCGGCACTGACCTCCATGAGGCAGGTGATGGCGACCTTCTGCCTCACACTGATCAGTCCGGCGGGCGGTCCAGGGGTCCAGGAGGGGGTGACCTCGGCACTGACCTCCATGAGGCAGGTGATGGCGACCTTCTGCCTCACACTGATCAGTCCGGCGGGCGGTCCAGGGCTCCAGGAGGGGGTGACCTCGGCACTGACCTCCATGAGGCAGGTGATGGCGACCTTCTGCCTCACACTGATCAGTCCGGCGGGCGGTCCAGGGGTCCAGGAGGGGGTGACCTCGGCACTGACCTCCATGAGGCAGGTGATGGCGACCTTCTGCCTCACACTGATCAGTCCGGCGGGCGGTCCAGGGCTCCAGGAGGGGGTGACCTCGGCACTGACCTCCATGAGGCAGGTGATGGCGACCTTCTGCCTCACACTGATCAGTCCGGCGGGCGGTCCAGGGGTCCAGGAGGGGGTGACCTCGGCACTGACCTCCATGAGGCAGGTGATGGCGACCTTCTGCCTCACACTGATCAGTCCGGCGGGCGGTCCAGGGCTCCAGGAGGGGGTGACCTCGGCACTGACCTCCATGAGGCAGGTGATGGCGACCTTCTGCCTCACACTGATCAGTCCGGCGGGCGGTCCAGGGCTCCAGGAGGGGGTGACCTCGGCACTGACCTCCATGAGGCAGGTGATGGCGACCTTCTGCCTCACACTGATCAGTCCGGCGGGCGGTCCAGGGGTCCAGGAGGGGGTGACCTCGGCACTGACCTCCATGAGGCAGGTGATGGCGACCTTCTGCCTCACACTGATCAGTCCGGCGGGCGGTCCAAGGCTCCAGGAGGGGGTGACCTCGGCACTGACCTCCATGAGGCAGGTGATGGCGACCTTCTGCCTCACACTGATCAGTCCGGCGGGCGGTCCAGGGCTCCAGGAGGGGGTGACCTCGGCACTGACCTCCATGAGGCAGGTGATGGCGACCTTCTGCCTCACACTGATCAGTCCGGCGGGCGGTCCAGGGGTCCAGGAGGGGGTGACCTCGGCACTGACCTCCATGAGGCAGGTGATGGCGACCTTCTGCCTCACACTGATCAGTCCGGCGGGCGGTCCAGGGCTCCAGGAGGGGGTGACCTCGGCACTGACCTCCATGAGGCAGGTGATGGCGACCTTCTGCCTCACACTGATCAGTCCGGCGGGCGGTCCAGGGGTCCAGGAGGGGGTGACCTCGGCACTGACCTCCATGAGGCAGGTGATGGCGACCTTCTGCCTCACACTGATCAGTCCGGCGGGCGGTCCAGGGCTCCAGGAGGGGGTGACCTCGGCACTGACCTCCATGAGGCAGGTGATGGCGACCTTCTGCCTCACACTGATCAGTCCGGCGGGCGGTCCAGGGCTCCAGGAGGGGGTGACCTCGGCACTGACCTCCATGAGGCAGGTGATGGCGACCTTCTGCCTCACACTGATCAGTCCGGCGGGCGGTCCAGGGGTCCAGGAGGGGGTGACCTCGGCACTGACCTCCATGAGGCAGGTGATGGCGACCTTCTGCCTCACACTGATCAGTCCGGCGGGCGGTCTAGGGCTCCAGGAGGGGGTGACCTCGGCACTGACCTCCATGAGGCAGGTGATGGCGACCTTCTGCCTCACACTGATCAGTCCGGCGGGCGGTCCAGGGCTCCAGGAGGGGGTGACCTCGGCACTGACCTCCATGAGGCAGGTGATGGCGACCTTCTGCCTCACACTGATCAGTCCGGCGGGCGGTCCAGGGGTCCAGGAGGGGGTGACCTCGGCACTGACCTCCATGAGGCAGGTGATGGCGACCTTCTGCCTCACACTGATCAGTCCGGCGGGCGGTCCAAGGCTCCAGGAGGGGGTGACCTCGGCACTGACCTCCATGAGGCAGGTGATGGCGACCTTCTGCCTCACACTGATCAGTCCGGCGGGCGGTCCAGGGCTCCAGGAGGGGGTGACCTCGGCACTGACCTCCATGAGGCAGGTGATGGCGACCTTCTGCCTCACACTGATCAGTCCGGCGGGCGGTCCAGGGGTCCAGGAGGGGGTGACCTCGGCACTGACCTCCATGAGGCAGGTGATGGCGACCTTCTGCCTCACACTGATCAGTCCGGCGGGCGGTCCAGGGCTCCAGGAGGGGGTGACCTCGGCACTGACCTCCATGAGGCAGGTGATGGCGACCTTCTGCCTCACACTGATCAGTCCGGCGGGCGGTCCAGGGGTCCAGGAGGGGGTGACCTCGGCACTGACCTCCATGAGGCAGGTGATGGCGACCTTCTGCCTCACACTGATCAGTCCGGCGGGCGGTCCAGGGCTCCAGGAGGGGGTGACCTCGGCACTGACCTCCATGAGGCAGGTGATGGCGACCTTCTGCCTCACACTGATCAGTCCGGCGGGCGGTCCAGGGCTCCAGGAGGGGGTGACCTCGGCACTGACCTCCATGAGGCAGGTGATGGCGACCTTCTGCCTCACACTGATCAGTCCGGCGGGCGGTCCAGGGGTCCAGGAGGGGGTGACCTCGGCACTGACCTCCATGAGGCAGGTGATGGCGACCTTCTGCCTCACACTGATCAGTCCGGCGGGCGGTCCAGGGCTCCAGGAGGGGGTGACCTCGGCACTGACCTCCATGAGGCAGGTGATGGCGACCTTCTGCCTCACACTGATCAGTCCGGCGGGCGGTCCAGGGGTCCAGGAGGGGGTGACCTCGGCACTGACCTCCATGAGGCAGGTGATGGCGACCTTCTGCCTCACACTGATCAGTCCGGCGGGCGGTCCAGGGCTCCAGGAGGGGGTGACCTCGGCACTGACCTCCATGAGGCAGGTGATGGCGACCTTCTGCCTCACACTGATCAGTCCGGCGGGCGGTCCAGGGCTCCAGGAGAGGGTGACCTCGGCACTGACCTCCATGAGGCAGGTGATGGCGACCTTCTGCCTCACACTGATCAGTCCGGCGGGCGGTCCAGGGGTCCAGGAGGGGGTGACCTCGGCACTGACCTCCATGAGGCAGGTGATGGCGACCTTCTGCCTCACACTGATCAGTCCGGCGGGCGGTCCAGGGCTCCAGGAGAGGGTGACCTCGGCACTGACCTCCATGAGGCAGGTGATGGCGACCTTCTGCCTCACACTGATCAGTCCGGCGGGCGGTCCAGGGGTCCAGGAGGGGGTGACCTCGGCACTGACCTCCATGAGGCAGGTGATGGCGACCTTCTGCCTCACACTGATCAGTCCGGCGGGCGGTCCAGGGCTCCAGGAGAGGGTGACCTCGGCACTGACCTCCATGAGGCAGGTGATGGCGACCTTCTGCCTCACACTGATCAGTCCGGCGGGCGGTCCAGGGGTCCAGGAGGGGGTGACCTCGGCACTGACCTCCATGAGGCAGGTGATGGCGACCTTCTGCCGCACGCCGTGGTCGGCGCGGCGCAGCTCCGGCGCGGGCGCGGCGCCGCGCAGCGCCTCGAAGGCGGCCACGTCGCCGCGGGACACGGCGCGGACCAGCTCCTTGGCCCACGCGTCCGGCGTGTTCTCCAGGGACTCCAGGATGGGGTGGGCCAGCTGGACACATAACAATTATATTTCAATTGTAGCCTCTCGTGCGCCACGAGTGTTTCTTATTACGAGCCGTTACTTAACATTTCCTGTTAGTTAATGTGACTGAAACGTTGGAAGCGCTCACCAGCTCGCCCAGGTCGTACACGTTGGGCGCCACGACGGCGGCGACGGCCAGCGAGCGCGCCAGCGCGCGGCGCTCGTGCGGCGGCAGCAGCGCGCCGCCCTCCGCGCAGCCCACGTAGCGCAGCGCCGCGCGGTAGTAGCGCGCCATGGGCCCGCGCACCCTGCCACACCACCGTCACTCGTTATGCTCACTATGTCGACACTACGTGTCCTACTATACTAAAAGACCAAACCGGTACAATTGTGAAATTATGTGAACAGGCCCGCCCGACTCTAATCTCCTCCGTGGCATCCAGGTTTTTGGAATATAAAATACCTGTAGTACTCCGAAGCCAGTTTGTAAAACCGGCCATGCACCGGAGTGACTCCGTCGGCATCCTCCAATGAGCCTTCGAGTTCCTCAATAATCTTCTCTGTGGCATCCAGGTCGTTCAGCTGTTCTAGGTAGATTTCACCTTGAAGCACCTGCAATTTTAAAAATATTACGTTTAGACTATGTTCATTAAGACAAATTAAGTCATTTCTTAACTTTTCTTAAATACCACAACGGTGGCAAACAATCTTACAACCTGCCTGATGGTAAGCAGTGCAACTCCAGAAGTGTTACATGCACGTTGCCAACCCTTTAAAAACCTGTTCACTGCTTTTTTGAAGAACTCCACCTTAGAGAAAACCTCGAAATCACAGAAGGGAGGGAGCATCCGCGGGAGAAAATTCCTCTTAAACTGTGGCCATTTAGGTTCTAGGGTGTGAGGATGACTAATTTGGACTATAATTTGTGAATGACATACAAGAACATTGCACTGCATCTTATTGTGAATCTTATCAGAATGCACAAAGGTTTATATTTATTATTATTTATTAATCAGGCAGGCAGTTGAAACAACTGATTTATTTATACAGTTGCCTGTATCTGAGTGATCTTCATAAGACATGTTTTTTATATTGGACTGCAGGCACACGTCAGTTTACAACTTTGACAGTCAAAGGGTTAATACGTAAGGTGTCAAATAAAGCTATGTTCCTACTATAAATTTAATGATCTATTTAAGCGCTCCTAGAAATCTCGAGTGGTTTGTGGCCCACTTATTACAACTAATAGAATAACTTTTTGAAAGTAGATATGAATAACAAAATTACTAAACACCTTCTTTATACTATTTTTCAAATAGGTACAGTACGCTGATAGATGTCATCACGATACAAATATTGCGGGGTTTGACGTTTTAGGTTATAAAATGTATGGAGATGACATATATCAGCATACCCTTCCTGTTTGAAAAATACTATAGTGTAACTTGTAACCAACTAATCTTTGCATAGGGTCTTTTAACCCCTCTTTCAGTGAAAGTGTTAAATTAATAAAAGTTTCTCACCTTGCAGAGTGCCAGTGCCTCGTCATTCATCTTCACCTTATTCTCCACCTTCTCCAGGAAGGCGATGCCATCTTTCTTGTTGTCAAACTGCTTGACAATGTGCGATGTGATCTCGACCAGTGAGAGGGGGTTTATTCTGGAACATACCGGTGAAAAATTAAGAAGAGCCTCTTTAAGGGCACTGGGGTGACATGTTTTAAACACTAAAACAACATAGGCGCTTATATACTTATTTTTTTATATATATATACTGGTAAAACACTAATCCAAGCCATAGAATATTATCAGCCACAACATACGGTAAAAGTAGTCAATTATACGATTTACTGAATAACAAGTTGTGTGATTTTGTACTTAAGGCTTATATTATTCCTCACTTTTTGAGTATTTCTTTATATTATACGAAAATATAAGTGGATTTCGTCACGAACAATAAACCACAAAGTGACTTGCATTTTGACTTACTTGTTCTCAAAGGTCGTTAAAAAGTTGTTGTACAGTTGGATAAGGCAGTCGCCGGTCTGTAGCGCCGGGTGGTTCACGAAATCTTGCAATTTTAACGTGAGTTGGTGCCATAATCTGCAAAAACAAAGCACAGAGGTTATGATTGTTTACAAGCAACATTTTGGACGAAAATGTAAGACGAGGTGTATCTACTTACTTTTTATTGTATAGTTCTTCCAAATTAGCCCAATCCGCTGCCAAAGCAGGCTCGGCTGCCTGCTTTTTGGATAAAAAATCGTTTACATCAATGACTGCAAACTTTACGGTCGCCATCTTTCAAAACTGTAACGTCATTGCAAATGAAGTTAGCTGCAAATTGTTTGACAGCTTAAAGGCAGTAACACACTGGCATTCATACCATTATAAAACTGATAAATAAATGAATTGTCATATTAGGCGAATAATTTTTGATAAATTATTCTTTATTATGTGAGCTTTGCACTTATTTCGAGTTCAAATAATGCAGAGTAATAATTTATCTAGATTATTTTTTATAAGTCCTACACGTGTATAAAATCTTTATTGCCACAGATTCTAATCAGAAGATAGCATTGCCATCTGTTGTCGAATAGCTGTATACGATTAAATACTACCTGTCGCTAGATAGCTTCACTAGTTCCTCATGTCTGCGAAATCTAGATTTAGAATCAATTTGAATCGATCTAGAACGCTTTTGTGGATCAGTAATGAAGATTATTTTTTTGTAGAACAAATTAGATACTTATAAATTTGAATTGTATGGCGGATGCTTAATATCATTTAGAATTTATTAGAAGGGGGTGATTTTTCAAAAGGATAATTTATGATAACTACATTTATTATATTGGTTTGATTTGGCTAAAATCAATGTAAAATAAATAATTACTATTAGGACAGAGCCATACGTATATATATGCCGTCTTTTTTATGACGATGATGATGATGGGTGTTTTCTTTAATAATAATCTGTAGACTAAGAGACTATTTTTTGTTGAGTCGGACCAAGTTAACTCTGCATGGTATTTGCAATGACAACATGTGGAAATGTCACTAAATACATTCCAAACTATGAAAAATATTAGTTTATAATGACACTCCCTCGCTATAGTTATGTTCAAGTCGGCTTAAAGAGCTTAGACTGACTCTACCTACCACTTTCGGATTTAAACATTTTGTTGTGACACATTTGAGGTTTGCCTCGTAAAACGATTCTCTTAATTAGTTGTTTTGATGAATATGTACTTGGCATTTAGAATATGAACATAATTATTTTTAAGGGATACCTTTATGTTATGGATGTTAAGTCCAATATGAATGGATAAACCGACAGACAGAGGGAAGCCTAAATTTTTGTGTTACATTACCAGGTCGAATTTTGTTGGGTGCACGAGTGGTGCTGCCCTCATTTTGTCGGCTTTTTTACGTAAAATCTTATGGAGTAAAGTAAATAAAATTTTGATTTTTGTGGATTAATTAGGTATTTATTTTAGGTTGTATAGTAGAAAAAATTGCTTCATAAGTCAGAAACGCGCATGTGACACCCTTAATATAGCAACACCCATAGACTACAAAGACCTCTTAGCGTTGCTTGTTAGTTTCTATAGGCTACTGTGGCCAAAAACTGTCTAGAAATTGTATTTAGAAAGGAGCAAATGGTCTCGCGGCTACTTGCGTATCGTAGCTGTATACTTTTGGTTTGTTTACCTACGTAGGTACATGATTCTAAGGCTCTGGACCGGTATTTAAAATATCGGTAAATACCGGTTTATTTCGGTATTCCTCCGAACTTTTATAAGAACGCGAACGTTTAAAGAACTTTATTGTAACCTAAAAACACCGGTTTATTCGACGAGCGACGCAACGGTCGGGTGGCCTGATGGTGAGCCGCGTAAACATAGACACCAGGAAGAAACCGGTTTTTATTGTTATAAATCGTTTAATTTGACAAGAACTGTTCTTAAAAAAAAACCGGTTTTAAAATAACGGTTTTTCGAGCGAAACCGAGATTAAAAGGTTTTGCGCCAAGTACATGATAACGGTTTGGAAATTAAACCGGTTTCCGAGCCTTGTATGATTCTACTACATCCCTACTCAGCAAGCTTTGTGCTCTTTTCTTCGTTATATTACGATTGTATACAATACTAATTGTGAACTCGAGTGTACTTACTAAGCTAATATTATAATGATCATCATTTTCATTATAAAACATTATTTGAATACTTACTTAGCGTCCAATATGCTTCAATACCGCAGGGCATAAACATATGCCGCGTACAACTTACTTGCGTGGAGGGTGGTCGGTACTGTCGGTAGTCACGTAGTCAGCCGGATGTTTGGGCAGCTACTACCTAGGTCGCCGCGACAGATTAATAATTAACACGGTCAATATCATATATTGGGAAGAAGTGCTGGTGGCCTAGCGGTAAGAGCGTGTAACTTGCAATCCGGAGGTCGCGGGTTCAAACCCCCCGGCTCGTACCAATGAGTTTTTCGGAACTCATGTACGAAATATCATTTGATATTTTACCAGCCGCTTTTCGGTGAAGGAAAACATCGTGAGGAAACCGGACTAATCCAAACAAGGCCTAGTTAACCCTCTGGGTTGGAAGGTCAGATGGCAGTCGCTTTCGTAAAAACTGGTGCCCACGCCAAATCTTGGGATTCGTTGTCAAGCGGACCCCAGGCTCCCATGAGCCGTGGCAAAATGCCGGGACAACGCGAGGAAGAAGAAGAATATCATATATTGGGAAGGTACTCGTATATATTATATAGGATATATCATCAATTCATCATTTAACGAGTAGGTACCTACTCGTATGTATAGCCTACTGGACAACTAACCCCGATGCAGTGGAGTTCGTCTAGTGAAAGAAAAATGTTTTATTTATTTTAATATTCTTTACACATGTTTATGTGTATTACAAGGTGTGTTGTGTTCCTGCCGGTGAGTAAGGTTGCCAGAGCTCAACGAGGGGGACGGGGGTTTAGGGTCGGCAACGCGCATGTAACTCCACTGGAGTTACAGGCGTACACATCTTATAAAACTACTCCAAAACTAAAAACTACTGAACGGATTTTCATACGACTTTCATCTATCAATAGAGTGATTCTTGAGGAAGGCTTAAGTATATAACTTGTTAAGGTTTTGTGTAAATTGTTTGAAGTATAACGATGTTGTCGGAAAAAATCACGCTGGCTAGGAGCTTTAATCGAAAATGCTGCCTAATCCGTTTGAGCTATAACAGCACAATGTATGGTGGGGTTGTCTCTCTTTCATGGGTCTACAAAAAAGTCCGTGATGTTAAATAACTTCCTAGGTATACCCATTCTTCTAGAAAAAGATCACATAATATGTGGCATTTGCAAAGCTATTTACACGGATACAGTATTAAAAATTATCAAATTAAATATTTTAGTTATATTAAGCATTTCATACAGATGACAATGGTCCCTTACACCATACAATTTAAAGGAATATTTCAGGATTAATCGTAAATCAAAGTTTCATTTCGAGCCATATAACTTGTACGAAATGTTAAGATACTATCCGCAGTTAGTTCTAATTTTCACCACCTTATGCGCTGGGATCGCTTGACTTACCCCCACCATGCACTTTGAAAGAAAAGTACAATCAGCGATAAAAGCATTTTTGACAAAAAACTTATCTATTTAACAGTTAAGGTTATTTGAAGATTGTGAAACGCCAACGATGACTTTATTCGTCAGATAAGTGGCAAGTAGCTTTATTCAGGACTTTCCTTGAACATTGTGAAACAGACCCTCATAATGGGGATGGGATCCGTATTAAAAGTCGTTTAAAAAGCCTTATGAAGGGGTTTTTAACGGGAACGGCTTTGGTTAGCAAAGTCGAACGAAATACTTACCCCTTCTAAAACCCTCGAAGGGGATATGGGACCGGTCAGTCCCTGGTTTAATGTAGTTTCTTTTGATCGTATAATAAAATTACATAAGACTAAATTGTTGATCGGAATGGATTATAAGATTTCGTTAAGTAATACTATAGTTAAGAATGATGGGAAATTATTTTTTTACTTGCGATGTGCACCCCTAATAATGAATTGTAGTTTATTTCAACATGAGCAGTACCCCTAGTGTAAATTTTATCGACATCATAACGTGACGAACGCGTTTGCGTTAAGTCTCATTTTGTATAGGATTTTGAGTTTCCAAAACGTCCCGCTTGGCGTGCTCTTTCTAAATCCAATACAAAATGAGACTAAACGCAAACGCGTACGTCACGTTTCAAAATCGAATTTATTTATACTAGGGGTACTGTACCCCTAGTGTAAATTTGATCGACATCATAACGTGACGAACGCGTTTGCGTTAAGTCTCATTTTGTATAGGATTTTGAGTTTCCAAAACGTCCCGCTTGGCGCGCTCTTTCTAAATCCAATACAAAATGAGACTAAACGCAAACGCGTACGTCACGTTTCAAAATCGAATTTATTTACACTAGGGGTACTGAACTATAAAAAAAATATGTAAAGTTAAAATGGTGACCCCACCGCCGTCGCATCACACCAAAAAGTCTATTCTCCCGCCGACCCCTAAACTCACCCTTGCGATATTCAATATCACCAATTTCCTACTTTTTACTAAAAAGTTTGACAAAAAACCCTTTTCGCAAGGGTGCAACGGGTAGCCATTGTTAAACTGCACCTGGGCTGATTAGTTGTATTTTATATTTTTTGTAGTTAAACAAAGGAATTTGGTGTTTTTTACTTTTTGGAGTGCGTTACCATTTTCTGGGTGAATTCATGCAGTTGGTTTTGTTACAGGAAATTGTAAATTAAAAGTTCCGATTACGAGACTAACAAGGAAAGGTACCCAACTGCCCGGTTCCGATTTGATTCATATTTATATATGTTATAGAGTAGTCTAAATAACGGACACGTATTTTTTTTAGCTGCCCAAACTCAACCTATTGGGAGAAATTGTCCTCCAAAGTACTAAAAAGTTACTAAATCTTCTAACTCCTATAGAAAGTGATGCTCCAGCAACTTGCTAGTTAATGGCTGGTTTGAGTATATGTTTGAAAGCAGCAAAAAATAATGACCACGTGTTTTGTTATATCTGCTTAAATATAAATCAAATCGGAACCGGACAGTTGGGTTCCTTTCCTTGTAAGTAAAGGCAGTCACACCCAAAACAACAACCCAACACACCCAATAGTAGTACTACCACCCTGGATTACTTTTCTAAATATGTATACAGCGGTCACAAATATCTGAACACGCCTCTATTGTCAAGGGTTTGTGCACAAATCACGCGAGGTTTTTTCGGCTACTTTTTGACTCATGTGGTAGATATTTTTCTATGTTTCGTTCACTGTAGAAAAATACACATTAGGTCTCCTTATACCAAATCTCTCAAAATTCTGCTATGCTTATAAAAAAAATATATAGGTACGTTCTAACAATATACACAAAAGTATTTTAACGTCTCTAAACTTAATTTGTGTATTTTTGTTGGCACTTTTTTAAATCACAAACATTTATTGAACTATATCTAATGTTTACCATAAATAATCAAATATAGAAAAAAAATTTACCACAATTATGATTAACGAGTGAAAATTCGAGATAAAAAGTTTGTAATCCCCAAAAATACTATGTATTTGACATTTTGAAAGACCTCTGTCTACAATAGCGCCCCTAGCGGCCATATTAAACGCTTTAGCCCTCATTGTTCTTCATTTAGAGGCATGGGTATAGGTAATAGGCATCTCTTTTACGATATGTAGACAGTAACCACCAAACATAACAGCCGTAACTACTACAAAACTTATTTTTTACCGTATTCAAGATATTCTGAATTCAAACGTTTTTTCAATGGTTGTGACGGCTATTAAGAGTCCGTCCGAGATAACTTTGCACCGTACGAACAGAACAAAGTGAGCCAGTGTCATTATTTATAAACGTCTTATTTTGTTTAAAATATGATATTAAAAACGTCTTATTTTGTTTAAAATTTTATATTAACATTTTGAACGCGAATGAATATGCCCTGCCCCGGACGCCAGGCGATCCCGATCATTTAAGCGAAATTGAACTTTACGGAGTCCCCCCTAAGTCCCTATTGCATTGGCGAAGCTGTCGGCTACGGCTGTAGTCGATGACTGCCACTGCCAACTGTGGCGGTCAAAACGTTAATGATGATGCTGCCTCACTTTGTCATTGTGAATGCCAAAGTTAGGTTGGTCCGACTCTAGATATGCGTGACAAGTTAGATTTGGATGGTATACCTACTTAGGGCCAGTAACCCGTGGTTAACCGGTTAAACCTGGAGTTACCATGGTTACCAGTACTATTTAACACTGGGTTAACGGTTTAACCGGTTGACCGCGGTGGGATAGTGTAAGTCGCGCTTAGGTACTGGATTACGGAGTTAGGATAACCCCAGTTCTGGTAATAAAAATGCAATATACTTATAATTTGAAAGGTTTATTTCATCTTCATGAAAAAAAACAGAGATCCGGTGGTCTATCACTACATTTAATAAAAAAAAATTGGCCCCGCCAGCATAGAAGGCATAAAAAACGTTTAACCGCATTAACATCCTGTAAATAGGTTTGTATCGCCAAATTGATACCTAAAATAAATAAAAAATGTTTTCGTAAAAATATTGTAAATTAAATAACGCCTTTAAACCAATTTTTGATTTCTCTGGTGTAAAACATATTCTCTTCTTTATTATTCTTTCTTCTGCCTGGTTCTCGGTCGTTCTGCCGCCACCCCGGAAAGCTAGCAGGCTGCACAGTCCACTAATAGTTGTAATACATACTATACAACCTACTACCTCACCGTTGCGGCGGCGTTTCCATTCTTCAGCCATCCAGGTTTCTTCCTTCTGTTTTTTTATGAATAGAATAATAGTTTGGGTCGATCTGTGTAAGATTTATTTATATTTAAGAGGGAAGGATACCACGTGATCGTCCATACAAAAAGAGAAAAAGTTTTTCCACTTCTAAATATTTTCTATTCTCCATGATTTTTTAGTATGTTATTGACACAATGAAAAAGTAGTTATCCTTTTTTTCAAAATATGCAAAATAAAACATAAACATATTTTTTAAATCGAAACCTATAAACCTAGAATATATTACGCTGAAGCGATTGACATCAAAATCAAAGTGATTTGTTAAGATTTAGTTAGTGGAAAACGTTTTCTCCCGAAATGGAATTTCATAGAAAAAATACCATTATTTCGCTAGGATCGCAAAGCTATTCTTCCCTCTTTATATCTTCACTTTAAAAGGACCAATCATTGGGTAGTTATGTCACTGGTTTGGTCAAGTTTTTATAATAAGTGTCAATAAATAATGTAGCTACCTACGAAACAACTACTAGTTACTCTACTAGTTACTAATACAGTCACACGGAGTGCAAACAATCAAGAAGGGAGTCTATGAAAGTGTATTAAAAATGAATACAAAACAATACTAGGCCGCGTAGCGTAACCAATGTGAAAATTGCTTACGCAGTGGCTTACGTGAGCGAATAACTCGCAAACGCGAAGCGGCCCAGCGCGGCGCGGGTGAATCAATCTTGGGATACCTATGGAACTGTCCTACATGGGCGATCTCGTTGCGAACGCGAATGCCGTGGGCCGTCGCGTCGCGCCGCTTCGCGTTCGGGAGTTATTCGCTCACGTAAGTCGCTGCGTTAAGCTCCGTAGCAATCGAAACGCAACTGTCACTGTCGCACTAATATGGACGAGTGATAGAGAGACACAAAGCTTTCGTTGTCGAAGCGATAGCGATTGTCACTTTAGCTAGGGCGGCAGAAACATTAGTAAAAATGACTATACCTCGCGTCGAATAATAGTCCATATGACAGTTCGATTTTATATTGAGTTGTTATGTTATATGTTTGTAGATATTTTTTGTATGTTCAGCACAGTAATTTATTTAGAAATGTAACGTTTGAGTAATAAAAAACTCGGTAACAACATATTACTTCAATTATTTTTCTATACAAATTTTCGTACATTGACCCGCCTGTTGCTATCTCTACTGCATGTGCATAATTATTTTATTTTTATTTTATTTTATTTTAACAACAATTATATTCCTGTCAAGTTCGCACAGTGACATTGACAACCGGCATCATGGGCGGGACAGCAGTATAATTATAGAGGTAACAACAAGCTGGTCCAGGTAAGAAAATGTATATGGAAAGCGTCTCTGCTTTAGCTTCCTTCATAATTCCATTATAACATAACAGAGAAAATATGGCCCGACTAATTAATAAAGTAATCTAAACTAGTTACTATTAAAACATTTACAGAAAACACAATAAAATAAAAGATAAACAGAAAAAAATACGAAAAAAAGATGAAAAAAATGAAGAAACGTCGACATCCCGCCAAAACTGTGGCCTCGTATACCAAACTTGTGTGGGCACGCGCTGGCGACTATATAGTCCAGCTGACACACGACTATAACTGACAGTCACAAGTCCGACTAATATAGGACTAACTACCAATCACCCATGACTATAACTGTCAAAGCAATGAATGAAACATCCAATCGACTATACAGGGCCAATTACTGTCGTAACATTAGACTGTCATTCAGTCATTAGTACAGTCGCGATGAAACTTATAATCATAGGCTTGTACATACAGCTGCAAAAGTATATATCCACTTTATGAAATAATTCCATTCATAAAGTAGGTATGCACTTTTACAGTTCGCTGTACATGGACTATAACCGAGTTAGCACTGGACTAGTAAATTACGAGTCATATTCTTTTATGGACTATAATCGATGTAATATTGAACGTGTACATAATGACTATAAGTATTACAACCAAACTCATGTGAAATAGTCTTATGTCAGTTTACTCATTGTCAGATTTACTAGTGAATACGAAAATTAATGGAGATTTTTTTTATAGTCCGTTTTAATTTTTTTTTAGTAGACCACCCAAGTGTCAAGTCATACATGTATAGTCATAATAGTCATAGCCAGGACTATAGTCGCAGGCGTGCCCCATCGACGGTGCGCACAAGTTCGGATCTACGGGTTTCAGTTGAGTGGGCCAAAGTGCTGGCTAAAAAGAAAAGAAAATACTCGACTATAACTCAAGATTTAGTGATTTTAAATCACTCACCACAAACTTCATATCGATATAGTTTAACAACATAATAAAAAATACACATTAAAATACCTAAAAATTTAATTTTGCTTTAATCGCGGAAAAAGGTTAACACGTGACGGCCGCCATAAGACAGGGACAGATGGGAACGATTCACATGAATGTACGTATTCCCATTTGTGCCCGCAGAGGACAAATTTCAATATACCCGAAAGACCTTTTACAATATATGAAAGTAATTTGTCTGTCAAATTGAAATGTAGGTATAATACAGTAAAAAAGCTAGAGTCGAGTTTAATAAGAACATAAAATTACAATACAAATAAAAATATACAATCGAGAGCTGAACGTAGAGCTAAACTTAGCGTGTTTCTTTGTCTTGAATTTCCAGAGGCCCAATGGAAATAGAGTTATAACAAGCTAAGGTTGGCAGCGATTTTGATAATCCAGATGCAAGTGTTGTTTTGAAAAGTCAAACTTCTAAGAAATAATGTCGTTTAAATAGCGCTTGCACAATCTGGGCTATCAAAATCTCTGCCAATTTGGCTTGGTCTAAGTCTATTTGTAAGACCAAGACTCTACATTCAGGTTTGATTAGTCACGAAAATCTGCCAACTCTATCTGAATTTATTTATAAGTAGAGTCCATCTAAACTATTTATTGACGATTATATTGCACACAATAGGAAGTCTAACTATCCATCAACGACGGAAGCAAATTTCGAGAATCAAATCAAAAATTGGCTCATATTACTATGTAATCGTAATTTTATGTTAAATGATAATAACGCCATCTAGTGTCGACTACAATCAGCTTCCGATCAAAAAGTTGGAATGAGTTAACGAAATCGGTTAACTAATTAATTACATATAAAAAGGTTCGAATTAACACAATTTTCTAAAATTATAAGAGCATAAAATATAATAAATGAGTAGCGAGGAATTAATGAAAAATGTAGCAACTACACAAATTATTTGTGCACGTCGATGATTGCTGAAAAAAATATTACATTCCGAGCTTTCACAAAAAATGGCTATCCCATAGAAAAAATCGATATCAGATCTGGGAATCTAGTTCAGATAAAAATTGTCATCTACAAGCCCCATACAAAAAAAACAATAAATGTACTAGGATTACACATGCTACCAAAACTCACGTGAATGTATATTTCTATACATTGTTTTAGTTTCAATTGGCGTTATCTAGAAACGATGGTCACTTTTCTAGGCCCCCAGATCAAAAAAATGTATGAAAACAAAAATTCGTCGACATTTTGTTGGCCTTTGTATGGAGGATTGACCAACTTGGACGACTTGCCCCGTAGAAATAAAAATTCGCGTCAAAATATTTATTTATTTTACAAGGGGGCAAAGTTGTTGTTTAACCGCTCGTGCTAATATTGATACCCGAGCAAGAAAAATATCTCAAAATTGAACCACGAGCGTAGCGAATGGTTCGAGAAATGGAATCTTGAGCGTTGGGAGGGTTTCAAGGCACAAGAGTTAAACAAACTTTGCCTCCGAGTGAAACACAAAAATTTTCACCATACCGACGCGAGGAAAATACTAACCATGAAAACCAAAGAAATCAAATCAAATCCAAATGAACGTGATAAAAAAAATTTCATTTAAAATCATCATTTAAAAGTATTAGCTAACATAAGGAAACAACTCAATATTTGCCTCTGATTACTTTGCCCCACATGTGGATAAAATGCAACTTTCTCATTCGTTTTTGAACAACCAAGAAGGCCTTTACCAGTTGGTGTGGTGAAAAAATATTTCTTGTACTATTTTCTAATCAGAACCCGATGCCGAATATGCCTATAAACGGACCCCCCACTATTTTCGTTTGTATATTTGAAGAACTCGACTCGTTTGCAACAACGCAAATTAAATGTGTTTGGGGTCGTTAAAATTGTCTCGATGAGTATTAGTTGCCTGTGGAAAGAAAAGTACAGTCAGCGATAAAAACTTGTACCAAAAAATTAAATTTGCCAAAAACTTATAATTGCCATTTTCAAGATTACTTCGCTTCCGAAGTTATTCCAATGCACCTTAGGGCCCAGTAACCCGGGGTTAACCGGTTAAACCTAGAGTTACTATGGTTACCTGTACAATTTAACACTGGGTTAACTGTTTAACCGGTTAACCGCGGGATGGTGCAAGTAGTCGACTGTGCCCGACCAAACACACTGGGAGTTTGGTCTTCCGGTTGTGTCACGTGGAGATTGTCACGCTGTAGTTTTCTTAACCGCACCTGAAATAAAATAATGAGATTTTGTCACAATTATAATTAAAATTATCTAAATATAGCCTAGTATACCCTGCCTATGAAGCCGATGGTCCCGGGTTCAAATCCTGGCAAGGGCATTTATTTGCGTGATGGGCACGGATATTTGTTCCTGAATCATGGGTGTTTTCTGTGTTAGTATTTATTTATATATTATATATATCGTTGTCTAAGTACCTAAAACGCAAGCTTTATTGAGCTTATATTAAAGTCCTATAACATTTATTTATTTAATTATTTTATTTTTAATATACTTTATTGGTCTTTTGAGTATAAAAATTTGGAATTGTATTTACGAGGCTCGGCTCTTAACAAAACTTCCAAGTCTTGCAAGTCCCGGGTTAAGCCCTTAATTGAACCCTAAGAATAGTGACAAATTAATGTTTTTTTTATATATATCCTGGGTGGTGTGTGCTAGAGCCAAATCCCATTTATCCAATATATTCAGTTCAAATGTATTTCACACGGTATGGAAACTTCAAATGGAACTGAGAGAATCCCAACAGACCGTATGGTAAAATAAATTGTAACTTTTACGTTTACATAATGTTCATATTTCAGGCTTTCTTATAAGTTTTAGGTAACAATTTGATGTTGGCAATTGGCATCGGCTTTTAGCGGAACTAAATATTATAATAAATAAATAAATATTATTGGACATTATTACACAAATTGACTAAGTCCCACAGTAAGCTCAATAAGGCTTGTGTTGAGGGTACTTAGACAACGATATATATAATATATAAATATATATAAATACTTAAATACATAGAAAACACCCATGACTCAGGAACAAATATCCATGCGCATCACACGAATAAATGCCCTTACTAGGATTTGAACCCGGGACCATCAGCTTCGTAGGCAGGGTCACTACCCACTAGGCCAAACCGGTCGTCAAGTCAAAGGAACTAAAAAGCACTCGAGCCTCCTGATAAATAGCCCGTCAACAATTTATAAGTTTTATCTAAATAGTACAGAAAATAGGTCTTATTTATTTTTTGTGAATAAATTACAAATACAAATAAATTTATTTCATTTACTTTTTACAGCAGTTCTTAGTTATAAAGGTTAGGTAGGTAAGTAGTCCATCTCAGGTACAAGGTGTAGGTAAGTATTTATCTCAACAATGTGCAACAATTTGATTGTGTAAGTAATGAAAAAGGTGCGCGTACAGCTTGCTGGATTTAAACCCGCCTGTGGTCAGCTAACTGAAGAGGTATCAATATTATTTAACGAAATCTGTTCTTAATTTATTAAATATTTCGACTCGAGCTTCGACTTCATTATGAGAGTCTGAAAAATTGAATCAAGTCTTAAAGAAGAGGTCTCTAAGAATTCAAATCTCAAACAACACTAATACAAATTGCTTAAAATGCATCGCGATATATGGAGAGCTTTACGCTGCATCACGTATAAAAAAATATACGCGAGTCGAAAATCCGTTAGAAAACTAAAAAAAATATTTTTTGTCAAAAAACACAATGCTAAAAAGCGTGAGACCAAAACAAAAAACAACAAAAGCTCAATAGAGACAAATTGTGAACGGTTTTGTGTTTTTTGTATTTTTTTGTAAAAAAAGGAAGTGAATTTTGCAATGATTACGGTATCTTCGTTTAATGGCTTCCGATTTCTTTGAGAGATCAGGTAAAATAGGGGAGGACGTGTTATTTATAAAATTAGCAACGATGTTGGGACGTCCCTAAATAATCTTTAAAAAACAAACATGATTCAGCATTAAAAAACACAATACGTCAATACAACATCCTTTTTAGTGTTCCGTACAAAAGTTTGTTCACGGAACACTTATGGAATCACTTTGGTTTTGCAAATCGGTTATAGGGACCGTGCGCGTTGGAGGGTCTGCCATCTTGTGGCCTGAATCGGAACCATAAACATGTACATTTACACGTCAAGTGTGTTCTTGTGCATGGTAGGTTCTGCCATATTGTGGGATACATCGAAACAATGAACATCACATTTACGCCTCGCGCCTAAAATCTGACGGCTCTTGTGCTGCCTCCTACAGTTCATGCACGCTCCCTATATGCTATTTTATATTTAAGATAAATGCGCGAAGCATAACGTTCCAAGTTTCGAATAAGGTTGCGTTTCCACTAGAGATATGTAAGGATGCGTAGCAAGGGATGTGTTAAGATGAATAGAATCACATAATTTACCTATCCTCGCTCAACGTGCAGTCATTTTATTGGTTCTTAACAAACACATCCTTCGCTACGCATATTTGCACATCTCTGGTGGAAATGCAGCCTGAGCCATAATTTCTTATTGAAGAGGGAAGAATAGCTTTGCATTCCTGGCGAAATAACAGTACTTTTTTGTATGAAATTCCATTTCGGGAGAAAACGTTTTCCACTAACTAAATCTTAACAAATCACTTTGATTTCGATGTCGATTGCTTCATCATAATATATTCTAGGTTAATAGGGTTCGCTTTAAAATAAAAAATTGTTTTGCAACTTTTGAGAAAAAGGAAAATCTATAAACCTAGTTTTTCATTGTGTCAGTAACACAACGTCTTATTTTTTCAAAATGAAAACCTAAAAACCTAGACGTCCGACATCAAAATCAAAGTGATTTTAAGATTTAGTTATAGTTTTAGTTATTATTAGTTCTCCCGAAATGGAAATTCATACAAAAAAGTACCGTTATTTCGCCAGGAATGCAAAGCTATTCTTCCCTCTTAAATAAGAAATTAATCTTAACTCAGGCTGCATTTCCACCAGAGATGTGCAAATATGCGTAGCGAAGGATATGTTTGTTAAGAACCAATAAAATGACTGCAGGTTGAGCGAGGATAGGTAAATTATGTGATTCTATTCATCTATATATCTAGAAAAATGCCGTTAGATTCGAAAAGCTATTCTTCCCACTTAAACCGTGTATTTGTGTCTTCAACAGTATACTCAGTAAGTATCTGGTAAAAACGCATCCCCTCAATATCAACAGGTGTTCGTGAATTTCGCTAAAAAGTGTAAAAAGCGATGCGTGAGAAACGCGGCAGATGGTCGCAAGCGCAGGGGGCCTACTGTGAAAACAGAAATTCGACAAATTGCGGGGTTCTTCCTCTTTTACTCTCACTAAGACGTAATTAGAGTGACAGAGAAAGATGCCCGCAATTGACGAACTTCGATTTTTGCGGTTATAGCTCAGAGGGCCTGCCGCGAACCACGTTCGATGTGTTACCTCTCTGTCGCGCTTGTAAATTCGTCCATAAGTGTGACAGGGAGACAACACGTCGAACGTGGTTCGCGGTAAGCCCTCAGCTTTTTGTAACGGTGGCAAACAAGCGTACAGGGCCCCGTAAGGACGGTTGATTATTAAAACCATCAGTTATTATTATTAGTCTTATTTTCAAGTAAACAAATAACTATTCGCAGTAAAAAATAAACAGTATGTCACATTTTTTGTAGAATAATATCAAAAGTTTAGTTTAGTTTGGGTCCACCGTTCGTACATTGCCTCTAGTCAGCCTCTAGTCAACGTGCTAGAGTGCGTGTTCAGATATTTCTGAGCACCTCGGCCGAATTCAGAACTTGTTTTAATGTTTTATTTGATACCATCAATATTTATGCACAGTGGGCTGATAAAACCTGACAGATTTTAAAAGTGAATTTTTGACCGCATTTAGAGACGAAAATGTCATACTCGTACAAAGTTTTTCAAAATCCGGTGACAGTGACAGCTCTTGTGAAATATTGTTTCTGTAATAACTTAGTGAAAAACGCATTTTTGGCTGCAACGCTGCCACTATGCGACTTGGTTTAGACATACCTACTGACAGATTTTAAAGTTTTTAAGGAAACTCGCAATTTTTTTCTATAAATAAAAAAAAACTTCATATATTCGTTGTAACGATTTTTTTTCGCCAAGATGTAAAAAGAAGGTGTTGTGTGCAAAAAACGCAATTATCAATAAAACAAAATAAAGCCGAATTTGACTCACACTCATTATAACATTTTTTGCTCCTTACATACGTGGTTAAAATCTGTCGTGTTTTACCAGCCCGGTGTATAAATAAACATTTTATACACGAGCGTAGCGAGTGGTTCGAGAAGAGGAATCTTGAGCGTTGCAAGGGTCTTAAGGCACGAGGGTTAAACAGACTTTGAAGAAGAGTGAAACACCAACGCGAAGATAATACTAACTATGAAATACCTACCAAAAAAAAAAACAAATCCAAATAAATGTAATTAAAATTGCAGCAATCAAATCAAAGTCATCTTTCGCTTGCTCGGGTATCAATATTAGTACGGGCGGTTAAACAACAACTTTACCCCTGTAAAACAAATTACTATTAACGCGTCAATGTACAAAAATCTATGTGGAAAACATCTTTGGCTATCATTTGTTTCTGCTCAAAATAAGTTATCCTTCGGGACCCGTAGTCACAACAGCACTAAACAGAGTCTGCTCGCCGTCTAGACGAGGGGGTGCAGGGGGGGGGCAGTCTAGACAGCTGATCGACTTTATACAGTCTAATTGTAGAGCTCAGCTTGTTTTCTATAGGTAATGGTAACCTGAAAATAGCTCTAGGTGTGCTTGGATATGGATTTAGTGTATTGATGAATTAGACATAATGAGGCAGATCTTATGACGCTGTACATTTACGATGAGAAATAATATTATTGTTAATAAATATTATAAATAAGTAAAATCGACTTTTTTTAAATACAATGTCGGTGGCAAACAAGCATACGGTTCGCCTGATGGTACGCAGTCTCCGTAGGTTATGGACGCCGGCAACTCCAGAGCTACATGCGCGTTGCCGACCCTAAAACTCCGCACCCTCGTTGAGCTCTGGCAACCTTACTCACCGGCAGGAACACAATACTATGAGTAGGGTCTAGTGTTATTTGGCTGCTGTTTTCTGTTCTAGCTCTGCAATGACATCCGCTGTGCTGTGCCCTACCTCACAAAGCGAGATGACATTCACAGTGCCCTTATCTCTCTTTTGGAAATAGTTTAAGGACATACCCGGGTCCTAGCCCCAAACTAATTATGGGTAATATGCGACAATATAGATAGATACATTCTACATAGAAACCACCCATCACTCAGGAACAAATATCTGCGTTCATCACACAAATCTATGCCCTTACTGGGATTTGAACTCGGGACCATCGACGTCATAGACAGGGTCTCTACCCACTAGACCAGACCGGTCGTGAATATTATTACATAAATTGACTAATCCCCACGGTAAACTCAATAAGGCTTGTGTTGTGGGTACTTAGACCACGATATACAGGGCGACCCAAGACTATGGGACATCAAGGGATTTTTTGCTGAAAGAAGACTTTACGTTATTTTTAAAAGTCATTAATTCTGCATTTAAAGATTTTCTAAGAATTACTTGCTTCGTCTGGGAATCGAACCGACATTTTACGTTGTTCCTTTCTTTTAAAATACTATGTTACTTAAGAAGAATTATTATTTTTTGTCCATTCTTTCGATTGGCATCATAAAAATAGACGTGATTTTTTTTTCACATTTAAGTCGGTTCGATTCCCAGGCGAAGCAAGTAATTCTTAGAAAACCTTTAAAAATAACATATAGTCTTCTTTCAGCAAAATACCCTATCTACGATATTTTAGGTACTTTCCCTTGATGTCCCGTAGTCTTGGGACGCCCTGTATACATATACAGTGAACTTCTGCTTAGCTCAGGACCGGGACAAGTGGCGTACTGGAAGAGAGACCTATGCTCAGCAGTGGGCGATAAATGGCTGATATGATGATGATGGTCATTTGGAGGGGTAGTGTTAGTTATTTAGTGCTTCTGGGCATTTTCCGCAAATCGACAACCATTGTGCCTATTTTGCGTGAAACGAGGTAGCGCTACTCTAACCACCACAGCTCCTCCGCGAAGCCTAGCAATGTTCTCAGGTTGCTAACTGCCTCTCCTAGTGTGCACGGAGTCCCTAGGTATTTGTTCCTGTATACTTCTACCTGTTTCCAGTCTAGAAGAATGAGTTTTGTTGTTTCCTCTTCTTCCATGCACGCTCTGCACATGGGGCTGTCTATTTTTCCATATTGTGTAGGTGTTTGTTTAGTGTGTTGCGTCCTGTTATTAATCCTTTGGAGGGGTAATAAAAAGCCACTTTATTGAGGTCCAGGGTGCATGGTACATAAATCATTCGATTGAGAGTGTCACATTTGAGCAAGAAATTAAAAAAGCGGCCAAGTGCGAGTCGGACTCGCCCATGAAGGGTTCCGTACCATTTATGACGTATTAAAAAAAACTACTTACCAGATCTCGTTCAAACCAATTTTCGGTGGAAGTTTGCATGGTAATGTATAACATATTTTTTTTTTAGATTTTTCATTCTGTTATTTTAGAAGTTACAGGGGGGGGGGACATACATTTTTTCACTTTGGAAGTGTCTCTCGCGCAAACTATTCTGTTTAGAAAAAAATGATATTAGGAACCTAAATATCATTTTTGAAGACCTATCCATAGATACCCCACACGTATGGGTTTGATGAAAAATTTTTTTTTTTAATTTGATGACATAATAAAAAAAAACTACTTACTATTTCTCATTCAAACCAATTTTCGGTGGAAATTTGCATGGCAATGTATATCATATATTTTTTTTAGATTTTTCATTCTATCATTTTAGAAGTTACGGGGGGAGGGGGGGGGGGGGGACACATTTTACCACTTTGGAAGTGTCTCTCGCGCAAACTATTCAGTTTAGAAAAAAGTGGCTGTGACATAAACGGACAGACAGACGGACATGACGAATCTATAAGGGTTCCGTTTTTTTGCCATTTGGCAACGGAACCCTAAA
Source organism: Cydia pomonella (assembly GCF_033807575.1). Taxonomy (NCBI): domain Eukaryota; kingdom Metazoa; phylum Arthropoda; class Insecta; order Lepidoptera; family Tortricidae; genus Cydia; species Cydia pomonella. The sequence continues at coordinate 480,900 of NC_084730.1, forward strand.
AATGATATTAGAAACCTCAATATCATTTTTAGAGACCTATCTATAGATACCCCACACGTATGGGTTTGATGAAAAAATATTTTTTGAGTTTCAGTTCTAAGTATGGGGAACCCCCAAAATTTATCGTTTTTTTTTTCTATTTTTGTGTAAACATCTTAATGCGGTTCATAGAATACATCTACTTACCAAGTTTGAACAGTGTAGCTCTTATAGTTTCGGAAAAAAGTGGCTGTGACATAATCGGACAGACAGACGGACATGACGAATCTATAAGGGTTCCGTTTTTTGCCATTTGGCTACGGAACCCTAAAAACGAGTAATATTAATATATGCAAATACACATAATGAATATGTATTGGACCGTTATATTACATAAGGCGGTTATATATAGCTGTAATTAATGTTGGCGCCAGTTATGTAATGTTATAGATGTTTCTTTATAAATCTGTCAGAAAAGTAGGTCTATCTGTCTGTGGGTTCAGATATTAAGCGCCTTTCTATAAACAATGTATATTTTGAATCATAAATAATACCTATATCTAATTACCTACCTAACCTTTATACCTATAAAACCCTATGGATTTTGGACAGATGCTTTTATAATATTAAGGATTATTAAAATAACTGACTTAAGTATTAGAATTATTAATTTTATATGCAAATTATTTTTCATTAAATAATAAATAAATATTATAGGGCATTATTACACAAACTGACTAAGTCCCACAGTAAGCTCAATAAGTAAGTAAGTAAGTAAGTAAGTAAATATTCTTTATTGTGCACCATACATAAATAAGGCTTGTGTTGAGGGTAATTAGACAACGATATATATAATATATAAATATTTGTAAATACTTTAATGCATAGAAAACACCCATGACTCAGGAAATATCCATACCATCACACGAATAAATGCCCTTACCAGGATTTGACCCCGGGACCATCAGCTTCGTAGGCAGGGTCACCACCCACTAGGCCAAACCGGTCGTCGCTATGGAAAACATAGAAATCAACATAAGCTATAGAAAACATAGAAATCAATATAACCCATAGAAAACAACAACATCCTACGTCTTCAAACTACGTCCAAAAGAGAGGTATGGGCATTGTGAACGTCATCTCGCTTAGTGGTGTAGGGCACAGCACAGCGGATGTCATTCCAGATCTAGAGCAGAGCCCAACTGGGGAAGTACCTCCACCTTACAGAAAACCGCAGCCAAATAACACTAGAGACTAGACCCTACTCATACATATCATTATCAGATATCAAAATCAGTGAAATAATAAGGATCAAAGGCAAATGGTGTTCTAAAGATGGCAGTAAATTTACTGTAGCTAGAAAGTTTCCTTATTCAAAATATGTGGTTTGGCTGTTTCGTTACTACAAGAAGTAATGAATAATAAAAAATAATGAATAATGAATAAATTTTTCACCTCACCCCTTGTGACGGTAGCGAAACGGCCAAGCCATATATTTTGTACCAGGGAGTAGAGTTTGTGAAGTTAGGGCTTGTATAGTTAAAAGCTTGGCTGTACAAGAGATCTGATATATTTTTGACAGTGCGAGCCTTATGGTCGTCTTGGCTAGTACATTTTACATGAAAATGTTTTTGATGGGATACAATTGACAGTGTGTTCGCGATCTCAGGACGCCACCCAAATGGCATATTGTGGGAAACGCCGGTGTGGGTTTAGTGGGTAGCCTCCTCCCCCTCTTTCTCAATGGAAAAAGCCGGGAAAGTGAGTCCCATATACCCCCCAAAATGGGTCCACCTCAGGCCAGGGGGACGATGCGTAACAGCATTCTCACACCGAAACAAAAATGATGGAATTACGAATGACGGACAGAAAAACGGAATTACCTTCCGTGTGTCAAATGTACTTCAAAAGCAAAAGGTTAGGTTTTTTTGTTAGATTTAAAAGACAGGTAGCGAGCAGATTGTTAACTTTTTCAGTACCCCTTGTGTAAATTTATTCGATGGCGTAACGTGACGTACGCGTTTGCGTTAAGTCTCATTTTGTATGGGATTTTGAGTTTCCAAAATTTACACTAGGGGCTCAGATTACGTACTTATGATTAGTTAATTAATGTTGACCCACATTTTTGTTGTTGCTGAGTGGGACCAACGGAAAACCATAATTAGACGATGCAGGACGGGGCGCAGGCAGGCCGAAAAGGAGATGGCGGGACGGCTTGGACGTATTCTACCCAAAATGGTGGGAAAATGCCAATGTCAAGGTCGAGTGGAGCAGTAAAGTAGGGTAACAAAAAATGTTGTAAGGGTGTGTGTTTACAATTACCTACTGCCACGAAATTGTCATATTTATTAACGTTAAGGAAACTCCAGGTTTAGTCGTATTGTAATGATCACCGCTGTAATTTGTGTTTCATAACCGTTTGTTTCTCAATAAATAAAATAATAAATTTCAACATACCATTAGTAAAAACCTGTCAGTTTGTAGATCTCGTTATCGCGTGAAGTAGCATTTCTTCCACGTCGATTTTTTCTCCTGAAATCAACAAGGATTGTAGTTGATCAAGGGAACAGCCATGAAAAAAAGAACATGGAAATTAGACTATTTGCAAGAACATGGAAATTGGACTGTTTGCAAGAACATGGAAATTAGACTATTTGCAAGAACATGGAAATTAGACTATTTACAAGAACATGGAAATTAGACTATTTGCAAGAACATGGAAATTAGACTATTTGCAAGAACATGGAAATTATACTATTTGCAAGAACATGGAAATTAGACTATTTACAAGGGCAGACTCGAAACAAACCTTTAGAGGAAAGGGGACGGCCGCTTCTCCATACAAACGTAGTTCCCATTTTCCTCTCTCGATATTGACGTTATCGAAAATATTTTTAAGGAGCGCGATACCGATTACATACAAATTTTTAAATACTTCTAACTCTTATACACCGTGTTTTTATTGAATTACGTTAACTTGGGGGTATCGGTAAGAACGTTAAGGGAAACTAAATGGCATAGATAATTAAAAAAAAATTATTTTTATTTTTATGAAAAGTAATTAAATGTTGCATATAGCGTTGTTGTAACACGGGCATTACATTTAACTCAACCCAACAATTGAAAACTGTGACATCAATGTCATTCGAACATCAATCGTCCGAGATAGTATTTACGTTTAGTAGCAAATGTATTATCTCATACTAAACATTAATCAATATGTGAACAGGCCCTAAGGCAAGTGTACACGCTCGTAAGGGCCTTATAAGATAAAAATTAAATATTGATTATCTCCGAAATGGAGTTAGTTAGAATACCGGTGTCTTTGAGAAAGTTACTTAATTTAAACTCAGGGATGCACCCTTAAAATTAACGGAAAACAAAAATATCGATTCGATAAATATCAAACATAGGGGCATAGCTGTGTTTGATGTACAGTCAGCATCAAAAGTAGCGGATCAAACAAGGTTTCAAAAGTATCTACCATTCTGTAACAGCTTAACAAAAGTTGATGGTTCTATATGTAGAACAATTTAGACTGTAAAAGATATACTTTTGAAAGTAAATTTTACAGAATTATATATATTTGGAAAAGTTATCCGGAATATCAGATACTTTTGGCGCGTTTGTTCATCCGCTACTATTGATGCTGACTGTACAACAAATTATGTCAAAATAATTTCAATAATGTTAGTTTCCAGAGGGGATAATGAGGACTACGTTTGTATGAAAATACGATTTCGCACGGGTCCTCATTCGTCTCAAAAGGTCAAATGGGTTTGTTTTAAAAAAATACACGAAAACATGAATAATTTTACATTTATTTTTAGTTAGATATGTTTACCCTGTATACCATAGCAGTAGGTTTAGATCCTGTTTCACAATGTCCAAGTAAGGTATTGGATAGCTAATTAACAAATAAATTAACTGCCAGATAAAACCTCCTGCATTTAACCTTATTTGAAGATTGCGAAACGCCAACGATGACTTTATTCGTCAGATAAGTGGCAAGTAGCTTATTCAGGACTTTACTTGGAGATTGAGATTGAGATTGAAACAGGCCCTCAGTATAAAATAGCTAGTGATTTTATTTATTTATTTAAACTTTATTGCACACAACATGTATATACAACAATGTACAAATGGCATTCTCTACCAGTCAACCGTAGGGCCAAACAGACACACTTACGAGTGTTTCTGTTCGGACTTAGTGATATAAATAGCCGAGAAACATTTGAAACAGAATCTTATTTTCAGAGCAATTGAAATACATAAAAGGTAAAAACCCGCGCAATGGCCATTGAATTTTCTACCGCCGTAAGTTTCGCGCGGCGCACCATATCTTTTGCATCGTTCTATTTTTCTGGCTTACACTGTACCTTCGGCCAAAATATGATCTTGCCGAAACCTGCCGAAACCGAAACTTCACACGGACACTACCGAAAATACAGTTTCGGTGCGACCGAAAGGTTCGGCATTTTTTTTTACCAAATCTAAATCTTCGGCCAACATTTTTTTGCCGTTAAGAAAATGTGCCATTTATAGTGGTTACATTAAGGTGCCGAAAGATTAGACGGAGTCTACGTGTCAGTATCGCGGTGCGGGGTCTCCGGAAATACCCTGTTATATGTGACGTTATCTATGAAAAGGGACCTTATTGTCGATGGCGCTTCCGCCGTTATAAACTATGCTCCGATACAAATACAACGCTGCGCGACGCAGTGCGGCGTAAGCGCCATCGACAATAAGGTCCCTTTTCATAGATAATGCCTCATATACGTTCCCGGTAGTATGTGAGGCACGCTACAGTGATAAACGTCAGGCCGCGCCCACAGGAAGCCCAGCAGACTTCAAGCTGCTGATAACGCTGTGACGTGCAATTACTAAACGGGACTTTTAGCTTAAGACTGAGTTACACGAGTCTAGCCGCCGCGATTCAATCTAAGTTAGTCGAAAGTGTTGTGTTCATGCCGGTGAGTAAGGTTGCCAGAGCTCACTGCTCTGTAGTTGCAGGCGTACATAGGCTACGGAGCCTGCTACGGACACCACACATACTTATATAGATTAATACATACGTATATACATAGAAGACACCCATGACATGAAATATCTGTGTTATCACACAAATAAATGCTCTTACCGGGATTCGAACCCAGGACCATCGGCTTCATAGGGAGGGTCACTATTATTTACTTCTGGGACACCCTTTAATTGCGAATAGATTTACGTTTTGATATGTAAACTTAAATATAGGCAACTAGTAACTAATGTATGTAGTCAAATTAATATGTATGTAGCTAAGAAATGGTTACATGATATTTTTTTGTAGGTTTCTCCATAAATCTTTTTTTTATTAAATTAAAAATTTCAATCTTATTCATATTATATCTTACTTGACCTAGAGGCCTGGCCATTTGTCGAACGGTATATTAGACTAATATTATTAGTGTGTTGCCATGGTAACCGATACGACTTGACAGTTCGTAGACTAATAAAATAATATTAGTCTAATATTATAAGTGTGTCGCCATGGTAACCTATATGACTTGACAGTTCGTAGACTAATAAAATAATATTAGTCTAATATTATAAGTGTGTTGCCATGGTAACCTATATGACTTGACAGTTCGTAGACTTATAAAATAATATTAGTCTAATATTGTAAGTGTTTTCCCATGGTAATATGACTTGACAGTTCGTGGACTAATACTATTATTCTAATACCGTTCGAGGAATGGGCCCCTGTCAAGTCATATGGGTTACCATGGTAACACATTAATAATACTCTACTAATTCACTAATACCGTTCGAGGAATGGACCCCTGGATGTTTTGCGAAGTGTTTAGGTTCAAGCTGGTTAATAAGTTAATAACATAACGTCAATAATTGTTTCTTTACCTGTAAACACGATGCTAAGTGCACGACACGATGTCGTATATATTCAGGCCTAGGTATTAGGCATAGCTTTCAGCGACACCAACACTGAAACAATTGAAAATAACAATTTAAACAAAAATTTATAGCAAAGTCTTGCAAAAAAGCATAGGTAGGTAGCAGTCACCATAACCTACCCAAGTGGCATTCGGGGTTCTATATGAGATGTCTAGTCGTTCACATGTACTCCACAAGCTGTGTAAGTCAGCTGTATAAGAGCTGTATAGCTTGCTATAATGCTCTTATAGAACCAGTTTGGGCACAAATTAGACAGCCTTAAGTTCACTATGGCTGTACATTAGCAGTATAATAGCATTATAATAGCAGTTTAAGTAGTAACATCGGACTTAAGGCTGACTAATGGCACTATATGGGACGCAGTGTGAACCATACAACGTACATGAGTGTAATAAAGAGTAACAAGTGGCTAAATACACAGCTATCACAGTTATAAAATCCGACAAAAGTACTCCAGTGCTACCTAAAATTCACGTGGGTCCATTATATTTCTTTATTTTATTTATTCCTCATTAGTTTGGTTTTTTGTGTGCCATCAGAAACACCGGCGGATATCCTTTGGATAAATTTTATGATAACACGCGGTAAGTACCTGTTTTAAATTCTTAATAATGTTAAATGCTATGGGAATGCAAGTTTATCGTGAAATGTATACATATTTACAGCTAAAATATTCACGCGCCTCTGTAAAAACGCGATATTCATTTTAAAATATTTAAAACTGGCTGAGAGGAAATCAACAATTTTCAGTTTTTGACATTATATTGGCATTATAATTATACTACGGTTATTAATTATAGCATGAAACCAAAACTCAATCGCTCTATCTGCGTATTTTGTGATAAATCTGCATGATAATTTTGGAGATTTATTTGGTAAATATTTTAGGTTACGCAGAACAAAATGGTGGAAATGAAATACGGCTATGTGAACTGATATAACTCCAATTTAATGCGGTGAGCGTATAATAGGTTCACATGTGTTCTGTTAGAATGCTGTTACCTATATAAAGTCCCACATTTGTACCACTACAGAGCCAATGTCTATAAATTTATTCTAATGTGAACTAATGTACAGCTTTAAGATGTAGTTTAGGTCAATTGTGTATCATCGTATAATTCTTTCAATATACTGAAATTTTAGAGATCCTTTCTTCTTCCACCGGTTCTCGCTCTTATTTTCCAAGATTTGTTATTCATTTTCAGAAATTTTTGCACGCGACGTAATATAAACACACAGCTTGTGGGATAAGTGTAATAGAATATCACATTCACATTCATTTTCAGCTTACAGCAAATTAGAGTAGTACTTGTGGACAAATAAACTGCTATTGATGTTAATGGACAACACATATAATCCTTTTAACAGCCTACAGTGCACATGCGAACCATTTAAACACTTCTGTACAGCTAGTAAAAAAAGGTTATTTTAATGATCACAAACAAGTCCTACTACAGCTACTAGCTGTATAACAGTCTCAAACAAGTAAACATAACAGCTTTTGGCTTTATAAATGACCATGTGTGTTCTATTAAAATGCTAGCTCTACAACATCGTACAAGTAGGCTGTTAAACAGCGGTTGCCGTATCTCTACCCTCCTATAATGCTCTTAGTCAGACGGCTGACTAAAGGATAGTTGTTAGAGTATTATAACACCAACAGTCGTATAAAAGTATAACTCTACCCTCCTATAAGTCCCTTAGACAGGTATAGGTGTTATTAATCGCAATAGTGCAGCTTATACATCACGAGTGAACTGTAATAATGCTTCAAGTACACCTGGGAACTAAATGTGTACTCTTAAATGGAGTAAAATGCTACTTGGGTATGGACGCCTGCGACACTAGATATATTACATGCGCGTTGCCGACCCTTTAACAACCTGACACTTTTTTTTGAAGAATCCCATACTGTAGGCCCTCGGGAACACCTCGGCAGGGAGCTCATTCCACAGCCGGAGCGTTCGCGGGAGGAAGTTCCTCTTAAACCGCACAGTACGCGACCATTTAGGTTCTAGGCTGTGAGGGTGAACACCCTGCCGACCGCGAGCGGTGCGGTGATAGAAAGCGGCCGTCGGCATCATGTGAAACAATTCAAGACTATGTGAATACCAAAAACAGAATCGACAAATAATTATATTTAATCATAGAAAATGGTAACTAAATTTCACGAGAAACTGTTGAGAATTGCAACCTGTAGAGTAGAGGAGAACATCCGGACATACAGGTTTTTAAAGGGACGGAAACGCGCATTTAATAGCTCTGGTGTTGCAGGCGTCCATAGGCTGTGGTGACTGCTTACCATCAGACGGGCCGGGCTTGTTTGCCACCGGCGTGGTATAAAAAAAAACAACGGGTTGCGCTCCGGGAGTGCCGGCAGAAGTGAAAACTTAAGGTTAGGGAATAATTTTGCAAAAATTGCTTTAATTATCAGTATAAAAGTACTTATGAGGTAAAGTACAATATTAATTTATTGCGGTCTACTGGCTTCAATGACATTGTAACAGTTTTTCGATCGGGTCACGTGTCCGTCTTACGAATTTTTTAATCTGACGAATCTGTCGGTCACGTGACCTGTCGCGAGTTTAACAATTTTCCCCATCACAAGAGTGCACAGCGCCGCTAAAGAAGTTTTCACTTCAAAAACATCAGCATTTTTGCCCAAGCTGAAACTGGGTTCGCTAACACTCAGTCAATAACATGCTTTGTTCAGATAGTTGTGGACACCGTGGCCGCTCCGATATATCTGATGGCGATTGTATAGGTAAGGTTCGCCCCGTGTCGCGGCTTTCGCAGACGGGCCACAGACATTTTTTGTCGGCGCCCGCGAGGACCGGTTTCAGTGCGCAAGCCATGAGAGAAAGCGGTATGTAATGAGCGATTTCTAATTTTATTACAAAAAACGGGACTACTTTTATATCATTATTAAAGTTGCATAAATTATCGTTTAAAATGAATTAATTTAATTTAGGGACGATTTTCAGTTACCATTTAACTCGTCCGATAACTATTTCAGTGAAGTAAGGTATAATCCGTTTAAAGATTTATTTCTCAAAAGAATAACAATTATTCACTTATATGAGAAAAAACAACAATCTATTACAAATTAAATTAGTGAGCGATAAAAGTAAATACATAAATAATGGTGCCGCGCTAGTAAGTAGTAGAAAAACAATCTAATATAATAAAAGTGGTGTGTGTCAGGTAGAACACAGTAGAGTATAATAAGGTAACGTATGAATGACATGGAATATATCCTAACCGTCTGTTTAACTAGTGAGCGAAAATCGGCTCTTAATTTATTTACCTACATAGTATAATTAAAAGTTATAATTACAGATTAACAAAGCTCCAGAAAACTACATTTAGTTTGAATGAGTCAGGTATTCGTCTCATTTTCTACTTAAGATAACATTTTCATACTACAGACAACTGTCAGATATCTTACGAATATATGCCCCATATCCACTACCCCCGTTTCATTACGCTGACAATTATGTCATTGACAATTCATCGTACATTACATCGTAATTCTCTTAGAGAGTCCGAAGCAAGTTCGGCCGAATGTCACCTTCCCATTCAAACGGAGGATCGTTCTCATTTTAAAACTAGGTGTTGGATTGTAATAAAACTTCGCATATACAAAACATGAGGTACATCTATGCCTTTAATTAGTTTATATAGCTCTAGCTTATAAAACAAACGAAACAGAGCAAAAACAAGTTTTTTTTTTATGAAAAACTTAAAATCGTTTTTTTAATTATGGTATCTGAAGCTACATAAACTAATAACAGTCATGGATATACCTTATCCTATCGTAAGTACAAAGTTTCAGAGCAATCTAGTTAGTTGTTCTAAAATGAGAGCGTAACTACGTTTGTAGATGGCGCCACGTGTTGCCTGTCTCTAGTTTTGTTCTAAAACCAACAATCTGACAGTATTCGAAGGATTTACAGATAAAACTTTCACCAGTTCGTCGGACGATATCGGCCTGTCAGTTATTCACGATTATCAGCTTTTGCGAATCGCCCTGTCAGTTAAATTCAAAATTCAAAAATTTATTCTGCAAGTAGGCCTCAGGGGCTCTTTTACAAGTCAGTACAACATTATAGTAACATCATATAGTGACATGAAAAATACATTTAATAACAACATCTATAAATACAACAGCCAATACCTGGGTAAACATTACATTATAATAATCTTAAAATAAAGAATTACTACAATACACTAGAGATATATAGTCTCTATGGTTAAAAATACATTAAATCTGGAGATGTAAAAGGTCCCCAATGTCAGAGTACTAATACTAATAAGATTTGGAGGTGTAAAGTATCTCCAAGTATCAAAATAAAATTTATACTAAATAAATAAACCGCGTCTGGACTGTTAAACTAGCAGTCTCATAAACTAATGCTACAGAATACATACATAGTAAGGTAGAAGTACTAGTGCTCGACGCGGTACTAGTATTCGACATGGGCACTTTATGTCAAAGTGACAAGGATTAAGTTCGAATACAGAAAAATCTTCGTTGTTCAAATTTAACCTATATTTCCATGAAATAAAGTGCTCATGTCGGTGACTAGTGCAGCGTCGAGCACTAGTAATTCTACCTTATGTTAGAAGAAAAAGTTGACAGTTCCGAACAACTGACAGGCTGATATCGTCCAGCGACCTGGTAATCAATGGGCCCCTTAAAGTACTTCGACCGGCGAATCTCATATCCGCCGGCGCGCACCGTATCGCGCAGGAACTCGCCGCTGCCCCGCGCCCTCTCACTGCTCAATGCGCTCCTGGCATCGACGCCTGAATGCGATCTATTTGCTTGGCGATGGGCGGCAGTGTATAGTAAATGCTTGAGATTCTGTGAGGCGATGGATGCTAGGTGCTCAACTGTTCCAATTTAATTTGTTAATGTGCCATTATTGTTTTATATTGTTTTGTAATTGTTAATACTTATAATTATTATTGCTGTTAGTCTAAGTTTCGTGACGCATTGGTCCAACTGTAATGTCATGTAAACATTTTTATGAATAAAATAAAAATAAAAAATAAAATATCGCTGTCTCTCGCGCCCTAGACCGAGTGTCCAGCTATCGAACGACGGTTACCGACTTACCGTCCCGACGCGATTTCTCCGCCGGCCACCAGTGTTGCTAAGCGGACAAATTGTTCAAAATTATATGAACACTGTCTCTATAATCGGTGCTTCTCGAGCCCTATCCTCTAAGATCCAGAATTATATGTACAGTTTTAAATTTGGAACCTTCTTGTATTCCATTATTATAGTTCAAAATTAGATTTCAATTTGTCCTTTTAAAAGGACGTCAGGACTTAGGGGGCAGACCGAGTCTCATATAATATAGAACGACGGGACTGCTTCGACACGCTTCTCCGCCGACCACCAGTATTGCTAAGCGGACAAACTGTTCAAAACTATATGAACACTGTCTTTATAATCCTCCTAAGATCCAGAATTATATTTACAGTTTTAAATTTCGAACTTTCTTGGATTGTAGTTCAAAATTAGACATTTATTAATTTGTCCTTTTAAAAGGACCGCAGGACTTAGGGGACTAGACCGATGTCATATAATATAGAACGACGGGACCGCTTCGACACGGTCTCCGCCGGCTTGTACAGTCAAGTGTTGCTAAGCGGACAGACTATTCAAAATTATATGAACACGAAATTGGACAGTTTGTACAAGATTATTAATCTTTTTGGTGCATTGTAGTGTAATAGTACTTGCTTTCAGCTCGTTTCATAAACCCACACTTTTCTTTTAAGAGGGTAGTATACGACCTAAACGTCCATAGAAAAAGAGAAAATGTTTTTTCCCACTTCTAAATATTTTCCATTCTCCTTTTTTATTATGTTACTGACACAATGAAAAACTAGGTTTACGTATAGTTTTTACGTTTTTACAAAATTAGTAAATACAAAAAAAATGCGAAACCTATAAACCTATAATATATTATGCTAAAGCGATCGACATCAAAAGTGATTTAAGATTTAGTTAATAGCACAATCGGATTAAGATCAACCTCGAAATCTCTGGAACAGTCTTGAAAGGTATGTATATAAATTAAAGGCCCTTTTTTCATGCCCACACCATTTGACATTTGGGGACCTCGAGGAATCGCAGCCATTTTGGCAAATGTGTACCATCCAGGAGAAATTCGCGTTTTACTCAAAATCTACGTTTTTTACGAGAAGGTAACATTCAAGCTTATTAAATCCTACACAAAATAGTGCTAGACATCTTTGCGGAAAAAATACATCTTGTTATAGAAAATACTTGCTGAATCTAAGTTTAGTGCTTATACACTTCCAGAGGACAAATGGTCCCCAAATGTCAAATGGTGTGGGCTTGAAAAAGGGGCCTTTATATACATACCAAATTTCATGACTGTTCCAGATATTTCGAGGTTGGTCTTAATCCGATTGTGCTATTAGTGGAAACCGTTTTCTTTCGAAATGGAAATTACGTAGAAAAAGTACCGTTATTTCGTCGCAAAGGTAGTGTTTCCTCTTAATGCTTTATTTATTGTAATTTATTTTTTCTTTATTTTTATTTTTAGTCATTGACATGAATTTTTATTTTTATATATATATAAATAAATAAATAAATACTACTAAGTCCCACAGTAAGCTCAATAAGGCTTGTGTTGAGGATACTTAGACAACGATATATATAATATATAAATATTTATAAATACTTAAATACATAGAAAACACCCATGACTCAGGAACAAATATCCATGCTCATCACACGAATAAATGCCCTTACCAGGATTTGAACCCGGGACCATCGGCTTCATAGGCAGGGTCACTACCCACTAGGCCAGACCGGTCGTCGACGATATATAATTCAACCTATATCAACCACATCAGCTGTGCCCCTAATAATTCAGCCCACATACGTCTCACTGCTGGGTACAGGCCTCCAGGCCAGGCTCCAGGGGCTATAGTCCCCACGCTAGCCCAATGTGGATTGGGGACTTCACATACACATTTGAATTTTGAACATACACCGAAAAGCTAGTGGTAAATATCAAATGACATTTCGTACATAAGTTCCGAAAAAACTCATTGGTACGAGCCAGGATTTGAACCCGCGACCTCCGGATTGAAAGTCGGACGTCATATCCACTCGGCTACCACCGCTTTATTTTTATTTGAATTTTTTTTTTGTATCTTATATATGGGCATGTAGTCTGATTTTTTTTGAATTGAATTGAATTATGTAACACATGAACTACTGTTACTATATTTCATGCCATATGACATTTGCAAATCATTTTCATGTCATGTCAGAGTTCTCTAAAATGTCAAGGATTTCACAAAAGACAGAATCATCGCTTCCACAGTCGGTTATCAACATAAAGCTTTTACTTTGCCCTTTATTTTTTTAAATCCCATTGTACCAAAACATCCCTTTCGCAAAAAAACTCCTTTGTACCATTTTTTGTTTGAAAAAAATATGACGTAATTCAACGGAGACATGACGGGACTTAGGACTTTTTTAAATAAATTGCATTTAAGCAGCTGATTCGTAAAAAACTGCAGTTTGGCAATGCAGTTTTGTTGTGAGGAATTTTGATAGGAAATTACTAAAATCAACTCTATGTGCTGTAAAATAAAGTTGAAAATTCAAAACAGAACAGTTTTAGGGTTCCGTTTTGTTGAAATATTTTTTTATAATATATATAGTCCTCCACATCGATTTCGATGACGGCGACCTCAGCAATCAAGGGTTTTTTCTCTCATGAGCTCTTATGTGGCTGGCCAGGCCAAACTTGCTCTTAAACACCCTTTCACATTCACAACAGTATAGTTGACCGGCCGCGTTGTATGTATACACATAGGAGGGCTTAGGTCTATCCGACGACACGACGACAGCTAAGACACGCTAAACGCTAAACGCGTTAGACGCTTTTTTATAATACGTTGGTAGCAAACAAGCATACGGCTCGCCCGATGGTAACCAGTCTCCGTAACCTATCTACGCCTGCAACTCCAGAGGAGTTACATGCGCGTTGCCCTAACACTCCGCACCCTCACATAAGGAAATTTCTTCAAATATGTAGTTCCGTAAGGGCAATGTGTCAGTAAAGTCAGTAAATTAACCTTAAGGTGAAAAGCCGAGAGCAAAAATACTTTTTCACGTCAGCAGCTGTAACAAGGGTAATTTGCTGCTTAAAAACAGTGAGCAAAATCGCATTTTGCTCACTGAGTGAGACAAAATAACATTCAAGTGACCTTCATATTCGAATGTTATTTCAACGTGCGGGGCCTAATACAAGTTCGAAGTATTTGGATTCTATTGTCTTTGTCCCTTTCACGTCATTAGCAAAAAGAAAGAGACAAAAAGTGCATACGTAATTCAACGATATATTGACGGTTTATAATAGACCCCCGAAATAAGTCAAACCGCATCGTTCCAAAACACCCTACGAGTCTTCATTCGTAATAATTAATTATTGAAATAAAAGTTTAAAATTATTAAAAACACCATATTTTACGTATTTTATTATACAATCAAAACAATATACTTATACAAATTTACGCAATTGTTACGCAGTAAATAATTCTACTTAACGACTTTTAACGATCTCTACTATAGTTGACAAATAGTAGTATTCGCAATTTGGACCGTATCTTACAAAGTTTTTTTTAACCAAAAAAAAGTTGACGATTGAACTGTCAATTGATGTTCGTTAATTCATTATTTTCGTATCATTTTATTGAAATTTCTTTCGTTTTGTTTTATTGCGGTAATTCAAGTTAATTGTTAGAATACCTTCAGAAAACATGAGTGAAATAGTGATGAAGACGAATTAAATTTTTTCAGGTTGTATTTTTTGATGGCTGACTGACGTGAAAAATTTTGTGTACTACACGAGATCAAAGTTATTTACATCTCGTGCGCTTTTGAGTCCCTTACTGCGCTCAAGATTCTAAATTAGATTAACTCGCTACGCTCGTGAATCTATTATAGAATCTTTCGCTTGCACGGGACTCAAAACAAGCACTCGAAGAAATATCAAACTTTGCTCTCTTGTTGTACAAATAACTATTTCATCACACTTGTTCGAAAAAGAACTTATTTCATGCAGGTGTACTGAAGGACAAAGGCCTATTTTGTTCCCGCGGAGTTATGGATTGTGAAAAAAAAGCTGTAACTCCCTAGTGAGTTACAGTTTTTTTTTTAAATTATGTCACTTATTCATAAAAACCAAGTAGCATAAATGAGTTTTACTTTTAAAATAATTACGTTTAATCTTTAATATTTTTAAAATTTAAAATATTTTTACAAAGGTCTAAATACAAACCTTTTAAAAGTGTATAATTTATAAAATTTATTTTTATAAATTTTTTATTTATTTATTTATTGACTTTTTATGAAATTCTGGAGTGAAAAGTTCTATGTACCACTCGAGACCAAGGTTATTTATTAAGCGACTTTTTATGAGACTCATTAAGTTCGCTCGAGATCCTAAATTAGAAACGAAAACAGTTATTTGCACCACACCGAATGAAAAAGTTGCATTTTATCCACATGTGGGGCAAAGTAATCAGATGCAGATTTTGAGTTGTTTCCTTATGTTAGCTGGTAGAATTGACTTTTAAATGATGATTTGGAATCATTAACTTTTTATTACGTTAATTTGGATTTGATTTGGTTTAATTTTTTTGGTATTTCATTGTTAATAATATTTTGCTCGTGTTTTTATTAAATATTTCTGCATTCAAAATCATCATTTAAAAGTCAATTCTAATCGCCAACATAAGAAAACAACTCAAAAATCAAAATACTTTGCCTCTTCTGTGGAATGCATCTTTCTCTTCAGTGTTGAACAATCAAGATAGCCTTTAGGTCCTGGTGTGGTGAAAAAAAATCTTGTTAGACGCAGTTAGCACTAGCAACAAAATGCAATTTTGCACTCTTGTGTACAAATTACTATACATGTATATAAAAAATTCTCAGATTCAATAGGTGCCGTGCGCGTTAGAATATGCCATCTAATGGTCTGAATCGAAAACTTAAACATTACATTGACATTTCACGCCAAAGCAAGCGTGCTGCCCTCTACAACTCACGTACGTTTTCTTGTGAGGTTCTGCCATCTTGTGGCTTACATTGGATGCTTAAACAAGACATTTATACTTCGCGCCATTAAACACGGGGCTTCTGTGCCGCCCCCTACGGTTCATACACGTACCCTATACGGAACCACGACATTATATCGAACGCCACGCGCTAAATTTAAAATCTTTTTACACCGTAACGCCATCGCTATTGATTTTATAGATTTTTCTATTGATTCCACGGCTATTGTCAAAGGAATTAGGGTTATCGCAAAGGGTGGAAGCTAATTTAGAAAAAATCTATTGTTGTATGAAAAAGTAACGCCCTGTGAAGCGAATAAAGCGAATAAATGTGCAATTGTCATCTATTGATTGAAAATACGTAAAAAAAGAGCCACGCGATTATTGACAATTAAAAAAAAAGGTCAGTTTCGTTCGTGTGTCGTTGCAAGATTTTAGAGTTGATTGTACTATTATTTTAGTATTTCAGTATAGTGAGCATTATTTGGCACCGCGAACGGGGTCTCTATTGTCCCAGTTTTAAGTCATAATGTATTGTTTGTCCGCATTTTCGTTAGCCATAATTTAGTTTTTCTCAGAAACGCGTAACTTTTCAGGATAGCCATAAAACAAACCTAACCTAACCTATCTATAGGATAACCTAAGGAAATTCCTGAAAATATAACGGTTTCAGAGTTATGACTAATGATAATATGACTATCATTACATTATGAAAAAATGATCAAATATTTAGTACCGAAAAACCATCCAACTACGGAGTACGGGGTAACCTGCTATAATTTACGAGCTATGTAAATATTATAGATCATATTAAACAAAAATATTTACTCTCCCATCTTCTTCTTTGTCAGGGGCTATGTAAGGCTCTACAGCCTATATATCACTGCCACCATTCCTGATCTATTGTGATCGCCACCTACTACAACTCTCGATCCAAACCTGCAACTTCCAACAGCTGCAGGATCTTCTTGATCTCAAGAGACCTTAACTCCTCCGGACGTAATATGTGCCTGCCCAGGATTGAGTCACGAGTGCGCATTAGGCAAGGGCACTCTGCGAGAATGTGCAAAGGCGTCTCCCCTGCCTCCATACAGAGTCTGCACCGCCCCATGTCACGTTTCCCCGTAGTGAGCATGTGCTTATTTAGGCCGCAGTGCCCAGTAAGCACCCTTACCAAGTTGCGCAGATGGTTCCTAGACAGCGCTAAGGCGTTCGAGGCCGCCTTTTTGCTGAAAGCCTTGATAAGCGCCTTGGAATGATTCAAGCCTGTAGTTTCTCTCCAGAGTTGAATGGTTTTGTAGTGACAGTAGGTCTTTATGGTGAGCCGCGTTAGGCTTTTGGGGATATCACAAAAAGGCTCAGGACTGAAGTTCTTCCTCTTAGCCCCTGCTTGCGTGAGTTCGTCGGCCTTTTCGTTTCCTGCGACACCCGCGTGCCCCGGGATCCAACGTAGAACAACCTTGTTCCTGGCTCTTACTCTCCCTTAGAATATATAAAACATACAAGGTGCCCGTGAGCATTGCGAGAGATTTTAACGGGTCATTCCTGATGGCAACAGTAGCAAAAAATTTTATATGACTTTTTGTAAAATTCGACAAAAAAAAATTTTTTGTTTTTTAATTCCCCTTTTTTTGAACACTCCTGTACATAAAACGTAATTTTTATTGATAAACACATAACCTAAAATTAACCATTTTTTTTATTTGGGGGTAGCCTCTCGAATACATTTTTTTATTTTTTCGATGTCAATCAATAGGTATGTCCAGACTAGACCTCAAAGTGGCAATACCGCAGTCAAGGAATGATTTCGAAAAACATTTAATTATCTCTGAAACTAGGCCTAATCCAGAAAATTTTATATTACATTTTAGTTTCTAAATATTACCAGGAATGCTTAGTTAAAATATCTCGCAATGCTCACGGGCACCTTGTCTAAAACAGTCAATGTTTAGTCCTATACTAAAAGTTGCTCATATAACCTATACAGTACCTGGGCGACCGAGCATTGCTCGGTTATATATATATATATATAGTCCTCCTCATCGTTTTCGATGACGGCGACCCCAAATAAACACATTATGGACGTTGTCTAGCATGAGCCCTAATGTGGCTGGCCAGGCCGAACTTGCTCTTATAACTCTTGCTCGGTTATAACTATTTATTGTAATATGGTGGTATATAGGTGATAATCTTATCTACATTTTTTTACTAAATTAAACTTGTCTAAAACAAAAATTAAAAAATTATATATAAACTTGAATATATATAAAAAAAAAGTTAGTCAGCGGGTGAGATCGAACCCATAACACTCGTTTAGCAGTCCGCGTCTTAACCCGCTGGACCAGATGGACAGTGGCCGGCAACACAAAATTAGCGATCATATTCTGCGTCGAAAGAAAACGCATGAAAACTCGAAAACACGCGTTTTCCCAAACATAAGACTAATCTAGATCGATTGTTTACCCCCAAAAACCCCCATATACCAAATTTCAGCAAAATCGTTAGAGCCGTTTCCGAGATCCCGGAAATATATATACGTATATATATACAAGAATTGCTCGTTTAAAGGTATAAGATTCACCCCGTTAATTATTGCAGGTGCCTTAAGAAACATCCTGTATCGTCCAATACTGTAACTGTGGTCCCCAAGTTCAAAAGGAAATTAGGTACCAATACCAATGTGCCTTTTGGTTTACTCCGAGTTTTTTCTTCTATTTATAAACATGCTTAGCCTTACTACAAAAATATAGTAAAAGATACACCTTGAACGAAAACATTAGAGATTATTTATGTTTACTGTACCCCATAATACCATTATAGTACCATGTCACATGAATAATTATGCAATATTGTTACCGCTGTAGCATGCCAAAGTTACTATGACAAAGTTGTAACGCCAGACCGTGGGGCCCCACGCGTGAGGAAAATATTAATTAATAATTACATTAATGTTTTAATCGCGTTGCGGTTCAGACAGCTCGATAAACGGTTAGTCTATAACGTCCTGTTTATATATAGACAAGGAGCGGAAATGTCATAGCAAAAAAAATATTTGAAAGGCAGAGAACCATTGCATATATCTAAGGACGGGCCTTACGGGCACTGAGAATGGTGCTAGTTCAGCGGTGTGTAGTTCAGGGGGCCTACCGCGAAAACCGAAATTCGCAAATTGCGGGGATCTTTCTCTTTTACTCTCACTAAGACGTAATTAGAGTGACAGAGAAAAATGCCCGCAATTGACCAATTTCGATTTTCCCGGTAGCCGCCCTGGTGTGCCATCTGACCTTCCAATTAAGAGGCTATCAATAGCGAAAGCGCGCACACTGTCTATTTGTATCGGAGTAAAGTTACTGCGCCTGGGCAAGGGAATAATAAGAATACTATTGAAATAAAAAAATAAAAAATGATTATACGTTAGCGGTTTATGTATAAATGTTTTGAAATTGTGATTTTATTTGCAGACCCAATTAAAAGTCAAAATAATATGTGACGTTATCTATGAAAAGGGACCTTATTGTCGATGGCGCTTCCGCCGTTATAAACTATGCTCCGATACAAATACAACGCTGCGCGACGCAGTGCGGCTTAAGCGCCATCGACAATAAGGTCCCTTTTCATAGATATTTAGGTCCTTATATGTGATAAGAAGACATAGAACCGTTTAAGAGGGAAGTACACTCAACTTCTAAATATTTTCCATTCCCCATGTTTTTTTAGTATGTTATTGACACAATAACCAGGTTTATAGGTTTTATTTGCAATACAAAAAAAAATGAAAACGAAACCTATAAACTTAGAATATATTATGCTGAAGCGATCGACTTTAAAATCAAAGTGATTTGTTAAGAATTGGCTACTTGACAGTTTTTTGTAAATAATGACAATAGATCTCGATTTTCCTGGGGATCAAATGTCTATATAGGACTCATGGCATTTAAGCAACACAAAGGTCAGAAATGAGAGTTAGTCTGACGCTCGCACTCGACGATTGAAACACCTCTAACAAATGATATTGTAATGTGACGTTACATTACATTAGTCTGTCCTAAATGTATGGAAGATCAAGAAAATTGCTATTTTGACCGAGAAATATTGCGTTTATGTATATAGTTGTCATACTATTTATTTTTCAATAATATTTAAGGAATCGATTGTTTTTTTGAGCCTCTGAAGCCTTGTATTTTTTGATAATCTCTGTCTTTGTAAATTCCACTTTTTTTTATTATGAATGTCCCATTTTCTATCCATTTAGCTAAATTTTGTTATAATATTCAACATGTGTCAAATACCCAATTAGTTAGTGGAAACAGTTTTCTCCCGAAATGGCAATTTTATAGAAAAAGTACCGTTATTTCGTTGGGATCGCAAAGCTATTCTTCCCAATGGGTTACTTTAAGACCAATCTTTGCAATTTTTTTCTATCGAGTACGTCCTCGGTTTTTGAAATATAATGGACATTAATGATTGTTTGTTTTTTTACTAAAACAAATAGTTTATCTTTAAAATTGCTTAAGTAACATCAATTTCCACGAAATTTAGTGTTGACAGCTAGTTCACCCAGAGGGGAAACTAGGCCTTCTTGGAATTAGTCCGGTTTCCTCACGAATCTCGCGATGTTTTCCTTCACCGAAAGGCGACTTATAATTATCAAATGATATAGGTACTTACTAAGTACTACTTAGGTGCCTGTGAGGCATGGCTCGGAAACCGGTTAAATTTCCAAACCGTTATCATGTACTTGGCGCAAAACCTTTTAATTTAGGTTTCACTCGAAAAACCGAGAACTCTATGAGAACAGTTCTGGTCAAATTAACCGGTTTATAACAATAAATACCGGTTTCTTCATATTTCGGAGTCTATATTTACGTGGCACACTACTAGGCCGACCGGTCTTTGCGTGGCTCGTTCAATAAACCGGTTTTTTTAGGTTGCAAATACAAGGAAAAAACCGGTTCCGAGCGTTGCTATGAAGTTTGTAATCGCGACCTCCGTTGCTCAGCTACCAACGCTGTTAAAAGGGCGCATTTTATTAATTTAAATGTACGAGTGATTATCGAAATCATCGCCCGGATAAGGGACACTAAAGTCGTCAGATGCGTACGAACCCTAGTCAATTCGATGCATTAAAATTTGGCGATTCCAACGATGTATGGGTGTTTATTTTGACACCTGCTATCATTTACGGGGTGAATATACAGGCTATAATCGTTAAGTGTGGCCAGGCAATTATTCCGTAAATATAACAGATATTAGAAAACTTAACGATTACGACCTGTAGGTATAGGTTAGCCATTATCTGCCGTTACCTATCCACTTGCGTTCACATCGTGTAAATTCATAAGTATAATAACTACGTGACATATTTTTCTTGCAAATATTTACAGTACCTACATACACACAGTACAAATATATGTAACATGCATAAGTATATATTTAAACATATAAGTACATTGACTAGTGCTGCACTGGTCGTTTATTAGTGTAGGTTTTAAGGTTCTGACGGAAGATCAGCGCTGTGGTCTCCGCAGCATTTATGCTGAGTCAGCGCCTATTCTTTACCACAACACATGACCCTCTACTAATATCTCTACTAATCTAAAAATAAGACACGTAATACATTGTTATTGATATTAGTGTCAAATTGTATGTTACTTTTTCTTTGTCTCTTGTCAATTTTCTTTCTCTCTTGTTATTTGTTTGTGTCACAAAGCATGTAAGTTGTGGTTGAATAAAGATTTTATCTATCTATCTATCTATAGGTCATGCTGAGCAACTTTTACTATGGAACCAACCCCGAAATCGCGAAAATAATTTTACTCGCCCATACAAAATGTCAATGTCAGACAGCCAAAATGTATGAAACAGACAATTTTTTTTCGCGATTTCTGGGTTGGTCCCATAGTAAAAGTTGCTCAGCATGATCTATATATTCAACCCGTAAATATTTGCAGGTGACAAAAAAAACACCCTTATGTGTAACTCAATATCTTTAAAAATAAATAAATATTATAGGACATTATTAGTATTATTACACAACTTGACTATGTCCCACAGAAAGCTAATAACCTATTAGCTTTCTGTGGGACATAGTCAATTTGACCCTCAACACAAGCCTTATTAGTAATAAGGCTTGTGTTGAGGGTACTTAGACAACGATATATATAATATATAAATACTTAAATACATACATAAAACACCCATGACTCAGGAAGAAATATCCTTGCTCATCACACGAATAAATGCCCTTACCAGGATTTGAACCCGGGACCATCAGCCTCGTAGGCAGGGCTACTACCCACTAGGCCAAACCGGTCGTCAAAATGTCGCTTATCCTATTTTTCCTTTCCAGCGTCGATTTAAATGTAAACCGTTTTGTGACTTCCGCGTCGAACTGTACTCGTGACGTATACTCGGACCATTCTGCGGTCGTATGTCATAGCCGCGGAGTTCACTGACCCCTGGGCTCACTATTGTTCTTCGCACGCCAAGGTCACGAATATCAGATGATACTAGCTAACTTTATCAAATCTACCCTTCGTCAGAATGCATGAGAAATTCTCAAAATGTTATACACCGTGTTTTTCTTGAATTCTGTTAACTTCGGGGTATGGGTAAGTACGTTTTAGGAAATTAAATGGCATAGCTGATTTAAAAAAAAGAAATATTTTTTATTTCTGTAAAAAATAATTTAAATGTTGCTATAGCGTTGTTGTAACACGGGCATAATATTTAATTCAACCAAACAATTGAAAACTGTGACATACCAGTGTCATTTTGAACACCAATCGTCCGAGATGGTTCCCTCGTTTAGTAGCAAATGTACACACTCGTACTAATCAATATGTAAACATGCCCTAAGGCAAGTGTATACCCTCGTAAGGGCCTTATAAGATAAAAATAAATTATTGATTATCTTCGAAATTGAGTTAATTAGATATTAATTCGATTTGAGAAATTTACTTAATGTAAGCACAAGAATAGAATGCACCCTTGAAATTAACGAAAAAAAAAACACCGTGTGTATTTTGTTATGTATTGTCAAAGTGTTATAATGTATGTACATACATACATACATACATTATATATACACATAATCATTTAGGATTTTCTTTACATTGGACATTTGATACCGTTAGTATTACAACCAAATTAGCTTGAACCCTAAATAGCTTAACAAGTCCTTGATTGTACATAAGACAGATTACAGACACAATCAAAACAAAATATATACAATGTACAAAGGCGAACTTGGAGTTCTGGACAATGGCAAAAAGCACGAACAGCAGTTGCATACAGCGGAAATGAAGATGCTGCGCCGGGCAGGCGGTGTTACCCATCTTAGAATACGCAATGAGCACGTGAGAGGATCTTTCAGCCCCTATTATTGATATTACATGTAACCAATGGCAAAAACTGGCCGAAGACCGACCCGTATGGCGTCGTGCTATTCACGATGGTCAAGCCAAACACGACGATGCCTGGTTTACCTCTTTAAGAGAGAAACGCACGAGGCGCCACGAGCAGGCCTCCAACCCTCGCCCACCTGGGCAAGCATACGCCTGCCGCGTGTGTGGACGTGGGATCCTCTCTCGCATACGGCTATACAGCCACGCACGCAAGTGTCGTTACCAGGATGCTGCTTAAAACATCTCATACAGATGAAAAGGCCTATTATAAGGCTTAGATGCTACGGTTACATAATGAGACGAGATGATAGTTTCTCAGTTAAATCTGTCCTAAATATCCCCACAAAATCCCCGGGAAGAGGAAGACCTCCCGACATATGGTGGTACAATATCAAGGGGGAGATGAAAGCCCAGAACACAACCCTTATGACAACCCAGGATAGAGCGTCCTGGCGCCGCCGTACAAGGAGGCCTGACCCCAGATCAAACTGAGACTAAGGGAAGGAAGAAGAAGAAGAAGGAGTACAAAGGCGAACTTAGGGATTTCTCCCTATAGGGATTTTTTCTAGCCAATCTTTGGGAAGTTTCCTGCATTGTGAAAATTCCGTAATTTTGGATATTTCCCGACAGCACATCAGTATTGATAAATAAATAAATATTATACGACATTCTTACAGAAGCGCTGGTGGCCTAGCGGTAAGAGCGTGCGACTTGCAATCCGGAGGTCGCGGGTTCAAACCCCGGCTCGTACCAATGAGTTTTCAGAACTTATGTACGAAATATCATTTGATATTTACCACTCGCTTTTCGGTGAAGGAAAACATCGTGAGGAAACCGGACTAATCCTAACAAGGCCTAGTTTACCCTCTGGGTTGGAAGGTCAGATGGCAGTCGCTTTCGTAAAAACTAGTGCCTACGCCAAATCTTGGGATTAGTTGTCAAGCGGACCCCAGGCTCCCATGAGCCGTGGCAAAATGCCGGGACAACGCGAGGAAGAAGATTCTTACAGAAATTGACTAAGCCCCACAATAAGCTCAAGAAGGCTTGTTTTGTGGATCAGACAACGATATATTTAATATATAAATATGTATAAATACTTATATACATAAAAAACACCCATGACTCAGGAACAAATATCCATGTTCATCACACGAATAAATGCCCTTACCAGGATTTGAACCCGGGACCATCAGCTTCGTAGGCAGGGTCACTACCCACTAGGCCAAACCGGTTGTCATTATTAGTAGTACTTAGCCAACATATACAAGTCTAACGCATTGTGTACCCCCAAATCCCCAGACAGAGCGGCACCGTTACGCATGGAACCAAAAGGTGATAACTCCATACGGTCTCCATACAAACGGGCACCCTCCTGTTCCGCAGTACAGGCGCACCTAGGAGTCAGCAGACCGATGACAGTAGGTTGTATTGTGCATTATCGAACGAAGTTCAAGGTTAGTCAGATGTACTGACTATGCTGACCACGACTCATTCGAACTTTAAGATAGATACCCGGGTACGTCGTTAAACTACGTCCAAAAGAAAGGTATGGGCATTGTGAGTGTAATCTCGCTTAGTGTGGTAGTGCCCAGCATTGCGGATGTCATTCCAGATCTAGAGCAGAGCCCAACTGGGGAAGTACCTCTACCTTACAGAAAACAGCAGCCAAATAATACTAGACCCTACTCATAGTGTTGTGTTCCTGCCGGTAAGGTTGCCAGAGCTCAACGAGGGTGCGGAGTGCTAGGGTCGGCAACACGCATGCAGCTCCTCTGGGGTTGCAGGTGTACATAGGCCACGGAGACTGCTTACGATACGATCATCATCATCATTGGATCACCAAAAGGCCACCATATCATGGATGTAGGCCTCTTCCCCATTCTTCCACTCCTGTCGATCTTGTGCCCGATTCATGCCCGACCTCCGTTTCGTCGGATGCCGTTCACCCAGCGGTGGTCTACCGGTCCCTCGGGTGTCTGCTCTAGGCCTCCATTCAAGGACTAGTCTCGTCCAGCGACTCTTCTCCGATATGGATTGGGTGTGTCAATGTCAAGAGTGACATTTATATTTGACACTCTCTGGAACGGTCTTCCCCCTAACATTAGAAAAGCTCCCAACAAGTCTGCTTTCAAAATCTGTGCGTGATTTATTTGCTGGCAGTTCAAAGATCAATTAAGTATCAGTCTCACGAATCGGTTATGTATATTATATACCAGGGCCCGTACTTTTCATGACGTTGACGCAAAAATTACGTAATTTAACATACAGGGAGTTGTTTTACAACACTACAAATTTAGATAACTTACTTATTGACGGGTATCAAAATAAATACTTGTTACGAGAATAAAAGCTTGTTACGCTATTAATAATTGAAAATATGTATTATTTAATAAATTAATAATCTATTACCTATTTATTTGAGTAACAATAAAATGAAAGTCAGTTAGACGTTTCTGTACTGATTGTCAAGTATATGTATAACTTACCTAAAGAGGTTGATAAATGATTAATTATTACGAAAATATTAATTGGAATCATACTCTATGTAGCGTGACGTCATTTTTCTGTCAACGGCATGAAAAGTACGGGCTCTGATTATATACATATATATTTATTTATTTATTTATGTAATTTATGTATGTGTGCTGGTAGAACATAAGGCACTTGTTTTAAATGTAATTTAATTAGGTTCTTGCAATACATTATATTGATTGATTGATTGATTAATTGATTGATTGATGTGTAATTATTTCAATAACAATTTCTTTTAATTTTAAATGCACATGCAGTCTTTTCTGTTTTGCCCTAAGGTTGACTGGTAGAGAATGCCTGATGGCATTAAATTCGCCTTTTGTACATTAAGATTTTCTTTTATGCAATAATGTTTAAATAAAATAAATAAATAAATAATCCGTATCGTATCTGTTAAATGTTTTAAATGTTTGACGTATCTGAAAGTTTGAATCAGGTCGGGAGTTAAAACTAAAAAACCCGGCCAAGAGCATGTCGGGCCATGCTCAGTATAGGGTTCCGTTGCCTGTCCGTCCCAATAGACCTTGAACGGGGATTAGTAAGTAAGGTATACAGAAATAAGAAATACATTGAGTGCTCACTCCATACATCAGTTTTGGTACCAAAACGCTTATTATTTTCGTAGTCGACTAGCTTCGAGTAGCGGAACTCTCAGTACCACTATTTGACAATAGATATCCCGGCAACCAAAAAGTCTAATGCTCAACGATTTTCCGCTAATATTATAACCAGAGTAAGCGTAGGAGTTGAAAATAGAGTTCCGGTTACTCTGGTTATAATATTAGCGGAAAATCGTTGAGCATAAGACTTTTTGGATGCCGCGATATCTATTGTCGAGTAGCAGTACTGAGAGTTCCGCTACTCGATGCTAGATGTAGACTTCGAAAATAATAGTATCTTTGGTAACAAAACCGTTGTATGGAGTGAGCACTCTTGGTCTTTTTAGTTCTCTTGGGTATCATATAATTCCTGTACTTATCTACTAACATCTACATAAAAAGCAAAATGGAGTACCTTCACAGCGCTTACTACGTCCTTTTTCTATGAAGGGACTCTTAAAACGGCTTAAAAGATCACATTGGTTATAGTTTTCATTGAATGTTTTATTGAGGTCCATTTTCACGATTTTTTTCATATTTTTAGGACCCATGGTTCGAAAGTTAGAGGGCGGGGGACACATTTTATTTCTTTCGGAGATTTTATTTCCGGAAATATTCACTTTATCAAATAATTTTTGAGAACTCTATTCGTTCTGAAATACCTATACAACGACACCACACATCATAGGGTTGAACCGAACAAGAGCTTTCATGTATACCTACACAAAAAAAATGTTTTTTTTTTTTTACCACTTTGTCGGATTTCTTCTGTGAGTCGCATGTTGATTTTCAGCTAAATTACAGTAAAACAGTTAAATTAATACTTTTGACTGTTTTTTTTATCTAAAACTTTATATACCTACTCTTATACGACCTTTGACGACCGGTCTGGCCTAGTGGGTAGTGACCCTGCCTATGAAGCCGATGGTTCCGGGTTCAAATCCTGGTAAGGGCATTTATTCGTGTGATGAGCATGGATATTTGTTCCTGAGTCATGGGTGTTTTCTATGTATTTAAGTATTTATAAATATTTATATATTATATATATCGTTGTCTAAGTACCCTCAACACAAGCCTTATTGAGCTTACTGTGGGACTTAGTCAATTTGTGTAATAATGTCCTATAATATTTATTTATTTATTTATTCATTTATAATTTATTTATTTTAAAAAGCTTCCTCGCCCACGAGGAAATGCTGCCAGCATCCTTGGTACAATGCCTCAAGGGCCTATTTTAGATTTAAGCTGAGAGTAACACCACTTAAAATATGTAGGTAATCCTAGAGGAATCCAAGATGAGTAACAGTTATTTCTATAACAGCAAAGTGCAAAAGAAAAGAATATTTCATTGTATTTTTGGTCAAAACAAAGTAAAAGAGACTTTTAAGTTACAAAAGTCAACTTTGTAGTAATTCATAATATATTAAGTAATAATTTTTGTACTTACGATAAAAAAACTTATCTACATTCACAAAATATCACTAACTAACACACGAAACCCACGAAAACACAGCACTAAGTCAAAGAAATATTACGACAAATCTTAGTTTTGGCGGGAAATCTTACAGCGACCGACACACTCTCCCCTCGAAAGCCAACGCGGTACTGAATCTAAGACTAGACCCCTACCAACATACCGGTAATAAAAACGTCAGCTACAATAGAATAACTACTCTATTCCTTACCGTTTATAGTCGCTTTTTAAATAACACGATTAGAATTTATAATTCGAACTTCTGAGAAGTCTGAAATAAGCTTGAAATAAGAATACCTACCAGATAATAATATTTCATAATTGATGATTAAATGAATGTAAAGTGTATTGTATAAGTAATAAAATAAGTTTTTCTATAAACGTTTTGTTAGAGTTTGTTGTGTCTGGATTATAGAAAAACTACAAATAAATAAGACTGTTTCTAATTAGCGAAATTAGTAATTTAATTAATTTAATAAAATAATTTTTCCTTGAATCAAGTAATGATTTTCTTTTTGACGGGGTCTACCTATCACTCGTATTTTTATCGTGAACTGTGCCTAATGTTTTCTTATACTTTTTCCTTAACAGTAATTCTTTCTAATATTATTAAATTATTATAAACGATAACTCGTATCTGATATACGTATCTAACATATAGATACGAATAGCGAAGATTTTAAACTTATACTTGCTCTATTTTTTTTGTATACGTAACATTCTCTACCAGTCAACCATTGGGCCAAACAGAAACTTACAATTGGTGTGGAAAAGAAAATCAGTACAGAGAGATATAAGTACGGTAAATATGTACGTAAAATATAATTTTTATGTGTGCATGTAAAAAAAGGCAAGTAGGTATAAGATAGATAGATAGATAGATAAAATCTTTATTCAACCACAACTTACATGCTTTGTGACACAAACAAATAACAAGAGAAAAAGAAAATTGACAAGAGACAAAGAAAAAGTAACATACAATTTGACACTAATATCAATAATTACGTCAATAATCAAATGTATTACGTGTCTTATTTTTAGATTAATGGAGATATTAGTAGAGGGTCATGTGTTGTGGTAAAGAATAGGCGCTGACTCAGCATAAATGCTGCGGAGACCACAGCGCTGATCTTCCGTCAGAACCTTAAAACCTACACTAATAAACGACCAGTGCAGCACTAGTCAATGTACTTATATGTTTAAATATATACTTATAACTGTTAGCACTGATTTTTCGCGGGTAAGCAAAGTAATATTATTGTTTTAATTAGTATGGATTTCCGCAAAATAACGCCTGATTCTATTCACCTAGACCCATAGTACAAGATTTGCTTAGTTTGGAGCTAGGTCAATGTGAGATTGCAGGGTATTTTGAACACCTCGATCGCTTAGCTACTGTGCCTTGGAAAACATAAAAACTCAATAATGCGCGGTTTCCCTGAGATAAGACTTAGTAAGTAAGTAAGTAAGTAAGTAAGTAAATATTCTTTATTGTGCACCATACATTTAAAAATAGACAGGAAATGAAAAAACACGTAAAAGTTAGGTAACAACAGGCGGTCTTATCGCTAAGAAGCGATCTCTTCCAGACAACCTTTGGGTAGCAGGAAACAATGAACTTACAACATTGAACGGGTAGTGCCGATATACATATAATTCAACAAAATGAAGACGCAAACAATATAATACATACCTACATACTAATAAAATAAATACATATATACATACATACATTATATATTATACAATCATAAATAAAGGCAAGTTAAGGCAGCGAAAGGTAGTGAGTCTTCAAAAGATTTTTGAAAACGGGAAGGGATTTAGCACGTCTAATGTCTAATTGCAAAGCATTCCACAACCGAACAGCACGAAAAGAAAAAGAGTTGCTATAAAATTTTGATGATGAAGGTGGTAGAGCAAGGAGATGCATCTCCGCACAGCGGACCGAGGAAAGATAGTTGAAACGCTTTTTAAGATATAGAGGGGTGGAGGGGTTGAAAAGAATGTTATAAAGAAGTACAAGAATATGAGAGTTACGGCGATGACGAATAGGGAGCCACTTGAGCTGGGTACGAAATTCAGAGACGTGGTCATATTTGCGTAATCCAAATATGAATCTTATACAGACGTTTTGAAGGCGCTCAAGTTTAGCTTTATCGATTTTCGCCCCTGAAACCCCCTTCAATTCAATCGTTAGAGCTGTTTCCGAGATATATAGAGCTGTTTCCGAGATATATACAAGAATTGCTCGTTTAAAGGTACGAGTATAAGATTACATGTCTGTTCTACATATGTACACGTGTTATGGACATATACGTCGGTCGGGTTCAGCGGGCTATCGATTACGCCCGACCTACTCAACACCCTGCCTGTTGAGTGTTGACCGCGTCGCATAAACATGCTACACACTGAAACGTTTACATAGCAGTTACAAAAAATAGTAGATTGTTGACCAAGGGATGAAAGGCGCTCATTTCTGCCTAGGTAGTTTGGCGCTAGAACGCAGTGCGACTGAATACAGTGTGTTTATTTAGTAACCTGCAATAATTTACGGGGTGAATATACACCGTGTTTTTATTGAATTCCGTTAACTTCGGGGTATTGGTAAGTACGTTTAAGTAAACTACATGAAATAGTTAATTTTCCAAAAAAAAAAAAAAATTACATATAGCGTTGTTGTTGCACGGGCATTACATTTATCTCAATCAAACAATTGAAAACTGTGACATGTCAATGTCATTTCGAACATCGATCGTCCGAGATAGTACTTACGTTTAGTAGCAAATGTATTAACCCGTATTAAACACTAATCAATATGTGAACGGGCCCTAAGGTTAGTGTACACACTCGTAAGAGCTTTATAAGATAAAAATAAAATATTGATTATCTCCGAATTGAGAAAGTTACTTAATTTAAGCCGCTTCCGGGGTCCGCTTGGCAACTAATCCTGAGAATTGGCGTAGGCACTAGTTTTTACAAAAGCGACTGCCATCTGACCTTCCAACCCAGAGGGTAAACTAGGCCTTATTGGGATTAGTCCGGTTTCCTCACAATGTTTTCTTTCACCGAAAAGCGACTGGTAAATATCAAATGATATTTCGTACATAAGTTCCGAAAAACTCATTGGTACGAGCCGGGGTTTGAACCCGCGACCTCCGGATTGCAAGTCGCACGCTCTTACCGCGAGGCCACCAGCGCTTCTCAGCTAAAAAGTTGCTCAGTGAGACCTATATATTCACCCTGTAAATTATTGCAGCTGACTATAACCACCCTGTATAGCTCGAGAGTGAAATCCTGAGAATCGGCGTAGGCACTAGTTTTTACAAAAGCGACTGCCATCTGACCTTCCAACCCAGAGGGTAAACTAGGCCTTATTGGGATTAGTCCGGTTTCCTCACAATGTTTTCTTTCACCGAAAAGCGACTGGTAAATATCAAATGATATTTCGTACATAAGTTCCGAAAAACTCATTGGTACGAGCCGGGGTTTGAACCCGCGACCTCCGGATTGCAAGTCGCACGCTCTTACCGCGAGGCCACCAGCGCTTCTCAGCTAAAAAGTTGCTCAGTGAGACCTATATATTCACCCTGTAAATTATTGCAGCTGACTATAACCACCCTGTATAGCTCGAGAGTGAAATGGTGCATTTTGCCGAATGAATTAATGAATGGATGAATGGTGCCTTTTGGTGAATGGTGCTTTTTTTGGGCTATCAGAATTGCCGCCAACTTAGCTTGGGCTGACTGTACAGTGGAACCTCGCTAACTCGACAAGGCGAAATCCTCGTTAAAAACGCGAAATAAAATTCGCTTTCCTTCCTTGCAGAGCCAAAAACCTACAACTCGAAATATTTCAAATCTAACGAAGTAACGGTAAGGGTTCCGTAGCCAAATGGCAGAACACGGAACCCTTATAGATTCGTCATGTCCGTCTGTCTGTCCGATTATTGTTCTATGAAATTCCATTTTGCGAGAAAACGGTTTCCACTTCTTCCTCTTTCTTCTTCTTTCTTAACAAAGCACTTTGATTTTGATGTCGATCGCTTCAGCATAATATTATATTGTAGGTTTATAGATTTTGCTTTAAAATATATTTCCACCACCATCCACCACAAGATGTCACGACCCACAAGATGGGCAGACGACCTTATTAAGGTCGCCGGAAGACGCTGAATGTGGGTCGCTTCCAACCGGTACATGTGGAGGTCCAAGGGGGAGGCCTATGTTCAGCAGTGGACGTCTTATGGCTGAGATGATGATATATATATTTATATTAGTGTGTAAACTTGAAAAAATAAAAAACCGGCCAAGAGCATGTCGGGCCACGCTCAGTGTAGGGTTCCGTAGTTACTCTTCCGCCACTATAAGCTAAACTGGAGCTTAAAGTATAGTAAATTGTTAACCAAGGGATGAAACGGTACCTTTCACGCGAGTTAAACAAATAGGCAAATTTGCATAATCAGTACCTAATTAAAGTAAGTCTTTTTACTATGGGAGAAACTTTTTGCGATAACTCAAAAACAGCTAAACTGATCATGTCCGCTATAGTTTTCATTTAATCTCTTTCTTAAGCTCTACTTCCACGATTTTTTTCATATTTTTTGGACCTATGGTTCAAAAGTTAGAGGGGGGGACACATTTTTTTTCTCTTTCGGAGCGATTATCTCCGAATATATTCACTTTATCAAAAAATGTTTGTTGAAGACCCCTATTAGTTTTGAAAGACCTTTCCAACGATACCCCACACTGTAGGGTTGAAGAAAAAAAAATTCACCCCCACTTTACGTGTAGGGGAGGTACCCTCAAAAAAATTAAATTTTTATATTTTATTGTACGACTTAGTCGGCTTTATTGATTTATATATCCATGCCGAATTTCAGCTTTCTAGCAGTGACAACCACGGAGCAAAGCCTCGGATAGACAGACAGACAGACGGACATGGCGAAACTATAAGGGTTCCTAGTTGACTACGGAACCCTAAAAAGGAAAACTTATAAACCTGGTTTTTCATTGTGTCAATAACATACCAAAAATAATGGAGAATGGAAAATGTTTAGAAGTGGAAAAACGTTTTCTCCTTTTGTGTGGGCGATCACTTCGTATACCTACTTCCCTCAGAGGGAATAAGACGAAGTAACAAACGATTCGCTTCACGATAATCCAGTAATTTTTTTACCTCCATAACTCTAAATAACATCAAGAAGGAAAACATCGTGAGGAAGCCGGGCTAATCCCAACATGGCCTAGTTTACCCTCTGGGTTGGAAGGGCAGATGGCAGTCGCTTTCGTAAAAATTAGTGCCTACGCCAAATCTTGGGATTAGTTGTCAAGCGGACCCCAGGCTCCCATGAGCCGTGGCAAAATGCCGGGACAACGCGAGGAAGAAGAAGAAGAACTCTAAATAATAATGGTCACCTCTATATCTCGAAGTTCATATCGAATAAACCCCTGTAACTCTAAGTAAGACAATTAGACTGGTATTTCAGCGTTGTCAAAATGCCAATTTCATAAATTTTGTATTTTGTCATAAATTTTGAGTTTTGTCGACTCAGAGTCAAGAGCTCCTTCAATCCTAATGGGATAAAAAAATGTCCCAGAGTTTTGTATCTATTGCGTTACCATATCCCCATATACTGTGTATGACGGTAACAAAAGGGAAAGTTATAAAATTATGGAAATTTTGGGACACTCTTCTCTTAAGGATGAAATCTCGCGATCCTGACATGAAATAACACAAAAATAGCTTTTGGTCACACAAAAATAGCTTTTGGTCATATAAAAATAGCTTTTGGTCACATTTTTTATGTGACCAAAAGCTGGTGTGGCAAAAAAAAAACGCTCTTTAGGTAGGTGTTTGTACAATTACCCACTATAGTACCTACTTACGTTTTTTTTACAGATTTTACCTCTATCACTCGAAATAATTTAACTTGAATTATGACTCAAATTGTAAATGACCGTTTGTTTCTTAATTAAAGAGAGAAACATAAAACTAACCTCAACTTCTTTAAGTCGATTTAGACGAGACCCTTTATAAGTCGAAAACTCGTCAGTCAAGTCAGTCGAGTCAGACCAAGATAAGTAGGCATCGATTTTGACAGCCTAGACAGTGTAACTGTTATTTTAAACATCAAATGTCTATGAAATTATGACGTTTACTTAACACGTGCACAGGCTGGGCTATCAAAGATGTTGCGAATTTAGTATGGTCTGACTTTATCATACTTTTAGTCTTAAGTTCTTAACAGGTCTCAACATGTCAAGGTTCATTCGCCTCACAGGCCAATTCGAACTTACTATATCAGACTGGTATCCAACTGATGTCATTCAAGTATCCGTGGATTTCGCTCGTAGTTACTTTCCTTACTCGTACTGGGTACTCGTATTTAAGTATTTATAAATATTTATATATTATATATATCGTTGTCTAAGTACCCTCAACACAAGCCTTATTGAGCTTACTATGGGACTTAGTCAATTTGTGTAAAAATGTCGTATAATATTTATTTATTTATTATTTATTTAATATTATCACTTCTCAACTACCTAAAGGTTGTCTAGTAGAGATCGCTCTTTAGTGATAAGATCGCCTGCTGTCACCTCTGTCTTCATGTATTACGTATGTCTCTCTGTATTTTTTTTTGAGGTTGTGCAATAAAGAGGATTTGTATTGTATTGTATACTTAAAATACAGTGAAAACACCCATGACTCAGGAACAAATATTCATGCTTATGACACAAATAAATACCCTTTCCGGGATTTGAACCCGGGACCATCGGCTTCATAGGCAGTGTCAGTAGTCACAACCCACCAGACCAGACAGGTCGTCATTTATTTCGGTTTATAATTTATATAGTAGTGTGTATGTATGTATGTATGTATGTCATTTTATTGCACATAAACATGTTAACATAAAACAGACAAAACAAAACAAAAAAAAAAATGTTATGTACAAAGGCGAACTTATCCCTAAAAGGGATATTATCTCTTCCAGTTAACCTTTGAGTGTTTCTACTTGAAATAATACTAATGAAAATGTGTATTTTCAAAAAATAATTTGTTTCTAATACATGAGATTATGACCTATTGGAAAAATAAGATGTATCTATCCGAAAGACGCCAGGGAAACGCCACTGTCGCTCACACAGTCATATATGATTCCAATAAGTATTCCCTCAGCTCAATAATCTTATTCGTTCTGTACTCGTCTAATATCTTACTGGATTATTTCTAATCTGGGTGCCTAGCCAACACGCCAATCGTTTGTGTTACGACAGCAAAACGCTTTCTTTGAATTTTGACAACCCTAAATATCCGAAAGGGATAGTACCATACATAAGAAAGGGACAACATGATTCGTCCCTGATTCGCTGTCAAACTTCGATTTTGTAGGAAGTTTCTTTTCTGTACGATGTACGTTATTCTATGGTTAAGGTAAGGAAGAGACATCCTTCCGGAGGCTGCACATCGGATCGCGAACGCAGCGAGAGGCTCAATCGGACAAAGACCCTTAAGGCCACGTGGACGCGTCACAACTTTCCAGACACACATATTACACACACACTGATAAAATGTACAACACAGTCACAGATGCACACAAACGATTAAGATTTATACAGGGTGTTGAAAATAAAACAGTCATGGATTTTGTTTGGGTTGATATCCCAGCTAATATTATAAATGCGAAAACTATGTCTGTCTCTCTTCAAGCTATTTAATCTTTATCTTATACCTTTAAACGAGCAATTCTTGTATATTTATACATATATTTCGGGGATCTCGGAAACGGCTCTAACGATTTCTATGAAATTTTCTATATGGAGGTTTTCGGGGGTGAAAAATCGATCTAGCTAGGTCTTATCTCAGGGAAAACGCGATTTCTGAGTTTTTATATGTTTTCCAAGCAAAGCTCGGTTTCCCAGATATTAATATTAATAAGCATTGAACCGATTTTGATGAAATTTGGTATGCAAAATAATTTGAGGCCCGGGAGGACACAAGATACTTTTTATTAATTAATAAAAAGTATCTTGTGTCCTTGTGATTAATCATCATCATCAGGGCCGGATTTAGGGGAGGGCAACCGGGGCTACTGCCCCGGGCCTCCACAAAAGAGGGGCCCCCCACAATAGAGAATTCGGTAAATTTACCATTTTATTTGGAAAAAATTTGGGGCCAGGGGGCCTCCACTCCTTTATTGCCCGAGGCCTCCAGACCTCTAAATCCGGCATTGATCATCATTAAGAATACGAATTGGTTTATTGATTACCGTGTCAAACAAGATGTTAAAATGATACTCGTACATAGACACGGCTACCCTTTTCGGGTATACAACATTACACAATTACTTAAATTTCAGATCACTTAAACTTATATTAAGTAAATCTAAAATGACACGGTCTTAATTAAAAATACTTCTTTAAATCGTAAAATACTTGATCTATTAGCTACTGCTTTAGCTATCGTTTAAATGATTGTCCGCTTAATATCTAATAATCTATTTACTATATACCTATGTAATTATTTTTTTTGTGTGTCAAATTCCATACTGTCGAATTAGGATAGCCTGTAACGATGGTTGTGTGTAAGTAATAAATAAATAAAAAATATTTTTTTTAAGACTATTGGGGCTAAACCTTTTTTAATGTCTCATCTCCACAAGGTTCTTTTTAGTCGAAAACGTATTAAAACATGTAAATCTTTTGAGAACGATGAAAAATCATTTAGAGGTCGAAATAGAGCATTTTTACTATATTAAAATGTATGAATATGAAATTAATTTCAGAAAACAATCTTACCTAGAGGCGTGTT
This sequence comes from Cydia pomonella, assembly GCF_033807575.1. Classification (NCBI taxonomy): domain Eukaryota; kingdom Metazoa; phylum Arthropoda; class Insecta; order Lepidoptera; family Tortricidae; genus Cydia; species Cydia pomonella. The sequence continues at coordinate 517,772 of NC_084730.1, forward strand.
AATGATTTTATTCCATTTTCCCCTATTTAGTTACAAATAAATAAAACATAAACCGGCAATTTTGTTATTTATGAATGAATGTAATTTTTATTTATTGTTTGAGATATCGAATAAAGCAATTAAATTTAAATTAAATATCATTTATTTTCAGGCAACTAAGGCCCATTTTTTATGTAATAGGTCGCAAACGAGCAGACGAGCCGCCTGATGGGGAGCAGTCATCGCCGCCCATGGACATAAGCAACATCGGAGGAGTCACTTATGCCCATACATACATACCTTACAAACTAACATACATAGGCAGGGTCACTACCCACTAGGATAGACGACCGGTCTAGCCTAGTGGGTAGTGACCCTGCCTATGAAGCCGATGGTCCCGGGTTCAAATCCTGGTAAGGGCATTTATTCGTGTGATGAGCATGGATATTTGTTCCTGAGTCATGGGTGTTTTCTATGTATTTAAGTATTTATAAATATTTATATATTATATATGTCGTTGTCTAAGTACCCTCAACACAAGCCTTATTGAGCTTACTGTGGGACTTAGTCAATTTGTGTAATAATGTCCTATAATATTTATTTATTTATTTTATTTATTTACATACAATAAAAAAAAATTAAAATCTAAAAATCATTTTGACGACACAGTTTTTGGTTCAGTGCAATGATGAGAGACCAGTTAATTATGAGCAATTGACCCAAAATTTGGCACTACTTCATAATGGAACAAAGCGAGCCATGTGGAGAAAATATTGCAATTTATTTTCATACAAACATGGACCACCCTAACACGCAGACGAGGTTGTGGGCAGAAGTTCCATATAAATATCCAACCTGCTCACAATATTTCACAAATCCGACCTTAGACAAACAACCGAATATACGAAACCTTTTTTTGTACAAACTGAAAATCAGGGCCGGATTTAGGGGAGGGCAACCGGGGCTACAGCCCCGGGAATCCACAAAAGAGGGGCCCCCACAATAGACTTCGAAAAATTTACCATTTTATTTTGAAAAAAATTTGGGGCCAGGGGGCCTCCACTCCTTTATTACCCGAGGCCTCCAGACCTCCAAATCATTGCTGAAAATATTGAAATACCGGTCGATCAAAAAATCTTAAAAAGGCAGGCCTTTAGTTTAAGCTATTGATCGTAGGTCAGTTAGGTCAGTGACCTACCTACTTGACCACATGACCACTCCTAAATAATCTAATCTAAGTATCTGATGTTACATTGTATGGGTCTTACAAAATTAAAAGTAACGACGTAGATATATAACATCCTTGGGAGATGATTTATGGCTTCTAGACGACCTTTTAAATTATAAGTCATCTGAATATATTATTTTGATTTCCGCAAATTCAAAGATAGTTTAAGATACATTAAAAAATCATCCGGTACACAACACACAGGCACGTATCCGTCCGTACACGTCTGCACTCACATTAACAAAAACGTCTGGAACTTATGCTATAACTTACGACAGCTTAAAATCAACCTTATTGTGATAAAAATATAGTTGATAATTCAATGCATTACGGCAAATACATATAGGGTTGGTACCAACTTGACGAAACGAAACGAATCAAGCGTTTATAAAAGCCAGCTAAAAATAGACTCTAATCTTAAGAATTAAGGTTTAAATTGATAAACATTATCTTCGCAAGTTATGGGTGAAGCTGGATTCGAATTTCGAATGTCTGGCACGCACACAGACGTAGGCAGACGCTTTTCTGGCACACAGATATAGTAAAGCTTAGGTCGTTGACACCGGTTTAGCACAGATTTTGGCTTTGAGACTGCAACGGGGGTATTCTGGAAGATAACTTTTTTGTTCAGAAAATGTGTTTATTACAGATATTTTGTTCCAGAGTTTTAGATGTTTGTTACGTACATACTTAGTTTGTATTTTCTATCTTTTATATTATATAACTATCGTCGTCGAGTACTCAGACTCACACTCAGATCACAATTTTGGGGGTCCATATCGGGTTGCATAAAAGTTTAAGTCATATCTTTGATACACATAACAACTTGTGTCATAATCATCATTGCGCATATAAATGTAAAGTCATATTATATTGTGTCATACATTTTTAGCCATAATATTTGATGACATATATTTTTTGTGCATACCTAACGAACCTAACCTAAAATTTTATGCGAATTAAATTTATGACTATAAAAATTATGACATAACTCATTTATGACAAAAACCCAGTTATGCTCAGGAATAATTCTGACTAAAGATTTTTATGACTTACAATTGTATGCATAAAGTGTTATGACGCTTAAAAATATGACAAAAGTTGTTATGCGACCAGAGGGAGTCCCCAATTGTGGAGCCGGGTATATTCTTAAACTACTTTCGTCCAAAAGAGAGGTATGGGCACTGTGAACGTCAGCTCGCTTTGTGTGGTAGGGCACAGCACAGCGGATGTCATTCCAGATCTAGAGCGGAGCCCAACTGGGGAAGTACCACCTTACGGAAAACCGCAGCCAAATAACACTAGACCCTACTCATAGTGTTGTGTTCCTGCCGGTGAGTAAGGTTGCCAGCCCAACGAGGGTGCGGAGTGTTAAGGTCGGCAACACGCATGTAACTCCTCTGGAGTTGCAGGCGTATGTATGCTACGGAGACTGCTTTGCATCAGGCAAACCGTATGCTTGTTTGCCACCGACGTAGTATAAAAAACAGCCTTATTGAGCTTACTATTATAGGGCTAGGTCGATTTGCGTAAGATTTTCCTATAAACGTCTGGTTGACATAACGGTAGTGGTGACCGAAAAGCTGGCGGCTTCCTCGCACAACAACGTATCGGCATTGCGATCCAACGAGGAAATGCCGCCAGCATCCTTGGTACAATGCCTCAAGGGCCTATTTTAGATTTAAGCTAGTTATAGTAATCTTCTGTATACATCCAATATGTATATTTTTCTGTAATATATATTTTAATAATAATTTATTTTTAAAATTCTTACCTTATGATGACGATGTTGAGGTGAACCTGTAAGAAAAAGAAAATTAAAGTGAGCTTTCTAGAAAGTAATTATTATCTCTACAGTGTCCTTCAACAAAAAAAAAAACTTAGAGACAAATGAAATAAATTAAATAATAAATAAATAAATAAGAGGCAGTTAAAGAAGCTGTGGCTATCTGACCAGATTTAACTTATTTGTGACTATAAATATGTAATTATTGTATATAATATAGGTATTCTATATATTTGTTATACTATTACTTAAATTTTTTTTATTTCCTTTTTTTTCGCCCTCTTTTATAATTTTATTGACTTTCCTCTAGTCTATTGTACTCAGTGCTATATTTGTCTACCATTCTTCATCAACTCTCATCTACTCAAAGATTGGCTGGAAGAAATCCCTTAAAGGGATAAGTTCGCCTTTGTACTGCTTATCCTGTGCCATATTTATATTTTGTCTTTTGTACAATAAAGAGTTTATTCATACATACATAAATATTATAGGACATTAGGTATTACACAAATTGAAGAAGTGCCACAGTAAGCTCAATAAGGCTTGTGTTGAGGGTACTTAGACAACGATATATTTAGTTAATATATAAATATTTATAAATACTTAAATACATAGATGTTAAGCGGTGGACTAATCTATACTATAATCGTATAATTGCCAAAGTCTGTCTGTCTGTCTGTATGTCTGTTTGTCTGTCTGTTACCTCTTCACAGTCTTCACGCTCAGCCGCTGAACCGATATAGATAAAATTTGGTATGGAGATATTTTGCGTGCCAGGGAATGACGCAGATAGTTTTACCCCGGAAATTATCCCTTAAGGGGGTGCAAAGGGGGAGGAACTTTTTATTGAAGCGGGATAAGGAAGTACTTATTCCACGCAGACGACGACGCGGACAGAAGCTAAGTATATTGTATAAGTAAAAACAAATTATATACACATTTTTAAATGATCCTAATTCTTATAATAAATAAATATTTTGCCAAAAAGCGTTTGTACATATAAGCGTTGAAGTTCCTGAGTTCTGAGTTAGGTAAAAACTAGTGTTACAGAAGTCAGTGTCTTTTCCCAGGCAATAGAACTGCGAAAAAATCAAACGTTGATATAATAGGGATCAAGATTGCCGACTTTTTGATATGAAATACTATAATAATTAAAACTTCGAAAAAATCAAACGTTGATACAGGGTGGCCAAATAAGAAGTATACATTTTGTTTTTAAATTTTAACTGTATTAAGTTCAAAAACTATTAAGTATTGTTTTAAAAATATATTCTTCAGGATTGGCAAATTCATGCGAAACATAATGTCTGACATATGTCCACCTCTAACAGCCGGCAAATGTAAGCCCTTATCATCCCAATGTTCAGCATCTATTCGCACATTTTTGGCATTATCTTAGTATATTTGTGTCGAATAGTCGGTTTTAACTGTTTAAATTTCATCAGCTCGTTAGCATAGACACGTAATTTTAGATAGCCCCACAGAAATAAGTCACGAGCTGCAAAATTTGGGGAATTTGGGTGCCAATCACAATCACTTTTTTTCAAAATTAATCGAGCAAACAACGTGTTTTAAACAACAGAAACATTTGAGATAAAATTGCTTGCTGCTAGTGGTAGACATTTGGCAGAAATTATCTTCCGTATACAATTGCCAACCCTGAATAATATATTTATAAAAAAATAATTAATAAAATTTCCACTCAATGTAATTAAAATTTAAAAACAAAGTGTATCATTCTTATTTGTCCACCCTGTATAATAGGGATCAAGATTGCCGACTTCGTGATATGAAATACTATAATAATTAAAATTTCGAAAAGATCAAACGCTGATATAATAGGGATCAAGATTGCTGACTTCGTGATATGGAATAGTCCATGGCTTTAAAATGTAAATAATAAACCTACTTATAATATTAGAGTGTACGAGCGATTACAGCGGCAGTTAAGCCCTAGGAGGCTTTGTTCGTTGGCATTATTTTGAGAATGTATGTATATGGCTTGTGTAATAAAAAAAAAAAGCTGTGGTTGATATTCAAATATTTTCAAAAATGTTAATATCCAGGGAGGAATATGGGTCCTTGGTAAGGAGTGAAACATGTGAAACAATTTTAGAATAAGATACCTACGTTACGTGTGTGACGCGTTTTAATATACATATTTTATACGGGTCTCTATTGGTTCCCATAAATTTTTAGTTCCGATTTTCTCAGTCCATAACGTTTTCTATCATAATTTTTATTAGTCATATTGTTAATAGTCATAAAATTAAACGACATAAATTGTAGATCCGATTTTTGCAGGTCATCATTATTATTAGTCATAATATTTGTCGGTCATAATATTCAAAGCTCAGATTCTATATCGTTACATAATGTAGAAGGTAATAAACTTGTTTATAATAATTGTCGTAAGGTCTATTTTCGCAAGGTATAATTATTTTCGCTCTGAGGGACACAAGGTAACTAACGAACCTACCTGGGGAAACATGATTTTTTGTTTGGCTTACTGACTTTACCTCCGTTTCCTATATTTCATTTAACTTATTAATCCATTTCGTGCCGCCAACGAGTCGACGGAGCCCCGCTTCGCGGGACGCCTATTTTCGCTCTGAGGGACACAAGGTAACTAACGAACCTACCTGGGGAAACATGATTTTTTGTTTGGCTTACTGACTTTACCTCCGTTTCCTATATTTCATGTAACTTATTAATACATTTCGTGCCGCCAACGAGTCGACGGAGCCCCGCTTCGCGGGACTCCTATTTTCGCTCTGAGGGACACAAGGTAACTAACGAACCTACCTGGGGAAACATGATTTTTTGTTTGGCTTACTAATTAAAACATGATTTTTTGTTTAGTAATTAAAACTATATGAATAATAACCATTAGTCCGTTAAAATGTACGCCTTAAAATATTTCTGAATAATAATGCATAGGCCTTAGAATGTTATACTAATCAATTTTATAACTTTTGCGATTATAGTATTTAATATTATAGAATGATAATGTTCGAACTATTAAACGTTATGCTTAGCAAAAATTATGACTATTGATCTTTATGTTCTTTAATTATATGGATATCAATTTCTGACTATCGAAATTCGGAACAATAAGAATATGGGAAAGAAAGGGATCCCATTTTATACACGGTACTACATGAGGAAACCGAAAGATTTTGACAGTGTATTACTGATCACATTTAGAGACTAAAATGTCATATAAACTTTTCTGGATTTCGCCTAGTTTCAGAGTTAATACCAATGTAAAAACATCTTCTTATCGTAACTTAGTGCAAAACGCCTTTTTGATCGCGATGATGCCATTATGGGGCGTAGTCTAAATAGCCTTATTGATAGATGTCAAAAAGTGACAAGTAACCTTTGCAAGAACTAGTTTTTACAAAAAAAAAATCGTAAAAAAATATTTTCAGTGCCAGTTTTACCATAACATTAACTTCTTATGTACAAATACGTTCCAAATTTGAAAAAAAAAAACAAAAAAAAATATTTTTTTTGCGAAATTTACTGAAACTCATATAACATTTTTTCCTTCTTTTGGCCTCAGAAGTACGTGGTTAAAATCTTTCGGGTTCCTCGTGAGCACCGTGTATACACGGTGCCTGTGAGCATTGCGAGAAATTTAAACAGTATATTCCTGATCATATTTAAAGACTAAAATGTCCTATAAACTTTTTTGGAATTCGCCTAAATTCAACGTTAAAGCCACTTACGAAAAAAACATATTTTTATTGTTACTTAGTGCAAAACTTTTTGATGGTGATGTTGCCACTATGGGACCTAGTCCTATAGAAGGTAGAGGTAAGGAATAGAATCTCCATGTACCAAAAAGTGTCCGACAAAAAATAATAGGTGGCGCTATAATACATAGAATACTTGAAAAAAAAAAACTCAAACCATTGGCAGCGCACTTCACTCCGTCAATAACGCCTACGTTCTTAGCTACTCTAGCGCTACTCTGGAGAGATTTGGAACTATTATTTATAACTGACAGCTGGACACTTTTGCAACAGTTCTGTCTATTGAGATTGTACAATCTAGTACCTTCCATACCTAGTCCAAATATCCTTATTGATAGCTGTCAAAAAGTGACAAAAGTTTGCAAAAAACAGTTTTCACAAAAAAAAGTTCTAATTCGTTTTGAGTTACAGTTTTACAAATAGCGTTTACATTTTATGTACAAATATATGGTTGAAAAACACTGCTCTAGTCTCGTGCGCCGACCATACAAAATCACAGCTAAGGAAGTTTGGGCCTAGTTGTATTGTTAGGAGTGGTCATGGTCAAGTAGGTAGGTCACTGGCCTTAACTGACCTACGATCAGTACTTCAGATCTTAGACCTGCTTGTAATAAAATGTTTTTTATTGGGTTGAAGACAAAAGAAATGGTACTTTGTTTATTAAATAAATAAATAAATATTATAGGGCATTATTACACAAATTGACAAAGTCCCACAGTAAGCTCAATAAGGCTTGTGTTGAGGGTACTTAGACAACGATATATATAATATATAAATATTAATAAATACTTAAATACATGGAAAACACCCATGACTCAGGAACAAATATCCATGCTCATCACACGAACAAATGGCCTTACCAGGATTTGAACCCGGGACCATCAGCTTAAAATTAAAAAAAATGAAGGTTGAAATATTGAAACAGGATGTACATTTTAGTATACATTGGGCGGCACGAGGTTAGAGTCCATCTAAACATGTGGATCTATAAACTTTTAAAATGTTCATTTGACGTTTATGTTTGTGGTACTTCCACACCGTTTTCAGTTCCTTGTTTATATATTGTTTTATTTGCATTAAAATCTTGACGTCTCTTTTCGTAGAAAAACGCTTTTGAAAAAAAATGCAGGTCAAGTGCGAGTCAGACTCGCCCACCGAGGGTTCCGTACTTTTTAGTATTTGTTGTTACAGCGGTAACAGAAATACATCATGTGTGTAAATTTTAACTGTCTAGCTATTACGGTTCATGAGATACAGCCTGGTGACAGACGGACAAATGGACGGACGGAGTCTTAGGGGTAGGGTTCCGTTTTACCCTTTGGATACGGAACCCTAAAAACGTGGTATAGTCAAATGGCGAAGTCATGGCGGTTTGCGAAGTCTACATCTCAACAAATACAGTTACTATTATTATTATCAACTCGTATAAAATGGCCCTTTTTGTCAATATGTTAAAGTAATTGAACAAAGACACTTTCTCCCTTTCACCCCCGGCACCCTTTAAATGGTGGTCATTTCGACCAATAGCAGGGCCGAGGCTCGGGGGCGGTTGGGTCGATAAATGTAAGCCAATTTCGAGGGGGTGATACACATACACACACATCTTTACATCCTGGATGAACCTTTTTTTTGTGTTTTTTTTTTTACAATTTTTATTTCGTTTTTTTTATGCTTTCAGTTTTTTTGTTTTTGTGAAACCTACTTTTAAGTTTTTTTTGTTGTATGATATATTTCTGTAAGCGATCCGAACTTTGTAGTCTAGCAAGGAGCTATGTATATAAACTAAGAATTCAAATATATTTCATTCTTCTAAAAATAATACGATTAATATCAAAATAAATACATAAACGCAAATTTATTAAAATAAGGTCCTGTTTCACAATGTCCAAGTAAAGTATTGGATAGCTAATTAACAGATAAATTAACTGCCAGATAAACCTTCCTACAAAACTTAGCACTTCATCTACTAGTTAAGCTTATTTGAAGATTGTGAAACGCCAACGATGACTTTATTCGTCAGATAGGCAAGTAGCTTATTCAGTACCCCTAGTGTAAATAAATTCGATTTCGAAACGTGACGTACGCGTTTGCATTTAGTCTCATTTTGTATTAGATTTAGAAAGAGCGCGCCAAGCGGGACGTTTTGGAAACTCAAAATCCTATACAAAATGAGACTTAACGCAAACGCGTTCGTCACGTTATGATGTCGATCAAATTTACACTAGGGGTACAGGACTACTTGGACATTAACTTTGTAGCAAATAAGTGGTATTAAAAATGTAGGTCAATTAATAAAAGTATATTTTGTATTACACGTGTAAAACAATTGTTCTGTGATAAAAATGAATTGACCTCATAAGGCCCACATACAAAATTATCCCATATTTAATTTAAACTTTGTATAGTAAACACCCCTATAATTGAACAGGCATCTAATGGGATGGTATAGACAAATCCTGTAAAACAAGTATTTACCATCAGTTTTTAATCGCTGGCAACATTTTACCATAAACAAGAGCCAAAGATTAAGCAGCTCTTTGGCTCTTGTTTATGGTTATTGTATTTTCATGGATATTTGATAGTTTGAAAATTAATGACGCCATAAATCCCATGACTGGAGCAAAAAACCATAGTTTTAATTGGTTAATAATAATGATACCAATTGCAGTAGCTTTCATTAAATACATAGAAAACACAGGGGATTAATTGGACATTCAACTTTTAAAGCATAAAGCGGTAGAAATTTTAGATGTCGGTGAAATATCAAAAATACTCCATATTTTCTCTTAAATGTCCCATGATTGGTGCCGTTATAGTACATTACGATACAAGTGCGAAAAATAGGAAATTCGAAACGCGTGGCGATAAATTAAAACACGACCGAAGGGAGTGTTTTAAATCGACACGAGTTGCGAATTACCTATTCGCACATGTATCGTACAACGTTTTACAGTACATATGGCCCTTTAAATGTTCGACACAGTAACGTAATATGCTACTTCTCGCACTAGTGCTATAAAGTAGCCCCATATGTACTGTAAACATATATACAGGATGATTAAGGAGACGTGAGCAGGATCAAGCCTGCATATTCAGTAAATTATCAGCAACTGTTTCGTACCAGTATTTGTGACATTAACGTTAATTTAATTTTTACTGTTCAAAAAAAAGAGTTTTATTTTATTTACGATATTTATGGTCACTTAAGGTTTTATCCATAATAAGTGACAAATTGAATGTCATTCGAGTGTGGTTACTTTTATAAAATCGTATCTCACTCAAGTGTGACATTTTATTTTCTTCATAATCAAAATGCTGTCATAACGGTTAAAGAGGTTTTATCTTTGTTAATTAAGTGTTGTAGGGTGTCCATGATTGTAGATAATCAAATTTGTCCTTAACATAAAGTTAAATAACAGATAAAAAACGTGATTGTTTTACTTAAACATGATGGTGAACGATTCATTAACATTTACTGATTGTGTAGGCTTAGTCCTGCTCACGTCTCATGAATCACCCGTATAGTAAATTGGGAAAATTTGTAAATTGTTAGATGGTGTTGTAAGAAATGATACATTATTTGGTTTATGAAATTTTCAAATTAGATTGAATGAAATATTTGTAACTCACAAGTCTTAGAAAGCTCTCCGGTTAAAGAAATGTCTATTGTCTTTTACAGAATTAAAGACAAGGTGCCCGCGAGGAAATGGAAAAATTGACCACGTATTTTATTTGAACTATGGAAGGTAGAGGCAAGGAACAGAATCTCCTTAGGCAGAACTGTTGCATAAGTGTCCAGCTGTCAGCTATAAATAATAGTTCCAAATCTCTCCAGAGTAGCGCTAGAGTAGCTAAGAACCCAGGCGTTATTGACGGAGTGAAGTGTGCTGTCTATGATTAGATTTTTTTCTCAAGTAATCTAGGTATTGTAGCGCCACCTATTTATGGTTTTTTGTCGGACACTTTTTGGTATATGGAGATTCTGTTCCTTCCATAAGTGAGAACATGGGTCGAATAGCCATATGTCTTAGAGTTTTAGTCCAGCGTCGAAAGATGGCAGTAAATTTAGTGGACTACAAAATTTACTTTGACAATACGCCTCTATAATAATTTCTCTTTTACAAGCTGTGTCTAAAAACATGGATACGGACGACAAAGTGTCAAAAATATGTATACACATTATGGGCAATAAGGTCGTGTATACATATTTCTGGGGCTTTGTCCGTATCGGTATTTTCAGACGCGAGTGTACAGGCGGCACAGAGCCCGCATCGCAAGGTTACCGCCCGTGATTCAAACCTGTATTCACCCGGCTACCGCGATACGCAGCGCGTTTCCACAACACCACGACCGAATTTAATAAAGCAAAGGTTTTTTGTTTTTATATACCACGTCGGTGGCAAACAAGCATACGGCCCGCCTGATGGTAAGCAGTCACCGTAGCCTGTAGACGCCTGCAACTCCAGAGGTATTACATGCGCGTTGCCGACCCTTTAAACACCTGTACACTCCTTTTTTCAAGAACCCCATACTGTATACCCTCGGGAAAACCTGATCCGAATCCGATGTTCGGTTTCATCCTTTCTATTGTCTTTCACATTTTGTGCGATAGAAAGGCAGATATTTCTTTCTAAGTCATGGGTGCTTTCTATGCATTTCCCTATTTATAAATATTTATATATTATATATATCGTTGTCTAAGTACCGACAACACAAGCCTTATTGAGCTTACGGTGGTACTCGATGTCCAATACTTAATATGAAATTAAAAATAACGAATTTTCGTTTCTCGCCGTAAAGTACCTCAATAATAATTGCATGCGGTTTGCGTTACTGCGGTATTGCGGCATTTGATCGATCGATTGAATTCGTTAGAGCTACTGCGCCGGCAATTACCTATCTAATATCGCATGCGGTTTGTTGGCAGAGCTGTAAAGGCCTTTACACTGAGTTTGTCTATTACGGAATATTAACATTGTATTGGCGTAGGCGTAAGCTTTACAGTTGGTTGCAAAGCCCGCATTCCAAGGTTACCGTGAAACCTGTATCCGCGTGGCTACCGCGATACGCACCGCGTTTCCACATCACCACGACCAAACTATCGCTACATTCATCGCCGAATCGCTAAATTGTTTCTAGCGGCACGGCTTCGAGACCTAACGACTTTCAAAAAGGATCACCCATCTGACCGAAAGCATGAAATTAACATGCGTGACAGTTTTTCCAGAGGACGCTTGCCGCAAAAATCTATAATTGAACATTACTTATCTGCCTCTCTCTCACTCTTGCATTTTTGAGTGATAGAGGCAAATAGACGAACAATAGAACATGCAAAATGGTTTGCAGTAGGTTTAAGCGAAAAAACGAGAAGATGTTTTTTTCTTCTCCTCCCCCGCACTTTCGTACCCCAATTTGCAGTTTTTTTAATTTGATGTTTTTGAAAATAGGTTGTAAAGTAACAATAAAAATATGTAGTAGTATATTAATTATATATATTCCAGTATTTTTATATGTATGCAGTTTATCAGAATTTTTAAACTCATGTTAATTAAGATATCATATGCAATTTACATAATTATTAATTTTGAGTCTCTAACGCCGTTTCGTGAGATATTACAAAAAAAACTAGCCATAATTTGATGTCTTTTAACTCGAAGACACTGAAGACAGTGCATAAATAAAAAATATTATGGGACAATCTTTCTCAAACGACCTAGTCCCACGACTCCCGCGGTAAGCTCTTATTGAGCGTATTTTGTGGGTACTGGTGACATATATAATATATAAGTATGTAGATTCTTATACAATACAACCTCCATTACTAAGGAATATAAAATATTTATCATAAACACACAGATAAAATTTGTTCAATCTCCTTGCCGGGATTCGAACTCGGGACCTCCTAATGCCAGGGCCAGGAGTGCAATTTGAAGTATTTAGTATTTATTATTTGCGGGAAGCAATGAAAAAGGCCGTACAACGTTCTCAATGACCACAACTACTCCGACAAGAGTAGACAACTGAGAAGAAGAAGGAAACAAGATACTCGTAAATAATGAAATCGCATGTAAGTTTTCGCACCATCTAATTTACCCTTAAATCTCGTTATGACACGTCAACTCACGACAGCTTTAAGGGTTCTTTACAATAAAAAACCGGCCAAGAGCATGTCGGGCCACGCTCAGTGTAGGGTTCCGTAGTTACTCTTCCGTCACAATAAGCTAAATTGAATAGAATAGAATAGAATAGAAAAACGTTTATTGCAAAACCATCTACAAACAGCACCACATTAGAAAACAAAAAAAGTAAGAAAGAAGATCTAATACACTAAACAGTTATAACTACTTGTAACTTATACTAACATGCAAAAGTTACAGTGATGATGCTGTAATAGAGGCTACAATTGGACACCACTCAGCATATGCTCTAACATATATATGCTACAGCGCTGGTCTTCCGTGGAGCCCAGGGCAAGAAGATAGCTCGGAACAGTAAAGGCAGTGTCAGACAGTGATTTAGCAAGTATTAATATTTAACACAAGTTAGAAACTAATGCACGGAAAAATTTTCAAAGCGGAAGTGAGTGGGTTGGGAATATCTAAAAATATATAAAAATATAAACAGGTAAAGTCAGACATGTATTTAGTTTAATATATAGTAGAGCATATATACATAAAAAGGCAACTCGTTAAAAATAGATAAATAATTCAATTTATAACATAAAATAATTATAATCTAACTAAGGTGCATGGAACGCGAAGAACACGGCAGTTGGAAGCTGAAAAGATATTGTTTAAATTTAAGTTTAAAAGTGAGTAATGTCTTAGAGTTACGTATTGGAGGGGGTATGTTGTTCCAGCATTTCGTAGCAGAGTAGCGAAAACTGCCACGAAATGCTGCTGAACTGCCGTGCCTCGGACAGAGAAGTCGAATGCCATCTCTCATTGGACGGGAGGAGAACGACAACTTGTTAAAAAGGTATTGGGGTTGTTGAAAATTTACCACACCGAAAAGTAAGGTCGCAAAGTGCAATGATCGACGTGCTTCCATTTTCAACATCTTACCACTGTTAAGATAAGGAGTGACATGAGCACGTGGAGGGATGGGAAAACAGAAACGGGCACAAGCATTCTGGATGCGTTGTAGGAGCGCCTTTGAACGAGCCAGCAAGCAACCGTTAATCACAGTATCGACATAGTTGAGTTTGGATAATATTAAGGTGTCGCATAATTTTATTCTAAGGTCGACACTGAGATATTGACGAACCGAATTGGAGCTTAAAGTATAGTAAATTGTTAACCAAGGGATGAAACGGTACCTTTCACCCGAGTTAAACAAATTGGCAAATTTGCATAATCAGTACCTAATTAAAGTACCTAAGTCTTTTTACTATGAAGGGGAAACTTTTTGCGATAACTCAAAAACAGCTAAACTGATCATGTCCGCTATAGTTTTCATTTAATGTCTTTCTTAAGCTCTACTTCCACGATTTTTTTCATATTTTTTGGACCTATGGTTCAAAAGTTAGAGGGGGGGGGACACATTTTTTTTTTCTTTCGGAGCGATTATCTCCGAATATATTCACTTTATCAAAAAATGTTTCTTGAAAACCCCTATTAGTTTTGAAAGACCTTTCCAACGATACCCCACACTCTAGGGTTGAAGCAAAAAAAAAAATTCACCCCCACTTTACGTGTAGGGGAGGTACCCTAAAAAAAATTAAATTTTTAGATTTTATTGTACGACTTTGTCGGCTTTATTGATTTATATATCCATGCCAAATTTCAGCTTTATAGCACTAATGACCACGGAGAAAAGCCTCGGACAGACAGACAGACAGACAGACAGACAGACAGACGGACATGGCGAAACTATAAGGGTTCCGTTTTATGCCATTTGGCTACGGAACCCTAATAAAAAGGGTTAAGTACGCAGGTCATTTAAAGGAGCAATGCATGAAATAAAAAGCGCTCAAGTGCGAGTTTGTTTAGCTCGCGCACCAAGGGTTCTGTACAAACTTTCAATTTTCTCATGTAACTTATAATATAAACACGAAATACTTTTGACCAGAAGTATACAAAGCGTAGGTAATTGTGTACACCGCTATCTATCGGCAAATGGGCTAACTAAATTACGCAATCTGTGTGTATGTTGGATTTTCAGGGATAAGTCTTTATCATGTCAACCGATTGTAATCACATAGAAGTTTCAAGTATAATAAACATCTACAAAGGGCATTAAATTGCCAATCAAATTAGAAAATGTTTTTTGATAATAAAAAAAAATCAAGATAGAGGTGTGATTATGTTTTTCCTTGCAATATTTATGATAATGTTATTATTATCAAAAAAATTCATAATTTTTGTTCACATTCTCCTTCATAAGATTTTTTTTTCACTGTGAAAAAATGATACTCCACTTGACCTAGTAACTAGACTTTGAAAATTTTCTATATTTGGCGTTTTCCATATTTAATAAAAAAAAAAGTACTTCCAATGTGTCTGGGTTAGCGTTGTTCAATATTATTCCAAATTTCCAATCGATAGCTTAAGTACCTAGTTCTCAAGATACCTAGCAATGTGACAGACATAAGGGTTCCTTTTGTACTGTCGAGGAAAAGGATTCTTTAGCAGTTTACAGTTCTCTTTATGTACAACCATTGACGACCAGTTTGGTCTAGTGGGTAGTGACCCTGCCTACGATGCCGATGGTCCCGGGTTCAAATCCTGGTAAGGGCATTTATTCGTGTGATGAGCATGGATATTTGTTCCTGAGTCATGGGTATTTTCTATGTATTTAAGTATTTATAAATATTTATATATTATATATATCGTTGTCTAAGTACCCTAACAAGCCTTATAGAGCTTACTGTGGGACTTAGTCAATTCGTGTAATAATGTCCTATAATATTTATTTATTACAACCAAATTTACTTGAACCGCAAATTGCTAAAGAATCAATTTCCTCGACGGTACCTTTTTGGTACGGAACCCTAAAAACAGACACTCAAACAAGAAAAGTATTTACAAAGTTGCATTCAAAGAGGAATTTCAGGTATTCTCACAAAAAAACTTGAAAACGTTTACATCATTGTTCAAAATTGCAAATTGTCAAGAAATCGTGACTCCATTTTATAACAGTACAATGGAAACACGCTTTCTTCTCGCAGCGCTATCTAGACAAATAAAAACCTTATCAGCAAGCAAATAGAATCCACATTCGCTCGCAACAATTTTGTATTAAATTTAAAATATCTTCCTTCAATTACGTAATTATTTTTTAAAAGATGACGTTTATTTTTGAAATGTAATTATTATAGTTATTGAAATAAGTCTTCCAAGTCAGTAAATATAGTCTGTCAAATAAAGTATGTCAGTAGCAATGTACAGCAAAGTGAAGTAGGCCAACATTCAAAAAGCAGTATTGCGTTGGTATTGCGCTAAGAAAAGCAGCAATGTACATCGAACCAAAACATGTAATTATCATAACCTCAAATTATACAAATATTTACGATCAACGAGCGTGATTGTATATTGTAGGCACCTTGACTTTGCTTAAGTCCATGCACAAGCTTATTTATAATATTGGTATTTAATGGTGACAGTAGAAATTTATCTTGAAATAGCAACGATTCAGAATGTAAACAAACATGATGGCTGTCATTCACTATCCACATTCCACAGATAAAACACAGATGAAACGCGATTTTGGAATTATACGAACAGTGTTGCCAACCCGCGATTTTTGAAATTTGCCGCCTTTTGCTACTGACAAGATTTGCTTGACCAAGTATATTATGTGTGAATTTATGTCACAGGCTAATAAAATAAAGACTGTCAATCTCCATAGAAAACCATCTTTCTCATATCGTATAAGGGATAAAAATAAATAAAATAAAATATGTTTATTCCGTTTAAGAATTACTTATTCAGTTGTAACTGCCTTGCCTGTGTCTCAATGTCCTAGTAAAGTCCTGAATAAGCTACTTGCCACTTATCTGATTATTAGCAGCTTATATTATACCTCATATATTTTGAAATTTAGTGAGAAAATTACATTTTTCAAAAAATGAGCTATATTTCCATACGGAACGATTTCCAAAAAATCCTGTTCCTGTCATAATGTAACCTTATTAATTTTTAAATACTTTTTTTTAATAAACTGAGACTGTTTTGAGAAACTGCACCGGTCACCGGACCGGGATCAGTGGCGAGCAGTCGTGTTGGAGGCCAAGACACACTTTGGGTCTCTGCGCCAGAGGAGTAAGTAAGTTTTTTTACTAATAATAGCGGTGAAAAGAGCATTTGAGGGAAAGCCGACAGCACGTCGCCCGGCCGGTCGACCTAGGTATCGATGGGCGGATGTGGTGGACACGGATCTGCGCGAGCTCCAGGTTGAAGACTGGTGAGAAACTGCACAGGACCGGGATCAGTGGCGAGCAGTCGTGTTGGAGGCCAAGACGCACTTTGGGTCTCTGCGCCAGAGGAGTAAGTAAGTTTTTTTACTAATAATAGCGGTGAAAAGAGCGTTTGAGGGAATGCCGACAGCACGTCGCCCGGCCGGTCGACCTAGGTATCGATGGGCAGATGTGGTGGACACGGATCTGCGCGAGCTCCAGGTTGAAGACTGGTGAGAAACTGCACAGGACCGGGATCAGTGGCGAGCAGTCGTGTTGGAGGCCAAGACACACTTTGGGTCGTTTCGCCAGAGGAGTAAGTAAGTTTTTTTTAATGCCTTTACTTTAATAATGGTTTAGGCTGAGCATTTTATTACTTTTATTTATATCATTACGAACTGAACCATTATGACCATTATTCACATTTTTTAATGTAATATTTCGGAATATATAAAAAGAAAAGCTTTTCTAGGAGTGTTAATATGCTAAGAATAGCAAGTTTTCTGTTAGATCCACTGTCGCCTGACAACATGATACCGATAACGTTATCAACATTATAACATTTTCTTTACTTTAAATTATGAATGTAGGTATAATTAAAAACAATGATCAAAATTAAAATGCGATGCAAAATAACGGACAAGTGCGAGTAGGACTCGCCTATCGAGGGTTCCGTACCGCGTACATATTAAACTATTTTTTTGTATTTTTTTACATTCAGATTTTTCCCTGTATTTGTAGTGAAAGACAATATTACTTGCCTATCATAGTCATAGTCAACGGGAAGTACCCTATAAATTTTTTATTCCCTTGAGAGTGTCGAAATGTACGTTTATTGCGGCAAAAACGGCCGTATCTTTTTTTTACGTTAACTTAGAAGCTTAATTTTTTCACAGCTTCAAGAGACTGTAGACTTGAGAATATGGTTTCAATTTCAACTCGATAGCTCCACGCGTTCCCAAGATAAAGGGTCTTGACAGACAGACAGACGGACGGACAACAAAGTGATCCTATAAGGGTTCCGTTTTTCCTTTTGAGGTACGGAACCCTAAAAATGACAATAATTATTACTGTAGTAATGTAAATTATTTAATTTCACAGTCTCAAGTCCATAAATTCCTGAATAGATATTGCCAAAACAATTTTCACAGAATCATTTAGTTAAGGCTGATAATCAGTCTTTTTTATTAACTCTTCTCTGCTTACATACAAATTAGCATGCTCTGGAGGCTCTCGGCTCAATTCGAAAAGTGCTTATAAGATGCCACAGCGATACGACACCGACACAGTGTCAAAAGTGTCGTTTCTTCAACCAAAAACGTTACTTTTGACACTGATATTGCGTCATCGTATCGCTGTGATATCTTATAAATAAATTAATATTAAATAAATAAATATTATAGGACATTATTACACAAATTGACTAAGTCCCACAGTAAGCTCAATAAGGCTTGTGTTAAGGGTGCTTAGACAACGATATATATATAATATATAAATATTTATAAATACTTAAATACATAGAAAACACCCATGACTCAGGAACAAATATCCATGCTCATCACACGAATAAATGCCCTTACCAGGATTTGAACCCGGGACCATCGGCTTCATGGGCAGGGTCTTTACCCACTAGGCCAGACCGGTCGTCACTTATAAGCACTGTTCAAATTGGGCTGTCTGGCGAAGAACATGCGAAGTTGGTATTTACTATTTAGCCCTGATACATGACATAAGGATGAATTTATGTAATTACAAGCTACTACAATAGTCTACGCTAGATGTTTTTTTCATCAAAAACGACAGACAAATTTTGTCAATCGCACAAAAATTAACGACACGTGATCGTGACGTCACGATGACGAAGAAGGCTTAAGTATGTAAATCTAGAAAATTTCAATCTTGACGGCTAAATATTGCGTTTATGTATTTATATAGTTGCCCTATAATTTAATTTTCAATAAAATGTAAGGAATCATCATTGGGTCCCATTTAAAAAAATAAGGGAAGCTGAAAAAAAGTGGTATTTCAAAAGTAAGAAAAGCTGCATCCATGGATAAGATAAAGATAGTTTATTATTCAAGTAGGCATATTACAATGCGCTTATGAACGTCAAATAAAGCTACGCCGGCTCTAACCCTACACCTCTGACCCGAGGATAAAACACGTGAAGTTTGTCCGTTTACTGTGATCCACGGTGTATATTTAAGACTAAACGGTGACTAAGACATTATCTGGGTCTGAAAACAGAATTCCTACGTTTTATTAGCGTACCGCGGTGTGACCTAGATTTCGACAAACGATTGTAGCAAGTCCAGGCAGGTTTTAGTTCCGACAACTGTCAAGAGATGGCGCTGTGAGACAACAGAGGATCGGACTATTAGTTTTAAAATAAATTATTTGACAGATACATATAAAATACCCAGATAAATTACTATAAGATACATTAAAAAATACCCAGCTTAGAATACGCGGTAAAAAAATCTGCACTATTAAATATTTTAAAAGCTTTTAATTAATTTGCAATGTTGTTATCTGTTTGTACGAGTCAAATCTTGCAAGTTAAATTTGACCCACTTCCCGGTTTCCGATGAAGCTGGAAATTTGCATACATAAGTCGGGTGACAATGCAATATTATGGTACCATCGAGCTGATTTGATGATTGAGACAGGAGGTAGCCATAGGAACTCTGTGATAAAACAACGCAACCGAATAGTGTTTGGGTTATTTAGAATTGTCTTGATGAGTATTAGTTGCCTGTGGAAAGAATAGTATAGGCAGCGATAAGAACTTGTACCTAAAATGGATTTTTTGATAAAAACTTTTTAATTTTAAGAGAGTTTAAAAAGAGTTGAGGTCAGTATGTTGCTAATTCAAACGAACTTCATACTGATGAATTGTTTTGACATTTCTATAACAACATCCGATCCCCTAAGGTCGGCAACGGGCATATAACTCCTCTGGAGTTGCAGGCGTACATAGGCAACGGGCACAGCTTACCATCAGGCCAGTCGTATATGCTTGTTTGCCACCGACGTAGCATTAAAAAAAACATACCACGCAGACGAAGTAAATAAGCTATTTTTTAATAAAGGTAGAGTCAGACCAAGATAAGTTGGCGGCGATTTTGCAAATGTTAAGTAAACGTCATAATTTCGTAGAAGTTTGACGTTTAAAATAACACCTGCACCTTCTGGCCTATCAAAATCGCTGCCAACTTATCTTAGTTTGACTCTAGTTAGATACACTTTTTATTTTCGTCTTATAAGTTTACCAAATTATTAGTACCTACTTATAATAAATTTTAACTAAAGTTCCAAATAAATACAAAAAGTCCATCTGGTGGGGATCGAACTCGCGACCTCGCTATCCATCAAACGATGCCTTGTTCGGAATCTAGACTGATTTCAGTTCCACGCCCGGCCAACAGGTGGCGCTGCTAGTACCGAACCGTTTTACATCATACTTTCACAATTGAGTTCACAAACATCTTCACAGGCCAACGTTCCAAAAATATATTTACACGACCTTGTTGTCAGTGTTTTAGAGACGTGTGTATATATTAATGGAACGTTTACAAAAACTTAACAAAAAGATGTGCGTGATCTTTGACTGAGCTGTATTTCACTGCTTTTGGTTTGCGTATGTTTGCTATTTGATATATTTCTTGGTTTTGTTAAGAGTTTGCAAATGGAGCTAAGTTTTTTAAATCTTGTATTTGTAATAAAAAATCTTAGCTTAGTGGGTAGTGACCCTGCCTACGAAGCTGATGGTCCCGGGTTCAAATCCTGGTATGGGCATTTATTCGTGAGATGAGCATGGATATTTGTTCCTGAGTCATGGGTGTTTTCTATGTATTTAAGTATTTATAAATATTTATATATTATATATATCGTTGGCTAAGTACCCTCAACACAAGCCTTATTGAGCTTACTGTGGGACTTGGTCAATTTGTGTAATGATGTCCTATAATATTTATTTATTATTTATTTATTTATAATTAAATTAATTATTATAACATATACCTTTATGCTGCTTAAATGTCGACATACATTTGCACATTTTAATTAATAATATCATTGTACGGTTACATCTGAAAATATCGATACGAAAAAAGTGACAAAAATATGTACACACGACTTTATTGCCCATATATTAAGGTAGTGTATACATATTTTTGGCATTTTTTTCGTATCGATATTTTCAAACCTGACTGTGCCTTAATTAAAATGTATAAATTAAAACCTATTTTTTGTTGCATGTAAATGAAAAACTGTTACACTACATGTACAAAACTGAGAAAAAATAAAAGGCTTATTGGCTTAATAAAATAAAATAAAAATTATATCGACCTTTATATTTATTTGGATTAAACTTATATATCAACAGCTTACAAATGTATATTAATTTTAGCACCACTTATTATAATAAACATCAAATTAACTTACGATATCTATAATTTAGAAATTATAATTTTTATTGCAAATCTATGAGGACGGGTTTTAGACGTACTGCTATAAATATACCTATACTGATCTATAGTAGGTATATAAATTGATGTTATAAAAGCGACAGCGACTGTCTGTTATCTCTTCCCACTTAAACTGCTGATCCGATTTAGATGAAATTTGGCATGGAGATAGTTTGAAGTACATATGATAGTATTTTTCAATTATCGTCATTATTCTACGCAGACAAAGTCGCGGGTAGAAGCTAGTACGGTCACGTCTGAAAATATCTATATGAAAAAAGTACCAAAAGTATGTATACACGACTTTATTGCCCATATATTAAGGTAGTGTATACATATTTTTGGCACATTTTTTGTACCGATATATTCAGACGTGACTGTACAACTATATAATAGGTAAATAAAGTTTTGTTGAACGGAACGGAACACGTGGCGATAATATCAGAATTTTCGTACTAAAATAGCTATTTTAAATAAAACTTGTTGTAGATCAGTGACGATAGATGTCGCTAGGTAGTTGGGTCAAAATTATTTTCGTTGTCTTGTTTCTGACCACTCTGTCACGCTTATATTTTTGACTTTGATCAAATTAATAAAAAAAATAATAGTCTTTCTAGCTGTATATTATATTTATCTTGAAAAAAATTCAAAACTATATTTCTCTCTATACAAAAAGCTCAACTCTGTCACGTTTTTTTGGGAACAAGAAACAATACAATAGAAAGGATTTTGGCCTAGTTAAGAAAAAAATAATAATTCAACTGTGTATATTACAAGAAATAAATATAGTGTAAATATATTTAATTTTATTTTCTTTCTAATGATATACTTCTATGGGGTTTCATTTTTAACTATTTTTATGTTCGTAATTTTTACTGTTTTAGGTAAGTATTTTTATTTGAATATCCTTTGCTATAAATAATTAACACATTTTATGCCGTTTAAAATATGTATGATGATGATTTAATTAATATTATATATATAATATAGATAAATTAATAATATTGCATTTTGTTTGGGTATATATAATATAACAATAATAAATTATTTATTCACGACCAACTTGGATTATTTTGTGTTAGTGTCAATTTTTATCTTAACGCTTATGTCAGTATATACATATGTATTTACCTAATCTTTTTTTGTTTATATTTTAAGGTTTTTATATTAATATTTATAGTAAGTACCTAAGTAAAATGACGTAATTATGAGCAATAAAAAAATTGATTAAGTGTAGTGCTGAATGATATAATATTTTTTTTTTATAAATTAATGTTTAAAATTAAAAAAATATATTACATTTAACAACTCTTATTGATACATGCTATAGTAAAACGTTTTTTGCTGAGTTTTATATATTTTAAGGTTTGGGATATTCAAAGGGGAAAATCTCAAGAGTTTTTTTAAAGTATACTTTATTAGCTGTTTATATAAAAATTTATTCTTATTACTTATGATCAGGAAATATTTATTTTAACAAAAAATACCCCCAATCGATAATTAAATTTAAATTCTGGTTTATAATGTGTGTTATGTTATGAAATTTACGAAAAGTCATCAAATATAATAAAAAATAAATTCAAATTAAATATTAATAATTATGCCTAGGTGCAAATACAAGTATTACCTGGCCATAGAAATTTTATTGATCTGTATTATTTTATTGATTTAACCATTCATTTAAAAATATATAAAAAACCGACCATCTATATAAAATTAAATCAAATTTTCTACGGGACGAATCTGAATACAAAAAATACCTATTTTAAAAATGCTTAAAGAAAATAAAAAAGTATATCTAAAGCATAAGAAACATAAAACGACCCTAAAAACGAATGACCCTTTTCCAATATCGGTTAAAGGGTTCGTTCAGAATGAAACCTTATCACAAAAGCATAGAGTGTGGGACCACGCTAAATCTGCATGCACATTTCCTATGACAAAGTGTGGAGATGTCATCATTAATGTCAAATATATATGAAAACAAGACATTTATAATGATATTACCTCATTTTGTTCCATTCAGATAGGTGCAAAGATAGCCTAGACGGACTCCAGAAACGTACCTGCCATGTCATCCTTACGAATCCCATTTTGTTAACCTAGGTTAGTCCTGGCACGTGTGAAAAAAACTCAGCCTTCAACTTTCACCAGACGCACAATTAAAAAAAAAGGAAAAATAAAAGAGTTCCAAATTCAAAAAAGACAAACGAAACACTCGTTCGTTTTAAACAGTGGTGTTCATTAAATTTCGTCCGCTTTAAGTGTGAGCGTGATGGATATAGGTTTCTCGGCGCGTCATCGCTTCGAGTTCATTGTACCGGCCCCGTATGGGCGCGGGCGGCATTTTTCGTCTCGCTCGCACGCTCGCGCCAGCCGCCGGGGCGACGGAGAAAGGCGACGTGGTCCACTTTTTGTTGAAACTTGAATTTCGATCGATATAGAGCGCGGGAGAGGTCTTGATACTTGCGACATTTTCGGTTACGGATTTGAGACCAGTTTTATTAAAATTTAAGAAGAGGAGTAGATTTTATCTATTTAAATTTCGTTTAAGTAGTACATTATAAAAAGTCTTGATCTCGAATTTCAAACGCCTTGAAGTCACTTAAAGCTTTATTTAATGATGGTCTTACATTCCGAAACATGCACGTAAGAATATAGTGTTATAATGACACACTTTACCATGCAAATATGATTATGAGAGATATTTTTCAATAACATTATTGCTCATAACTGTGCTTTGTACTTGATATTTTTACAGTATAGAGTTCTTCAAAAAACGAGAGTACAGTCAAGTGTAAAAATATGGGTGTACACATCTTACTCAAAAATATGTCCCATAGCATCTTATTCCAGTGTAATAAGAGCGTAGTACCATATTTATGAGACGATTAATTCGATACTTATTTTTGCACTTGACTGTACCGAGGAGTGGCAGGCACCCATAGGCTGCGTTGAGAGCTTAACATACTAAGTCGTATTTGTTTGCCAACGGTGTAGTATAAAAATGACGTTTTTATTTATTATTTGTATAAATTGAAATAAAGTAAATTTCAGTCACAGAGCATATAAAAATAAAAAATATTGTTATTATAGCATTCATCATAAACGCATCACAGAGCACAGATAATAATAGAAATGGAATAATGAATAGAGCTATTTATTACTTTCACTTCAACAATGGATGTTTAATGAATGGTGGGCATTGTTCATGTGTGTGTGTGTGTGTGTGTAAAGAGTACACACACAACTGTGACATCTATACACCGTGAAACACAATAACCAGACAGACTTAAAGCACGTATTACACGCTGGACCATAATAACTATTAATAACCTTACACAATTTAATTACGTATTCCTATGTAGGGGTAAAGTAATATTCACGCTACGGTAGTAACATAACAGACAGTGAATGGCGTGCGGCATTCGATTGATTGATTAAAATCGGACGCTATACTCCAAAGTTGACAGTGACACATGCGCATTATTGTCTCTCAAATGTCTACAGTAGCTCTAGAATAAACGTACAGTCCCAAAAATATCTGAACAAAGCTTCTACTTTCAAGGCGTCAAAGTTATATTCGGATATTTGTAAGCACCTTGGTCGTGCAGATATATCGGGAGACTATACCATCTAACGAATTTAAACGTTTACTTCTATCTTCCATCGATAGAAAATTACACGTCGCTATGTGAATTGTAGTACGTGACTATAGGATTTTGCTCGTGACCCATCGTGAACAGAATTAACTGAGCAATTGTACACTCTATTGCAAGGGGATAAGTCCTACCAACAGCCAGTGTGTTGCTGTATGCGCCACGTTTTCATTGAACAAACCTTGTTGCTACGCCACGCCATCGCCACAAAGAACAGAAAATACAGAAATGCACATGCATAACTTTATATGTCAAAAATAGGTTTAAAATTTGACTTGTTTTAAGATAATTATTCAAAACGGATTGTTTAAGTTTTCAAAACATTGGAATGGCGTATGTAATACTTCTGAGGTTTCTAGCTTCCATAGACTATGGTAATAGCTTACCATTAGGCGAGATGCATGCTTTTTTGTTACCAACTTGGCATGATTTTGCTATTTAGGCTTGAGTTTAGCTGTAAGATAAAGCCATAAAAATGTATGCATTCCACGAAAATGAACACACACTAATAAATAAACCTATTGGTCACTTAGTATGGTAATTTTCGGAACAAGACCGGCTTGCATTGCTTTTGATTGTTTTTCATATAGATTTTATTAAGAGGAAAGGGGACGGTTGCTTCTCCATACATAGACATAGTCCCCATTTTCCTCTCTGGATATTGACATTATGGTTTTTTTAAAGATGATTTGATGTATATTAACATTACGAGGTTCATTGATTTGTAGATGTTGTCATGGACAAAAATATAAGTTTATAAATTCACGCATCATTAACGATGTATGGATATTTCAATAGAATATAAAATATACAAGCATTTATTTGTTACAAGAATACAGGAAAAATTAAAGTACTTATGTATCAAAAAAGGAGCATCATACATACTGCGTATGGGCAGACTGAAAAGGAGATGGCGGGACGACTTGGATACATTCTCTCCAGATTGGCGCGAAAATACTTACATACAAACGACAGGGTCGAGTGGAGGAAACGAGGCCTTTTTCCAGCAGTGGGACACCAAACTAGGCTAGTGAAATATAAATGTATCAAAAACAGAATGTAAATATTATAACTTGCTGAATTTCTGAAGTCTTGCTCGTATGAATGTAAATGCACAAGATTATTCTAGAATATTCACAGTGAGCTGTACCATTCACACTGTTAACTAAAAGTACGTCAACCTTATTGCCAAGGCATAAGGTTCACCGATGATCAGTTGCTGTTAATAATTGAGCGTCTATTTATATCGCACCGAGAATAGCGCGTTGCCAAGCGCATGCGCATTTGACCTTGAAGCGGCAAAAACGACGGCTTTCTCTAGTGATGTCTGGGGCTTTGGCTTTTTACCACAGTTAGCGATAACGACAGTATAAGTACTGTGTATTTGAAAGCATTTTAAGGAAATAATACTTTGTATGGTAACCATTTAAAAATATATTTTTTGTTGTAAAAGGGATTGTGAAACAAAAACAATAAGGTCAATTAGTAACGTGCTTTTTGTGGTCTATAATTAACAACTTATCATTATTGTGGGACTGCTTAGTGAACTTTTATCATAATTTAGCAAAATATGTACATATATCATGATTTGTTGCTTATTGCTTTAAGATCTGATCTGATTTTGATGGGTCTGATATATATATTTTTTTTTTATATAATATGGAACGTAATGTATTCTAAAATAAATATAAGAGCCTCGGTAGAGAGTAACATTTTGTACCATTTCGCGTTAAAACTCTAGGTCCATGGGGTCCCAGTGTGCACAAGTTTTTTGGAGAAATCGCGAAATGTCTGGTTGACGTGACTGGCGACCGAAGAGCTAGCGGCTTCCTCGCACAACGTATTACTATTGCGATACAACGAGGAAATGCCGCCAGCATCCTTGGTACAATGCCTCAAGGGTCTATTTTAGATATGAGCTAGTTATAGTAATCATCTGTATATATCCATTATGTATATTGTTATTGTAAATAAAAAGAAATATATAATAATATTAAAGATAATTTTACTAAAGTATTTATTGTTAATAGTGTACGGTCACATCTGAAAATATCGATACGGATAAAGTGCCAAAAATATGTATGTACCCTAATATATGGGCCATAAGGTCGTGTATATATATATTTGGCACTTCCGTTGTGTCGGTGTTTTCAGACTTGACTGAACAGATAGTATTATGGACGTATATAAAATATAATAGTTACATTCATTTTAAAACAAGTAAACATTTAAATTGCCTGACTCACTGCGAATAGTCGCCTTTAACAATATGTTACATGACCAAGGCACCAAAAATATCTGACTTCATCTTATTTGTAGAGCCATAAGAGTGTGTCACATATTTTTGACCTTCGAAGAGTAACATGTTACTGCAGGTGACTGTACACATACATATGATGTTGCTTTTCTACCTAAGACACAACAAGTGACATTCACACTCACATCATTTGTCAAATTGTTTAATAATGTCCTATTTTTTTTAAATAGTGATAAAAACTAAGTACTATTCCTTGTCGCCTCGTCAGTCGATTGGAACACATATCATAATCTATAATCATTAAAATACTTAAAACGCGAGTAATCGTTATTAAAACGAGAACTATCAGCGATAAACTGCAATTAAATTTATTAAATACAGTAAAAAAATACGTTTGGTGGTGACTTTCTCTTGGCGAGTTACGCTGACACATTGTTTGCCAATTTGCAGTAAAAAATATAATTAGCAACATTGTTCGAGATGATTATATGTTTATTAAAGATCACAGATGTTGCCAGGCGAAAATTGTCGGGCAATTATGTATGAACATGTTTATGTCAAAAAAAGTAATGACACGGTATATAATTGATCTGTGTACTTTTGAAACTACTATACATAAAACAACATAGCTTTTAACTACTGCTATCATACTGTTTTACGGTTTACTTGTACTATTTGCAGTTAAAATGTTGTTAGCAACAATAGAAACAATGTCCGTGTTGATCATGTTTTTTTAAGATCGTAATTCGCGAAAATTTCCCTAATGAAGTAACTTTGTCTGTCTATCTGTTACCTCTTCACGCATAAACCGTTGAACCGATTTAGATTAAATTTGGCACGGAAATAGTTTGTGGGCCGAGAAAGGACATAGCCTCCTAAATTGGAACAGAGTTGCATTTGCTTTGTTTCGTTCAATTTTCAAACAAAAAAACTATTCCCTGCATTATAGGTTAAAATTGAAGAATGTTGGGTCATGCATTTATATGGCTAGGACAGTTGTTGTCAATCATCTTCACAATTCCAGGCACACGAATTTGTGAACAGAAGCTAGTAGTTCTAGTACATATAAATGTGAAACATCTCAATGTCAAAAAAAGTACCCAAAACCCGCGTTTCGGTTCACGATCACAGATAAATAACAAACATATAATGGTACAAATGGTAGTGGTAAATATATAATGGTTTTTTATTTGACATGTGCATACTTTGGTTATCTGTGTATATGTAAATTACTATGCAAACGTCCATATTGTCGGGGATAGTGCAATACCGCGTAACTAACAAATGCAGTAAGGTCCAATTACCTTGTACATTGTTTGAATTTCGAACTCTTACGACTTTGTTAGTCGCGCGGTATTGCACTATCCCCGACGATATGTAAAACAAAATAGTCTATGAATATTGACATTTAAGACTATTACCATTATGCTATTTTATAGTTAATTAAATTTTAACTCGGGGAAGATACCGGTTGTCGTGTAGAAAAAAAAATTGAAATTATGCGCCTCCATCATGTTATAAAATACGAGACTTAAAAAGAAAATGTATAACCTTGCTTTCAATAGCACTCTAAATGAAACTATTCAATAATTTAATCGAATAGTGACATATTCGTAGTGTTCGTTTGTCGTTATGTTTTACTTTTGACTCTCAATTGCTCAAAGTTTGACTGGAAGAGATCCCTTATAGGGATAAGTTCGCCTTTGTACATTGCCAGCATTATTTACCGTATGCCTATTTACCACCAAATAAAGGCGATGATTGCATGACATGTGAGTGACATGTTTTAATATATGTATATGTTTTGTTATTAAAATATGAATAAAAATCAGCACAAAACATGACAATATAAGTTTTTGGAAAAAAAATTTTGGCATAATACTTATCGCTAACTGTACTTTTCATTCAACAAGCACTAAAACCCATCGAGGCAATTCTAAAAACCCCAAACACAATTAGGTTGCTTTTTTATCACAGAGTTCCCATGCCCCCCTTTCTCCATCATCAGATCAGTTCCATGTCGTCATAATATTACATGGTCATCCGATTTACAAATGTATACAAAATTTCAGCTTAATCGAAAATCGGGAAATGGGTCAAATTTAACTTCCTACATTTGACAGCATACTAACAGGGCAAGTTAAAAGCTTGTAATAAAAACAACAAAAACGTGCCAGACAAAGTATCAAGTTGCCTCGCTCGCGCTACACGGCGCAATGGGAGTGAGGTAGGCGTTACGTGCGAGCGAGACGGTTGTATGTCTGTCAGTATCGAGTAACGGTGGTGCGCGGGCGGCGACCTCGCTGACCGCTTCGTTTCATTTATATGTATGTATGTAAAATGAAAATTTTATTATGACACGGGGAAGAGGGTTGTTATGATAGTGTCTTATGGAGCTTGTACCATATTTTCTTTTTTAATGATATGTTTCGAAAGATATATTCAATGAAATATAACTACACACATATAATGATATGTATGGGAATATTTGGGCCTTTTTTACCACAAATTTTTGGGTTATTTCTACTTTGATGACAAAGGACCATCGATTTAAAGTTTTGAACAGGAAAAAATTATCCGAAAAAAATTGACAGTTTTGTAAGGGCTGGTGCACAAATCACGTGAGATTTTTTCGGCTATTTTTGGCCCCCTCTCTCCCTTGGTGAGGTTTTTGGCTAACACCTACATAACCTCACGTGTATTTATTTTTCATTCGACCTAATTTTGAGATAAATAGTAAGTATTGTATAGAGTATATCTTGTTGAGATTCGTTATTGTTAAGTGCCAAGTGAAGATCTATGTTTAATGAAACTTAGAAAAAGTATGAGGTAGATATTTTTTTTAGTTTCGTTTACTATAGAAAAATACACACGAGGTTTCCTTATACCTCCTCCTTCCCCAACGTGATCTGTCGTGATTTTTTCGTGAACCCCCCCCCCCCTTTCGAACATTGCGTGATTTGTGCACTAGCCCTAACTCACAATCAATGTTGTGATTTTCTATGGAATGTCAAAAACTGACAACCAAAATTTGTATGAAAAACTGAAGACACTTTTTTCTTGTATAAATCAATAGTCCTCGTGGTTCTGAGCCGAAATACTTCATGAGCTTTTCGAATAAAAGTGCACTTTTTGTGAAAACCCTGACCACCCCCAATTGAATATATTTTAAATTTCTGACCCTATCATTTTATTGGTTCTCTACATTTTAATAGAAACGAGGAATACGCTGATAGTTCATTTTTTCGGGTCTCTATTGTTTCCTATAAAGTTTCAAGTCATAATGTATTGTTTGTCCGCATTTTCGTTAGCCATAATTTGGTTTTTCTCAGAAACGCGTAACTTTTCAGGATTGTCATACAACAAACCTAACCTAACCTATCTATAGGATAACCTAAGGAAAATCCTGAAAAGTTAACGGTTTCAGAGTTATGACTAATGATAATATGGCTATCATTACATTATGACTTTCAATAATTATGCCAAACAAGGGGATCAGCATTTTTTCACTAGGAGTTGTATTCAATTATTATTTTTTAAATTTGTTATTAGTCTATTTAATTTTTAGGTTTATCACCAGTTTTCATTTCATAATAGTATTAGTGTAGTTTTATTTTATTTTATTGTAATTATAATTAAAAAATTTAAAGATTTTTTTATGTTTACTTCTTCTAAAATGGCGTTTATCTAGTTCTACGCTAGGAGCTAGTCTTGTCTGGATCTAAAGAAAACATTTCTTAAGAAGATATTTTTTTGTAATTCGTTGCAAGTATAGAGCGAAACTGGTAAAAAAATTATAAGTATGTACATTTAAAATGGAAATACAATTTATCATACAAGCTTTAGGTTCTGCTTCATTTACAGATGTATGGGAAAATGTTAAAAACTGTAGGTAGGAGCTCTCTCAATGGATTCAGTAATGAAACATATATTATGGGATAATTATATTTTTCTTACAGAAAATTGCAGCCAAATAACACTAGACCCTACTCATAGTGTTGTGTTCCTGCCGGTGAGTAAGGTTGCCAGAGAGCTCAACGAGGAGGGGGGGGGGGTTTAGGGTCGGCAACGCGCATGTAACTCCTCTGGAGACTGCTTTTTTTTTATATACTCCCTTTTGTTTATTTTAAGTTGTACATGTACACTACAGTAATTTTTTTTTCAAATTTGGGAATTTTTTCTTTTTTTTTACTCAGGATAACGAGCTCTTTAAATTCTCATAGAAGAAATAATAGTCCCAAAATGTACATAAATTTTTGCACCTTCTATTTCGTCACCGTCATACAAAGTCTATGAATAATGGAATGGAAATAAAAAAAATCATACCTACAGAAATACAGATCCACATCGCAGGCTTCGTCATATTACAGAAAAATTAGGTCACATCAAAAGTCCGACTCGCACTTGCCCGGTTTTTAATTGAATTCCGTTAACTCCGGGGTATGGGTAAGTACGTTTACGGAAACTAAATGGCATAGTTAATTTTCAAAAAAATTAATATATTTTTTAAACAAATTAAATGTTGCATAGAGCGCTGTTATAACACGGGCATTACATTTGAATCAACCAAATAATTATGAAAAGTAGAATTAAGGAATAGGATCTCCATATACCAAAAAGTGTCCGACAAAAAACCATAAATAGGTGGCGCTACAGTACCTAGAATACTTGAGAAAAAAAGTAATCATAGACAGCGCACTCCGTCAATAACGCCTAGGTTCTTAGCTACTCTAGCGCTACTCGGGAGAGATTTGGAACTATTATTTATGGCTGACAGCTGGACACTTTTGCAATAGTTCTGCATATGGAGATTCTATTCCTTGCCTCTACCTTCCATACAAATAATTGAAAACTGTGACATATATCAATGTCATTTCAAACATCAATCGTCCGAGATAGTACTTGCGTTTAGTAGCAAATGTACACCCTCGTACTAAACACGAATCAATATGTGAATAGGCCCTAAGGCAAGTGTATACACTCGTAAGGGCCCTATAAGATAAAAATAAATTATTAATTACCTCCGAAATGGAGTTAATTAGAATAACGGTGTCTTTCAGAAAGTTACTTCATTTAAGCTCAAGAATGCAGTGAAATTAACGAAAATAAAAATAAAACACAGTGTATATTGGCTATGCTTATAAGTACTCATGTTTTTTGTATATTATTTATATGTTAACGTTGTAGAATTTGACAATAAATAAATATCGGTTCGGTATCATGTTCTGTACCCCTAGTGTAAATATTTTCGACAGCGAAACGTGACGTACGCGTTTGCGTTAAGTCTCATTTTGTATAGGATTTTGAGTTTCCAAAACGTCCCGCTTGGCGCGCTCTTTCGAAATACAATACAAAATGAGACTAAACGCAAACGCGTACGTCACGTTTCGAAATCGAATTTATTTACACTAGGGGTACTGATTAGGAAAAAGTGGAAGAAAATTTTTTTGATCCACTTCCCGGGTTCCGATTGAGCTGAAATTTTGCACATGTATACTGGATGAGAAATCGAGCTGATCTGATGATAGAGACAGGCTGTGATGTGGCCATAGGAAATTTGTGATAAAACAACGCAACCTAATTAATTATATTTGGGTTTGTTAGAATTGTCTCGATGAGTATATACTAGACTAGGTTGTTTGTTAAAAAAATGTACAGTCAGCGATAAAAGCTTGTATCAAAAATGAATTTTTTGTCAAAAAACTAATTTTAATTTTTCATGTTTTGAAAGTGAGTCATTGTTAATATAAAAAGTGGGCAGAAAATGATACATTTCTGTTCTAGAACACTGTACTTTCTAAGTACGTTTTGTTTCTCTTTTTTACGATAAGCAATTGACTCTTAGAGACTCTTTACATCTCTAAGGATAATCTGATAAAAGTATAGTTCTGACATTTAGAGATATTTACACCTCTAAATAACTTTAGAATTTTTTTTTGTATCTGTTTTTTTATTATTATTTTTTTTGTAATTGTATTTTATACTTAATTGTTGATGTGCTTGTTTTTGTTTGTATGTAAATTCCATGTTGACGTGTAAAAGTGCCCTTGTGGCCTATTTGCTGAATAAATGTTGAAGTTGAAGTTGAAACTTTGGTTTTAAATGTATTTGTGGTGCAATTTCCATTCTGATAATTAATACCTATTCAGCAAATACATTTTGTATTCATTTAATGCCATTTTCGTAAATAACGTCCCAAATAACCATAAAACGATACCCATATTGATATTTAGTCGTTTCAACCCCATTGCACCCCAACAGGGGATCTCTATTTCACGTTCACCTCAATAGATTTTAAAATCGTTATTTTCGTAATCAGCGACCCGATAAACCATAGAAATAACGGCCATGTTGAGTTTTAGACTTTGTCACCATATTTCCCCCTTTTAGGGGTTGAATTCTCAAAAAACCTGAAACACGTGTTTACTCATTTATCGTTAGGAATACTCTTGTGAAGTTTCGAATAAAATAGTGTAAGTAACTAATAATCTTGTTTCCCCATACAAACTTTGGACCCCCATTTCACCCCCTTAGGGAGTGAATTTTAAAAAATCCTTGCACCCCTAGACCTTGTAAAGAACCTACTAACCGTGCCAAACGTGCTTACGTAACGTGCCAAATGTGACATTATCTATGAAAAGGGACCTTATTGTCGGTGGCGCTTAAGCCGTTATCAACCATGCTCCTATATTGTAAACAACGCTGCGCGACGCAGTGCGGCGTAAGCGCCATCGACAATAAGGTCCCTTTTCATAGATAATGTCACAAATATGGAATCTCTAGAACCAGCGGTTTAGGCTGTGGGTTGATATGTCAGTCAGTCAGTCAGTCAGTTTCTTTTATTATATATTTGTATTTATTTATTTATCTACTATTATTGGATCCGTGGATGACTGACGGGGTGTCTAGCTTTATATAAAACTACTATTTATATTTTATTTTTATTTTACTTACTATGTTAATAGCCATAGTTAATAAGTTTTCTAAATGTGTACTAACAACAGTATGGATATTTATATCTAAAATAACTTGATTTAATTGAATTAAATTACATTTTTTTCAAGAACAATCGTTTCTGCTCTATGTAGCACACTCCCACACATACTAAACACTCTAGGATATATCTAAAATAGGCCCTTAAGCCATTGCACCAAGGATGCTGGCGGCATTTCCTCGTTGTATCGCAATACTGATACGTTGTGCGAGGAAGCCGCCAGCTCTTCGGTCACCAGTTACGTCAACCAGATTTAGAACCAGGGCCTATTTTAGATATAACCTAGTTATAGTAATCATCTGTATAAAAAATATTTGTTAAAATTCGGAACTTTAGTAGTTGTCTAGAGCAGAGCCCAACTGGGGAAGTACCTCCATCTTACAGAAAACCGCAGCCAAATAACACTAGACTCTACTCATAGTTGTGTTCCTGCCGGTGAGTAAGATTGCCAGAGCTCAACGAGGGGGGGCGGGTTTAGGATCGGCAACGCGCATGTAACTCCTCTGGAGTTGCAGGCGTACATAGGCTACGGAGACTGCTTACCATCAGGCGGGCCGTATGCTTGTTTGCCACCGACGTAGTATAAAAAAAAAGTTGTCAATAGAGTTGAATATCATATCCGTCATAAATCTTCGTATGCGGTAAGGGGTTAAGTGTACCGAGTCTATCAGTAACCCTGATATTTTTCTGACGAACAATGACTATTGGCAGTGACGTGGAGGACATGTTTTATTTATAGGGCCTCTATTTATAGGTATTATTATTTTTAAGCTTATTTAGATTAGATTAGATGTATTTATTTCTTAAAGAAAAGGACACAGTATTATACACAAAATGATAAAACAAAGACTTTCCCTAAAATATGTGAAGACGATAGACGAAGAAGTAAAGACATTAATTTGTATTTACCAGATTATTAAACGTATTTTTTTGTATTAATTAATTATATAGGTACCTCATAATTCCTTTCCTTGATCTCTCGTAACATGAGCTGTAAACAAAGAAAATAAACATTAGTAAATAAAAATAGACGCGTACGGTCACGTCTGAAAATATCGATACGGACAAAGTGCCAAAAATATGTATACACTACCCTAATATATGAGCCATAAGGTCGTGTATACATAGGCACTTCGATCGTGTCGATGTTTTCAGACGTGACTACTTATATACTAAAGTAAAAAAAATGGCAATTATTGCAATTCCTCTTTGGTTATTTTCTATTATTTTATGGATTTAAATTCTTTGTGGTAATTCTGCTTAAGGCCCCGTAGGTGCGTGATCTTCTCTCACTTTCACTGAGTGTGAGCGACATAGTTATGAGCGCGGATATCATATTTTTTAAATGTATTTTTTGTACGTGTAAATAAAATAAAAAGTAATCTTCTCTTAAACGCCGATTTTTAAAAGCTATTTTTACATTTTTAGCTTTGTGCATAATTTTATTGCACCTTAAAGTCCATTCCAGAGCGAAAATCAAGCTTTTATCTCTGACTGTACATTTCTTTCCACGGGCAACTAATAGGTACTCATCGAGACAATTGGGTACTTGACACATGTTGAATATTATAACAAAATTTAGTTAAATGGATAGAAAATGAGCCATCCATTATAAAAAAGTGGAATTAAAAAAT
Source organism: Cydia pomonella (assembly GCF_033807575.1). Lineage (NCBI taxonomy): Eukaryota > Metazoa > Arthropoda > Insecta > Lepidoptera > Tortricidae > Cydia > Cydia pomonella. The sequence continues at coordinate 553,935 of NC_084730.1, forward strand.
ATATATTGAGATCATTTAAAAAAACAAGGCTCCGAATTCTCAAAAAAAATTTTGTCTTTCAAAAATAGAAAAGAAAATGGTACCTTTCGATTCCTTACATTTTATTGAAAAATAAATTCTATTACAACTATACACATAAATGCAATATTTCAGGGTCAAAATGGCAATTTCCTTGATCTTCCATACATTTAGGGCAGACTTATATGATGTGACGTCACATCACCTTATCATTTTGTTAGAGGCGTTTCAATCGTAAAGTGCGAGCATCAGACTTTAACTCTCATTTCTGACCTTTGTGTTGCTTAAATGCCATGAGTCCTATATAGACATTTGATCCTCAGGAAAATCACTATCGATTGACATTATTTATTACAAAAAACAGTCAAGTAGCCAATTGTAACAACCCCAAGGTACAAACACAATTAGTTTGCGTTGTTTTAACACAGAGTTCCCATGGCCACCTCCTGTCTCCATCATCAGATCAGCTCCATGTCATCATAATATTGGATTGTCATCCGATTCACGTATTTCTACAAAATATCAGCTCAATCGGAAATTGGGAAGTGGGTCATATTAAAATTCCAAGATTTGTCCCACACTAACTAACATATCTACTTTACATACTAACAGGGCAAATTAAAAACAGGATTCGAATCGCTGAAGTTCCTAGAGAAAAACTTCAAGATTGCTAATTAAATTTTAGGCAACGGTATTTTTTTTAATGCAGTACGAATTCTCTAAAACTGCTCTCTGAACATTACCAAATGACCATGTGTGGCATACGAATATGCAACCAAAAAGAAGTAAATACAAATAAAACCGACGTTTAGGCAAAAATGATTAATCCAATCAAAAAACACGCCCGAAATACATTTAATTTGGCCCCTCGGAAAAAAGATCAAAAATCCTCCCTCGAGAGGGTTGCGAAAAATAAAAGTAACATTTAACGAGTAGAGGGAGACGGCATGTGTAGACCCCTTATTTGTGTTTTGCGACGTTGCCAGCTCGTGTTGCTGCACCAATGTTGCACAGACACCGACCAAGAATAACTATAACATTTGGGGTTAATTCTGTGCTCTAGTCATACTTCTATATAATATTTTTTACATAGCTTGGGTTCTGTGACAGCTGTCATCTCAATACAATTTCTAACCTTAAAATGCCAAATAGGTAGTATTGAGATGACAGCTGTCACTGAACCCAATCTATGTAAAAAATATTTTATAGAAGTATGACTAGAGCACAGAATTAACCCCAAATGTAATACAGTTAGGGTGACCAGATCTGATTTCCGATCCGGGACAATTGCATTAAAAATACGGGATTCGAGGTTTTAATACGGGAACGTTTTTTATTAAAAATCAATATAATTTATTTTTATAAATAAAATTTTCCATAGTCAATTAAATAACCTATAGAATTGCTTAATGTCTTAATGCAAGACTAAAAACAATATTAAATATTATAAAACACAACATTTTCGATATTATCTTGAAAAATGTGAAATCATCAAAACAGGTATTCTTATCATTAAATGCCATTGAATCACAGACCAATTTGACGACCGGTCTGGCCTAGTGGTTAGTGACCTAGTGACCCTGCTTATGAAACTAATAGTTCCGGGTTGGAATCCCGGTAAGGGCATTTATTTGTGTGATGAGCACAGATTTGTTCCTGAGTTATAGATGTTTTCTATATATTTGTATATTATATTTATCGTTATTTGAGTACCCACAACACAAGTCTTCTTGAGCTTACTGTGGCCACTGTGGGGCTTAGTCGATTTGTGTAAGAATGTCCCTATATTTATGTATTTATTAAATTTATTAATAAAATTACGGGACAATGTACTGTCCCGTATTGGTTTTCGTGCCTGAAATACGTGACCACCCGTAAAATAAGGGACATCTGGTCACCGTAAGTGTGACTCAAAAGAAACATTTTAAATCGTCCTTAGACTAGAGTAAAGTCACTTTTAAGTCAGGCAGAAAAAAGAAAAAAATTCAATTCGAGACAGTAGTTAGTCTCTTTTTTCTAAAAATTCAAATTCGTAATAACTCTAGTTACAATCTGCAGTAAAAGTAAACAGATGAAATAATCATCATGATCTACAATTCTTCACATGCTCAGGTGCAAGCAGGTTTTGAATAAGTTTTTGGCAAAAAACTCATTTTTGGTACAAGTTTTTATCGCTGACTGTACTTTTCTTTCCACAGGCAAATAATACTCATCGAGACAATTTAAAAAACCCCAAAAACCATTAGGTTGCGTTATTTTACGCAGAGCTCCTATGGCTACCTCCTGTCTCCATCATCAGATCAGCTTGATAGTACCATAATATTCCATTGGCACCCGACTTACATAATGTATGCAAATTTTGAGCTTCATCGGAAACCGGGAAGTGGGTCAAATTTAACTTGCAAGATTTGTCCCATACATACTAACAGGGCAAGTTAAATAAAAGCTTGTAAAATATGAATAGCAATTATGAGGCTTTTCTTTATTTACTTCATCGATAGAGAACCTAATTTCTTTACTTTCGCTCGTAATTTGTAACAATTTTTGCACAAAAGCTAAAAATATGAAAATTGCTGCAAAAAAATATGAACCTCACTCACGCTCAGTGAGAGTGATAACAACCGGAAATCACGGCGCCTTAAGAATAAAGCTGTGCTTAGAATCTTATGAACCTGCGCCTAAATATAATAATAATTATTATACGCAGGGCAGCTTGTGGCGAGCTGTTGGGGAGTAACGACCCCACGGACCCGAGTACTCAAGAGAGTCGGTCAGGGTCTCCGTCTCTGGCGTGTCTTCGTCGGTCGGAGTGGACCCCAAGGGGACCGCAGGACTCTCAGCTCTGGCTTGCCTTCATTGGCCGTCCAGAGAGGAGTCGTTAGAGCTAAATGCTCCAGGGGTGCAATTTAATTTTCACCACACCAACTGATAAAGACCCTCTTGATTATTCAAAAACGAATGAGAAAGTTGCATTTTATCCACATGTGGGGCAAAGTAATCAGATGCAAATTTTCAGCTGTTTCGTTATGTTAGCTGGTAGAATGGACTTTTCAAGCTCAAGCAAGGAACAATCAAGCTGTATTTTGGTAATAGGGTACCAAAATACAGCTTTTCGTATTTACCAGTTACGTATAACTACATTAAAAAAGCTCACGTTTTTTATTTGCATCCCGCTTTTTCGCACTTATGTAAAGCCCGACCAGTTATATATGATCATTGTCAAGAGGGCGCTGTTATTCTCATGTATGAGGTGACAGTTCGGTTTAGTATGAATGACTTAGTTCCAATGAAATTCCGCAATATGGCGGGTGGTCATATATTACTGGTCAGGCTTTAATCTTGTGACTATAAATTGATGGCTTTCCTTTAACACACTTCAACGTGTCATATCTGTGAATATAAACTTGACAAGGTGCCACCTGAGAATATCAGTTTGACCATTACTCTATTTTCCTGCTCGTCAATTCATTCAAAAATAAATATAAATTAAAAAGAGAGTTACCGAAATAAAAGGACCTTGTTAAAAAAAATTACAGCTCGCACTCAAGGTCACGATTTCCAAAAACTCTCATCTCGTCTAAATCTGAGACGGCTACAAAACTTACAGTCCTTGACGAAACCAACCCTGGACCTTATATCAATCAATTAAAAGCCAAAATCGCGCAAGTTTCCCTTTGCAAATGACATCATAAATACCAAATTATATTGAAGCCTTTAAAAAAATAAAACCGCCTTTTTTTTGATACGTTAAAGTTCATTTCAGCACGATTATAAATTACCTAGCAACTATAAAATCTTTGCACAAATTTATCCATACCGCCGCTCAAATCAATATAGCATTTTATTCCAAACCCACAAAGCTTATTTCAGCACATATTTCAGTTTCGCGACAGTATAATGGTTGTGCGGCGTGCGCATGCGACTTCAAGGTCAGCAGTTGGCAATATGGCCGTCAGTTCGTTCAACCAGTCATTCACTCAGCTCAACGCTCGACCAGTATAACCTTTCTTTAGACACCCACCATCTGTTACAGATATACAGGTCAAAGTAGACTGGTGTAGCTTGTAGCGGAGTTCGCTCGGGAACTTCGCTTGCCATTTCTCCGCTCGGCAGCAGCGGGTCGCCGACTCGGCTGATTACGCTGCGTTTGCAAAAAATAAATCTCTGTAACGTCATATTTGACTCGTTACTCCCCTAAGATAAGTTAGACAAGGCTTGGGTCTTTGAATCCCATCTTTAGATTTCGACTCAGTTTAGAGTCCATTTAAGAGGATACATTAGTGGTTTTTTTTTTATACAAACGTTCTCATTTTCTTTCCCTCATTTTTAGGGTTCCGTAGCCAAATGGCATAAAACGGAACCCTTATAGTTTCGCCATGTCCGTCTGTCTGTCTGTCTGTCTGTCTGTCCGAGGCTTTGCTCCGTGGTCGTTAGTGCTAGAAAGCTGAAATTTGGCATGGATATATAAATCAAAAAAGCCGACAAAGTCGTACAATAACATCTAAAAATTTAATTTTTTTTAGGGTACCTCCCCTACACGTAAAGTGGGGGTGAATTTTTTTTTTGCCACAACCCTAGAGTGTGGGGTATCGTTGGAAAGGTCTTTCAAAACTAATAGGGGTTTTCAAGAAACATTTTTTGATAAAGTGAATATATTCGGAGATAATCGCTCCGAAAGAAAAAAAAATGTGTCCCCCCCCCCCTCTAACTTTTGAACCATAGGTCCAAAAAATATGAAAAAAATCGTGGAAGTAGAGCTTAAGAAAGACATTAAATGAAAACTATAGCGGACATGATCAGTTTAGCTGTTTTTGAGTTATCGCAAAAAGTTTTCCCTTCATAGTAAAAAGACTTACTTTAATTAGGTACTGATTATGCAAATTTGCCTATTTGTTTAACTCGGGTGAAAGGTACCGTGTCATCCCTTGGTTAACAGTTTACTATACTTTAAGCTCCAGTTTAGCTTATTGTGACGGAAGAGTAACTACGGAACCCTACACTGAGCGTGGCCCGACATGCTTTTGGCCGGTTATTTTATATGAGTTCTATATTACCTGTATCTGTGTCTGTACGTATTACTTTTTTGATATTTTTGTTTTTATACACATACCTACCAAACGCTTCGCAAAGACAGATGAAGTGTGCGAAAGGGAAGCCATAACGTATATGATCTCATGAGTGCGAAAGAGCCAGACTACATATGAAAAAACGTGACCATTTTTGAGTTAGAAGTTTATCAATCGATCAGGATTATTTTGGGGAAATGTCCATAAGGAACCCATTGCGTTACAGCAATACTTCACAAATGATAGTGAAATCCTGACAATACAATACAATACAAATACTCTTTATTGCACAGCTCAATACAGAAACAATACAAATTATACAGCATATTAAGAAGAGGTAGACAACAGGCGGACAAACAGTCACACTTCACTAACAAATCTCCTGACAAAATGGCCAACAGCCGTTTTGATGTGGAAAACGAGGAAATTGCAATTTTGTGCGTGAATTGCGTCCATGTATATTTTTATATAGTTGCTATACAATATTTTATTTAATAAAATATAAGGAATTGGAACTGCCGTCTATTACTCCACCGACAAGAGCCATGCTCTTAAATGAAGAGAAGGAAATAAAATTCAATGTGTCAACAACCCTATTTAAACTCTATAGTATGGAAGGTGGAGGTAAGGAATGCAATCTCCATATACCAAAAAGTGTCATCAGAAAACCTTAAATCGGTGACGCTACAATACCTAAAATACTTGAAAAAAAAAAACAAATTATAGACAGCGCACTTCACTCCGTCAATAACGCCTAAGGCTAGGTTCAACGGCGTTATTTTTTCCCGTATACCGTATACGGGATTTTATCGAATAACGTAGTGATAACAAAATTTGTATGGCAACTTTCAAAATCGTTCATACGGCGTCTATGCGGAAAAGCCGTCTAGCCGTGTGAACGATTTTGACAGGTTCTTATTAGCTACTCTAGTGCTACTCTGGAGAGATTTGGAACTATTATTTATCGCTGACAGCTGGACACTTTTGCATCAGTTAAGCCTATGGAGATTGCATTCCTTACCTCTACCTTCCATACTCTATAGATAAAAATCCCATAGGGTGACCACACGCCGTGAAATAGTTGCTACTGATTAAACGATCAAGATAATAGAGCAACAATCATAGCAACACTTTTTTTAATAAGTTTTGATTGATTCACGGTTAGTTAAATCGACCGGGATACCGGGAGCTCGAAAACAATACAAAAGGTAATCACGGTCCATGTCCCGGGCTATTTAAGTCTTGTAATAAGACTGATAAATTATATAACTTCTAACATTAAGAAAGGTTTGTACTTAACTACGGGTACTGTAATAACCCTTATTTTCAAGGGGTGGAAAAAGTAGTACATTGTTTACGACGGATGGAAAAAGTGGTATATTATTTTCGAGGGATGGAAAAAAGTTGTACATTATTTTCGAGTGATGGAAAAATGTTGTACATTATTTTCGAAGGATGAACTAAAAAATTAGTACATTATTTTCGATGGATGAAAAAAGTAATACATCATTTTCGTGGGATGGAAAAAGTAGTACATTATTTTCGAGAGAAAAAAGGCATTTCCTGGCGAGGTACTTTATTGCCGCTGTCAGAACGAGGCCTGCAGACAGCGACGGAATATACATAGATATAGCTATTAGTACATTTTTGACTTTAAAAAAGGGGCCACATGACTGACATTTATCTGACACGTATCACTAAAACCCTTTTTCATAAGTACAGGTAGGGTTTTTAAGGTTTTTTGTCTAAAATTAAATTTTTGGTGCAAGCTTTAATCGCTGACTAAAAGGTCACATCACATTATCATTTTGTTAGAGGCGTTTCAATCGTCGAGTGCAAGCGTCAGACTTCAACTCTCATTTCTGACCTTTGTGTTGCTTAAATGCCATGACTACATTTGATCCTCAGGAAAATCAAGATCGTTTGACATTATTTACGAAAAACTGTCAAGTAGCCAATTGTGTTAGGGGACGTCACATTACATAAGTGTGTCCTAAATGTATGGAAGATCAAGGAAATTGCCATTTTGACCCTGAAATATTGCGTTTATGCGTATAGTTGTCGTACAATTAATTTTTCAATAAAATGTAAGAAATCGAATGGTACCATTTTCTTTTCTATTTATGAGAGACAAAAAAAATTTTTTTGAGACTTTGGAGTCTTGTATTTTTTATTATCCCAATATTTTTTTTGTTTAATTTTTTTTTTTATTATAATGGATGGCTCATTTTATATCCATTTAACAAAATTTTGTTATAATATTCAACATGTGTGAAGTACCCAATTATGGCCACCTGCTGTCTCCATCATCGGATCAGCTCGATGGTACCATAATATTGCATTTTCATTTACAGATGTATGTAAATTTTCAGCTTCGTCGGCAATAGGGTTGTTTCCAATTTTTCGAAACGCTTGTATTACGTTCTATATTAACTAAAAGTTGCCCTAAAATTCGACTTTTATACTAAAAACGGCTTTAAATATGTTAATTTAACAAAATATATTTTGACAGATGCTTTCGCGCCCAAAACGCTCTTTGAAAATTGTGTGACGTCTCAGTTTACAGTTTGACACATAACTACATACACACGCAGAAGATACGAACTGTCAACTGACATTTGTCATTTGTTGTTTATCGCCTAACTGTCAACAGTGTCAATCCGAGAGTTGTGACGTCATCTTAATCTTCAAAGACGTTTCGAGTTTGGTCACGTGACGTGTGCCAAAAGATATTTTAAATTTAATATTTACAAAAATATGGTCATTACAGGTCCCCTAAAAGTAGTTTAACATGTTCTTATAATCCAAAAGAATTTATTGGGATACAATTCTGCCCTAAGATTTGTAGATGGAAACAAACCTATTGGGAAATGGGTCAACATTATCTTGCAAGATTTGACCCGTATTCCAAAGTAACTAAGGTATCTGAAGCTACATAAACTAATGACAGGCACAGATATACCTTATCCTATTGTAAGTACAAAGTTTCAGAGCAATCTAGCTAGTCGTTATAAAATGAGGGCGAAACTAAGTTTGTATGGAGAACCGAGCTAATTGCGGACTCTCAACTGACGACCAGTTTGGCCTAGTGGGTAGTGAGCCTAGCCAAATCCTGGTAAGGGCATTTATTCGTGTGATGAGCATGCATATTTGTTCCTGAGTCATGGGTGTTTTCTATGTATTTAAGTATTTATAAATATTTATATATTATATATATCGTTGTCTTTGTACCCTCAACACAAGCCTTATTGAGCTTACTGTGGGACTTAGTCAATTTGTGTACTAATGTCCTATAATATTTATTTATTTATAACTGGTATCAATTAAGCCTTGAAAATACTGATCGAATGCAAATGGCTTCGAAACCTGGTTCCTTCATAACACTTTCCCATGCGAGAATCACTCCAGAATTAAGAAAAGACTAGTTCAAAATTTAATCCAAATACACGTCCAATCGTAAGCGTGACTCTACGGGCTGTTTAGCCATCTAATTGACCCATTATCACCACTATACCACCGATCCCTGACCCCTCATAACCAACCAGACCTTCTTAACTAGAGCTCTACAATACTGGTCAACGTCTACCACTAACTCCTGACCCTTCACAACCAGCCACAACTTCCAGTCTAGAGGTCAGCAATGCTGGACACCGTCTACCATTTCGTTTGACATGTCATGTAAGCCAATGAACTCTCACGAAGATCCTTGGTGGTGGAACCAGTTAAGCGTGGTCTGTAGTGTATCATACTTTGGATCAAAAGAGGGATCTATGTTAAATAGAAATCATCTGTCATGTTGTAACACATTCATGAGGTTGTGATATAAATTGCATATATTTGACATATACTGGAGCACACTCCAGTGGGGAGTAAAGTAGGCACATTTTACGGTAAGCAAATTGTCAGAACTGGCAAATTGTATGTCCTTACCTACAATAGGTACACAAAACGTAGGTACCGACCTACACGTAAATACGGCATATACTTATTACACTTGTAGAATATAAACTAACTAACTTCACTGGCCCAGTGACCCAAACAGGATCTTGGCCTCTGGCAAAAGGGAGCGCCACTCTGCCCTATCCTGGGCCACTTCACGCCTGTTGGGTATTCGGGGCGAAAAGGTCTTTTAGGACTTCGTCACTCCAGCGGTATCTGGGACTCCCAGACGGACGTTTTCCACCCGGGTGCCCCACATACGCTCTTCTCACAGCACGATCCTCACCCATACTCTCTAGGTGACCGAGCCAGCGGAGTCGTGTGGCTTTGATCTCGCCAATTATATTATACTAAACTTGTAGAATAAAGATATTTTATTATTCAAATAGGCATGTTACAATGCGCTTATGAACGTCGAATAAAGCTACGCCGGCTCTAACGCTACACCTCTGACCCGAGAAGATTTAAATCCCTCCTAAATTGTAGGAGGGTATCCCAATATGGGAAGGAAAAATACATTTTATGGCCTGGAAAATATCTAAAATTAAATAAAAACGTTGTACTTGTTTTATGCAATTTGACATACGTGTTTTTTTTTTTTTTTTTTTTTTTTTTTTTTTTTTTTTTTTTTTTTTTTTTTTTTTAACACTTAGGAGCAAAACTGTCCCAATAGTATCATATTAGTAGAATGTGGAGAAGTTGATGTCGAACAAGGGGAGGGGCACATGATTAATACATAACAAGTACTCCTTGAAATTTTGTACAAATCCGCCTAACGAAACTTGACATTGGCATTACATTATTTTTTTAAAGAATAAGAAGACTTTCATATTGATAGTCACTGTGACGTACGAAACGGAACCGAAAATAAATTCTTTGACGGTACAGACAATATCACACGCGTGATTCTGGAGAACAGTTTTCAAATGTAAAAGTCATTGACAGAGGAGTCACTATCGCTTGATGATTTTTAGGGTTCCGTATCCAAAGGGTAAAACGGGACCCTATAAGACTCCGCTGTCTGTCCGTCTGTCACCAGGCTGTATCTCATGAACCGTATACCAGTTGAAATTTTCACAGGTGATGTATTTTTGATCCCGCTATAAAAACAAATACGAAAAAGCGGCTAAGTGCGAGTCGGACTCGCCCATGAAGGGTTCCGTACCATTTATGACGTATTAAAAAAAACTACTTACTAGATCTGGTTCAAACCAATTTTCGGTGGAAGTTTGCATGGTAATGTATATCATATATTTTTTTTAGATTTTTCATTCTGTTATTTTAGAAGTTACAGGGGGGGGGGGGGGACACACTTTTTACCACTTTGTAAGTGTCTCTCGCGCAAACTATTCAGTTTAGAAAAAAATTATATTAGAAACCTCAATATCATTTTTAAAGACCTATCCATAGATACCCCACACGTATGGGTTTGATTTAAAAAGATTTTTTGAGTTTCAGTTCTAAGTATGGGGAACCCCCAAGATTTATTGTTTTTTTTCTATTTTTGTGTAAACATCATAATGCGGTTCATAGAATACATCTACTTACCAAGTTTGAACAGTATAGCTTTTATAGTTTCGGAAAAAAGTGGCTGTGACAGAATCGGACAGACAGACGGACATGACGAATCTATGGGTTCCGTTTTTTGCCATTTGGCTACGGAACCCTAAAAAGTACGGAACCCTCGGTGGGCGAGTCCGACTCTAAAGCTATTGTGGGATTGATGACATGGCGTAGGCGAACAACCGACTGCCACTAGAGAGATAATTATCAACCATAACGTTAGACCCCGGTTTTATTGTATGGTAGTAAGCTTCAGAGGCCATGACAGATTGGCTGCTGGGATGACTGGCTGTCTGGGGTATTAGACTACATCGGTCTAGGCCATAAGGTCCATAAATAGTGCTCGTAAAAATACAATAACAATCAATGTCGTATACCTACATGGCTAAATATAGCCAAAGATAATTTAAAATAGAGGTGTATTGTCAAAGAAAACTTTGTAGCCACATAAATTTACTGCCATCTTTCGACGCATGATTAAAACTTTTAGGGCCGGTACAGACGGACTGCAACTCGACTGCAACTTGTATGGGAACTGCATGCCGACTGCACTCCAACTGCAACGTCGTTATTCTTTCACTGATATGTGTTAATATCAAAAAGTGGCGCCATCTTACCGGGCACAACCTAAAGGTTATGGCGCCATAGCTCGAAACGATGCTGTCATACCTTTGGCCTTTGATCTATTAGATGGCGCCACTTTTTGATATTTTACAAATTTAACACATATCAGTAAAAGAATAAGTATCAAAGTAAAATGGCGTTCTTAAAGTTTTTATCACGTGTAAAAAGATGCACTGAATTATAGTGTGGTTTACATAGTATTGTACCGCAATATTAGATATCAGTACCTGGGCGACCGAGCTTTGCTCGGTTATAATTATAAAAATTAAAAAATAAACTTGAACATATTAAAAAAAAACAAAAGTTAGTCACCGGGCGAGATTCGAACCCGTGAGACTCGTTTAGCAGTCCGCGTTAAAACCCGCTACGGACAGTAGCCGGCAACACGAAATTAGCGACCATATTCTGCGTCGAAAGAAAAACGCATGAAAACTCGAAAACACGCGTTTTCCCAAACATAAGACTAATCTAGATAGATTGTATACCCCCAAAAACCCCCATATACCAAATTTCAGCGAAATCGTTAGAGCCGTTTCCGAGATCACGGAAATATATATATATATATATATATATATATATATATATATATATATATATACAAGAATTGCTCGTTTAAAGGTATAAGATAGGAACCCTAGCATTTCGGAAGATAAAAGTTATTTACCACTAAATTAATTTACAGTACATATGGTGTTTCTTTACCGCACTAGTGCGAAAAGTAGCATATTACGTTACTGTGTCGAACATGCAAAGGGCCATATGTACTGTAAAACGTTGTACGATACATGTGCGAATAGGTAATTCGCAACTCGTGTCGATTTAAAACACTCCCTTCGGTCGTGTTTTAATTTATCACCACTCGTTTCGAATTTCCTATTTTTCGCACTTGTATCGTAATGTACTATTTTAACAAGCAGAAACGTCTGCAAACGATGCTATTAAGGCTAGAATAAATTTAAAAGTGGAAAAATTACTGCCTTGGGTGAGACTTGAACTCACGGCCTCTGGATCGATACTCCAGCGCTCTGCCATCTGAGCCACCAAGACCTCATCCATAGGCAGCAAATTTTTCCAAGACAGTTCCGTTATACACCGTGTTTATTTTGATTTCCGTTAATTTTAAGGGCGCATTCTTGAGATTAAATTAAGTAACTTTCACAAAGACACCGGAAGGAAAAACCGAAATAACCGAAATTTGGTAAAATTCCTGAAAAAAAAATGATTTTCTCCGGAATTTCCATCCCTAGTTCTGGACGAGGTTTATATTTTTTAATGCCAATACTAATTTATCGATACTTAGAAACTTTGCGCACACAAAATTCGCTCTGTAACCACCGAAATAATGCAATTGGCCCTTACATGCCACTTCCCCTTACTATTAGTAAGAATTACACGAATATAGTACATTACGATACAAGTGCGAAAAATAGGAAATTCGAAACGAGTGGCGATAAATTTAAATCGACACGAGTTGCGAATTACCTATTCGCACATGTATCGTACAACGTTTTACAGTACATATGGCCCTTTAAATGTTCGACACAGTAACGTAATATGCTAATTTTCGCACTAGTGCGGTAAAGTAGCACCATATGTACTGTAAATTCTGTTATCTATTCCTTCGTTCCAATTGGATAATAAAATCCTATAAGGAGTATAACTGCAATGTTGTGCCGCCAGAGTGCAGCACTAGCACCTATCGTAAACAATAGAGTAACTTATACATACTGTGCCTTAAACAGTTTTTTGACAAGTAACCCCTTACCTTTTGACGACCGGTTTGGCCTAGTGGGTAGTGACCCTGCCTACGAAGCTGATGGTCCCGGGTTCAAATCCTGGTAAGGGCATTTATTCGTGTGATGAGCATGGATATTTGTTCCTGAATCATGGATGTTTTCTATGTATTTAAGTATTTATAAATATTTATATATTATATATATCGTTGTCTAAGTACCCTCAACACAAGCCTTATTGAGCTTACTGTGGGACTTAGTCAATTTGTGTAAGAATGTCCTATAATATTTATTTATTTATTTATTTACCCCCGGAGTTACACACAATATTTTTCATCAAACTTGCGAAGAAAAAAGTAAATTTAAAGCGAAATAATTCTTAAATACGATGACTTATCAAACATTCGTCCGCCATTTTGTAATTTCTTGACAGGCTAGGGTTCGACCTATTCGGCATTCAGCCACGATTGAAAATTATGTAAAAATATTTTAAACGGCTGTTAAATTTATCAAATTAAATAATTTTAAACATAAACACAGATATTAAATTATAAACGTCAGTATTTTAAAACTCATTTATGCTACTTGGTTTGTATGAATGTGAAATAATAAAAAAAAAAGATAACTTGATAATTGCTTTAACTCCCCAGGGAGTTACAGCTTCTGTTTTCACAATCCATAACTCACGCGGGAACAAAATAGGCCTTTGTCCTTCAGTACACCTGCATGAAGATCTTTCCAAGCAAGTGTGATGAAAATAAATAAATAACACAAATTACATTAAAAAATATTTTTTTTGTGCAAAGCATCATAATCTTTACGTCACTAAGTTACTATGTATCAAAACACGCTCTACTATTGGACGATTCTATTAGACAGGAGGGTTCTAGGCGACGTTGCCGCTCCGAAGAGCCGCCCAACAAGGGCCAAGGGTCTATGCGACGTTGCCGGCAGGGCCAATGCGTACACGCATGCACCTATGCGCTCCTAGATTGGCCTATTCGAAATCGGAATCGGATAACGGGCTGTGATTGGTCAACGCAACAAAGGATAAAAGAAGGAGTTTTTACGGTTTGAGACAGATGGGGTTTTTTGGAAGGACGGTTATATTTTGTTGGATGTTAGATATAAATTATAGGTTACTCAAGTTTTGAATTTAAATTGATTTAAACGAATGCTAATTAGAGAGAATCAAGAAAATTAGTATGTTCATTAATCTAAGTTTTTCTTTATTTGATGGAAGTTAATCACACAAAAAAAGTATCAATATTTTTTTTTGAATTGAATTAAAGGAAGAATTGTCACAAATGTACTCACGTCTGAAAATATTGATACGAAAAAAGTGCCAAAAATATGTATACACGACTTTATTGCCCTTACTTACTTTATTTATTTATCTTTATTTACTTTATTTATTTTTAAGGTTGTGTATTATATTTTAGGCACATTTTTCGTATCGATATTTTCAGACGTGACAAGAAGATATTTTAAAATTATTTTCTACAATTTTGGTATAGAATTCGATCCCTTTATTCCCTATTACGATTTTATATTTTCCCTGGAGACAAAAAACGCAATAAAAATCATAATTTGATTTGGTTTTTTGGATTTAAGTACCTAAACCTGAACCAGTCTATTTTTTCCTCTTATTCCTCAATTTTAAATTTATGGTCTAAGCTTTTTTAAACATTAACAAAATATTTTTCTACTTTTTTAATTTCCTTTACTTTTCTGGTTCGAATTCATATTTATTTATATTATATATTGAATATTTATTTATTTTTATTTATATATATATGTATGCATTATTTTATGGTTATTTTTCTATCTATGTATATTTGTATCAATGTGTATTCAAAACGTGCATTTCATTAATTTCAGTGATTGTACACTTTTGTTTGTGTTTGTCATTCATTCACCGTTACTTCTCATTTCCTCAAAGGTTAACTGGAAGAGATCCCATACAGGGATAAGTTCGCCTTTGTTGTATTTAATTTACTCTGTAACTGTGTTTTTCGTGTTTTTATTTCTATGTACAATATAGTACATTACGATGCAAGTGCGAAAAATAGGAAATTCGAAACGAGTTGCGAATTACCTATTCGCACATGTATCGTACAACGTTTTACAGTACATATGGGCCTTAAAATTTTCGACATAGTTACGTAATGTGCTAATTTTCGCACTAGTGCGGTAAAGTAGCACCATATGTGCTGTAAAAGTATATACATACATACAAAATATACATCAAGTAAGAGTGCAGGAAATCAGTTCCCACTACATAGTTTTATAAAAAAAAGTTTATTAAAATCACCTAATAATATAGTAGTCAAATCAGTTTCTTTTTTATAACCGTCAAAACGATTTGCCAATATGAAATTTATATATAAACTGCTATAGTGACGTTACGGTCATATCACCCACTTTTTTCAGTTCTATTAAATTGTAATTATGTCAAAATATACATGCTAGCTTTGTTTTTCTAATAATAAAATTATCTGATGCTTTATTTCGTACATGGTATGAAATAATTTATTTTTAATTCGGGAAACATCCCTATTATCTACTTACCAATAGGAAACAAGGCCTTACAAATACAACATTATGTATAGGAATTTACATATTTCTCAACCTAAAAAAAACTAAGTAAATCTCAGTTCCAAAAATACATGCAATTAGATACCTAATTACTTTTAAAATAAACAGTAATATTGCGTGTACAACAAAATACTTTATACCTTTTATTTGTGTTTGTGTATAAAGTTTAAAATAAATAAATAAATAAAATAGACACTCCCGCCGCGAAAATCAAAATTAAGTTATCTGCTTCTCTATCATTGCATATTCGAGCGATAGAGACTTAAACGACTATCAAATAAAAGAAATGGTTCACAAAACAGGTAACCCGTGCCCTTCCAAGAACTATCATAGCACATATTTACTATACCTTTATAATAATCCCTAACACGACGGGCAGAAGGTCGTATCGTAAACTTCACGCAAAAAAATCTACCTGGATCTATGATTTGGACCAATAGGGGACGGTTATGTGTATCTATATACTATTTAGGCTTATTTATGAGCAAAGGTGCCTAGATTCCGAGAATTGAGGTTTACATGCTTTTTATTACAGTAGGCAGTCTTTAAAGCCAGTACCTATATAACTTATAATACATAGTTGCATTTTTTTTATACTACGTCGGTAGCAAACCAGCATACGGCCCGCCTGATGGTAAGCAGTCTCCGTAGCCTATGTACGCCTGCAACTCCAGAGGAGTCACATGCGAGCATTCCGTAAATATGTCTGAAGAATTATAAACCAATGCGGTTTTCAAGTAAGGGACAAGGTATATTATTCAGTGTGTATTTTTGATACAACCACGAACTTAAGCTAGTCTTTAGTGCTATAAAGCAAAGCAAACACGAAGTGCTGGAACAATATACCTCCACCTATAAGGAACTCACCGTCAATTAGTTCATTTAAATGTAAATTTAAAAAACATATTTTACACATACAAAAATTATAAATATTGGGTATACTCCTGTGCCATCACTATGCCATGTACTAGAACGAACGCCTACCCTATAATTTATTGCGCCTTGTATGACGACTGACTGACTGTTTAGGTACCGATAATTTAAATAATTTATTTGTTATTGTAGTTTTTATAGAATAATAATTATAGCCTTATGATATTTACTTGAAACTTTTGTACTTAAATATGTAAAATTTTGTACTTTAGCGTGTAGCTGCGCTCTCTCGGAAAGGTTTCCACGGAAGACCAGCGTCGAGATCCTCAGGTGGTATCTTGACATTAAGCTGAGTGGAGACCTTTTCAGTGACGCTTAATAATAAATTGATTCTGTCGTCTCATGTATTACCTAAACTTAAGCGTTTTCTGAATAAATTTCTTCTATTCTATTATATTCTATTCATATTCTATTCAATTTTGGAAGATTTTTTTAATTTAGTCATAACTACCAACGCATAATTTTTTTTCGAGCGTCACTTGTGACATTTGTGACGTCGTGTCATTAAATGAGACGTTTTGAATCTTACTGAATTATTGTATGTGGAAAAATAAAAGTCGTCCATTTTTTACTATAAATGCTATGAAAGTGTGTTCATTACAGCCTAAACTATGATTATTTGGTCGTATCTAAAATACACACTATATATTAAAATGACATTACCTACCATTCAGTGTTTGTCCATAAAAGATAAATAAAAAATAATAGGCTCATTTCGAATGTAATTAAATATTATAATTTGGTGGAGGTGCTGGGATTATATTTTTTGATAAATTCTAATTAATCGAGAAGAGCTGGTGGCCAGCGATAAGAGCGTGCTACTTGCAATCCGGAGGTCGCGGGTTCAAACCCCGGCTCTTACAAATTAGTTTTTCCGGACTTATATATGAAATACTTGTAAAAGAGCCCTTGAGGCCTACTTGCAGAATAAATTATTGAATTTTGAATAAATATCATTTGATATTCACCGGTCGCTTTTTGGTGAAGGAACAGAAAACATCGTAAGAAACCGGACTAATCCCATAAGGGTAAGCTTACCCTCTGGGTTGGAAGGTCAGATTGCAGTCGCTTTCGTAAAAACTAGTGCCTACTGCCAACGCCAATTCTAGGAATTAGTTGCCAAGCGGACCCCAGGCTCCAATGAGCCGTGGCAAAATGCCGGGACAATGCGAGGAAGAAGATTCGAATCCCAAACCGCAACAGAAAACAGTGTCGCCGACATTATTTTTTTTTTCTTATAGGTACGATTTTTTATTTATAAATAAATAGATAAATATTATAGGACATTATTACACAAATTGACTAAGTCCCACAGTAAGCTCAATAAGGCTTGTGTTGAGGGTACTTAGACAACGATATATATAATATATAAATATTTATAAATACTTAAATACATAGAAAACACCCATGAGCTCATGACTCAGAAACAAAATATCCATGCTCATCACACGAATAAATGCCCTTACCAGGATTTGAACCCGGGACCATCGGCTTCATAGGCAGGGTCACTACCCACTAGGCTGGGATACTTGATTTGATTAGAATAATATGCAACACATGAATCTTTACTAACTATAAGTACAGTCAAAACTTATAATTTGTGAAATAATTAATAGGATCAGGCGTTACTTTGCGGAAATCCATGCTAATTAAAACAAGAAATATTGCTTTGCTAATCCGCGAGAAAATAACGTTGTTGTTTCAGTTGTCGGATGTCAGACCGTCAACATCTCCAGCATCTCCTGAGGATGCCTCGTAGAGGGGCGAAACACGTGTCGAGTTTTGTACTTTTGGTGGTGGGTTGTTGGTCTATCCAGTTTTTCCCATATTGCCTTAGACGGTGTATCCCTACCAGTCTGCTCCGATTTCCGGTACCTTGGGTCATTGATCCAAAGTGACGGCAACATCGACCGTGACGTGAAAAATAGAATAAATGCGGGATGGATGAAATGGCGACCGGTCTCTGGAACAACTTGCGATCCACGAATGCCCCTTAAACTTAAGGGGAAAATCTACAGGACGATCGTGAGACCTGTTGTAATGTATGGACCAGAATGCTGGGCGACTAAAGTGACGGATGACAGAAGAGTGCACGCAGCGGAAATTACAATGTTGAGATGGATGTGTGGAGTGACGAGAAAGGATCGGATTAAGAATGAGTATATAAGGGGAAGTTTGAATGTAGCACCGGTAGCGGAGAAGATAAGGAGTGGTAGGTTAGCGTGGTATGGGCATTTAATGAGGAGGGATGAATGCCATATAGGAAAAAGCATGTTAGGAATGAATGTTGATGGACGGAGAGCGGATGGTAGACCCAAAAAACGATGGATGGATTGTGTGAAAGAGGATATGAGAAAGAAAGGAGTGAGTGCTGAGGTGACGAAAGATAGAGGAGAATGGAAGAGAAGAACATGTTGTGCCGACCCCACATAACGTGGGATAAGGGCAGGAGGAAGAAGAAGGTGGTGGGTTGTTATATTTATTTGCGTATTTATTTTGCGGTGGGAGGGTGGGACCATTAAGTGCATGTAAAAATACGCAAGTAAGTATAACGGGTTACCACTGATTGACTACCACGTTATTTTCTCGCGGATTAGCAAAGCAATATAATATTAATAAATGAAATGAAATGAAATATTTCTTGTTTTAATTATATTATGAGTAGGTATTGTGACCCATCTCATAACTTGTATCTTGTGAGCGTTTTGGGGTCACCTGTAAGCCCGTAAGAGTTTTTCACTAATAAAATAAACTTGTCACAGTGACAACATGAAAGTCGCTAGGCCTCATTCTATTGTCACTGTGGCAAGGTACAAAAACTGGTCACAAATTAAACCTTTTGACTGTACTTCTCTTAACCCTGTGTCTTACATTGTATTTGCTCCTAGTTTATTTTTTAAACGTGTAAATCGTGGAATGCTTGTAATTTATAAGTTGTGCAATAAAGAGTACTTATATAAATGTATTTCAACATCGCAAGGACAATCATTTTGCTATTGACCCATGCGTACTTGACTTTTCCTCATATTACTGCATATACACTTCACATTATGCGCTATAAAACTGACCTTTATTACAACGCATTAAGGTATAACGTTGCACTAAAAAGTGCAGTATATGCAGTTATCAGATGCATGTTTGTGTGTATGAAAGTGGTTTATAAACATGATATCGGAGAGCAGTGACCGCGGCGCGTTACATTCACAAACAATGCTACTATATGTATTTTATGGGCATAATGTATTTATGTCTTAATTAATATCTTATTACAGAATAAAGCGCTATTCGATTGTTTTAGTCAGTTTATGAATGTGGGGAAGAGTTATTGTAGCCATCTATAAAAATTGTCACCAGTGAAAAACATTTTTTTTTTTTAAATCTGATTTTTATTGAGGCTTTGGACACTAGGTGAACATGTCAGCCTCATGGGTGCTTTCATAGTTCCCTACGCAAGGGAGAGATCAATAAAGTGGTATACGCTGATTGCTATGTCTGATAAAGGCTCTGTCAACCAACAATTGATCTGTCCATTGTGCATGGAGCCCAAACTACTAAAAATCCTTTTTCTCAAGTCCGAATTCCGGACGCAGTCCAACAATACGTGAGACAAGTCATCAGGCTTCTGACAGTTTACACACAGTGGTGACGGTTTAACACCCATCATACACAGAAACTTATTTGTAGGGATGTGTCCGGACCGGACTCGGAAAGCTGAGACTAACACTTTTCTAGCGAGGTTGGCAGAATCAAACCAGGGTATCCACAAGGGTCTAGCTTGGATTGTTCTGTACCAGATTCCTACATCTCTTGATAAAGATTGTTCTCCAAAATGGTATTCCCATTTTTGTAAACATTGAAAGGCCGGGACGTGCCCCTAGCCAGCCGTGTGCTCCAGGTTGAATGTACGAACTTCACTTCGCTTCGCTCGCTCGTTAGAATAATGTTTACAAAACAACATTATTGTCTTTAATTCCCTTGATCCTTTTGTTGCAATAGGCTGAAGTTAAACAGTGGGCAGTCTTCCAAGCGTTCAACGCAAAACAGCAATAATTTCCAAAAGCATAGCGCTTAATATGCTGTTTTTGGTGCCAATTTATGATTATAAAACAAATACAGAACATTAACTTTGTCATATTCTTCAAAATAATACCATGTCGAAATTTATCTACATGAAACCAAGAAACTACAAAAACATAAATACATAGTTGTACTAGTTTCTGTATCCGAGGAACGACTTTTACATATTATGCAGTCACTTTAGCCAGTCTTCTTCGAGACCACGGGGACAACGCCGTCCTCGAAACGTCGGAGGTAAATTTAATACTTAATACGCGATTAACTCCCGTTTATGTGAGTTAATAAGTCGATACAACATTTAAAATTAATAATAATAATAATAATATTCTTTATCGTGCACTTTATGGAAACATGATTAAATACAGCAATTAACATAAAAAACTAAGCAACAACAGGCGGTCTTATCGCTAAAAAGCGATCTCTTCCAGACAACCTTCAATTATTCATCAATCAAAAGCACTCCTTTTAGGAAATCTTCCATTTAAATAACTAGAAAGTAGATGGGTTATTGCTTACATAACCTTTTTTTAAGGCCCGACGGCGAAGCGTCAAGGCTTGAGAAGGCCGAAGGCCGAGCTCCGCACAGAACTGAGGCCGAAGGCCCGAAGCGTCACCAGTCAGCCAGCTTAAACACGACCCAATAGTAGGTATAAGTATCTACGACGTCGGGCCTACGGCCGTGTGCTTAGACGTAGACAATTATGTTGTTTTATTATTCTTTCTTTAGGCATTACCATTAAAAAAATTAGCTAAAATTTATCAACAAAATTTGCAAAAGAGCATGAATTTCTTTGCAAACTATAATCATAAAATGAGCCATTTACGAAGTAAGTACTTTTGTTTTCAGTGAGTTCCCAATATTTCTCGTTTTCGACGGTGGTTAGGTTATGATGCGAAGGACCATCTGTGTAAACTGTTAGCGTTCAATTTTATCCATAGGTATTCAAATGTAGAGTTTTTAGAGAAAAATAGATACGAGTAAGTAAATATTGTAGAGTCATGAATTACGAATTCTTAAATTCATGAATAACACCTGACTTTCATAATTTAATCTAGAGCGGAATATAAAATTTATAGATATGTCAGCACTCTGAGAACTACTAAAATATGTTCCATGCAATTTGATGAATCTTTTAATTTTAATTTATATATATAACCCTCTAGGTCCATGGGGTCCCAGCGCGCACAAGTTTTTTGGAGAAATCGCGAAACGTCTGGTTGACGTAACTGGTGACCGAAGAGCTGGCGGCTTCCTCGCACAACGTATTCAGCATCGCGATACAACGAGGAAATGCCGCCAGCATCCTTGGTACAATTCCTCAAGGGCCTATTCAAGATTTAAGCTAGTTATAGTAACACCACTGAATATATACATTATGTATAATGTTTTCCATATTATATACCGATAGATAAGCATTTGGGAAGCGCTGGTGGCCTAGCGGTAAGAGCGTGCGACTTGCAATCCGGAGGTCGCGGGTTCAAACCCCGGCTCGTACCAATGAGTTTTTCGGAACGTATGTACGAAATGTTATTTGATATTTACCAGTCGCTTTTCGGTGAAGGAAAACATCGTGAGGAAACCCGACTAATCCCAATAGGGCCTAGTTTACCCTCTGGGTTGGAAGGTCAGATGGCAGTCGCTTTCGTAAAAACTAGTGCCTACGCCAAATCTTGGGATTAGCTGTCAAGCGGACCCCAGGCTCCCATGAGCCGTGGCAAATGCCGGGACAACGCGAGGAAGAAGAAGATTGTTGCCGATTTTGTATTCTAGGCGTCTGTTTACAGCTCATTTATTCAGCCGTTTTAGCGCTGTTTAAATATTATTTTTAAAATAAGAATACCGAAAGAGCAAAACGTACAGACACAGGTCCTGGTAATATTGATGCAACAGAATACCGGATGAAATAAAAAAGGATGCAGCTTCTGCGGTGGCCTTTAAGTTGAAATTGCGCAAGTGGCTTCTTAGCAATACATTCTATTCCATAGACGAATTCTTTGATCTGCCTAACATATAAATATTATTCATTTACTAAAATCTAGTCACTTGTATAAAGCATAGATACTTAAATTAAATGTGTAATAATTAAATTGAATAAAATTAATTAATTACCTAATGATATGAAAACCATCATGCACATGTAGGGAATGCAATAACCGGGCGTTTTTCATTACCGGTAATTTACCGACGCGAGGTCCCACTAACCGGTTAACCGGTAAATTACCGGTTATACGTTTATGAAATAAAAAACATTGATTTTGCATTATTATTGATTGAGTCCTTATTTTCGTCAGTAACCTTTAAAAGTAATCAACAGCACGTTATAGAAACATCGACAAAACAAAATAATGAAAATAAACTATAAACATTAAACAAGATATATTTACTAATCATATTAAATAAAAAATCAAACATGTATCATTTCAAAGCGAAATGAACTTGTACATTAAATAAGCAACATTAAACTTTTTTAATTCTTTAAAAATCGCAGTATCAAAGCGTAACAAAAAAGTGACAGTCGTCATTTAAATGTTATACACGTTTGCATTTACACATCTATCAATATAATATTGTTATTAAAGTAACTAAAACCGTAATCAAAATTCATTAAAATCTAGTAAATATAAGAAAAAAATATATTTAACAGCAAGATTAGTTTCATATCATTTTAACACTAGTTACTTTAAAATTGCACTTTAAGACGCCGTTATCGATTTTAGTCGCAAAAATGTCAAATTGATAGATTAAGCGCATGAAATTGTACACCTTTTGTTAACTATTAAAAATAACAAGTACTGGTTTCTATTAGCACGTCTTGTTATCTTTCATCATAATAATTTTTTTTTTAAACAGACTCACTTAATTAGTAATGATTTTTTTTCTGATGGACGTTTAGGTAAACGCGCGAAAAGCAGTGATTTTGTCGATCTTATTTGTAAATTTTGTTAAGTTTGGACAGCTAAAAATGGTAATTTTGTATTACACATATCCTGTACTTCAACTTTAATAAACTACATTTTTGTTACTATAAATTTGGTGTAAATGAAAGTTAGACGAAATCAATTTTCTCCAGAAATTACTTCAAAACAAGTGACAATTTCTCTGAAAATTGACTTAATTTCAACGTAATTTTGATACTTAAACAATCTACAACATTTGCTGAAACTGTTCTTATACATCATTTTGTATAATTTACTACTATAATTTATATGAATTTTTAAAAACTATCCCTTCTCGTCACCTATTACCGGGGACGCATGCTTGCGACCTCATTATTAAAAGGCAAGATGAAAAAACGTGCTAATAGAAACCAATACTTGTTATTTAGATATTACGTAACAAAAGGTGTACAATTCCAACGACTAAATCTTTCAATTTAAAATTTTTGCTCTAAAATCGTTACCGGGCTCTTAAGATAGGAGTTGGAATCAGGAACATGTCATCATCAGATCATTCTGTTAATTATATATAAAATATAGAACGTTGCTTAGACATTCGTGAACGATATCTTGAACACAAGTAACCAGCGGTAGAAAATGTTCTTTCGCATTCCACACTTGTCTGACATTACAGACTAAAACAAAGGACACTGAACATAGTAAGGCGGATCGGGTAGGGGTTGCGAGAAGGGAAAGGGCGAGGGATTAGCGACCACTCATTTGTCACAAAACATTGCTTCCTAGTTCCTACTCCGACGAGATCATAAGATGCAGAAAAGTAAGTATTTTAAGTGTCTCTTCGTAATCGTAAACCGTAGTAATTGTTTTTTTTTGTAAGTACGAAGACATAGATGGGCTAATTCAACAGGTTGTTACATTTTTATTTGCCTATACAACGTTCGCGTAAATTCCCGGTTACGGCTGGAAATTACCGGTATTTTACCGACTGTAATATTGGTCACATTACCGGGTAACCGGTTAATCGGTTAACCGGTTAGCATTCCCTATGCACATGACATGTAACTTGGCGTTATAAATAAATTATTTGTATTTGTATTGAACTCATATAAAATTTATATTGATTCAAAATCCAAAGAGGAAAATGTCGACAACGTTTTTATGGAAAAATAGTCACTAATGAAATCTTAACTAGCAATAATCCAACGGATTTGTGTCTGTAGTTGTGAACTTGTGACACAAAGCGCATGATCAATACTATCACAAGAACAAAGCATTTCAGCAACAAACAAAGACGTAGATTAATGTTTATATATCATTCTAAAACCTATTTAATTTCATATAAGAGCCTATTAACACACATACATACATATAATCACGCCTATTTCCCGAAGGGGTAGGCAGAGACCACGGATTTCTACTTGCTACGATCCTGACATACCTCTAACATATTAACTAGGTACTTTATTTACTTAGAGGAAATTAGCCTAAAAATGAGAATAGTTTCAAATTTATTTTTCCTAATTCCCATTGAACGGTGACAAACTTTAAGACTTGATTAATTTTGAAGCTAATTTCGTTGTTAAATGTAAACCCTAAATGGCTCATCAATTTAAGTCCGTGACTGTTAAAATAAGCAAAAAATTCATAGTTACATGCTGTGCGTTAATCACTTTATTACGCATATTATTGCGTAGTGCAAATCTACCTTTAGTGTTTGTATAGATGACTAATTTCTATGATGGTAGAGTCTATGGAAGGTAGAGTTAAGGAACAGAATCTCCATATACCAAAAAGTGTCCGACAAAAAAACCATAAATAGGTAGCGCTACAATACCTAGATTACTTGAGAAAAAAATCAAATCATAGACAGCGCACTTCACTCCGTCAATAACGCCTAGGTTCTTAGCTGCTCTAGCGCTACTCTGGCGCTATTTGGAACTATTATTTATAGCTGACAGCTGGACACTTTTGCAACAATTCTGCCTAAGGAGTTTCTGTTCTTTGCCTCTACCTTGCATAGTAGAGTCTAAGCTAACTTTCAGCCCCCTTGAGCTGAACTAAGTCAGGGAATGTCGTTGTAAAACTTATAAACGTCATATTTTCATACAAATTTGACATTAATGTCATTGGCACACTTTGGCATTGCATATGCCATGCAGAATTAACTTGGTCCGACTTTAAATATTAAAGAAAGTATGATTAAGTAAAGTTGTCTTGTTTCTGTCCACCCTGTCACGCTTGTATTTATTTCTTCTGTCTAATAAATAAATAAAATCAAGTGCTATTATATGTCTTTCTAGCTTTAGATTATATTTTACATGAGAAACATTTAAAATAAATTTCATCTCATACAAAAATCTACACTCCGTCACGTTTTTTGGAGACGAAAAACAAGGAAACGAAAAAGCTACACTGCGTCACGTTTTTTGGAGACAAAAAACAAGGAAACGAAAAAGCTACACTGCGTCACGTTTTTTGGAGACAAAAAATAGGACAACGAAAATAATTTAGACCCAGATAACTAAAAGAAAGTCTGCAAAATAATTATTTTAGAACGTTGTACCTAATGGTTGCCCTGAATGGTGTAATGCAGTCATGGATGTTACGATAAGGCACTGACGTAGGTATTGGCTAAAAATCTGTTTTAGAAGCTATGCGAATAAAGAAAAGTAGATGAAAGTATACAAGTATAATTTAAAAAGAGAAACTTTATTTTAAACATCAAAATCGGAGAAAAGCTTGAACATATTCACAGATAATTTTCTGTAACTCATGATACCTTAGCGCAGAGTGAAAGCTATCTTCGAAAGGGGGTGGAGGGGGGTACCGTTTCCAAAATGGCTTCCAAGACATGACGTAACCTAAAATGCTTGACTTTTACCCCCTTTAAACCAACATATGTAAATGATACACGGATTTTAAACGTTAAAACATGAGGTTACACATTTTAGGTTAGGATTTATCGATAGCTCTATCTTTGCTATGACAAGACGCAAGTATCGATTCATTACTACCACGCCCCGTGTAAATGCTTTGTAATAAAGAAAACAAAGACTTTTCCTAATGACTCAAGTTATAAAAAAAACTGAAAATTCCGATGCGTTCATGACTTTTACAGAAAATTCGCGTTCTTTCAAAACAAAAGAAGCTAAGGAAAGCGGGATTGTTCAAAATTGGAACGCACCTTCGAAAATCGTAATTCCAAATTCAAAACCAACTCACCAATCCAATATGGCCGACACAAAGAAGCGACGCACCAACTGAAATCCTTTTTCTTCGGCGTTTTTTTCTCGTTTGAACGCAATCCTTTCGTTCTTTCGGTTTGGATAGGTTTTGGGTTTGGTTTTTGGTGTTTTTTGATCGGTTCAATGGAGTGTATGCACCGGGAGGAGTGCAGGCGTGTACTGACCCGCGCGGCGGTGCAGCGCGCACACTGACACAGCACATACACACACATACGGAGCGCGACTGCTGCCCGGTAGCACGGGGTATACGCCGATGCACATAGCAACACAATTTTAAAAATTGCAACAACTGAAGTCGGGACTGAACTGTCGGAAAACAACTAGACTTGGAAATAAAATCGTGACGTAGCGGAGAATATTCGTAGAGCTAACTTCAGCTTGGAAATAACATGAACAGGGATGACAATATACTTGTTTATATCTAAAGGAATTTGAAATTAAAACCATCATATACTCAGGTCTATAGTCTCTCAAAGCTACGAAAAAATCACACTTATAAGTTAACGTAAAAAAAAGGATACGGCCGTTTGAGCCACAAAAAACGTATATTTCGACAGTCTCAGGGAATCAAAATTTATAGGGTACTTCCTCTTGACCTAGAACTATAAAATTTGGCAAGTAATATCGTCTTACAAAATACAGGAAAAAATCTGAAAACTCGACAAAAAAAAAAACTTAAATTGGTACAGAACTTCGGAGGGTCCAACTTTTCTTCATATACCTTCACGTATGAGTAGTCTGTCTCAATTCTAAACGTGCTAAAGAATGCACTGTGTTTAAAAAATATATTTATCAGACAAAGGTCAGCTTGATGTATTTCATAATTTAGTAAATATATTAAGTACATCGGTTTTAGCGATAAGACCGTCTGTTGTTACATGGTTCTATTTTCCTTTAAAATTTATTTGTAGTTTTACATGTACGTAAAATGTATAATTATTTATTGGTGCAATAAGGAATATTTACTTAAGTCTTCAGCATTTATATAATTATTTTTATTGACAACTTTCACTTGTACCTTAACCTCTACACTGAAGACCTCATCTGCCGCCAAAACGTCCAAAACTTGCCAAGACAAATAAAAATTTAAATTGTGAAAATAAAATGTAATATTGAACGTAAAGAGATACCTATTTGTAAGTCTCTAGATGGCTAGAGGTACGTACGTATAATTTTAATTATTTATTTCAGACTTAAAAGGGAAGAATTGGTTTTTTAATGTAACGAAGTAACGTTAATTTCTCTATGAAATTCCATTTTGGGAGATAACGGTTTCCACTAACTAAATCTTAACATATCACTTTGATTATGATGTCGATCGCTTCAGCATAAAATATTCTAGATTTGATGGCTCACTTTTGTGAACAAAAAAATTTTGTTTTGCAAATTTTGAAAAAAAGGAAAACCTTTGAACCTAGTTTTTTATTGTGTCAATAACATACAAAAAATCATGGAGAATGGAAAATATTTAGAAGTGGAAAAACGTTTTTTCTTTTTGTATGAACGATCACGCGGTATAATTTCCTCTTAAGCCCATATTATTTGTTAGTAATACAATAAAATTAATATTAGTTGCTAATGTTAGTAAGTAAAAATATAATAATGGTAATGGACAAACGTTTGTATTTTGCATCGATGTATAACTATTCATATATAAATAGTAATAAATAATAATTAAAATAAAGCACTATGTTTGTATTTATATCCAATAGAATACTCAATAGAATTCTTATAAAATAACTAATAGCAATTTAAAATGTGGTTGGATTAAATTAATGAAGTCAACATATTGTTATATATGTAGGTCTTGTAACTTTGCTATTATGTTTAATTTCTAGTTTTTACTTTAGCTTTTATTTATATTTTGCAACTGTAACATTAAAAAATATATTATAGGGGACATTCTTACACAAATTGGCTATTAAGTCCCCCGGTAAACAAACAGACAAGGATATATATGATATACAAATACTTAAATACATTAGAAAACACCCATGACTCAAGAAGACATATTCGTGCTCATCACACAAATAAATGGCCAATGGCCTTACCGGGATTTGAACCCGGGACTATAAGCTTCATAGGCAGGGTTACTACTAGGCCAGACAGGTCATCAATCTTAAAAATATTAAAAAGGTAGTCCATTTTAGTACTGGTTATTCTATCCGAATTTATAACAATAAAAAGGATTTTTCTCGTTTTTTACCATTTCATTTATTTTCTCAAAGGTTAACATCATAACTTCTTCGACTACTGAAATTAAGCTAACCTAAACTACATCTACCTACCTACCTACTATACCTGGATCGGGACAGGTGGCGTTCTCTCGTTTCGGAGGCCAAGATTCTTTTTGGATCGCTGAGCCAAAGCAGTCAGTCTAAACTACATACGTTTTTATAAAATTTTAAAAAAAATTATTTAATATATGAGCCAGTTTATAAGGGAATTGTTGGCTTTAATAAAATAATGTTTATAATTAGCTCCTTTATAAATTGCGTTAAAAATACCTACTTGAAATATCATAGTGCATTAGTACATACTGTAATGCTGTGTAATTTTGTTGTTAAAAAAAAAATAGCTAAAGTTGCAAATACGTCACTTCCATAACGGTAATAAATATAAAATTATAAGTACTAAGATTCATTACACTTGCTTAAGAGGGAAGAATAGCTTTTCAAATGTAACGAAGTAACGGTAATTTTTCTATGAAATTCCATTTCGGGAGAAAACGGTCTCCACTAACTAAATCTTAACAAATCATTTTGATTTTCATGTCGATCGCTTTAGCAGAATATATTCTAGGAGTACAATCAGGTTTCGCTTTTGTGAAAATATTTTTTTTTGTTTTGAAAATAAAAAAAAGGAAAACCTTTTTTGAAAAAAAAAAAAATTTTAGTATTGCAAATTTTGAAAAAAAAAAAGGAAACCTATAAACCTGGTTTTCATTGTGTCAATAATATACTAAAAAACATGGAGAATGGAAAGTGGCAACACGTGTTATAACTTCACTTTTAATCGGTTCTATTCATATAACATACAACATAAATAAATTTACATAAATACTTATATCGGTCCGTCAAAAAAATAATTCTGAAAATAGGCGGTTGTTCGTACTACTCACGCTTCTAAAACCTGACAGTTGGTATCCGCTCTATATTGTATGATGATTTTATATAGTGCCGCTACCTGTCAACTGTCAAATCTGTTTCCGTTTCGATCTGTCAGATAAAAAAAATGTTGTTTAGGATATTTTTTTCTTTTTGCATTATTGGACACTACGTAATTAACAACATGTAGGTACATAGAGAAAAAAAAACAAAATATCATACTTGGTCGATAAGCACATGTAAACCAACAGTGGGTTATATCATAGGTATATAGAGGGTCGTTCATTAATTACGTGAGTCATTTTGGAGAATTTTCTCCCCCTGATGATTTGTCGTGAGATTTGTCTCGACACTAATCTCACGCGAGAACATTCAAAATCGTTTAATCGTCGTATTCGTTGGATTTATAAAAAAAAAACACAATTTACTTAAATATAAAAATTGCTTTTTGCAATTTGCTTTTTAGCGATAAGACCGCCTGTTGTTTACCTCTTCTTTATGTGTTGTATTATTTGTACTGTTTCTGTATTGAGGTGTGCAATAAAGTGTATTTGTATTGTATTGTATTGTAAAGTATAAAGAACTTGTATAGACAATGTCGGGATAATGCGTCAAAAGGAAAAAAATATCAAATAAACTTTAAAGATTGCAGGTATTTTATATAAGTATTCATATTAAGCTATATTTCTAATGATATAAATCGAAGCAGCCGAGCTTCCCAATCTAAGAGGAGTGTACAAGTATAACGAGTCACTCCCACAGACGTCGGGCCTGGTAGTCTTACCACGACTGCCTTAGCACCTTAGCAGTGTCAAACTGGCATATTCGCTACCGTCTGCGTAACCTGCTTTCCATGCATCTCGCTCGCACTAATATGCCAGTACGAGCGAGATGCATAGAAAACAGGTTACGCACACCATAGCGAATATGTCAAGTGTCAAATTCCACACAAACAAACAAACTTTCTTACATTTGTTCTGTTTGTCCTTTCTAGATTTTATCATGTACCTAGCTTGTATAAATACTGTCTATTATAAATATCACAGTGTATTAGTTCGCTGTAATGCTGTACATTTTTTGAATCAATAAAAAAAACTTCTATTACCTCGGTCCCCTCACCTCACCCAATCCCGCCCCAATATATCTGATTATAAGACTATATTTATTTAAGATTCATTGCACAAAATACAAAAAAAAAATGTCTTAATGCCTAATAACATTCTCTACCGGCGTACTATCGGGATAAACAGAGACGATACATGCAAAAATGGTGCAAGGGGAAAGAAAGATGATATTTATTTAAACTAACGAAAAGAACAGAAAAACTTGATACAATATATATAAAATACAGAAATAAAAATACTAAAATTTATATAATATCATTAATATACTACTATGTATTTTATACATACTCAATAATATATAATGAATAATGATAGGCGCTACTCGAACTCTTGTATCATCAGGTACTACACAGATACTTTACAGTCTAGAAAAAAACATTATCCTCCCATTTTCGTTTATCGAATAAAACCGTAAGTATATTGTATATAAATAATTGTCTTGATCAAGATATTTCTCGTATAGGTGGCCTCTTATCAGCCACGCTTTATTCGCTCTAATTAGAGACAATTTAGCTCCAAAAAAAATAATATTATAAGTATATTGAGATAAGAAACGTGATAGTGCGAAATATGTGCCTATTTTATCGTACGTGACTTTATACAGGAGGTCGCGTACACTACGGATTTAACGAAGGCCAATTACAAGTGCGGAAAGTTGCCATAAAATTTGCAAAGTTATCGGAAAATTCAAGATTTATTTACAGAAAAAAAAAATTATCCACTCACTTGCTTGATATTTTTCAGTGACTTCTATTATTATAATGAAATAGGGGTGACAGCTGGTAACCACAGCTACCAAAAACAAGTGCGTGGTTAAGAAGGATCCGAATGGTTATTTATTCTGGATGAGAATAACTTAGGTCTGGGATATGTAGCAGTACGCTACATATCAAAAGAGGCCTATGCTGAGCAGTAGACAATAATGGGCTGATATGCGCGTGAAGATAACGTGCTAGTCAATCAGTGCCAACCCGTTATACTTACTGGTACTTGCGTATTTTTACATGCAATTAATGCATAATAATTTTTGCACTGATTGACTAGCGCGTTATCTTTTCGCGGATTAGCAAAGTAATATTTTTGTTTTAATTAGTATGGATTTCCGCAAAGTAACGCCTGATTCTATTCATTATTTGATATGATGATGAAATAGCCATTTTGGAAACGTTCCGACATTTAGTAGGTACAAGAGAGAAAAAAAAGAAAAGATCAATTAGGTAGTTATACTATTTATTAAATCTTTATTCCACGTAGGAATCTTATAGGAAGTACAAAAGGCATTGAATAAGGCAATGCTATGATGCAATTTATGCTAGTCAACCGGATTAGTTAGTAGGTAAAACGTACCTTACATCTGTGGAAAATCACTGTTTTCATTGGTTGAGAACCAAGGCCAAGTATCCGTAATGTTTGGTCTGGTTGGCAAAGCCATAGGGTTGTTTCCATCTACAAATCTTAGGGCAGAATCGTATCCCAATAAATTCTTTTGGATTATAAGAACATGTTAAACTACTTTTAGGGGACCTGTAATGACCGTATTTTTGTAAATATTGAATTTAAAATATCTCTTGGCACACGTCACGTGACCGACCAACTCTCGGATTGACACTGTTGACAGTTAGGCGATAAACAACAAATGGCAAATGTCAGTTGACAGTTCGTATTTTCTACGTGTGTATGTAAGAAGAAAAGAAAAGAGCGTTTTGGGCGCGAAAGCATCTGTCAAAATATATTTTGTTAATTTAACAACACAACAATTTAATAACAACTTTTAGTTACTATAGAACGTAATGCAAGCGTTTCAAAAAATTGGAAACAACCCTATTAAGCAAGTTTATATTTTAACTGGTATAAAAATACAGAGGGAATTGTCATACACAATCACACATATATATGTTATCATTATGTATTTTGTGTTGTTTTATCACTATCACTAGCACGATCTCTCTGTTTTGCCTTAAGTTGAAAATGTTTAGTTTGGTTTTACCTCCCTTTGTACGGTTTGCTTTGTAAGGTATTTTCTTTTGTGTATTAAAGATTAAAGGTTTAACCCATATAACTATATATGGGTTAATAAATAAATAAGAACTAACTATTTAATCACATTGACCACAATTTAGTTTCGTAAGAATTGTCCTGATAATCATAGTAATAAGATATTAGTATGATTATCATGACAATGAGTAATCGCGGAAAATCAAATATATAAATTATATTATTGCACAAAAAGCCACGTACCCGGTTCGTTTTCCCCGTATCCGCTTGCAGCGCACTCACACACGCGCAATCCTGTAGCGTGTGCATGTGTGCGTCTTCCGTCCGCAAACCTGAGGGTGAAGTGTCAAAAATTACAAAATTTAACCGTTGACGATTGGTGGAGACATTATGGGGTGACATTTTGAAATGTAACCCACATTGTACACGTACATAAGAAAATATGTAATAGTTGATTTGAAAACGTTATGTCTCTGATAAGATACGAAAGGTCAGTTAACTGTATGCGGCGGGACAGTCATGTGCAATAAAATCTTGCGCAAAGAGAGGTAAGGTGCGTTGGGATAATTTCGAATGCGTGGTGAAAATTAGAGATGCTATGAATATTCGGCATTCGGCCGAATACATTTGTTATAAATAAATAAATAAATATAAATGTTTTGTTTGTGGAGACCGGTCTGTTTAAGCTTACACGGGCTACATATTATAAGTATGTAACTTTACTTTTGAGTGGCATTAACGTGAGACACTTCATTCGGTTCTTGTCTGTTTGTCTGATTTGATTTCTTGTCTTTTAATTATTTATACTTATAAGAATTCAAGCCTTGGATACCCTCTACATCACTAAAGATAATTTAATATCTTTTTTATTTTAGTTTATTATAGTTTCGCCATGTCCGTCTGTCTGTCTGTTTGTCTGTCTGTCCGAGGCTTTGCTCCGTGTTCGTTAATGCTAGAAAGCTGAAATTTGGCATGGATATATAAATAAATAAATAAATAAATAAATATTATAGGACATTATTACACAAATTGACTAAGTCCCACAGTAAGCTCAATAAGGCTTGTGTTGAGGGTACTTAGACAACGATATATATAATATATAAATATTTATAAATACTTTAATACATAGAAAACACCCATGACTCAGGAACAAATATCCATGCTCATCACACGAATAAATGCCCTTACCAGGATTTGAACCCGGGACCATCAGCTTCGTAGGCAGGGTCACTACCTACTAGGCCAAACCGGTCGTCAATCAATATAAATAAATCAATAAAGCCGACAAAGTCGTACAATAAAATCTAAAAATTTAATTTTTTTTACGGTACCTCCCCTACACGTAAAGTGGGGGTGAAATTTTTTTTTCGCTTCAACCCTAGAGTGGTATCGTTGGAAAGGTCTTTCAAAACTAATAGGGGTTTTCAAGAAACATTTTTTGATAAAGTGAATATATTCGGAGATAATTGCTCCGAAAGGAAAAAAAATGTGTCCCCCCCCTCTAACTTTTGAACCATAGGTCCAAAAATATGAAAAAAATCGTGGAAGTAGAGCTTAAGAAAGACATTAAATGAAAACTATAGGAGACATGATCAGTTTAGCTGTTTTTGAGTTATCGCAAAAAGTTTTCCCTTCATAGTAAAAAGACTTACTTTAATTAGGTACTGATTATGCAAATTTGCCTATTTGTTTAACTCGGGTGAAAGGTACCGTTTCATCCCTTGGTTAACAATTTACTATACTTTAAGCTCCAGTTTAGCTTATTGTAACGGAGGAGTAACTACGGAACCCTACACTGAGCGTGGCCCGACATGCTCTTGGCCGGTTATTATATTTTATCTCTGACACTCAGAGACTTATACATCTCTAAAGAATTTTAGTATTTGTTGGTTTTATTTTTTTATCATAGTTTTTTTTGTGTAATTTGACATTTAGAGACAGTATACATCTCTAATAAAGAATTTATTATTTCATCGATTCCATATTTGTAATTGTTTCTTGTCATTTTTATTGTTTGTAAAAAAGGACATGTAAAAGTGCCCCTGTGGCCTATTTGCTGAATAAATGTTTGATATTTGATATTTAATTTTGTTGTTAAAGTAGCACCGCCCACAATCTCTCTGCTTTGCCTAAAGGTTGACTGGTAGAGAATGCCTCATGGCATTAAGTCCACCTTTTGTACTATAAGGTTTTCTTTTGTGCAATAAAGGTTAAATAAATAAATAAATATAATAAGAACATTCTTACACCAATTGACTAAGTCCCACAGTATAAGCTCAATAAGGCTTGTGTTGAGGGTACTTAGACTACAATATGTATAATATATATATATATTTATAAATATTTAAATACATTGAAATCACCCATGACACAGGAACAAATATCCGTGCTCATCACACAAATAATTGCCCTTACCAGGATTTGAACCCGGGACCATCGCCTTCATAGGCAGGGTCACTACCCCTCCACTACCCACTAGGCCAGACAGGTCATCAAATCGGTCGGTATATATCGTTGTATACGGTATTAATGTTATGTGATTTCACATTATCATCACATTACTCTTGTATTATCATAAGGCCTTTAACATCTAGACAGATGATTTTATGCAGCGTTTGTATGTGAGGAACAACGTCTCTCGTGGCTGTATAAGCCAATGCGGGACCAGCATTTGCGACCACTTAGTGACAGCTAAAAGAGGGAGCCATGTTGGCAACAACTTCAGGTGGGCTGTAAGTACCTCTTCGCCAGTGCCGGATTAACCATTAAGCAAAATAAGCACTTGCTTAGGGCACCACGTGTAGGGGGGCACCAAAATCGTAGAAAAAAAAAAACGCGCAGGCTGCATCAGCGTCGCACTCAAAGTGTAGTACTTATGTACACGAAACTTTTTGATACGTGTGTACCCATCTAACAACGAAGGGTCGTAAAGTGAGTGAGGACACGTAAGCACATCCCCAACCTTACGCGGAGGCCATCAAAGCTCATGGCAATAAAAGCATCTTTATCAAGTTGCGCTTTCGAGTTAAGGCAAAGGCCGAGCAGTAGGAGGACCGTGATTACATAGGTTCAATTTCAAGCCACTCTTTTGCAGTTCGGCGTTAGGTCTTATGCGACGCCACAGGCCTTTTACTTTATGCAAACTGCCTCACTTTCGCTTGGCCATGGATCCAAATCCATGCTGTCCTCTTTCGCAGCTGGGCTGCCTTGCTCACACCTCGCCATTGATTGTATTATATGATAACGCGCCGCAATCGGACGCTGCGGAAGTCCAGCTAGTCATACCTCGCCATTGGTCAAATTCAAGCCTTGCTTTCTTCCAGCTCGACCTTTGGCCTCATCCGTAAGCGCCGATCGAACGCTCATCGCATTCAGCCTAGACTTTGCCTTTAAATACACTGATTTAAACCATCACGATTTAGGCCAATCAAATTAGATCCAAAAATAGCGTTTAGAGGAATTAATTCCCAGCAAGCTGGAAATTGTTTTAATACATTTATTTGGTCCTAAATGCGTATAATTCAAGTTTACTCTATCCCAGGAGGTGTGCATACATTTTGGGATCCTTAGGAGATAATTTTTTCCTTTGGATTGCCAAACCACTCGATGTAGAAGGAATTCCCTATAAATTATGGTGGATCCGACACTGGTAAGAAAGCGTTTTCGGATTATTAACATGATTTTACCAAAAATAAAAAATGTCGACCTTTTTTAGGGTTCCGTAGCCAAATGGCAAAAAACGGAACCCTTATAGATTCGTCATGTCCGTCTGTCTGTCCGATTATGTCACCGCCACTTTTTTCCGAAACTATAAGAGCTATAACTGTTCAAACTTGGTAAGTAGATGTATTCTATGAACCGCATTTGGATTTTTACACAAACATATAAAAAAAACAATAATTTTTTTTCATCAAACCCATACGTGTGGGGTATCTATGGATAGGTCTTTAAAAATGATATTGAGGTTTCTAATATCATTTTTTTCTAAACTGAATAGTTTGCGCGAGAGAAACTTCCAAAGTGGTAAAATGTGTGTGTGTGTGTGTCCCGTAACTTCTAAAATAACAGAATGAAAAATCGAAAAAAAATATATGATATATATTGCCATGCAAACTTCCACCGAAAATTGGTTTGAACGAGATCTAGTAAGTAGTTTTTTTTAATACGTTATAAAATAAAAAATAAAAAATTTTTTTTCATCAAACCCATTCGTGTGGGGTATCTATGGATAGGCCTTCAAAAATGATATTTAGGTTTCTAATATCATCTTTTTCTAAACTGAATAGTTTGCGCGAGAGACACTTCCCAAGTGAAAAAATTTGTGCCCCCCCCCCCCCTCTAACTTCTAAAATAACAGAATGAAAAATCTAAAAATAATATATGATATACATTACCATGCAAACTTCCACCGAAAATTGGTTTGAACGAGATCTAGTAAGTAGTTTTTTTTAATACGTCATAAAATAAAATAAAATTTTTTTTTTCATCAAACCCGTACGTGTGGGGTATCTATGGATAGGTCTTCAAAAATGATATGTAGGTTTCTAATATCATTTTTATCTAAACTGAATAGTTTGCGCGAGAGACACTTCCAAAGTGAAAAAAAGTGTGTCCCCCCCCTGTAAGCTGTAACTTCTAAAATAACAGAATGAAAAATCTAAAAAAATATATGATATACATTACCATGCAAACTTCCACCGAAAATTGGTTTGAACGAGATCTAGTAAGTAGTTTTTTTAATACGTCATAAATGGTACGGAACCCTTCGTGCGCGAGTCCGACTCGCACTTGCCCGGTTTTTTACAATTTACTACGAATACATATTAAGGTACCTACCTTAAATCAATCAATCAATCAATATATTTTATTGCAAGAACATAGTTAAATTACATTTTGGATCCTCTGATATCAATTTTAATAATACTCGTAATTAAAACATTTTTTCCGTCGGCCGTACCGTTTTCGATTTGAAAATGAAAATGTTTATTTGGGTAACAATGAAAATCTCCTGGAATGGAGCAAACTCGGATTATACGTATTTTTAGGTGGAAAAAATCTAATTGTATTGGCCTAATTGTGACACATTATTATGTAAGAAAACGGGACTTAATCGCGTTTGATTAAGTTCCAAAATTACCTCCAACGTCAAAATAATGATGTCGACTTTACACAGTCTTCTCCGAAACCGTGGGGACAACGCCGTCCTTGAAACGTCTGGTCAGAGGTCATTTTAAAACTTACCCTATTAAGTTCCGTTTTCGTAAACAATAATTTGCTATTTAAGACATTTGTGGCCATTGGTACTTGTTCTGACAAGAACCAATGGCCAATGGTTAAGCCCCTACTGAAGCTCGGCCTTTGCCCTCACATGAATGAGCTTCGCAGGAAAGCTCTAGAGGTTGCAAAACCCTGTGCGGAGAACGGCCTATGTCTTACGTCTTCGCTTACACTTGGACAATGGTTGGCTCGGCCTCCGGACTTATGCGAAGCACGGTCTTCGAATTTGCTTACACTTCACCTTACCTACTCTTGGAACATTACTGCTGCAGTACTGTCAATTTCCGTGATAAAATGATGTGACGGATTGAAAATTCTATTCTCAGGAGCAATGCGGCAATAAACGTCACTCAATTTACCAAGAAAATTAAATGTAATCTTGATGAGGGGGCACCATGGTCTAGAAATGCTTAGGGCACCAAAATGTCTTAATCCGGCACTGCTCTTCGCGAGTTTTCGGGCAAGGTCTTGGAACCACGCGTTGTCGTGAATATCGCGACCTTTCGCGATGGCACCCCTCCATCCATCACGATCTGACGCGAGTTCCTCCTAAGTGTCCCATCGATGATTCTTTATTAATTTTATTTTTCTTTTCCTTTTGCCTAGTGACGACCGGTTTGGCCTAGTGGGTAGTGACCCTGCCTACGAAGCTGATGGTCCCGGGTTCAAATCCTGGTAAGGGCATTTATTCGTGTGATGAGCATTGATATTTGTTCCTGAGTCATGGGTGTTTTCTATGTATTTAAGTATTTATACATATTTATATATTATATATATCGTTGTCTAAGTACCCTCAATACAAGCCTTATTGAGCTTACTGTGGGACTTAGTCAATTTGTGTAATAATGTCCTATAATATTTATTTTATTTATTTACTTTGTAAGAACTCGATATGTGTTTATTCTGAAAGAGCTACGTATTTATACGGTTTGATATGACATTTATCAAATTTCTATAAAGAAAAGTAGCTATTGTATGTAATTGCATGATTTCTATAGTAATCTAAATTGTATTTTTTTCTTATTTAATGCATGTTAATGATAAGATGTAATGTTTTGAAAAGATGTGTCCCGCCGTCTTGCCGGTCCATATTGGGATATCTTCCTCCAATTGAGGGGGGATTTAAATCTTCTCGGGTCTGAGGTGTAGGGTTAGAGCCGGCGTAGCTTTATTTGACGTTCATAAGCGCATTGTAATATGCCTACTTGAATAATAAACTATCTTTATCTTTATCTTTATCGATGTCAGGAGACCATGTCGCGTTTCACGCAGCCTTTAAAACTCAGCAAGGGTCGTCCAATACAACGCTTTTGGAATGCTATCTGGCTTAACATGATCTGCCTAGGCAAGTGAGTACATTATACAATACAATACAATTCCTCTTTATTGCACAACCTCTGAAAAAAATGTACATGGAAACACATAAAAAACATGAAGATAGAGGTAAACAACAGGCGGCAACAGGATTTATATGCTCGTAGTAAAGATAGTATTTTACCATCATACTTTACATGCTATGAATGCCGCTGTAATTATCATCTACGATATGAATTAACCAATGATCATTACTGATTTCATTAACATAACAGGTTTAAAAAACAAATAATGTATTTTATGTGTTTCTAATGTGGTTTGATTTTATCCATTAATAATTATTATCGGGAAAAATGTATGTGATTTTCCATAGAGAAGGGTCATTATGCACATGGAAAGCTGATTTTTATGGTTCTGTACCCAAAGGGTCAAACGGGACCCTATTAATGAGACTCCGCTGTCCGTCCGTCCGTCTGTCACCAGGCTATATCTCATGAACTGTGATAGTTAAAAGGTTTTTCTAAAGATTATGTATTTCTGTTGCCGCTATAACAACAAATACTAAAAACAGAAAAAAATAAATATTTAAGGGGGCTCCCATACAAAAAAAGTGATTTTTAGATAATGTGCGCGAGTCCGACTCGCACTTGGCCGATTTTTTGGTGGCTATACAGATAGTTTGTCTCTGGAAAGAAGATAGCATAGTTTTTATCCCAAAAACCATCCCAGAGGAAAGGGGATGGCTGCTTCTACATACAAACGTAGTCCCCATTTTCCTCTCTGAATATTGACGTTTTGGTTTTTTTTTTTACATAATTTGATGAATATTAACAATAGCTATATCCCTATATGGCGTGCGTTAGCGCTGGTGGCCTAGCAGTAAGAGCGTGCATCTTGCAATCCGGAGGTCGCGGGTTCAAACCCCGGCTCGTACCAATGAGTTTTTCGGAACTTATGTACGAAATATCATTTGATATTTACCAGTCGGTTTTCAGTGAAGGAAAACATCGTGAGGAAACTGGACTAATCCCAACAAGGCCTAGTTTACCCTCTGGGTTGGAAGGTAATATGTATGTATGTA
The DNA here is from genome assembly GCF_033807575.1 of Cydia pomonella. Classification (NCBI taxonomy): domain Eukaryota; kingdom Metazoa; phylum Arthropoda; class Insecta; order Lepidoptera; family Tortricidae; genus Cydia; species Cydia pomonella. The sequence goes on from NC_084730.1 coordinate 594,527, forward strand.
TGTAAACACTTTATTGTACATAAGGGATAGGTAAAGATACAATAAAAGGAAAAAATAATAATGTTAGCAATGTACAAAGGCGAAGTTATCCCTATAAGGGATCTCTTCCAGTCAACCTTTGAGGTTAGATGGCAGTCGCTTTCGTAAAAACTAGTGCCTACGCCAACTCTTGGGATTAGTTGTCAAGCGGACCCCAGGCTCCCATGAGCCGTGACAAAATGCCGGGACAACGCGTGGGAGAAGGCTATGCCCCTACGTTAGACTTTTTTAGATTTTTTGATAATTGTTAAAATTAGGAGCGAAATACAGTTTACATACAATATAATTAATATAATTTCCCAACATATATCTCCAATAATTGTGTTATGAAACAAAATAACTGGCCAGTGACCATTACACTTGCCCTCTAGTTTCTGTCGCCGACCGGAAGCTGTCAAGACACTGCATTACCACTTCCGGTGTCATGGCGATCATTATCCGCAAGGCTACCGGAGTTGTGAATATTATCTCTCCGTAATTGGACCGATTTTAAAAAGTTTTTATTTTACTTGCAATAAGTATGTACGTTGTAAATTTCGGGTTAAATCTTGCAAGCAAAATTAGACCCACTTCTTATTCAATTCGATTCAACTAAGCTGAAAAGTGGCGCCATCTTACCGGTCGAAAGGATGTTGCCATACCTTTGGCCTTTGATTTATTAGATGGCGCCACTTTTTGACATTCAACAAATTTAACACATATCAGTGAAAGAATAAGGATCAAAGTCAAATGGCGTTCTAAACTTTTAATCATGTGTCGAGAGATGGCAGTAAATTTACTGTGGCTACAAATTCTCTTTGATTTTATCAAAATCATAGGAAAAAAAATCTTCATCAAAATAAAAATAATAATGAGAATTTGATTTTTTATCCCATAGCCCAGTATTTAGTCCATCGGTTTCACCCAATAGCCCAGTTCATTTTAGATTCCATCAACCCTCAAATAGTCCTTACACCCTGGCGGGTGCTGCCTCTGCGTGCGTCCCATGACACGGGCAAGGGCATCATCCGCTAGGTGTACCCCTTACATTTCATTTAAGTGTCAAAAGGGCCTCTACGTGTTGGCTTCGGATCCGCGCACGCCTCCCAAAGGTCCGGAGCACCATTGTTCCGTGATGGGAAAGAATTTGATCAGACATACAGATTATAGCTGAAAATAAATAATAGCTTGTAAAAAAAACTCGTTTAGTTTTTTTATACTACGTCGGTGGCAAACAAGCATACGGCTTGATGGTAAGCAGTCTCCGCAGCCTATGTACGCCTTCAAGTCCAGCGGAGTTACATGCGCGTTGCCGACCCTAACACTTTGCACCGTCGTTAAGCTCTGGCAACCTTACTCACCGGCAGGAACACAACACTATGAGTAGGGTCTAGTGTTATTTGGCTGCGGTTTTCTGTAAGGTGGAGGAACTTCCCCAGTTGGGCTCTGCTCTAGATCTGGAATGACATCCGCTGTGCTGTGCCCTACCACACCAGGTGACATTCACAATGCCCATACCTGTCTTTTGGACGTAGTTATAAGTTATTTTCAAATTAAAACTATTTTAAGCCGGTTTTGTTCTTTTTGATATGACCTTGAAAATTGCTCACGCCGATTTCTGCATGCGGAATGCGATGCGAAATCACCAAGACGATCGGCAAGGTCGTATCAAAACCAAAACTAGTTGTGATTGTGTGAATCGGACTCATCGGCAATTGTCTAAAAATAACCGTTTTTACCACTCCCATGTTAATTTGAGACACGTTTAGGGGGCATTCAAGTATTACGTAACGCGATTTCGGGGGGCGATTACAGGGGAGGGAGGGGGGTTTCGAACTAGACACGAGACATTGTTTTTTTAGGGTTCCGTAGCTAAAAAGGGAAAACGGAACCCTTATAGGATCACTTTGTTGTCCGTTCTGTCTGTCAAGAATCTTTGTCTCGTGAACGAACGTATTGAGTTAAAATTTAAACAATATACTCAGATCTATTATCCCTTGAAGCTGTGAAAAAATCAAGTTAACGTTAAAAAAAAAGATACGGTCGACTCATGTGCGCAGGAATAAGTGAATAAGTGAGTACCTAGGCGGATTTTCTTGAATCCGCTTATTTATTTATTTATAAGAAACTCAAATATAGTATATAGTTTGCTATAATTAAATACATATTTATATATTAACATTAGCATTAAGATAAAATTTGTCACTAACACATAATGATCCAAGTTGGTCGTGAATAAATAATTTATATATATATATATTATGTCACAAAAACGCATATTTCGACACTCTCAAGGGAATCAAAATGCTTAGGGTACTTCCTGTTGACCTAGAACTATGAAATTTGGCAAGTAATGTCGTCTTACACTTCTACTACTTTTTTTTTTCAATATTTATTGTAAATATTGTGTTACGCTTCGTGCTGTACACGGTCATGGCCCCGACGGATGACCAGGCCTAGCCCAGCCAGGCTAGCACCATGCTTAGGCGGGACCATTTCGTGGCTTATATGTTATGTTATTTTATTTTACTTGTTGTTTTCTTTTTTATTTTTCCACGAATAAACGCTCTCTACTCTACTCTACAAGTACAGGGGAAAATCTGAACACTATATTTTTTTTCAAATTGGATGGAGATGGGTCAACAATTAATGTCTGTGCCAGTACAGTCACGTCTGAAAATATCGATACGAAAACTGTGCCAAAAATATGTAAGTATACACAACTTTAATAAAGTCGTGTATACATATTTTTGGCACTTTTTTGTATCGATATTTTCAGACGTGACCGTACCTACGCTCTTTATTTTATTTTATTTTATTTTTATTTTATTTTATTTTAACAACAAAATTACACAGCATTACAGTATATACTAATGCACTGCGAAATTTAGGACAGAAAGTACCTATATAAATGCATACACATCAGGTACAGAATACAATCTGGGACTAGGTAGGTCAATATTATTTTAAGTTATATATCCGTACACAAATAGAAGGGTATTGATCATTAAATTGTGTTATACATGAAAAATAGAATAACAAAACACAGGAGAACCTTAATAACTAACTGAGGACGGACGGTCATCCATTGCCTCACAATGGTTTTTTGCATTGCTCACAAATTTGCCTCCAACTACTGGCAAAAAGATCGCAGTCTGGAGCCGACTGGAGAAGTGCGTTGATGTAGTGCAAAGCACGAACCAGTGGTGATTGCCTGTACGCCTTCGTGCGCGCTTTAGGAGCCGCAAGTAAGTCGCGATTACGAGGCCTAAAATTGAACTTTGCGACGGACAGAGAAGGGATGAGGAGGCGTACCAGCTGTGAGACCAGCTGAGGGCAGTCTGAATCTCCACGTAATATTCTGCACGCGCCGATCATAAGTGCATAATTACGCCTCACTTCTAAGGAGTTAAAACCCAGAGTTCCAAGTAAATATTAGCTAGTTAGAAATCCCTTGTTTTATTTATTATTATCGTAATCACGATTAAAACAATAGCACAGGTTTTTAGCAACTTTCCGGTACTTTGCGCAACATAATTATGACTTTTAGATAAAAATGGTAATTTGGGTGTTACGTAACTTTTAGGTATAAAATAAAAACGTTACGGCGCGTTACATGGGGGGGAGAGAGGGGTCAAGTCATCAAAAATTGCGTTACGTAATACTTGAACGTCCCCCTTACTCAATTTTATGTGTTGATCAATACGGGATTGGCTTTTAGAGCATAGGTTTTATAAATTAAATGATTTTTTAAACAATTAATGCATATTATAATGTAATGTAAGACATATAACTTAGTTAAATTTTAGGGTCCCGTACCCAAAGGGTCAAAAAAAGGGGGTATTACTGAGACTCCGCTGTCCGTCCGTCCATCTGTTACCAGGCTTTATCTCATGAACTGTGATAGTTAGCCAGTCGAAATTTCTACAGATTATGTATTTCTGTTGCCGCTATAACAACAAATACTAAAAACAGAATAAAATAAACATTTCTTTCCAATATCGAGGTTCTCATCCAATCACCGAAGTTAAGCAACGTCGGGCGGGGTCATTACTTGGATGGGTGACCGTTTTTATAGATAATGGTACGGAACCCCTCCAGTGCGAGTCCGACTCGCGCTTGGCCGATTTTTTTAGTTAAGTTTCAATTCATTATTTGTACATATGTAAATAATTGTGAATAATTTGCATGCTATAGATTATGGCTAATTAAGGATTGTACTTGAGAATATTGTCATAACATCTTTAAACCAACCCTTTTTATTGCAAAATAAACTGATTGATTAATTGATAATACATCACAGATATTAAAGTGGTCGTGTTTTACTGTGATCATACCTAGCCCGGTTTTTCGGGGGCAAAATATTTATCAGTTCTAGTGACTAATATAAATCTTGATGTGTTATCGATATCAAGCTATTTCTCAATCATAATTCGCACTTCGCAGCAGTAAAATAACTGTTAAACAATTTTTACCCGACTGCGAAAGGGAGGAGGGTAATGTTTTTCGAGTGTATGTATGTATGTATGTTTCTTTGTGCCCTCCTGTAGCCTAAACGGCTTGATGGATTTTGATGTAGAGGTATCGTTAGATTCGTCTTGATCACGGGAGTGTCATAGGATGTTTTTTGAGGGTAACTAAACCCCTCCCCCCCTGTAACTTCTAAAATAGGCAACAGAATGATAAAACTAAAAAAATATATTATCTACATTACCATGCAAACTTCCACTGTAGATTGGTTTGAACGAGATCTAGTAAGTAGTTTTTTAATACGTCATATATGGTACGGAACCCTTCATGGGCGAGTCCGACTTGCACTTGGCCGCTTTTTGGGGTTTGGACCGTTCTGGCCTAGTCGTAAGTGACCCTTAGGGTTCGAATCCCGGTTAGGGCATTTATTCGTGTAATGAGCACGGATATTTGTTCTTGATTCGTGGGTGTTTTCTATCTATTTATATATTATATATATCGTTGTCCGAGCACCCACAACACAAGCCTTCTTGAGCTTACTGTGGGACTTAGTCAATTTGTGTACAAATGGCATGGTTAACGGCACCAATCATGGAAAATTTGGAGTGTTTTTGACATTTCACCGACACCTGTAAAATATCTATCGCTTTACGCTTTAAAAGTTGAATGTCCAAATCGTCCTTTATGTTTTCTATGTATTTAATGAAAGCTACTACAATTGGTTTCAATATTATTAATCAATTAAAACCGTGGTTTTTTGCTCCAGTCATGGAATGTATGGCGCCATTCATTTTCAAAATAATAAATATCAATGAAAAATTAAACTTAAGCAGCTCTTTGGCTCTTGTTTATGGTAAAATGTTGCCAGCGATTAAAAACTGATGGTAAATATTTGTTTTACAGGATTTTTCTATACCATCCCATTACTGGTGCCTGTTCCATTATTAGGGGTGTTCACTATAATATTTATTTATTTGTATAGAAGGTTGGGTTGCACTGGTGGCCTAGCGGTAAGAGCGTGCGACTTGCAATCCGGAGGTCGCGGGTTCAAACCCCGGCTCGTACCAATGAGTTTTTCGGAACTTATGTACGAAATATCAATTGATATTTACCAGTCGCTTTTCGGTGAAGGAAAACATCGTGAGGAAACCGGACTAATCCCAACAAGGCCTAGTTTACCCTCTGGGTTGGAAGGTCAGATGGCAGTCGCTTTCGTAAAAACTAGTGCCTACGCCAAATCTTGGGATTAGTTGTCAAGCGGACCCCAGGCTCCCATGGGCCGTGGCAAAAATGCCGGGACAACGCGAGGAAGAAGAAGAAGGTTGGGTTGCACATTTTTTTTCTCGTCAATACTTTTTTCTACTTTTTCCTGATCAGTACCCCTAGTGTAAATTTGATCGACATCATAACGTGACGAACGCGTTTGCGTTAAGTCTCATTTTGTATAGGATTTTGAGTTTCCAAAACGTCCCGCTTGGCGCGCTCTTTCTAAATCCAATACAAAATGAGACTAAACGCAAACGCGTACATCACGTTTGGAAATCGAATTTATTTACACTAGGGGTACAGAATACATACCAAATATGCCCTTAAACGGATCTCCACTATTTTTTGTAACAGTTTGCATATCTCTGCAGAGATAGGTCCGAGTAAGTTGCGCGTTTAGCCCAAAATCGAGTCAGGGCAAGAAGCCAGACGGGCGTCTGTGCGGACACGGAAGTAGACGGCAGCCTTCGCGGGTCAACGGCCGCGCGCGCGCCGCTGCCAGCGGGGAAGGTAGCGGAGCGGCAGCGGGGAGGGTAGCGGAGCGGCAGCGGGGGCGTAGCGACACCGCTAGAGTTACACCAAGCTAAGTTGGCAGTGATTTTGATAGACGTGATAATTTCATAGGTGCGTAAAAGTTACGTACCTAACACGCAAATTACCATTTTTATTTAAAGTCTTAATTATATTGCGTAAAATACCGGAAAGTCATAATTTCAAAATCACTTCATAATTTCATAGAAGTTTGACGTTAAAGATAACACTTGCACAGTCTAATAATATGCCATCAAAATCGCTGCCAATTTAGGTTGGTCTAAGTCTATGAGCATAAATATAGTTAGTAATTTTATTCTCTAGGGGGAGACAGCTCCCAAACTCACCGTTTAAAGTTTAACATAAAACATGACATAGTCATGTGTTTTTCTTAGTAAATAGTACTTAAGATTTTCGAAACTTTCTCAGTTTAAAGACGATTTAGACTGGTTATCAGTAACTCAGTGTGAGCGGTCTGGCCTAGTGGGTAGTGACCCTGCCTATGAAGCCGATGGTCCTGGGTTCGAATCCCGGTAAGGGCATTTATTAGTGTGATGAGCACAGATATTTGTTCCTGAGTCATGGATGTATTCTATGTAATTACGTATTTGTATATTATATATATCGTTGTCTGAGTACCCACAACACAAGCCTTCTTGAGCTTACCGTGGAACTTAGTCAATCTGTGTAAGAATGTCCTTATAATATTTATTGACTCATGTAACTTAACGGAGTTGCGCTTGACTCGGCAGCGTTATTATTATCTTCATGTTCCCGCCGACACTGCGGCCCCACCCAACTCCCCAGACAAGCCTGCTCCCCTCTCGCTCGCACGCCGCGCCCCCTCTCTCTCCCCCGCTGATGTATGGCCTTTGTCTGGACCAAAAACGAAATTTGAGACCTCTTTGTGCACTCGTTTGACGTTTTGAGGGACCAGGGAGCAAATAAAATTGAAATTATGAAAAGCTTTGTAAGAAACAATTTTAAAGACGCACTAAAATTTTTAGTGTTGGATAAACTCAAGTCTTTAAAGCACAAAAATAAAGAACTGGACTAGAGTCAGACCAAGATAAGTCTGCAACGATTTTGATAGTACAGTCACGTCTGAAAATATCGATACGAAAAATATGCCAAAAATATGTATACACTACCTTGATATATGGGTAATAAAGCCGTCTATACATATTTTTAGCACTTTTTTCGTATCGATATTTTCAGACGTGACCGTACACGCGGTACAACGGCCCAATTCTAAGAATGATTAAGACACGTTTAAGATCATGGAAAGATCTTTAAAAGATCGATAACTCATAAATTGACGTTTATTTCGATTCCGCTGTGATCGCAATAAGATCTATCTACGATATTTCTAACGTCAAACTGACATTGGTTGCTCGAATCGACATTCTTCTGACAATTATACGACATACAAACTATATCTAAATGAGAACTTATCGTTATCGTATCTCATTCTTCGAATCGGGCCACAAGCGTTATTTTAAACGTTAAACTTTTATGAAATTATGACGTAACAATAACACTTGCACTGCGTGTGCTACAATATCGTTGCAGACTTGTCTTGGTCTAACTCTAGTTTAAGAGTTTTCAGGAAATACTTAGTGTACGGTCACGTCTGAAAATATCGATATGAAAAAAGTGCCAAATATATGTGTACACGACTTTATTGCCCATATATTAAGGTATGGATATTTTTGCCACATTTTTCGTACCGATATTTTCAGACGTGACTGCACCTAATTAGCGCGTGTTGTTAAGAAAAGTTAATTACTGCCAGTTTTGTGACAATAATTAAATAAATAAATATTATAGGGACATTCTTACACAAATTGACTAAGTCCCACGGAAAGCCAAGAAGGCTTGTATATTTTTATATATTATATTATTCCCTTTATTTATTTTTGGTCTTAGGCTAGGTCATTTATAATATGAATATAAAAGTAAAATATAAAAACACTTACAAAACAATACAAAATACATATAAACACATTATAAAAAACCTAACCTAGGGTGCCGCCAGCAGCGGGGCAGGGCCCAAGCTGCCGGTGGTCAGGGCCGCAGAGAGAGGAACCGACGGACTATCCGCGCCGTGTCCAAGATCACCGCCTTCTGCATCTGACCCTTGATCCAACCACCTAACGAGAATCGAGAGCGAGTACTTTTGGCGCGTTGTTTCTTCCGATACTATTGATGCTGACTGTACCAAGAATGCTGGCGGCATGCAATGCCTCAAGGGCCTATTTTAGATATAGGTACTTAAGCTAGTTATAGTAATCCTCTGTATATATCGATTATGTATATTGTTATCGTAAATGAATAATTTTCATAAAAAAATTTTTAAAAACAGATTGAATTCAATACTAACATTTAATATAAATAAATCAAAATTCATAATAGATATGATATTTTAGTCGTGTAGTAAAGAGTTTTCTATTTATCATACTAATAGTGTAACGTAAACAACCAATCACTACATAAATTATCTATGCACACACACTTGTCCAAATATCTATCCACACACACTTGCCCTACTATGCACACACACTTGTACTTAACGGCCCTACCGACCAATAGCGGGCCCTTCCAAACGGGTCTAGGATCATAGATAACTTTACATATTTTTTCCGGCAGCCACGGGCCGTGGTTCCCCAATAGAAGAAAAAGCGCCGACCAATGGGAGCCAAGATAGGTCCGTTTGATTTATTTTTGACAGAAGGGCCAGCGTTTTGTTCATGTTGCGTTCGGGATTGGGACATTTTTTTTTTGTTTTAAATTAGGTGTTTGGTTATGCTAAGGTAATTAGTCATGGGCGAACGTTTTTTTTTTACATTTAGTAAGATGTTAGTAAATAATACAAAATAAGTAATTAACTTTTAAAAATCTTGATAAATTTATATGAATTAGTAACCAATTTTCCAATTTTCCACAAATTTTCCATAAATATAAGTATTATGTTTTCATACTATTATTTTGTCATCTTAATAATAATTCAAAATTAAGTGAAACTAACCTGCGAAAGTATTTGATTGGTTATTGGCGATAATTCCAATCAATGGGCCTCTTGTTTTTTTTACAGGTTTTTTTTTAACGTGCTCTGTTAGTATATACTTATATGTTTGTTAGTCGGTTCGGGACAAAACTTGGAAGCTAAATGTGTCCCACTTCTAATTTCCGATTGAGTTGAAATTTTGCATACATATGTAAATCGGACGACAATGCAATGATATGTAGCTGATCTGATGATTGGAGATAGGAGGTGGCCATGGGAACTCTGTTTCAGCGAGTTTCTCATTTGTTGTTAGAGCGGCAACAGAAGTACATCATCTGTGAAAATTTCAACTGACTATTAAAAGACTATTAGACAGAAACTAACTATCATGGTTCATGAGATACAGCCTAGTGACAGACGGACAGACAGATAGACAGACAGACGGACGGACGGGCACGGGTACCGACCTCTAAAAATGGTAAAATCAAACACACAACAACCCTAATTAGGTACAAAATAGCATTCAATAAGCATTGTTACTGGCTGAAGTTCTGACGTCATACCTCATACCTATTCGAACAGTGTGACGTAACGGCGGTGTTACCTCATGGCAACAAGGTATTATAAAACCAATGTGCACCAGTAAGTAAAGACTGCTAACAGTTACCGCTACGCAAAATAATCGCCGAACTTTAAAATATCTTTAAAATTGTCCGGGTAATTTTTTTGTATTTGTTTTTAATTCCAGTTAATTTCAAGAGTGCATTCCTGAGCTGAGCTTAAATTAAGCAACTTTCTCAATTGCACCGCGCATACTCATTTATTAATATCATCACATATCTATATTAATATTATTACTTCAATGTTTTATAAGAACTATACCTAACTAACTGCATCAGTAAATTGCTCTGATATTTAGATTAAGACGACATTTGCAAAACTTGACAATTTAAAAGTGCTTGTTGCTAGGGCTAGTTGAATAAAGATTATATTGAATACCAGCGATGTGTGAGCCAGCGTCTTTTCTCTGCCACGACACATGGCTTATTAATGATGTAATATTACGATATGACGACCGGTTTGGCCTAGTGGGTAGTGACCCTGCCTACGAAGCTGATGGTCCCGGGTTCAAATCCTGGCAAGGGCATGTATTTGTATGATGAGCATGGATATTTGTTGTCATGGGTGTTTTCTATGTATTTAAGTATTTATAAAATATTTATATATTATATATATCGTTGTCTAAGTACCCTCAATACAATCCTTATTGAGCTTACAATTCAATTCAATTCAAATATACTTTATTCATGTAGGCCTAGCAACAAGCACTTATGAATAGTAAGACAGTATTACATATAATTATCTTAATCTAATTATCAGAGCAATTTATTGATGTTGTAAATATTATTCCATATATAATACTAATGAATATAATTCATCGATCAAATTTAATACTAAAACTTTCACAAAATACAGTCATACATAAAAAAATGTATAAAAAATACTTGTCTAGATTGTTTCTAGAATAAATTCTAAATGTCAAACAAATATAATAAAAACAACAAAGGAAATACATGCATTGGAATATCCATTTCATCATCATTATTCAAATATAATAAATAATTAATCATTTCGAATCACAATTAATCCCACGTTGTTTTATCATTCATGTAGTCTTGTGTGGTATAATAAGCTTTAGAAATAAGTTTACGCTTTACATGATTCTTAAATTTATTAATTGGTAACTCAGTAATATGGTTTGGAAGTTTATTATAAAATCTCACACAATTACCCATGAATGATTTTTTAATTTTATGGAGCCGAGTGAAGGGCACGGCGAGCTTATGTTTATTTCTAGTATTAATATTATGAATGTCACAATTTTTCTTAAAATCGGCAATATTTTTATGCACATACAGAATATTCTCATAAATGTATTGACAGTGCACTGTCATGATGTCAATTTCCTTAAATTTATCTCTCAGTGAGTCTCTATGGTTCATTTTATATATTGCTCGAATAGCCCTCTTCTGCAGAACAAAAATGGTATTTATCTCTGAAGCACCACCCCACAGTAAAATACCATATGACATAATGCTATGGAAGTAACTAAAATATACTAATCGAGCTGTTTTGACATCAGTTAACTGACGGATTTTGCTTACTGCAAAAGCTGCAGAACTCAGTCTATTCGAAAGAGTAGCAATATGGGGACCCCACTGGAGTTTAGAATCTAAAGTTATACCAAGAAAAACTGTACTATCAACTAGTTCCAATTCCTCATCCTTCACAATGACACTTGTTTGTACATGCCTTACATTACTAGTGACAAACTTAATACATTTAGTCTTATTCTCATTTAACAATAAATTATTAACATTGAACCAATTTACTACTTTAGAAATAGCATCGTTTACATCATTGTAAGCTTGTTGCTGTCGTTTGACTTTGAAAATAAGTGAAGTGTCGTCTGCAAACAATACTATATCATGGTGGGTCTTTACAAGGAATGGCAAGTCATTTATGTAGATAAGGAACAGGAAAGGTCCCAATATTGACCCCTGTGGTACACCCATAGAGACCAATGACCCCGGTGATCGCTGTCCATTCACATCGACCCTTTGTATTCTACCATTTAAGTAGGACTTAAGTAAATCCAGTGCCGCTCCTCTAACTCCATAATAGTGTAGTTTCCTGATTAATGTTTCATGACAAACGCAGTCGAAGGCCTTAGACAAATCACAGAAGATACCTATAGCATCTCGTGACTCCTCCCAGGCATCGAAGATATGCTTAATTAGCTCAACACCAGCATCAGTTGTCGAGCGACCCCGTGTAAAACCAAACTGCTTATTATGCATTAAATTATTGACGTTAAAATGTCGTACTAATTGAGAAAGAATTAATTTTTCAAAAATCTTACTGAACGTTGGTAGCACAGATATCGGTCTAAAGTTAGTGGGGTCAGAGTTGCTACCAGATTTAAATAAAGGAGTTATTTTACTATGTTTCAATAAATCAGGAAACTCGCCGCAATCAACACTGTTGTTAAATATAATTACTAAGTCAGGCGCTATAATTTCTACTAAGGATTTGACAGCATGGACAGAGACTCCCCAGAGGTCATTCGTTTTTTTGACATTAACCGAATTAAACGCCTTTACTACATCGGAGGTACAAACACGTTCAAAATGAAAATCTCCGCAACACTCTGGAGCGTTATCTTTTAATAGAGTAACAGCAGATGAGGGTGATGAATTTAAATCCTTAGTTGTGAAAACTGGTACGTCAGTGAAAAAAATTTCAAATTCTGTAGCTACTTCTAAATTGGAATCTATAATTTTGTTATCAATATTTAGTTTAAAATCATTCACTCTGTGTTTCGAGCGACCAGTCTCCACATTGATTACTTTCCAGGTTGCTTTAATAATGTTGGTACTATTTTTTATTCTTTGACTTAGATAATTTCGCTTAGCCATATGACAATCTATTTTAAACTTTTTCGAATATTGCTTGACATGTTCTTTAAATTCATCACTCGTGTTAAACCGCCGTTCCTCATACAAGGCATACAGTGCACGTCTTCGTTGATGTAAGTCCGCAGTAGCCCACTCACTAAAAACTGATGCACCACTAACTACGACCGATTTTGAAGTAAATATCGCATTATAATGATCCATAAAAGTGTGAAAGAATGAATTATACATACTATTTGGACCCATATCGGAAGACAAAAAGGGTAGCGCCTGAACTAAACTTTGCTTCATTCTTTCTACGCGGTCCGAGGTTACTGGTACAAAAGTTATTTGTTTTCTCAAAGTATTTTTCCTTAATGTCTCAAATACCATTAATTGACCTAAGTGGTCTGATTCTAAATTACTGATAACTTTTTTAGTAATAGGAACAATATCAGTGAAAATATTATCTATACAGGTTGCACTAGTAGCAGTCACTCTAGTAGGCTCCATAAACATGTGGTTGAGATTACCAGATTTGAATAGATTCAACAATCTACAAGACATTGTTGAATTTTCCAAAATATTTACATTAAAGTCGCCGCATATAAATAATTTCTTACTAGAAGATGATATTTTAAGTAGCACAGAATCCATTACACTTTCAAATATTTCAAAATTACTTAATGGCGGCCTATACACACAGACAACAATAAATTGCTCCAATTCTACTGCACTTAGTTCTATAGTCCGTTCAACAGACATGGATACAATATCCTTACGTTCCTTAAATTTTAACTGACTATTTAATATAATTAACGACCCACCATGTATGGAACTAATTCTGGTGAACGAACTTCCCACCTGATGATTATTAAATTGAGGCATTAATTCATTATTTGTTAACCAATGTTCAGTAATACATAAAATATCAACATAAAAATCGTTCATAAAAAGTTCAATCTGTAAATCTTTTCCTCTAATACATTGAATGTTTTGATGCACCAGGTGGATATACTTTCCATGTTTACAGTATTTTTCATTATATTTATTTAAAACTAAATTGCCAGAGACAGAATCTTTTGTCTTAACAGCTAGTTTAAATCATTGGTTATGACTGGAACCAATTCCAAGCTCACACTGGGCTGCTCAATAGGAGCAGAGTTGTCTGCCAAATTCTTGGCAGAAATGTCAAGTAAATAGGATAGCGATAAAGCTATTTGTCTCTTGTAATAATTTGAAAGGTAACACTTACCTTTAGTCAAAAACACCATAGGCATATGGTATTTACTAACAAATTTGTTAGTGTCAATTATGATAAACTTACTACTATATGTACAAAGATTATATAGAGATATATTCAACTTATGTCTAATGTTATTTTCTGCCTCTGACATTTGCTCACAATAGGGGAATGTGAAAATAATAATTTCATGCACTGCAAGTGAATTTAACTGTTCAAAGTATTTAAGTAAATTATTTTTGTTCACATTTCCCCTATTACCCATAAGAATTAGCAGTGTTGTCTTAGAATTAATATTACTGTCATTTAAAATTTGTTTTAAGATATTTTCAAAGCTACTGTGAGGCAGACAATTGCTGATTGTACTAAGTCCCTTTAGGTGATAGTTTAAAAATGAGCTCATATTGCTCCCAATTTCATCACAATACATAATAATATTAGGTTTAGGTGTGCTTTGTTGTGGAGTGTGGAAGGAGCTATTATCATTTATTTGCTGTTGTGGTAAACTGTCACACAGGCTTGGATCGAGTACACTGGTCAACAAATGTCCAGTCGCTTGCTTACATGCACATGACTGGGCATTGGTCAGCGACTCAAACCGCTCTGAATTGTGCTTAATCTGGGATATTAAATCATCCATGGCTAAAGAATATTCATTAATCACCTTTTTCGAACTCTCATTTATTGTTTCTAGGGATTGTATAGAATCCTCCAAACTCTGAACTTTTGATTTTAAAATCTGTGTGTCAGTTTCATACTGTAGTTTACTATGTTCTAATTGAACAGAATACAAGTCTAACTTATCCACTAAATTAACATTAATTTTACAAAATCTCAATTTCTTAAAAAACAATTTATTTATTTTTGATAATCTCTGGTTTTTTTTAATCATTCTATTTAATTTAATATATTTTTTGAGTTTGTTTCCGCTGCAATTTACTAGTCTTGTGGTGGATTCATTGATTAAATCTATACTAACAACAGGGTTTTCAATTGGAGCGGCAACCAACTGGGTTTTCAATTGGAGCGGCAACCAACTGTGAGTCGGGCCGGACCAGTTCCTCGAATAAGTTTTGAGTGTGTGCCGCTGCAGCAATATTTTGGGCCTCCTGTAGCTCGTAGATTTGCTCGTGGGCGTCGTGCAGTGCTCTCTCTAATGAGTTGATGTCTGTCAAGGCCTGTTCATATGCTGCACTACACTCAGTAAACTTGTCAACCGTCTCCTGGAGCCGGGCCCGCTCTGAATTTACATCATTGTAAACATTTTCTAAAGAACATAGTTCCTTCTTTAACTTCTCTATACTATTAAGTGATAATAATAGTTCCTTTTCACTATCCTCTCTTTCACTAAGCAATTGAGCACACAATTCCTTGGATTTTTTTAATTCCAGCAAGGTAATTTGGAGTTTGTCAGCCTCCTGCTGGCGAACCGCTGCAGCTGCTCTGCGAGTTAGCATTATAAATGTATTTTATAGTAGGATAGACCCAAACCAAACCAGGGAATTGCTTACTCAAGCTAAGCGATATTACGAGCGTACTTACATGAAATAGTGACGTTTCACTATGCCTACACTGTGTTCTGACTCTGTACAATGATTTACTACGCTGTAATACAAACAAAATTGGTAATAAATAGCGATAAAAACATAGAAAATATACCGAGACGAACACAAATTTAAATTTATAACCTACAACGGCTACAAATTTAAGATATTACAAGACACTTGTAAACGTCACTAAAGCACTTCACTTATTATGTATACATTAAAATTAACACTAAAACTATTTCATTCACACCAAAATGGCTTAATATTACATGAAATATAATTAAATATAGAATAATTAAAATGGACCTAGCAAAATCAGCTGCTGATTCTTTGACAGCCAGGGTTACTGTGGGACTTAGTCAATTTGTGTAATAATGTCCTATAATATTTATTTATTTATTTATTTATGTATTAAAAGCGGTGATGGCCTAGTGGATATGACGTCCAACTCTCAATGCGGAGGTCGCAGGTTCAAATCCTGGCTCATACCAATGAGTATTTCGGAACCTATGTATGGAATATCATTTAATATTCACCACTAGCTTTTCGGTGAAGGAAAACATCGTGAGGAAAGCTGCATACATTTGCGAAGAAATTCAAAGGTGTATGTGAAGTCCCCAATCCGCATTGGGCTAGCGTGGGGACTATAGCCCAAGCCCTCTAGGGCATGAGAGGAGGCCTGTGCCCTGCAGTGGGACTAATATAGGCTGAATTATTATTATATTATTTATTTTTTTGTAACTCAGTTCACATGTTTTAATTTACACTTTCCTTTTTCATTTTATTTTATTTTATTATTATACTTTTTGTGTTGTCTTAATCTGCCATGTGTGTTTTAAGTTATTTGTAAATTCTATGTCACTAACCCCAATTTATTTTTAAGATTCTCTGTACTGTACTAACACTATATGGATCTTCCTGGATTCGATACAAATAAATAATTGAAATTAAATTAAATTGAATTATCCGATGTCAATGCCATGTATGTTGAGGGTTGACGGTGTGAATAAAGAAATTATCTATTTATCTATCTGTCAGGTATAAATAAATAAATAAATAAAATAAAAATAGTTTATTTTCCAAAATTTTTTTTACAAGATTTCCTTAACCCATGACTGCCACACTAGGCTATGCCTGTGTTGTGGAGTCAGATTGAAAACAATACTAATTTTAATTACATCCTACGCTGAAGTTTTGGTTTTATAATAGGTTACTAATAGTAAAACATTTTTGATATGTATGAAACACGTTTTCAAAGGTTTTTTGAGGGCTAGAGTACAAAGAGGTCATTGAAATGCTCCAATAATGACTTATCATTTATCGTTCTCTACCAGCAGACACCTCGGCGCCCCCCGATACCGTATCTTATCATTATCACTTATCACCCTTATCCAGTTATCAGACCGTGCATACGATCTAATGAAGGCCACACTTGCTAAATTTGGAATGAGGTTAAAAACCTACAGATTATAATGGAACCCTAGGACAGTCTGTATTCGGTGACATATAAATAAATAAATAAATAAATATTATAGGACATTATTACACAAATTGACTAAGTCCCACAGTAAGCTCAATAAGGCTTGTGTTGAGGGTACTTAGACAATGATATATATTAATATATAAATTTTTATAAATACTTAAATACATAGAAAACACCCATGACTCATCACACAAATACATGTCCTTACCAGGATTTGAACCCGGGACCATCAGCTTCGTAGGCAGTGTCACTACCCACTAGGCCAAACCGGTCGTCAAAATAGTTTGGCTAACCAATATTCTGTAGAAACAGGCGCGATTTTTTTTTCAATTTTCTACTGACGTTTGGTTTGCCAGACTGTATACTCCGCTCCGCTTGTTTTATTATTATTATTATTTTTTTTATTTTTTTTTATACTACGTCGGTGGCAAACAAGCATACGGCCTGCCTGATGGTAAGCAGTATCCGTAGCCTATGTACGCCTGCAACTCCAGAGGAGTTACATGCGCGTTGCCGACCCTAACCCCCTCCCACCCTCGTTGAGCTCTGGCAACCTTACTCACCGGCAGGAACACAACACTATGAGTAGGGTCTAGTGTTATTTGGCTGCGATTTTCTGTTGTATAGATTCGCAAAATAAGATGCAAATCAGCTAAAATAAACAAAAATTTACAAGCAATATTAAGCAATAGTTTAAGCAATAGTTTTTATCTCCATAAACAAGAAATTGGTCTTATTGAAGTGAAAACTTCTTTAGCGGCGCTGTGCACTTTTTGTGATGGGGAAAAAAATGTTAAACTCACGACAGGTCACGTGACTGACAGATTCGAGAGATTGAAAATTCGTAAGACGGACACGTGATCTGATCGAAAAACTGTTAAAATGTCATTGAAGCCAGTAAAGTAGAGTCGTTGAAATTATGGATGAAAGGAGATTTTTCTGAGAGATAAACTTTTTAGTGTAATATAAATTGTCATGTTTGTGTACGATAGCGCAATAAATGAATATTGTATTTTACCACATAAATGATAGTACTTTTATAGTGATAATTAAAGCAATTCGTGCAAAATTATTCCCTAACCATTCCAAAATATCAAAAATGCGCAACGTTAATATTCAAGTTTTCACTTCTGCCGGCACTCACGGAGTGCAACGCGTAGTTTTTTTTTAAATTTTGGAATTACCTCAGATAAAATCAGCCGAAATATATGAATCAGACAATTTTTGCTGCCATAGAAATAGTTGCTAAATATGATAAATACACCTCAACCTGTAGGGTTGCAGTGACAGACGCATTGACTGGTCTGACAGAGTTGAAGATGAAGCTTACTGTCTCAGTAGAGCGTTACTTACATTGTAAGTGGTTTGGTTAAAGATTTTTCATTTTTCATGCTCTGAAAGGGCCATTATTGTTCCAAAAAGTGTGTACAAAGTGATACATTTCCGCACTAGAGCATTTTAAATACGTTTCTTAATTTTTTTTATGATAAGTAATTTAAAGTTGGTTTTGAACGTATTCGTTATGTAATTTCCAATTTGATATTTAACTTTCCATTCCATAATTAACGATACTTTTACCTAAATGAGTAATTAAAAGAACCCTCAAGAAATGTCATAAAAATTATACTTATCATATTTAAAGAAAAAAACCCTTGTTTTTTACATTCCTCGTATTCGAAATGAAAAGTAGAGAGTTTAACTCTGGTGAAAGGCACCATTTCAGCCTCGGATATTGGTGCTCTCACTGTGTTCGAGCGCCAAACTACCTCGGCAGAAATGAGTGCCTTTATCCCTTGGCAAACAATCTATTATAGGTATAGTATCGCTCGCAGAAATAAATGCTTGTTCATTAAGAAATAAATTCGTTGACACAATGCCTGCTTAGGATACTTATTTTTAAAAAGTAATATGATGTTGACGACCGGTGGATTAGTGACCCTGCCTATGAAGCCGATGGCCCCGGGTTCAAATTCTGGTAAGGGCTTTAATCGTGTGATGAGCAAGGATATTTGTTCCTGTGTTATGGGTGTTTTCTATGTATTTATATATTATATATATCGTTGTCTACCCATAACACAAGCCTTATTGAGCTTACTGTGGGACTTAGTCAATTTGTGTAATAATGTCCTATAATATTGATTTATTTATTATTATTAATATGAGGTGCCTCAATGATAAATGAAATTTATATCAAGACATCCAATCAACAACCTTCAAACTTTCTTTCGTGTTGTCATACCTACGTACTTAAACAGGCTTCCTGATAACCGCTTCGAATAGGTACGCAAAAATAACACTTATACCGACGGCATAACATGGATGGAATATATTTAGAATAAGTATTAGATAATATATCAGAAACCTTGTCATTATCGGTGGGGACATGTCAAATCATAATTATGACAAAGTGAAGAAGAAAATTTGCATATTGTACTAAATAAATAAATAAATATCATAGGACATTATTACACAAATTGACTAATTGTAAGTCCTACAGTAAGCTCAATAAGGCTTGTGTTGAGGGTACTTAGACAACTATATATATAATATATAAATATTTATAAATACTTAAATACATAGAAAACACCCATGACTCGGGAACAAATATCCATACTCATCACACGAATAAATGCCCTTACCAGGATTTGAATCCGGGACCATCGGCTTCGTAGGCAGGGTCGCTACCCACTAGGCCAAACTGGTCGTCTTGTGTTGTTACTAATACGATATACGTGAAAGTATTTACGAGGGCAGTATACTATGTGACCGACCATACCGACCATTGTAAATGTCATCTCGCTTTGTGTGGTAGGGCACAGCCAGTGGATGTCATTCCAGATCTAGAGCAGAGCCCAACTGGGGAAGTACCTCCACCTTACAGAAACCGCAGCCAAATAACACTAGACCCTACTCATAGTGTTGTGTCCCTGCCGGTGAGTAAGGTTGCCAGAGCTCAACGAGGGGGGGCGGGTTTAGGGTCGGCAACGCGCATGTAACTCCTCTGGAGTTGCAGGCGTACATAGGCTACGGAGACTGCTTACCATCAGGCGGGCCGTATGCTTGTTTGTCACCGACATAGTATAAAAAAAAATAGTTTTTATTAGTGAATCAATACAACGATTTAAAATTCATACTTTTTAGATAATTTATTTTAGTAATTTGACATTGTCACACATTGTCATTTTTTTTCCAATATTTTTCAGTACGGCTTCTTTTATACTTGTAATTTATTTTTGTGATTAATATTTGAATGCTGAAATTCCAGCCGAACATGTAAAGAACTGAATTTGTATACTAACAGCTTATCAACTCGTGTTTTATCAAATAAATGATGATTTAAAAAAATACGAAAAGAGAAAACTTTTTTCCACTTCTAAATAATTTCCATTCTCCATGATTTTTAGTATGTTATTGACACAATGAAAAACTAGATTTATAGGTTAACCTTTTTTTTAATTCACAAAACAAAATAAAACTTTTTTTTTTTTCAACCTATAAACCTAGAATATATTGTAGTGAAGCGATCGACATCAAAATCAAAGTGATTTGTTAAGATTTAGTTAGTGGAAACCGTTTTTTCCTGAAATGGAATTTCATTCAAAAAGCTATTCTTCCCTCTCAAGTAAGGGCTTGTGCACAAATCACGCGAGGTTTTTTCGGCCACTTTTTTGACCCCACCTCCCCCTTGGTGATATTTGGTGAGGACGGTGAGGTTCTTGGCTAACCCCTCCCCCCTACCCCACATAACCTCACGTGTATTTTTATTTTATTTTTTCATTTGACCTAATTTTAAGTTAAATAGTAATGTATAGAGTAAATCTTGATTATACTCAATATTTTGAAGTGCCAAATGACGAATCCAGGAACGTAAAAACTATTATGATGTATTCAAAAGGTACTTAAATACAAAATACAGTACGTAGCGGTCCCCTTTTTTAAATATCTATCGTTAAATTTAAATAATCACTATTATTTAGCAGTGGCGCTAGTGAGCACGTTGAGGCTCTTAAAGTTTTTCATGAAATCTGTTTTTCGCTCCTAATAATAAAAAAAATCTAAAAAAGTCAAACGTAGAAGCATAGCTATGGTTAATATATATCAAATCATGTAAAAATATTTTCCAAATTCTCAATATTCAGAGAGGAAAATGGGGATTACGTTTGTATGAAGAATCGGCCGTCCTCTTTCCTCTTAAAGGGTGAAAAGGGGGTGGTTTTACTATGAAAGTGGGTTACGGAAGTACTAATTCTATACAGAGAAATTCTCGAGCAAAGCTAAATAAATATATACCAGAAATTACTCTATTAATGTATCAATGTATTCTGTTAAAATGAGAACCGCACCATTTCGATACTTCTCTGAGATTCCCACGTGACAGGCTGAGCCTAGTGTGGGGATCAATGTACTCCTGGTCTTGTAGTGCCAAATTCTTGAAATAAATATATTATTCTTTATATTATTCTTCTTCATTATGTGTGTAAGAACCGTGTCAATGTATCTCATAATTTGTGACGGGCCCAAGGACAACATTTGCATATTATCTCTCTAGATTATACTGATAATACTCAATAAGTGTTGCGTATTTCAATAGTATCATAAAATGACGTTTTCAGGCTACTTAAAACAAAAATGTATACACCGTTTTTTTCCGTTAATTTCAAGGGTGCATCCCTGAGCTTAAATTAAGTAACTTTCTCAAAGACACCGGTATTCTAATTAACTCCGTTTCGGAGATAATCAATATTTAATTTTTATCTTATAAGGCCCTTACGAGCGTGTACACTTGCCTTAGGGCCTGTTCACATATTGATTAGTGTTTAGTATAAGATAATACATTTACGTACTAAACGTAAATACTATCTTGGACGATTGATGTTCGAAATGACATTGATATGTCACAGTTTTCTTTTCATTTCTTTTCTTAAAAAAAAGTTTACTTTATGTTCTTACCGATACCCCGAAGTTAACGGAATTCAATAAAAACACGGTGTATGCAATAATATAACTATCGATTTCGCAAAACTTTACAATTAAGACATTTTGTATTTTGTAACGCACTCAGCAATACATACTACTTCACATATTTTACAAAGAATATTTTTATTTTATGAATCATCAACGATATTTTATGAACAAAAAGTAAAAAATTAAAATTTATAATATGGATACGAATAATAGATACTTATTACTATAATACTATATTGACACACAGCAAATTATATTTATATTTAAAGAAACCGAGTTTAAACGCCCTTCAAAAAACTCATAAAACGAAAAATCTTACAGCAGACGATGACGTGGTGACAGTCAGGATAGCCGAGTATCACAACGTCTCACAACGTCTTACAACGAGACGTCACGAGCTCACAACGTCTTACAACGAGACGTCACGAGCTCACAACGTCTCGTCTGTAAACCACGTGGCTCGTTAAAGGTCACACATTATCATTTCGCGCACACCCTATATACTTTAAAACTTCCGCGAGACACGAACGAACTTCTACTTAAAACGCGTGAGTGACTCGAAGCGAAGCTTGTAGAATCTGTATATGTATTGACTGAATACTCGCTAAAATTGAAACAAAACTTGTGTACAATCCTGCACTAATGCATGTTTCTGTTTGACCTAATGATTGACTGGTAGAAAATTCCTTAAGTGCAATAAAGTAAAAAAAAATTGTAGTAATAAAAAAGTTAACCTAAGCTTTAAGGCTCATAATTAATTATAAATATCTTAATAGGCTATTTAACGTATTTTTTTAAATATATTTATAAATAGCAAACTGGTTTTTTTTTCTGAAAATAACATCGCCATAGAACAACATAAAAATTGTACAAAATGTAAGCGATAAATGTTCGCGCCAAAAAGGTACCGACATTATTGTGACATTGACATTGACATTGACATTATATTCGTCATAATAGCACCGCAGTAACAAAAACGCCGTGCTAATTTTTTTTCTGCTACAGTGACGTCACTCACGAGAAAAAATGATGATCGGCGTTTTCGGTCACGTGACATACAGATAATAAAACTTCAATTTTAATTTTGAAATAAAAAATAAACTCATGTTTTGTTAAGGAGGAGGCGTGAAGCCAGGAAATTAAAAGAAAACAAAAAATATGGAGCACCGTGCCAAACTTGCGACGGAAGATATGCCAACCGCGCGGGTTTTTGCCTTTTATTTAAATTACTATAAAAAATACTTCTATTTAAAACTTTCCTCGTTAAATCCCTCGGCTATATCACTAGCTATTTTATATTTAAATTTTACTGCTATGGTATGCAGGGTAACGACATACAACTGAAAATAATTAAGTTTTTGGCAAAAATTTTATTTTTGCTTTTGTCGCTGACTGTAACTTTTCGTATCAATTCTAAAATTCTAAAAGCCCGTGCTGTCTCCATCATCAGATCAGCTCGATGGTACCATGATATCGCATTGTCACCCGACTTACATATTTATGCAAGTTTTCAGCTTCATCGGAAACCGGGAAGTGGGTAGATATGTTTTAGTGTTTTTTTATCGACCAAATTTTGATATTTCAAGGTTACGGTTGGACCTGCAAATATAATCTAGTTTCCGTTTATTTTTTGTGACGGCATTTTCCCTTTATTAAAACTTGTAAAACATAAATATATAAGTAACAACTACAATTTTGCGTTAACCCCTTTCCAGGCCACACCAATCTACAAGGTTTTCCCAAAAAATTCAAATATATTCCAATAAATCCAGCTTTGATGATTCATTTGAAGACAAGTCACATTTCCCGAAAGTAAAATCTAATTTGATCCTTAAATCGAAATGCTTAAGTTGAAATTCTATTGGCGCGTATGTGGTCGATAAATCGTACTATGTCTGGAAAAGGGTTAGCAAAATTAACAACTTACGCGGTCAAAGACGCAGGCAGGTCCTAGTGTTCATAATGCGGATTCTATCTCGCAGCTAGTCTGTGGTCAGACAACTTTGCTCCACAAAAGGCTACAGCCCTATTTAAGTAAACTATGCAGAATTCAGTAAAAAATAACTCAAGACCTAATTAAATGACGTAAAATAAACAATTAAGTTAATTAAGTATACTTCCAGCATTCTCCGTCAGTTAGTCACCGGCCTTGACCGACTGTCTGTCTGTCTGTCTGTTTAATATTCCGAGCGAACACGTTCTATTACCATTGTAGACAGACAAACTTGAGAACATTATTATTAGTGTTGTAGGAACGCGAGTCTTTTGTGTTTAAATACCCATTTATTTAGTTTAAACTTTATTGCACAAATACAAAAATACAGTAGGCGGACTTAATGCCTTGAGGCATTCTCTAGCAGTCAACCACTGGGCAAACAGAAATTTGCCTAGGTGGGTGCGGTGTGAAAACATGTATGCCTTTCATATTTGAAGAGTTCACTCGATTCCTCATGGACCCCATCGTCAGGACTCGAACCTGACAAAAATTTGTCTTGAAAATCTAATTTACTTAACAAACACAGCGAAGAGGAGAAATCGCCAAACGTGTACTATGCGTCCTTGAAGTGTTCCATTCTGATCATCATCAGCAGTTCCACTTCATCAAATGTCACTTTTTTAAATGTAAATACTTGATTTGTCAAAGAAAATACAAAAATCACTATATGTATGCTTTTCATATTTGAAGAGTTCCCTCGATTCCTCATGGACCCCATCGTCAGAACTCGAACCTGACAAAAAATTGTTTTGAAAATTTAATTTACTTAACAAACACAGCGAAGAGGAGAAATCGCCAAACTTGTACTATGCGTCGTTGAAGAGTTCCATTCAGATCATCATCAGCAGTTCCATTTCATCAAATGTCACTTTTTTAAAATGTAAATGCTTGAGTTGTTACAGAAAATACAAAAATCTCTATATGTATGCCTTTCACATTTGAAGAGTTTTGACAAAAACGGGACCAATCTGTATATACCTATACATTAAAACAAAAAAATAATTTTCAAAATCGGTTCAGAAATGACGGAGTTATGGAGTATCAAACATTAAAAAAAAAAACATCCGAATTGAAATCCTCTTTTGAAATCTTGAAGTCGGTTAATAAATTTAAGTGCAGGCACGTTGTATCGGTCATGATTGGTTCTTGTCAAGTTGTATTTTTTCAATCTAAGAAATGACTGAATGCAGTTTCGAATGGTGGATAACCGGTAGAATGAAAAGAACGTAAATTTGACGTATAATGTTGCTAGATGAAATAATATATTCCTAAATACGCTCACCCGTACATTGTTAACTTA
Organism: Cydia pomonella; assembly: GCF_033807575.1. NCBI lineage: Eukaryota > Metazoa > Arthropoda > Insecta > Lepidoptera > Tortricidae > Cydia > Cydia pomonella. The sequence goes on from NC_084730.1 coordinate 619,808, forward strand.
TTTACTCCTAATTCTCATGTAAGTGAATTGTAAAAAATTCTTATGAGAAATAAAAAATTCTTTAAACCGAAATATATTGCCCGGGGAGAAATCTCTAAGATTTCTTGAAAATGAAACATGAGTACAAATTATCTGCTATAGGACTCAGGTCTTTCTTTTGTTATGTATAACATGTAAGTGCATTGAAACCAAAGCTAAATCTCACTGTTGTTGTTATTATCTGTGGTCGGAATAAACGATACATTCTTGGCAAGCGCCAGGCCATTCTTGAGTACGGTCCAGCTAATTCGTTGCATTAAACATAAAGACTTTATATTTATATATAATATTTTAAGTCATTCAACCCTGGCACGGGGCCCAGAGAACTGAAGTGTGTTGAGGTGAGAAAAAGATACAGAAATACAGGGTATTTATTTAGTCACCTGCAATAATTTACGGGGTGAATGTAAAGGTCTAACTTTTAGTATGGGACCAACCTCGAAATCGCGAAAAAAAATTGGTTTAGGGTCAGCAACGCGCATGTAACTCCTCTGGAGTTGCAGACGTACATAGGCTAGAGACTGCTTACCATCAGGCGGGCCGTATGCTTGTTTGCCACCGACGTAGCATATTAAAAAAAAGTTACTTACATAATAAACTTCGTAATAAAATCTCATGTTGACGCAACTCGATCGAATCTTATACCACTGTTGCTATACGACAAAACAACATGCTCTTTTACCCATTTGACCCTTTACATAAATCGTCAAAGCAAGTCTTAGTCAATTCTAAGACCTAACAAAGCCACTGCAAACACTAAAACAAGTCTAACACTCAAAGTAGTCATATTTAATATCTGAACCTGCTCTTTATTTCACAAAACACGTCCAATATAAAATGATCTAAACTACCATTGCAAATACACATATTTACAGATCAAATTTATATTAGATTAGCTCAGTCGGTTACAGCTAAGACCCTAAAAATTTAAAAAAATTACCATCACAAATGTTTAATGTCACCAAAATATTCCAACCCTTTGCCCTTGATCGTCTTCAAGGCCGTTCCCAGGGCTGGTCAGTAGAACTTGTCCAAACAGGTTCAAGTGAAGGGTGCATAATGCAACTACGTAAATAGATGTCCTCGTAATTTAATATTGGGTTAATATAGTAACTAGGATGTGGTCTAGTGTCTAATATAATGGGCTATTATATACAAGTATAACAATTGATCATATAGAATAGAACAGGTTTATAAATATTTCTATGAAGGGTAAACAAATTTATTAATAAATAATGTATATACAAATTAAATGTAAGTTACAAGAATTATAACTACTTATAAAATAAACTAATATAACTAAACCTAACTCAAAAAGTAAAATAACTAAAATGTACACTCCAACCCTTGGCCTCTTGGCAGAGTGCCCATCACACAGGCAGCATTCCCGCGCTGTATCGCAATAGCGAGTCTTTGCGCGAGAAAGCTGCCTGCACGAGGGATCAAAAGCGAGGGAAGCATCTCACCACGAGCATCACAAAACTGGTCAACCTTATGCTGATGGGAGATGTTTGCCAAGACGTGACGCCGGTCATATATGGGGCCAATCTTATTGCCCTTACGAAAAAGGATGCGGGGGTACGCCCTATCGCTGTTGGCTCGACCCTTAGACGTTTGGCTGCAAAAGTCTGTGTTCGGCTAACGCGTTCTAAATTGCAAACACTTTTTGAACCCGTCCAGGTCGGTTTTGGTACCCGCGGAGGCTGCGAGGCAGCAATTCATGCTGTGCGAACCTTTGTTCACAGTGACATGTGCGAGGTGCTTTTAAAATTGGATGTTAAGAACGCATTCAATTCTGTGAATAGGGACACCCTGCTGAACGAAATAAAAATTCATGTCCCAGAAATCTACAATTTTCTTCTCCAGTGTTACCATTCTCCCTCAAAATTAATTCACAAAAACAATCAGATTCTTTCGGCCGTAGGTTGTCAGCAGGGTGATCCTCTTGGGCCAGCGATATTTAGTTTGGCTATTAATTCGATAATACATAATCTAAATTCAAAATTAAACATATGGTATCTTGATGATGGGACAATAGGCGGAGATTCACAAACTGTCTTGGCGGATCTAATCAAAATTAAAAATCAGTTTAAAGATATTGGACTAGAACTAAATTTTAATAAATCCAAGTTGTACATTTCAGAGAAGATGGACCCGCTCGCCGTGTCACAAACCATTCAAAACTTCAACAATATTGCATTGAACATCAAAATCGCTTCTAAAGACAGCCTGCACATATTAGGATCGCCTATCTTTGACGAGGCCATCCCACCTCTCCTCAATAAGTCAATTTCAAAATTCACGACTCATTCGGACCGCCTAGTCAAAATTAATAGTCACTGTGCCCTATTCATTTTAAAATTCTGCTTGCTAGTTCCAAAATTTACATATCTACTGCGCTGCTGTCCCATTTGGAAATTCCCGAATTTGACCAGCACAATAGACTCCATCCTAAAGTCACAAATTGAATCCGTTCTTAACGTTAATTTTAGCGAGCAGGCCTGGACTCAAGCTTGTCTACCAGTAAGGTTCGGCGGCTTGGGAACCCGTAATATTTCTGGTGTCGCTTTGCCGGCTTTCCTGTCCTCCATCCACAGCACGTCTGATCTCGCAGGTAAAATCCTTAAAGCCCCAACGGCTACAAACTGCGAGATTGCGTGCTTGGATGGGGCCACGAATGCTTGGCTAGCTGGACCAAGTCCAAATTTTCCTCCCAGACCTAAAAAACAACGGGCTTGGGACACGATAATCTCCGTTTCCACCCAAAATTCCCTTATAGCCACATCTTCAGGTAAGGACCTCGCGAGACTCTTGGCAGCATCAAAACCGGAATCAGGTCACTGGCTTCACGCCTATCCCTCGCCCAACGCGGGTACTTTAATCGACCCTAGTACTCTGCGCATAGCTGTCGGTCTCCGTCTCGGAATCCCTATCTGCGCAGACCACAACTGTGCTTCTTGTGGGGCCCCAGTGGACCGGTTTGGTCATCACGGCCTTTCCTGCTCCTCGGGGGCCGGCCGCCTGTCTCGTCACTCCGCTCTCAACGACATCCTTAGAAGGGCTCTCATCAGCGCCGGTGTCCCCGCAGCTCTGGAGCCCCAGATCGTGCGGGACGATGGCAAGCGCCCAGACGGGATGTCGTTGATCCCTTGGAAGATGGGCCGTGCGCTGGTGTGGGACGCTACCTGCGCCGACACGTTGGCGGCGTCCTACATTTCAGCGACCAGCAGACATGCCGGGGCAGCGGCAGACACCCGAGAGCGACACAAGGCCAACAAATATAGCTGTCTCGGCGCCAACTACGAGTTCGTAGCCTTTGGAGTCGAGACACTCGGGCCGTGGGGCAAAAGTGCGCGTGGGCTCCACAAGGAGCTCGGGAAACGATTAAGGGAGGCAACAGGAGACCCTCGTGCAGGCAGCTTTCTATGAAGGGTGAATTATTGTCAGATATGAACTACGAATAGTAATTGACGGGGTTCTATAGTCTATTACCCTATTTTATCTATGGTACGAGGGTGAATTTTAATTTTATGGAGATAGATACTATAAAGTAGATAGAATACATTTATTATTGACCTATTAGATATAATCATTATTATCTAAATGGTATACATACATACCAATATGGTGATACTGTGTGTTGTATTGTATTCCTAATTGGTTGTTTATAATTGTAAATAAAATAGTTACCAATTCTTTTATATCCAACCTATCTAGCTTTATAGATCAAGTAGCCATAGAACTTGTCCAAACAGGTTGATTTTTTGAAAGAGTTCACAAGCTGGGGCAGCGAATAGCGATAGAAAATGATAAAAAATTTCGTGTTACTATTGCTTTATATATTTTATCTATAACCCTAGATGGCCAATTGAACTTGTCCAAACATGTTTTATTTGGACATAAAATCACTTGTCATAATTACCTTTAATGTCTCTATGACCCTATTTTGTCGATGATATTGGATGACCAATTGAACTTGTCCAAATAAGTTATTTTTATAAGGGTGCATAATGTTAACTATGACAACGAATAGTGATAGGTTATGCTTATGCTCAAAAGTCTAATGTGTCTCTTGCCCTAGTACCTATTTTGTCTATGAAATACGATGGTTATTAGGACTTGTCCAACCAGGTTATTATTAGAAGGGTGCATCTAACATTATGCACCCTATGACAACGAATAGCGATAGATTATGCTCAAATGTCTAATGTGTCTCTTGCCCTAGTAAATACTTTATCTATGACTTAAGATGGTTATTAGAACTTGTTCAAACAGGTTATTCATTATTATTTAGAAGTGCTTATAATGTTACCTACGACAATAAATGGCGACACATGATATATCCAATTTTAAATTTCTACAGCCGTTTTCGATTTTGTATATTACATGTGATGGTCAATACAACTTTTCCAAACATGTTTTATTCTGTTCAAGGTCCATAACATTGGCTTCAATATCGAATAGTAATAGATCACTCACAATACTTATCTATACCTATGTATAATGTATTGGATATTATAATATGTGTCTACTGACCTATTTTTATTTATTTAATATAATATTGGACGACCAATTGACCTTGTTCAAACATGTTCTTGTGTTATGAGTATGACAAAGTTTGTCGTACTGACGATGACGCTTTTGAATTTGGAGAATTTAGCAGCTCAGCTTGGATACCGGGTGACTGGTTGCGAATTGCGATAAATTATAATCTGAATACGACTTGATCCAGATTTGTCGTTATCAGTACTTAGTTCTCTACGACTCAGCATAATAATAAAATTATTTAGTGCCCACTATATTTAAAAAAAAATACAAAAATTGAGTAAATATATAAATTAATAGGTACCAACAGGCAGAATTATCCCTAAACAGTGAACTCTTCCAGACAACCTTCAGGTATTGAGCATAATATGTTATGTGTTGTGTGTGTTGTGTTTTATGCTGTTAGTATGTATGTTAACATTATGTACTTAATAATGAACCTCCAGGTCTATGATTCTTAAGTATGTTAAGTACTCTACATTGTACTTCAAATCCATTTGTATATGTGACTGTTTGTGTTGTAAATAAATAAATAAATAAATAAAAAATATATTTAATAAACCATTTTATTTATATTTATTGAAAAAAAAAAACTTTTACTAGAGATTATTTATTTTTCGGAGAACCAACAGCTAACAATTGCACAATAGGGGTAAGTAATGAAACGTATACGTACTTATGGTATATTCCATAGAACATATAAACTCTAATAGTATAATATTTAAAAGTATAACATTCACTAAGAATAACGATTATAACAAATAACAACGAAAAATATAATTTCATAATTAATAACACCCTTTAAGTATACTATCATTTATGATAAAATTCGTGTTATATAATGTTGAATTAATATAACTTTAAAAATATATAACAAACATTACCAATAATAATATAAAAAAGTAACATACTAATAAACGCCAAACTTTCTCTCTTTTCTGTCTATTATTTCTCTCCATTAGGTACCCATGTTTCTCTCTATTCCCCGACAAACTTTGTCTCTAAAATTAAGGGTTATGAGTAGAAACTAAAATAGTAACACAAAGAGTTTTATACGAAAATCAATTTTAAAAAAATAAGTCAGTTCAATTAGCTCGCAGCACGGCTAGCACATGACGGGCGCGACAGTCGACAGGCGAGAAAATGCCGCGACATAGAGCTTTCTCGCGAATCGGTAGCATAAGACGCGCGCGACAACCCGCTGTCTCGCGGACAAATGTCAAAGCGACATAATTTTGTCGTTTGACAGTTCCACGCGGGATACTCTCGAAACTCGTAGCACAAGTGCACTATGGGAGAGAAAATATCCCGCGTTTCAACGTCAAAAGGAGAGAAACTGTCTTCGAGGCTAGAGGGTCGCGAGAAGCATATTTTGTCGAAGTTTTGTTGACTTTGGTCCTAAAAGAAAGTTAATTTTCTATATTTTGTATTTATTTCATACTACAGCAATTTTCTGTGTAATTTTAATATGAATCCTGAGTTTTATGATTTGTCCGTTAGCTAGGTAGGTAAGGTGTAGGTACGTGGTATTGCTTTATAACATACCTATTAAGATACCTATATCTATATCATGCCGGTAATAACAAAATGATTGTATTTTTTCACATTTACTTGTTTGTTCTCTTAAGTTAAATGAAAACCCGACAGAAAAATTAAAAGCCTAAGACTGTGCCACTACATCAACAAAGCAAACAGTTTGATGGCGAATTGACTGGAGGGTGATTAATAGAAATTACTTGTGGAAATCCGTATTAATTGATACAAAAATATTACTTCGCTAATCCACGAAATAATTAAGTGCTAGTTAATCAGTGCTAACCCGTTACACTTACACGCGTATTTTTACAGTCAATGCATGCAACCTAGCACCTAAAAAATATATACGCAAATAGTTAAATAAACCACCACCTAAGTACAAAAACTCGTCACGTGCTTCAATTGATTGTGGGATATAAACCGCGGTCTTGGGGTTTAATTATACCTAGGTATATCCGAGTACTAATGATTTATAATATGTGTACAAAAACGCACCACCTAGAGAGGATGGGAGAGGATCGTACTGTGAGAAGAGTGTATGTGGTGCACCCGGGTGGAAAACGTCCGTCTGGGCGTCCCAGATACCGCTGGAGTGACGAAGTCCTAAAAGACCTGTTCGCCCTCGGAATACCCAACTGGCGTGAAGTGGCGCAGGATAGGGCAGAGTGGCGCTCTCTTGCCTCAGAGGCCAAGATCTTGTTTGGGTCACTGAGCGAGTGAAGTAGTAGTAGTAGTACAAAAACGCAATGTATTTTAAAACTTTGGAGAAAGCCTTCAGATTGGGTAAGGTAACCTACACCTACTGTACTTAGGTACCTATTACTTACCCTAACTAGGTGTCTAAGTACACTTTTGTTACTATACACCGTGTTTTTATTGAATTGCGTTAACTCCGGGGTTTCGGTAAGTACGTTTAAGGAAACTAAATGGCATAGTTAATTTTCAAAAAAAATATTTTTTTTTGTTTTTTTTTTACTATTTTTATTTTTATAAAAAGTAACTAAATGTTGCATATAGCGTTGTTGTAACACGGGCATTACATTTAACTCAACCAAACAATTGAAAACTGTGACATATCAATGTCATTTCTAACATCGATCGTCCGAGATAGTACGTACGCTTAGTAGCAAATGTATGAACTCGCACTAAACACTAACTAATAAGTAAACAGGTCCTAAAGCAAGTGTACACGCTCGTAAGGGCCTTATAATATAAAAATGTATGATTGATTATCTCCGAAATGGAGTTAGTTAGAATATCGGTATCTTTGAGAAAGTTACTTAATTTAAGCTCAGGAATGCACCCTCGAAATTAACGCAAATAAAAAAAAACACGGTGTATACATTATTTTATTATACGCAGATAATAAAATAATGCAAAATAATGAATCTGGCAGCCCAACTCAACCTCCACCTTACAAAAGGCCACGGCCGTAATACGAGTATTCTGTAGTTACCACCCTAATGTACGATTCCCACCGACTGGCTGGAGTCAGGCCGCACCAGAGCGCATTTTTAATGTGCCTATATATTATATATCGCAGAAGCGATAGAATCCGTCCGGAGGCGTCTCCGCGTCCGCGAGCAGCCGACCGGCTTGCGGCCACATAAATGTGAAATGCGATCCGATGCGAAATATCTAAAAGAGGTCAGAGTAAATAAAATAACTTAATGTTTTTGTGTATTTGCAATATGAGAAAACTTAAAAAACTAACGCTGCATCCATAGATCGCTAAAATACAAAACGCAAAAGTAACTCATTGTTTTTAACATTCGAGTGTCGTTGTATGGAGTAGGTTCCCAACTTGAGCCCTTCTATGTCCTCCGTGGCAGGATGGCTGCGCCCAGCAGCAGCATGCTTAGGTATAGGCGCCGTGTTTGATGACAGACTTGTGCATGTCATCAATCTATCTTCAAAGCCAGCGGTGCAGCAACTAGCCAGCCACAAGGAAGATATGCTGGGGATTATCATGAGATCTTCAGTCTTCTTCGTAAAGATGGTAGCTTTCGGGTAATCTCAATTATCTTTAAAAAACACCAATCATTCGTAAGGGGTGGTATTTAATTATTAGGTAGGTAATTATCTTTAGATATAATAATGTACTCCAACTTGTAACGACAAAGCGAATCAAATTATGATTGACACATTGACATTTCCGACTTCAAAATAATATTTGCTATTTCTTTAATCTTAATACTGCGAGAAGGAGACAAAGTTATCGTGACTAGGGACGCTCCGTTTCTAAAGCTGACTATTCATTATTTTTCCGATTATGTTAGTACCGGTTCAGTGTTGCCACGAAAGAAAAGTTTGTTCCAAGTATAAATGGCCACACTGGCTAAGTCGCGCGCGGGATGGCTCTCTCGCGTGGAATTATTTTCTCGATCTGCCAACTTATGCTACCAAAATCGAGAAACTGACAGGTCGAGATAGAAATTTGTGACACGCGACTGTTGTTTCTCGCGGCGCGAGTTATCCCGCGTGTAATCATGTGCTAGCCGTGCAGTTCACCTAACACGCTCCTCCTCGCTTCGCTCGTCGTCGCACCTATCTATACTCTGTCAAATAATACTCTTCCGTGACAGTATCTACACGCCCTGCTGCTTTATATTCAAATATTATTTAAAATGTTATTCGACATTTTGATATGTATACTAAATCTAGATTATTTCAAACGGAATTATTTCTTATGCTCGTTAGGCGAAACAATGATATATTTTATGTATGTTATATCATTATGAGCTTATACTATATTTGAAAATAGATAATTCGTACATTATACTTAACGTTATTATACGTTATGCACGTTTGTAAAGTAAAATTATACCAAAAGTGCGTATACGTTTCATGACGCACCCGCACAATAGTTATATATATAAATAACAAAGAGCCAATTATAGGTAGGTATCCCACCGGTAGCAACAGGTTAACAAATAATTGGTGGTTAGGACTAGATTTTTTTTATTGCAACGTGTTACCACTGATATTTTTAAATATGAATACTTATTATATTATATACTGAACAAAGAAACCAAAACTTATTAGTAAATTGATACGTTAATCGATACAATAATATGCTATCGAATACGACTCGCTCACTCAAATAATTTATATGAACTATACTTATTATACCTTTAATTTCTAATATATATATTTTTAATATTGTTACGTACTGCCCAAGATTTCCCGTATGGATCTCCGCGCGCCCCTTCACAGAAGTAAACTTAGTCTATCACTATTCGTTATTTGTGAATTTGCAATAAAATACTCTAAACATAATAAAACATGTTTGGACAAGTTATATTGATCATCACATGTAATAGATAAAATAGGAAACGGCAATAGAAATTTAAAATTGTATATATCATATATGGCTATCTATTAGGGTAGTAGGAACCAAGGCTCGGACCTGGTTTTAACGATACCGGTAAATACCGGTTTATTTCAGTTTTCCTCCGAACTTATATAAGAACACGAACGTTTTAAGAACTTTATTGTAACCTAGAAAAACCGATTTATTCGACGAGCGACGCAACGGCCGGTCGGCCTGGTAGTGTACCACGTAAATATAGACACCGACATAGAAGAAAACCGGTTTTTATTGTTATAAACCGGTTAATTTGATAAGAACTGTTCTGATAAAATAACTGTTTTTCGAGAGAAACCGAAATGGTTTTGCGTCAAGTACATGATAACGGTTTAGAGATTTAACCGGTTTCTAAAACTTGGTAGGAACTACCCAGAAAGAATTTTTGTTCAATTCTAACCTACAGCACAAACTATTCGAATATTTAAGATTACAACCCCGTGGCAAAAGCTGCAGTTGAACGCGTGGGCACATTTTGTCACCAACTGTCTAAACACATGTGGCATTCATTACTGGCATTGCAATATCATGCTGCTATGACGTCACGATCATTGAGAAAATTTTAGCACACTAGCTACCCTATGTAGACTAGATAGTCTAGAACTAACTTCAACCCTCTTTTTCACCCTCTATGGAATGAATTTTAAGAACCGAACGAAATCGCCTATTCATACAAACTTAGTCCTCATTTTGCTCTCTGGATGTTACTACTGCTACTACTTGCTACTCTCTGGATATTAGTACTACTACTAATACTACTACTACTATCTGGATATTACTACTACTACTACTACTACTCTCTGGATATTACTACTACTACTACTACCACCACCACCACCACTACTACTACTATTACTACTACTTACTACTACCTGGATATTACTACTACTACTACTTACTACACTCTGGATATTACTACTACTACTACTACTTACTACTCTCTGGATATTACTACTACTACTACTACTTACTACTCTCTGGATATTACTACTACTACTACTTAATGGCGCAGCGACCCAAAATGAGTCTTGGCCTCCGACACGAGTACACGCCAGTTGTCTCTAGATATTAACATTATTGAAAGTATTTTGACACTATTTGTTGTATATAACCACAGCAATGCCCTTACCTCTGATTTTTTTCGAATTTTCAATTATTATTAAGAGTTAAGAGCATTTAAAATTTTGTAAAAAATCTTTTTTTCACACCAATTTTTTCAAAATTAAAAATTGAAGAAAGTTAAACGTAGAAGTTAGTAGAAATGGTTAAAATACATCAAATTATGTAATAATATTTTCCATAACGATACATTTAATATATAAATATTTATAAGTACGTAAATACATAGAAAACACCCATGACTCAGGAACAAATATCTATGCTCATCACACAAATAAATGCCCTTACCAGGATTTGAACCCGGGACCATTGGCTTCATAGTCAGGGTCACTAACCACTAGCCCAGACAGGTCGACATTAGAAAGAGACAGCATGATTCATCTCTGAATCGCTGTCAAACTTCGGTTTTGTAGAAAGTGTCATTTCTGTACAGTAATACTATTATTTATTCCGTGACAACGATATAATACCCTAGGGCCGATATAACGGACTAACGGATATAAGGGCCTAGCCAAGATGATCGTCGTAGGGTCAATTGGTTTAGGTAGAAACTATCGATCGACGTCGACAGTTCCAGATTATCGATCGATTGGTTTGGTAACACCCGTACATTGGCATACGCTAAACGAAAAAAAAAACATCGGGTTGCACTCCGGGAGTGCCGGCAGAAGTGAAAACTTGAATATTAAAGTTGTGCATTTTTGATATTTTGGAATGGTTAGGGAATAATTTTGCACGAATTGCTTTAATTATCAGTATAAAAGTACTATCATTTATCTGGTAAAATACAATATTCATTTATTGCGCTATCGTACACAAACATGACAATTTATATTACATTAAAAATTTAACACTTCAGAACTATTACAATTATTTAACATTAAAAAGTTTATCTCTGAGAAAAATCTACTTCCATCCATAATTTCGACGATTCTTCCACCATCATGGATTTTTTCGATCAGGTCACGTGTCCGTCTTACGAATTTTCAATCTGACGAACCTGTCGGGCACGTGACCTGTCGCGAGCTTAACATTTTCCCCATCACAAAAATTGCACAGCGCCGCTAAAGAAGTTTTCACTTTAAAAAAAAAATCAAAATGACAGAGGCTACAAAGAGTCACGTGACAATTTTCATACATTATTTGTGTCGTTTCCAAGCAAAAAAATCCCCTTTGTAGCTTGCCATAAGGACGCTTTTACAGGTTATTCGTATAAAATTACAAGCAAATCTCGTTATGGTAAGCGATAAAGTGGGACCTATGGAAGGTGGAGGGAAGGAATACAATCTCCATAGGCAGAACTGTTGCAAGTGTACAGCTGTCAGCTATAAATAATAGTTTCAAATCTCTCCAGAGTAGCGCTAGAGTAGCTAAGAACATAGGCGTTCACATTTTTTTTTATTTTACACATGGATTTGAAGTACAATATAGAGTACTTAACATACTTAAGAAACATAGACCTGGAGGTTCATTATTAAGAACATAATGTTAACATACATAACAGCATAAAGAAACTGAAATCATGAGCCATAGTTAAATTCTATTTACTAGTCTTCAGAGAATATCTGGTCGGTATTAGGACAACCGGAAAGTTACATTTATACATTGTGTACATTGTATTATATTTAATTATTTGAAATAGGTACTTGAACTAAAACAATATACGTTTAAGTATCATTTTGAGACTAGACAACGAAGTGTGAAAAGGATCAATATCAAGTAGGCACTTATTATAATAACTAGGGACTCGTCTGAAAAAAGTGTGCCGAGAGTAATTCTTGCGAGAAAAGCTGATATAAACAACGCACGTGCAATTGTATGTATATGTATCTATCCTTGTTTATCCATATATATGTATATATTTATGTACTCATAGTCATAAGGTATAATGAAACATACTATAGTATTTATTTAGAAATTTTATTTCGCTTAAAATTTACGGTTTTTTCTTGTTTAATTCTCACTGCACCCACCTTGAATTTTCTCTGTTTTGCCTTATGGTTGACTGGTAGAGAATGCCTATTGGCATTAAGTCCGCCTGTTGTACTCTTTTTTATGTGCAATAAAGTTTAAAATAAATAAATAAAATAGAGATCTAGGACGTAGGGGGTGAATTTTAGGTTTCTTAAGGTTTTTTGACGGACACTTTTTGGTACATGGAGATGTATTCCTTACCTCTTCCACAGTGGGACCTTTGGCTAGACTTCATTTTTTTATCACTTATGATCAGACAGTATGCTTATTTGCCACCGACGACGTATTAAAAAAAACCAGCTGCGTACGTTTACGGTCCAGTTTTTAGGTCATTAGTAGCAGCGTGGGCGAGGCGTGACGTCACACGTGATATCAGCCACACACACATATCTCCTGATGCTAGGCTACATTATCTTATTCCTAAATATGTACACTTTAGAGCTAAGAAAACGGGTCACTTCGCATACACGTTTACATGTGACCCGCTACGTGGCCCAAAAACATACATAACTATTGTTCATCTTTTTATTTTATTTTATTATACACGGTGCCCGCGAGGAAATGGACAGATTTTAACAGTATATTCCGGATTGAATTTAGAGACAAAAATGTCATATACACTTTATTTTGAATTCGCCTAGTTTCAGTGATAATACCAATTAAAAAAAATGGTTTTTTGGTGTGTCTCAGTGAATAAAGCCTTATTCTTGGCTATGTCGCCACTATGGGACCTAGTCTAGACGACCTTATTGACAGATATCAAAATGACAAGGAACCCTTTGAATAGACTAGTTTTTACGAAAAAAACCTAATTCATATTAATCCATTATTTTTTCCAAGAATATGTACTTATTATGTTTAAAAGTATACAAAAGGTGAAAACAAAAACTTTTTTTTTAAGGTGTATAAGACCTCACCTCAGCAGCTCGAACAAGCCTACTTTCGTCACTTCAGGCAGTGAAACAAAGTAGCTATTTACTTTAGTGAAGGCGATGAATACAGGCATAAAAACTTTACTAGATGTTGAATTTTTTTAACCTATAATATGTTCTCACTACTGAGGTGAAAAGTTGTATGTGTCACACGAGAGCAAAGTTATTTTACATCTCGTGTTTTTGAGTCCCGAGTAAGAGAAAGATTCTAAGTTAGAATCTTGAGCGTAGCGAGGCGATCAACACTCGCAAGAAAAACTACCTTTCCTCTCTTGTTGCACAAATAACTATTTTCCTTCTTATGACCTCAGGAATACGTGGTTAAATCTTTTCCGTTTCCTCGGGGGCACCTTTTTAAAAATTTAAGACAGAAAATTATAAAAAATTCGATTGAAAAAAATCATAAATATATTGATATAGATCAAAAACCAGAAACCGGTGGTCTATAGCTGCATACAAAACAACCCGCCCAGCGGGTTGTCCGGCATCTGAACAAAGTTCACGAGCGCCCACCAGGTGGGTTCCCGGCAGTAAATGTGTTAAACCTGACCCACTTCTAGATGACCTAGAAACTTGATATTTGGCAACAAGGTAGGCTAATACTAAGTATACCTACATAAGGGGAAAAATCATAAAACAGAAAATTATTGAAAATTAGATTTTTATAAAATCGTATATTGATATATGTAGATCGAAAACCTCTCACTTCCAGATGACCTAGAAACTTGATATTTGATATTCAAAATGTTATGATTATTATTAGAAACTGGTTCGAAGCAAACGGTTAATACAAATAAAACCACTGTTATGCACTCAACTAGCAAGCAGAAGGATGAATCCAGAAACATTTTTAGGATATGAAATAGACATTAAAATAAGTCATAAACACCACATAGACAAAATGTGTAGGAAATTATGCACTGTTAAAACTTAAACCATTATCGAATAAACAGTCATTGTTATCTGTATATTACGCATACATTCAAGCTAATATAAACTATGCAATCAGTATATGGGGAAACGGAGGAGATATCGAGAGAGTATTAAAGTTACAAAAACGATCAATCAGAATATTAAATAACTTACGTAAGCGTCAATCAGCTAAAAAATATTAATAAAAATATGACGTAGGGGGTGGTGCGGACAACTGAAAGTGACTAATTCTAAAAGATTCGGACATTTAATATCATCATCTTATCTTATCTTATCATATCTATCAATGTAGAGTACTAAACCTCTATCTATGTATATAGAGGAAAAAATCTGAAAATTATTTATAGTTAAATAGAAAAAAAACATACCTATATATTGATAATTATTACATTAATTAAGACTTATAGACCAAATACCTACCCCCCACTTCTAGAGTCTGTGCGGAAAGAGAAGAGTCGTGAAATGTAAAAGATTCATACATTCTACGACTCTTCTTTCCGCACAGACTCTAGATGACCTAGAAACTTGATAGTTGGAATGAAGGTAGAGTAAGTATTATACTTACACAAAAGAAACATATCCGAAAATTGAAAATTTTGACCATTGACCGTGCCTTAGCGAGGGTCTCCTTTTAAAATTTGGTTTGTTGGTCAAGACTAGCCAAGTCAAATCCTTTATAATTTCAGGGTTTTCTACACAGCACAGAACTTGGCACCTATATAGATCTCAAATTTCTCTTTTTTAGGGTTCCGTAGCAAAAACTTTTTTCCGAAACTATAAGAACTATACTGTTCAAACTTGGTAAGTAGATGTATTCTGTGAAACGCATTAAGATTTTTACACAAAAATATATATATATATATATATATATATATATATATATATATATATATATATATATATAAAAATATATATATATATATATATATATACAAGAATATATATATATATATATATATATATTTTGGGGGTTCCCCATACTTAGACCTGAAACTCAAAAATATTTTTTTCATCAAACTCATACCTGTGGGGTATCAATGGATAGGTCTTCAAAATGATATAAGGTTTTTAATATAATTTTTTTTCTAAACTGAACAGTTTGCGCGAGAGACACTTCCAAAGTGGTAAAATGTGCGTGAGTCCCCCCCCCCCCCCTCCTGTAACTTCTAAAATAATAGAATGATAAAACTAAAAAAATATATGATGCACATTACCATACAAACTTCCACCGAAAATTAGTTTGAACAAGATTTTGTACGTAGTTTTTTTTTAATACGTCATAAATGGTACGGAACCCTTCATGGGCTAGTCCGACTCGCACTTGGCCTCTTTTTAGCATAGAAATATGTTTATCAAATTAAAGCTAGTAAAAATACCATTGCAAAAATATATGTAAGCATTTTTTTTTGTTTGTAAATTCCTCTTGTTTCAAATTTATAATTGATTTAGTAACAACATACAGTCACCATCAGACACATAGGAGCGGTCGAGGTGCTCATAAATATCTGAACATGCACTCTAACGCATTGACAATAGATGCGTGTTCAGATATTTGTGAGCGCCTTGGCCGCTCCGATATATCTGATGGTGACTGTATACAATTCTACTAGCTTTCGTCCGAGTAGTTGTCAAAAACATTCATTTCAAACCCATTTGTATCGTATTAAATAAAACATTTATTTCAAGCTACAAGGCTCATAAATGTCATAAATTATTGTACAAAAATATTTAAATTTAATCATTTAAAATTGCTCTTAATTAATGTTATCATTATTTATTTTATTTAATATTTATTTAAACACACTGTACAAAAGGTGAAATTAATGCAATTATTCCCAATACAAATTAAAATTGAAACTAAAATCGGTACAAATAAAACAATAAAAGAAATACAAAAAAAACAATAAAAATACAATGCATGAAGGATTAAATTTCAAAAAATATTTTAGTAGAACTTTACTTTACAACATTTGAAGAATATACATTCTAAATTTCAAGGTCAGATCTTAAATGATATGGGCTGTAGCTGTACGTTATCTGTCTATTTAAAATAACGGGACTTTTATATTTAAGACAATCGCGTTTTCATACAAATGTAGTCCTCATTACAAGCTTTTATTTAACTTGCCCTGTTAGTATGTAAGGGGCAAATCTTGCAAGTTAAATTTGACCCACTTCCCGATTTCCGATGAAGCCGAAAATTTGCTTGCATATGTAAGTCGGGTGACAATGTAATATTATGGTACCATCGAGCTGATCTGATGATGGAGACAGGAGGTGGCCATAGGAACTCTGTGATAAAACAACGTAACCTAATTGTGTTTGGGGTTTTTAGGTTTGACTCGATGAGTATTAGTTTATTGTGGAAAGAAAAGTACAGTCAGCGATAAAAGCTTGTACCAAAAATGAAATTTTTGCCAAAAGCTTATTTATTTGAATTTGATTATTTTTTTATAAAAATGTTTTTTTTTTAACTTGACAAACCTATGTTACAATTTCATCCTATCAAATAGATTCACTTCCTCAATTTGGTTTCTAACTTTATTTAAAAGTAGTTTTTTATAGTCATTATTTAGCTAGTAAATAGAACAATTTTCACATGCAACTACTCGAAAAAGGGCTTTTTCTTCCCTGCGAGGAGGGATCAAAGTAACACTTTTCTATTCTAGGACATTATTTTTATATTTTTTGGATACAATTTGTTAGCTTAAATAATATTTTGTTATATAATAATTTGCTCAATAGGTGACGTGAAAAGCAGCATGTGTGTATGGTAGCAAAATTATTTCCATCTTGGGCGTAAGACGCTTGAATACTTGAACTTCGATTCTATTATAGAATACTTCGCTTCGTTCAGGATTCAATGTACGCCCTCGCTATTTAAGGTTCCGTACGCATTTATTAACTATTTCTTGGACATGTATAGCTTGTTGGATTTTACCGTGGTGATTTACAATAAATTAATGTATAAAATAGTAGGTCTTCTCTATGTATATAAGTATCTATTTATTTATGTACATCGTCGCCTAGTACCCATAGTTGTTACATAGGCTCGTTTTTCTCTCTGGCTATTAACATTATTGAAAATATTTTGACAAAATTTGTTGAATATCAAACACAGCTCTGCCCTTACGTTTGATTTATTTCGATTTTTTAATTATTCTAGGAGTTGAAAGCATTTGAAATCTTTTTTTAGCTCCTAATTTTTATAATAATATCCAGAGCGGAAAATGGGGACTATTGTATGGAGACTCGGCCGTCCTCTTTCCTCTTAAGTAGGTAAGTAAATATGTCTACTTTATTACACCACAAAAAAAAAAACAATAACAGATTTACAATGTAAAAGGAGGTAGAAACAGGCGGTCTTATCATTATAAGCGATCTCTTCTAGATAACATTAGAGAAGCACTTAATTTAATTAATGGCGTTAAGGTATGTATGTATGTATATACTTTATTGTACATGTAATATTGTATGTATTATATAATTTAATAAAGGTCTTCAGTACAGATTTTCAAGTTACAAATATGTATAAATTGTGTTTTATATTTTATTTTATGTATATTTTTACAGCGTATACTATATAATGAACATTTAGTATATAGGATTCCGAGATTAAGTGAGACTAACAAGATACGGAATTTATGAGTCTGAATTTTTTTTTTATAATTATAATGTAGCATATACATATACCTGGACCAAGTATAGCTAGTGTAAAACCGTTCTTGTACATAAATAAATAAATGCCTATATAGTTATTTTCGTTATTATACAAACAGCCTTTAAGTAAAAGTTTACAGTTTTCAAGTAACTGTTGCAAATACTTATTTTTACATTTATTCTTGGCTCCAATAATAACACATTTTTTAAGTCCGTTAATTTCAAGGAAGCATTCCTGAGCTTAAATTAAGTAACTTTCTCAAGGACACCGGTATTCTAATGAACTAAATTTTAGAGATAATTAATAATTTTTATCTGAAAAGGCCCCTACGAGTGTGTGAACTTGCCTTAGGGTGTTTTCATTTGATTTAGTGTTTAGTACGAGTTTATACATTTGCTACTAAACGCAAGTACTATCTCGGACATTCCATATTAGAAATGTCATTGATATGTCATAGTTTTTAATTATTCGATTTAATTTAATGCCCGTGTTACAACGACGCTATTCATTAGATTTTCCAAAGTATGAAATGAATAAGATTAACTGCCATTCAGTTTTCTTAAATGTAGGGTCACGTCTGAAAATATCGATACGGACAAAGTACCAAAAATATGTATACGCTACTCTAATATATGGGTCATAAAGTCGTGTATATATATTTTTGGCACTTCGATCGTGTCGATGTTTTCAGACGTGATTGTACTTAGCCATACCCGGACATTATCCAACATAAAAAACCACCGTGTATATGTACTTATTATAAATGTATAAGCACTGCCAGCAAGCTATTATATGTGTTAGTGTTTATTATATGTTGATATGTTGATGATGAAGAGATTTTAATAAAATATAGTACAGTCAGCATCAATAGTAACGGATGAAACAACGCGCCAAAAGTATCTGACATCCCGGATAACTTTTCCAAATATAGATAAATTTCTAAAATTCACATTCAAAAGTATATCTTGTACAGTCTTAGTTGTTCTGTATTAAAGACATCACTTTTTGTTCAGCTGTTACAGAATGGTAGATACTTATGAAGCGTTATTTGATTCGTGACTACATGAATATTTTATAACCATAAATAAGATTTTTTTTATTTCTACATCCATTCTTTAAAGAGGTGAAATTGGGGTTGAAAGTTGCATCATAAACTTAAATAATTGACAAAATAGGCCAAAGAAAGTCATACCTAGAAAGTTGAAAGTTATGTGGAACAATCTAGGCTACCGATGTGCTGGTAAAAAGTTTCCGATATTACGAAATATTTTAGACATTTTGCAGAGACTTTTATA
Source organism: Cydia pomonella (assembly GCF_033807575.1). Taxonomy (NCBI): domain Eukaryota; kingdom Metazoa; phylum Arthropoda; class Insecta; order Lepidoptera; family Tortricidae; genus Cydia; species Cydia pomonella. The sequence goes on from NC_084730.1 coordinate 639,209, forward strand.
TAGAGAAAATGAAACTTCATTTTTTATAAATTTATTTTAGAAATGATTTAGAACTTTTCCAACTTTTAGAAAACTTTCCATAACATAATATAATAAATTATACCAAAGTAACTCCATCTAGCAATATTTTACTTTTTAATGGCTTAACAATTATATTAATTTTGATGAATATTTGCCAATTTATTTTTATAATTTACCCCCTGTGAAGAAGGGGTAAAAACAAAAAAATGAATTTATAATGGGCTCTAAGACTAATAGAAAGAAACTAATAATTATCATTTGTAAAAAAAACTTACGAGGTCCTGTTAAAATAACAAAAAAACTATATTTAAAAAATGGGGTCAATATGGGGGTGATGATGCTGTCAATGTGGTAGTGGTGGTTCCTATTATAATAATTGTATTTACTCAGGAACTTGGACTAACAAAAAAAAAAATTAGATTTTAAATGGGTCTCTATTGTTTCTCATAGAATTGTAAGTCATAAATTCATAAATGTATTTTTTTGTTCGCATTTTCGTTAGTCATACTTTTTCTCAGAAACGCGTAACTTTTCAGGATTGCCAAACCTACCCTAACCTATCTTTAGGATAACCTTACGACAATCCTGAAAAGTTAACGGTTTCAGAATTATGACTAATGATAATCATTATATTATAATATAACTTTCAATAATTATGTTTAACAAAGGGATGCGATTTTAAATAGATAGATTAAGTATTAAATACTTTATAGGTATCCCTGGTGAATTTAATAAAACATATTTTTAGTAAATATAATAAAATATTAAACGTAGTCGTTATAGCACAATTTTCCACTGCATATTTATAAATAATTCCGGTAAATGTGAACTAAATGCGCTATTATATTGTAAAATATATATACCAGAGAAGATATGGTAAATTATAATGTGATTTTTATCGAACATGATGGGTATTTTGACCTATTAAAAAACCTCTTTAAAAAAATCTAAATATTTAGGTAATTAATCAGCATTAATATACCTATAACATTATTTAAAAAAGGCAACTTTAGTTTTATTAAACATATAATACAAATAAAGAATTAAAAAACAGTTATTGATAAAAAATAAATTAGTATAAAACACAAATACTTTAAAATTAAATTTATTAGTATTCAATCAAAACTACATAAATCGATTTTTTTTTACATTAAATTAATATCAATAATTAAGTTTTTTGATTACTTTACAGAATTTCGAAATTTTACATAATGTTCTTTCTATTTTACATTTACAATAGATATAAGTAGTAGGATTTATCTTAAATATGTTTCTATATAATATTAACATTATACGTCATATACGTCAATATGCGTTTTTTTTTATTTTTGAACCTTAATAATTTTAATATTACATTATATTCGTTAATGTAAAATAATGAAAGTCTGTCATGTTTATAATTTCATAATTTCTATTTTTTTCTTAAATTTACTTTTAACCCCTTACGCAAAAAAGAGGTTTGTTATATGTTTAACGCCAATGTCTGTCTGTCTGTGGCATTGTAGCTCTCAAACGGATGGACCGATTTAGATGTGTTTTTTGCGTGAAAGCGAGTTTCCATGCGGTGGTTCTTAGCTATGTTTGATAAATCGATCCAGCAGTTTGAAGAATATCAGCTCTTTTTCAAAATGATGTTAGGTATTTTTGGTATAAAATGGATTTTTTTGGCAAAATGCGTATTTCATTTTCAATTGCAATTTTTAGTTTAGAATTTTACAGAATGCCAAAGCTCTAGAACAAAAAAAAACACATTTTTTATTAAAAAAATGATTAAAGGGAAACACTTAACATGTGCAAATATATAAAACGGACAAATTATTGATTTTTTTACTTTGTTTCGGTATATAGTAAGTTTTGTCAATTTTCCTCAAAATATACGTAATAATTAGGATTGTTAAAATGTGTGTGCAATAAAATTATACACGAATATATTCCAAAATATTATAAATATTTAGCATACTTCATATATACCTAATCATTTACGTCCACTAATTAATACTTAGTACCTAACCTAATACAACTAAATCAAAAGTCGGTAAATTATCATTTGTACTTAGTCAATGGATTATTTCAGTTTTTAACTTGGTAGTGGTAGTTTTTTAGGGTTTTAGGGTTAGAAAAAGGTTTTCGGTTTCAAAAAAATACTCTAAGTATAATAAATTTAAATTAAACAACCTAACAACCCTTTAGTATACGTAATGATATAAATAAAAAATTACGATTTTTTTAAACCGTTCATTTTAATACTATACCTAACCATGCGATATACGTCTTATATACCTAACGGAAAATAGTAGGTATATTGACGAAAGTGGGCAGACTTCTGGATTTAGTATAAAATATATCTTTTTTTGTATTAAATATCGTGTAATATGGCGATTTATAAGAATTGAAAGGATTAAAGGAAATCTAGAAAGATGATAGCTCAAAAAAGGCGGTTTTAGACATTTTAAATTACCATACAAAATTAATACTCATATATATGTATAAAAATCGAATTTTTGTATTGTTTTTGCTTTATTTTCAGCTTTTTATTGAAGATAGAATAACATTTTGGCTTTTATTTTGGTCACATTTGCGTGATAGAGCTGTTAACAGAGCGACTATTTTGGGGTCATTTTAAACCTATTTTACATTATTTTTCGGTCAAAAACTGACCTAAATCTGTTAAAGTAAGCTATTTATTTCTTAAAATGAAGTACAAAAAAAGATTTGCATAATTATTTTTTTACTTTTTATGTGTTGATTTGATAGAGGTATTACTCGACAGATTTCTTTTAAATATGGTAGTAAAACATGATTATAACGCTGAAATTCTATAAATTATAAAAAAATAAAGATCTATACTTACATATTTTTTCAATATTTTCTGGTAAAATCCATTAAAATCCATCAGCAAGCCACTTTGCTCACGTCATTACGGGTCCTCACAGGCACTTCACAAATTACCAAAAAATACTATATTTTGACCAATGTCCGTCCAAAACTCAACTTTAATTGCAAACTATATTAAAATCCGGTCATTTTGATATGCAATACAAAATAGGCCTATAAGAATCTTATTAAGTATTTTCGCGTGGAAGTTTGCGAATTTTTGGCGCGGGGCGCAACGCGCCGCGTATTTAGGCCTAGCGCGCGCGCCGCTCGCTGCCAGCACTGACTCGTCACGGCTAAACGTGTCCCGATAAGGATAAACGCACCATTTACTACACGTGTCCATTTTTTTCTGTTTTTCAGGCACTGTGATTTTTTCCGTATTTTTTCACACTCCGGGTGGAAGTTGGGGTTCGGTGGGGTGCTCGTACGCGCGAAGTCTGGCCGCCAAATGACGCCGCGCACGGCTGCCCGCTAGGCGCGACCCGCGGCTACGCTTGCCATCAATCTAGTCTTGAGTAACAGATTTAAATTGACTAAAAAAATTGGCTTTGTGGGAAGTTCTTATTTACAATTTACTAATTGTGGTTTGTTGATAATCAATATTAATTAGCTTTGAAAAATTATGTTATGAAAATGGTTATTAAAAATCATATAAGAATCTTAATTGATTTGCTAATGGATCTTATAAGAATCTGATATGAAGACTTTAATTTGACCAACTAAGACTATCAGTATACAATTTGTACTACATTTAATTAAGAAGTTATTAATTTTAAAGTAAAATATATTTACGGCAGGTAATAGGTATAATGTAATGCAGTACTCTACATTAGGTATATAACAATTATAGCCCTGGTTTGTAGAAACCCGTATTCTGTATTTTTTTTTATTTTTATTATAGGACTTTATTACACAAATTGACTAAGTCCCACAGTAAGCTCAATAAGGCTTGTGTTGAGGGTACTTAGACAACGATATATATAATATATAAATATTTATAAATACTTAAATACATAGAAAACACCCATGACTCAGGAACAAATATCCATGCTCATCACATGAATATATGCCCTTACCAGGATTTGAACCCGGGACCATCAGCTTCGTAGGCAGGGTCACTACCCACTAGGCCAGACCGGTCGTCGATTGTATTTGGGCCGATTAAATTTTTCGTCAAATTTAGATAAAGCTTGTTTAATTCTAGCTAGGATAATTATGAAATTTAGTAAAAAAATCGTAGCTAAATGGAAGATTTTTTATGATATAGGTATGTAAAGTGAAATTTCCATCAAATTTTAGCAATAAGTACCGACAAAAATAGAAAATCGTCAATGAAAAAAAAATTAAAACATATATATTGTAATACAGTCAACAACCCTATTGGACGTACACCCTATTGTCCCTAGTGTGTCTTTTTTGTTTGCTTATCCGTTGCTGTATGTACTACTTTTTTTTGACCAATTTTAAATTCGTATCTGAATTGGTTACCTACGTGACAGGCTATGCCTAGTGTAGGATCCGGTATATCCTTATTTGTAAATACTTAAAATTACTTACATATTTATTTATTTAATCTTTATTGCACAATACATGAAGGTACAAATGGCGGACTTAATGCCTTAAGGCATTCTCTACCAGTCAACCAATCATACATACATACATACCTAATTGTCTCTTAGTTTTAAGACTACATAATTTTGTTACTTCCAAATTCTTTGTGTACAATAAATTATTTTTACTTTACTTTACTTTACTTTTCTTTTCGGTGAAGGAAAACATCGTGAGGAAACCTGCATACATCTGCGAAGAAATTCAAAGGTGTATGTGAAGTCCCCAATCCGCATTGGGCCAGCGTGGGGACTATAGCCCGAGCCCTTTCGCGTATGAGAGGAGGCCTGTGCCCAGCAGTGGGACGTATATAGGCTGAATTATTATTTTTTTATTTATTATTATTACTTTAAATAATTAATAATAAACAAAGATTGAAAACAGGAACCTATCAAAGGTATCCTGATAATTAATATTGTGATGCTGGACAAAGGCGTATAATATATGTAGTAGTTAGTAGTAGTAACTATTTACTAGTAGGTAGTAGGTGTAACTAAAGTGTTATTGTACAAAAATAAACATACAACAGGGAAAAAACACACTTATTGGATTTGGAACTTATTCCTTGATATAATATTGAAAAGGATATAGAAAACTATCTGAAAGCCTTCTAAATAATAGATCAAGATTTCTTGGAACTTTTTGACTTGTTATTTTGCTCATTCAATTAAAACATTTTAAATAAATACCTGGAACTAATGCGTAAAAGTAAGTATTATATTTATATTTTATTTATAGTTTTTAAAATTAGACAAAATAATAATAAATTAGTATCATTTAGTAACTTAAATTATGATATAAAAAACGATAGAGCATTTAAAATTAATGCCTTTTATTTGGTTAACTTTATTTAGAGGCTGTCAATACCTAAAGCGCGCACACTGTCTATTTGTATCGGAGTAAATGAGATAGCACTGTCGCATGTTACTGGGCCTGGGCAAGGGAATAATAAGAAAAATATTTAAATAAAGAAAGTGGATTATTAGTGTAATATTTAACTCGACCACGGTTTAGATATAAATGTTTTGAAATTGTGATTTTAATTGCAGACCCATAAGTCAAAACAATAAAGACATAAAACCGTTTAATTGTGATTTTAAGACCAAATTTTGCAATTATTTTCTATCGAGCCAATTTCGTTCAATCGTGTATCGAGTACGACCACGGTCTTTGAAATATAATTAATATGAACATATATTTTTCTTACTTGACTAAAACAAATAGTCTTTCTTAAAAAACTGTTTAAGTAACATCAATTTCAAGGACATTGGGTGTTGATAGCCTCTTAAGAGGGAAGAATAGCTTTGCGATCCTAGCGAAATAAAGATACTTTTTCTATGAAATTCCATTTCGGGATAAAACGGTTTCCACTAACTAAATCTTAACAAATCACTTTGAATTTGATGTCGATCGTTTTAGCATAAAGGTTTTCCTTTAAAAATGTAATGCAAATTATGAAATAAAAACCTATAAACCTAGTTTTTCATTGTGTCAATAACTTACTAAAAATCATGGAGAATGGAAAATATTTAGAAGTGGAAAAACGTTTTCTCTTATATGAACGATCACGTGGTATTCTTCCCTCTTAAGAAATGGTAATTTACGGATAATAATTCTGCTATGCTGTCGGAATAAATATCTGTCAACAATAAATAAATATATAAATATTATAGGACATTATTACACAAATTGACTAAGTCCCACAGTAAGCTCAATAAGGCTTGTGTTGCGGGTACTTAGACAACGATATATATAATATATACATATTTATAAATACTTACATACATAGAAAACACCCATGACTCAGGAACAAATATCCATGCTCATCACACGAATAAATGCCCTTACCAGGATTTGAACCCGGGACCATCAGCTTCGTAGGCAGGGTCACTACCCAGACCCACTAGGCCAGACAGGTCGTAATAATATATCCTTATCCTTTCGCATTTTCTCAAAGGTTAGCTGGAAGAGACCCCTCTTAGGGATAAGTTCGCCTGTGTACATATTTTTTTTGTTTTGTTTTGTCTGTTTTATGTTAACCTGTTTATGTGCAATAAAGTGACATACATACATACATACATGAAATGTTTTTTTCACCACGCCAGCTCGAAACGGCTCCCTTGAAATTTAAAAAAAAAACTGTTGAGAAAATAACAGAGGTCTGGGCATTGTGAATGTCATCTCGCTTTGTGTGGTAGGGCACAGCCAGTGGATGTCATTCCAGATCTAGAGCAGAGCCCAACTGGGGAAGTACCTCCACCTTACAGAAAACCGCAGCCAAATAACACTAGACCCTACTCAGAGTGTTGTGTTCCTGCCGGTGACTAAGGTTGCCAGAGCTCAACGAGGGGGGGGGGGGGAGGGTCGGCAACGCGCATTAGCAGGCATACATAGGCTACGGAGACTGCTTACCATCAGGCGGGCCGTATGCTTGTTTGCCACCCAAGTAGTATAAAAAAAAATTGCATTTTGTCTACATGAGGGGCAAAGTAATAAAAATGGTGATTTTGACTTTTAAGCAGGTAACGATTTTGAATGATACAAATTTAATAGAGTTCATTTACATTTGATTTGTAATATTTTATAGTTCTGACGACCTCTCTGGCTTAGTGGGTAGTGAGTGACCCTGCCTATGAAACCGAAGGTCCAGGGTTCAAATCCTCGCAAGGACATTTATTTGCGTGATGAGCACGAATATTTGTTCGTGAGTCATGGTTGTTTTCTACGTATGTAATTTATATAGTATATATATAGTTGTCTAAGTTCCCACAACACAAGCTTTATTGAGCTTACTGTGGGACTTACTAAATTTGGGTAATATTGTCCTATAATAACGGTTTTTTTTTCTGCCAAATACATAAATGACTTTCGTATTTTCCTGATTGCAAATATTGCAATGCACTAAGTTACAAAAGTATTTTGGCGTAGACAAGCTAGTATAATTACATATTTACATTAACAATAGGTTATTTATAATTTTTATTTCACAGGGACAAAAAGGAGGGTGTCACAAAGCTACCCCATTTTATTGTATACAATGTAATGAAAGTATAATACAACTAACATTTAAGAGAGAAAGAGAGAGTAGATAATAATTTAATTAGATAATAGTATTTTTTACAGAGATTGGATGCAACTTAATCCATACAGTATGTCAACTCGAATGGAGATGGGCAGGACACATTGCTAGAGCCAACAATGGACGTTGGAGCGAACACATCTTACTATAGTATCCTACTCAAATTACTTGTTTATTTACCTTATCTTAGTAGTGGGGTAGTGGACCCTAAGGTTGTCTGGAAGAGATCGCTCTTTAGCGATAAGACCGCCCGTTGTCTATTATAGTCCAAGTTGTGTGTTTAATTTGTATGTCGTTATGTTTTTTCCATATCGGTGAGCAATAAAGAATATTTGTATTGTATTGTATCCAAGAGACACTAGAAAGAATAGCACAAGAAACAGTGGCCAGCAGATCAGCGCTGACTCTTGGGTTAGCATTTATGCTGAGGCGGGACCATTTCGTGGTAAACTATTTATTTATCCTATGTTTCTTTCTTTTGTATGTTATAGTTTATCACGAATAAATGCGATGATTTCTAATTTCTGATTTCAGAAGACGCGCTGGAAAGACGACATAATACAACTGGCAGGTAAAAAATGGCAAAGAACAGCTAGAAACCGACAGAAATGGCTTTGCAAAAAAAATGGGCGCCCAAGCGGACTTTAATATAGATTTAAACTGTAATACTACTAACAAATAAATTAAATTCTAAACTAACCAAAACAAATACCTACCAAAAATAAAATACACCGTGTTTTTATTGAACTCCATTAACTTCGGGGTATCCGTAAGTACGTTTAAAGAAACTAAATAGCTAAATTTGCAAAAATATTTTTTTTTTTGCTGTTTTTGTAAGTATTTTTATTTTTATATAAAGTAATTAAATGTAGCATATAGCGTTGTTGTAACACGGGCATTACATTGAACTCAACCAAACAATTGAAAACTGTGACATATCAATGTCATTTCGAACATCAATCGTCCGAGATAGTACTTTACGTTTAGTAGCAAATGTATGAACTCGTACTGAACACTAATCAATATGTAAACAGGCCCTAAGGCAAGTGTACACGCTCGTAAGGGCCTTATAAAATAAAAATTAAATATTGATTATCTCCGAAATGGAGTTAATTAGAATACCGGTGTCTTTGAGAAAGTTACTTAATTTAAGCTCAGGGATGCACCCTTGAAATTAACGGAAATCAAAAAAACACAATTAATGTACATATACAACGTGTCTCTACCCTATGGACATATATGAATAGGACGTGTCGATCAGGGTATTTCTAACCTATGTACAGAGTCTCATTCCAAACGACACAGTATTAACGGATAAATTAATGATTTACGATATAATACTTCGGAACAGCCTGATGTGTAGATACATGGTAATGAAAGAGTATGTCATGTCACTAGTGTAATTTTAATCTTATCGTTATCGTGAACGACTAATACAATGTGCTCCTATTTATATATGAATTATTTGAATTAATGTAACTTTTGAAATATTTTTATATTTATCTAATCAAATAATTTACCTTATTAGAACATTCCTGAGAAGGAACTCTAGTCGGGATCTCGGTCAATGTCCAGAGAGACACGTTGTGTTAGACAATGTAAACCGTTAAAAAACAGTTACAAATTCGTGTGCAAGTCTTCTTCAAATTTATTATAAAGTACAATGTGGCCAAAAATACTAAAAGAAATTATTTTTCATTTCTCATTCTATTAAAGTAGGTCGTTGTTGTTCTAAAATGTGTGCAGAAAATGATACGTTTCTACATGATACGTTTTTTTTCTTTTTGTGAACGATAAGCAGTTAAAATGTTGGTTTTCCATGGATAAATAACGATATTTTTGCCTACATATATTGTTAATTGAAAGTAAGTACCCGCAAGAAATGCTTACTACTGAAAATTTTATACTTATTAGCCGTGTTTTTTAAACGTGTATTTTACTTTGCTCGTATTAGAAATGAAAAGTAGAGTGTTTAACTCTCCCTTGGTTAACAAATTACTATACAAGGTGCCCACGAGGAAACGGAAAAAAATTAACCACCTATTCCCGAGGTCATAAGAAGGAAAAAATCTTATACAAATTGAAGTAAATTCCGGCAAAAAAAATGAGTTTTTTTTTTACTTTGTTCTTGGAAAATTTATAGATTAATATGAATTGCTAGATTTTTTTTCGTAAAAACTAGTCTATTTGGAAAATTTATGGATTAATATGAATTGCTAGTTTTTTTTTATACTATGTCGGTGGCAAACAAGCATACGGCCTGCCTGATGGTAAGCAGTCTCCGTAGCCTATGTACACCTGCAACTCTAGAGGAGTTACATGCGCGTTGCCGACCCTAACCTCACCCCCCTCGTTGAGCTAAAAACTAGTCCATTCAAAGGGTTCCTTGTCACTTTGATATCTGTCAATAAGGCAGTCTAGAACCTACCCATAGTGGCGACATGCATTGCCATCAAAAAGGCGTTATGCACTGAAACACAATTTTTTTTTTAATTGGTATTATCTCTGATAATAGGTGAATTAAAAAAAGTTTATATGACATGTTTGTCTCTAAATACGATCAGGAATATACATATAAACTGTTAAAATCATTCCATTTCCTCAAGGGCACCGTATATAGCGGCATATTAATGATAATTTTAACAAACCTTTGCCATTCTGTATAAAAGCTATTGGAGAATATTTTGAAAAAGAATATTTCACGTTTCATTTCGAACGCCATTTTGTAAGAAAAATATGCCTTTCTTTTACGATCTATTTTGTTTTTCGGTAAACGTACCTGATGTAGGTAAATTTGTAAAAAATTGTACAATAATATTTATTTATTTTATTTAAGAGGGAAAAATAGCTTTGCGATCCTAACGAAATAACGGTACTTTTTCTATGAAATTCCACTTCGGGATAAAACGGTTTCCACTAACTAAATCTTAACAAATCACTTTGATTTTGATGTCAATCGCTTCAAAATTATATATTATAGGTTTATAAGGTTTCGCATTTTTGAAAAAAAAAATATTTTTTGTCTCAGCAGATTCCACCAATAAGAAATATGTACCTACTAAGAAATACAATAAAGACTAAGCATAAGTCTATTATGATTCGGTACTATAGTCTATAAAATAACCCATTATATTGTTGAGCAGCCTAACTGCGCATTATTTATAAAATAACCCATTATATTGTTCAGCAACCGAACTGTACATTATTTATAAAATAACCCATTATATTGTTGAGCAGCCTAACTGTGTATTATTCATAAAACAACCCATTATACACCGTGTTTTTATTGAATTCCATTAACTTCGGGGTTTCGGTAAGTACGTTTAAGGAAACTAAATGGCAAAGTTAATTTAAAAAATAATAATGAGTTTATTTATATAAAAAGTAATTAAATGTTGCATATAGCGTTTTTATAATACGGTCATAACATTAAACTCAACCAAACAATTGAAAACTATGACATTTCAAACATCGATCGTCCGAGACAGTACGTACTTACATTTAGTAGCGTATGTATTTACTCGTACTAAACACTAATCAATATGTAAACGGGCCCTAAGGTAAGTGTACACGCTCGTAACAGCCTTATTTCCGAAATTGAGTTAATTAGAATACCGGTTTCTTTGAGAAAGTTACATAATTATAGCTCAGGAATGCACCCTTGAAATTAACGTAAATAAAAAAACGACGGTGTATTGTTGAGCAACCTAACTGTGCATTACTTATAAAATAACCCATTATACTTTTGAGCAGCCTAACTGTGCATTATTTATAAAATAACCCATTATATTGTTGAGCAACCTAACTGTGCATTATTTATAAAATAACCCATTATATTGTTCAGCAGCCTAACTGTGCATTATTTATAAAATAACCCATTATATTGTTGAGCAACCTAACTATGCATTATTTATAAAATAACCCATTATATTGTTGAGCAGCCTAACTGTGCATTATTTATAAATAAATAAAAACAGGTAACTGTGAGTCGGACTCGCGCTCGAGGGTTCCGTACAAACCTGTAGGTATATAAGTAAAAGGTCACACATCACGACAATAGAGTCATATATAAATTATTTTAAAAATTTAAGGTTTTCGCAATTTTTCCTGTATCTGTGCTAGACGTTGCTTCGTACCAAATTTCAAGAATCTGAGTTCACGGGAAGTACCCTGCAGGTTTTGATTCCCTTGCGAGTGTCGAAAATTTGCGGCATAAACGGCTGTATCTTTAGATTGCGTTGGCTTAGAAGTTTGTTTTTTTCACAGCTCCAAGGGACAGTAGACCTGAGTATTTGATATAAATTCAAGCTTGATACCTCTACGCGTTCCTGAGAAAAAGGGTCTTGACAGACAGACAGACGGACAGACGGACAACAAAGTGATCCTATAAGGGTTCCGTTTTTTCCTTACGTACGGAACCCTAAAAATAACCCATTATATTATTGAGCAGCCTAACTGTGCATTATTTTGTAAATTACCAAGTGTTTTATTAGTACAGTCCCGGCGGACCGGACTTTAATTGTTGGGCTATTTAGGATTCTAGATAATGTTGCCAATACTAACGGTATGAAGTAATCCCTCATGACATTAATGTCATCAACAATAAATGTCCGTGGCTTACCTGAGCTGTGTCACCTATACAATGATTTTAGAAGAAAGAAGAAGAAAGAAGAAATGACATTTATTCCATAAAGCACACATACACAGGACAAGAAGATGAAAGAAATAAGATAGAAAGAACAACAAAACAAAAACAAAAAAAAAACAACAGATATAAAATTAAATTATGTACACATTAAAATCCGAAAATTACACACTTGGGTCCAGCAATGTGTGCAGTAGGGAAAAGGTCCTGTCTCAGCATATTGTTGCTATTCGCAAACGAGGCAAATTGCAACGCTGTTATTCTGCCAAGGCCTTGGGGAGTGACATATAAATATTAATAAATAGGTTTATATAGTAATATAAAAAGGTATTAAAAAAAAAGAACTAATAATATAGTAAAATTATAGTATAGTATATAGTATAGTATAGTGAAGATTAAATTAAATTAAAATATTAAATATTCATGCCAATAACAATTTATACCAATTTATACCTCTAAAATAATAACAATAATTAATGTGCAGCGGGTCCAGATTTAATTTGAAAGTGTAAAAGAAATTCACGCAGTTTCCGTTTGAAACCGAAATTGGAACCACAGTTTCTAATAGTATAATTTTATTATACATATAATATAATTTTACATATACACATAATACAATGATTTTAATTGCTACTTGTATTTACAGTTTCTGGTTTGGCCCATGCATGTTTGTCTGTAAAGTCTAATGCTCAACGATTTTCCGCTAATATTATAACCAGAGTAACCGGAACTCTATTTTCAACTCCTACGCTTACTCTGGTCTACCAAACTACTACTCTACCAAAACTGATGTATGGAGTGAGCACTCTATTACTTCTTATTCCATTGTGTAAGCTGTGTAGGTACAAGAATATGACTATTAGGTACATTTTTTGATGAGTATCAACAGTTTTACCCTTCTCGGGCATACAATTATTTTTATCTTAAACTAGGTTCTAATATTTTATCTTAAACTATATTTTAATATACATTTAGGTTTACATAGTTATAAAAAAAAATTAAGTTATAGAAGAATTTGTCGATTAAAATTTTTTTTAAGAATCTTTTAAAAGTATTTCCTTCGAGGCTTTTTATTTCGTTTGGCAGATGGTTGAAGACATTAATAGCAGATATGAACGTACTTTTTTTAGGGTTCCGTAGTCAACTAGGAACCCTTATAGTTTCGCCATGTCCGTCTGTCTGTCTGTCTGTCTGTCTGTCTGTCCGAGGCTTTGCTCCGTGGTCGTTAGTGCTAGAAAGCTGAAATTTGGCATAAATATATAAATCAATAAAGCCGACAAAGTCGTACAATAAAATCTAAAAATTTAATTTTTTTTAGGGTACCTCCTCTACACGTAAAGTGGGGGTGAATTTTTTTTTTTGTCTTTAACCCTAGAGTGTGGGGTATCGTTGGAAAGGTCTTTCGAAAGTAATAGGGGTTTTCAAGATACATTTTTTGATAAAGTGATTATATACGGAGATAATCGCTCCGAAAGAAAAAAAAAATGTGTCCCCCCCCCCCCTCTAATTTTTGAACCATAGGTCCAAAAAATATAAAAAAAATCGTGGAAGTAGAGCTTAAGAAAGAAATTAAATGAAACCTATAGCGGACATGATCAGTTCAGCTGTTTTTGAGTTATCGCAAAAAGTTTTCCCTTCATAGTAAAAAGACTTACTTTCATTAGGTACTGATTATGCAAATTTGCCTATTTGCTTAACTCGGGTGAAAGGTACCGTTTCATCCCTTGGTTAAGAATTTACTATACTTTAAGCTCCAGTTTAGCTTATTGTGACGGAAGAGTAACTACGGAACCCTACACTGAGCGTGGCCCGACATGCTCTTGGCCGGTTTTTTTATATATTGAGGTGCTAGTTCTCGGAAGTACCATATTGTACTTACATTGTGATCTGATATTTACTTTGCATGACTACTTAGTACTTACCTACCTCGGGAATGTTTAGTATGCTTAGGGCCTAAGTAACTCTTAGGTAATTTGGACATTATGAAACGGGCCCTAAGCATTCTGCAAAACTTGGTACTTTATATACCAGTTAAGCGTATTTGAAGATTGTGACACGTCTACGATGACCTTATTCGTCAAATAAGTGGCAAGTATTCAGGACTTTACTTAGACATTGTGAAACAGACCCTTAATGGCCTAAATAACGCAGTTAACCTATTTCCCTTCTGAAAGTTACAGCTTTTCTCTTACATAGTAAACGTTATTAATAGTAATAAAAGTAGAAAGAGTGTAAATCATAAGGAAAATTCATCAACAATTTAAGTAGAAAAAGGCGCATTTAACACTTTTAGGTCTCCGCAGCAGTACATAACCAAGAATGAAACTGAATTATCTTTAAAAGATGAAAGAATAAAATTGTATATTATATTATAATTTTCACTCTATCGTTAGTCTGTTGGGGCGACATCTGTTGACACATAGAAAAGATAACTATAGCGACCTCTAGTGTTGAGTAGCAGTACTACTTGTAGTTGCACGTAGCTCATGTTCTCACGATACTATATTTAAAAACATAATTGTGCATGAAATTAAAATCGCTAATTGATCGGATTTACTTCTTCAATAAATACTGCTAATTACTTTAAAATATTTAATTGATTGGGATAATTATAAACAGCTGACAGGTGATGAGTCACCCTCTTGACTATAAAAAAAATTGACCTGTGTAGTTTTCCTAGTTGTCACTTTGGAAATGCAAGATATAATAGTAGAAAATGAACTGTATTACAATCAGTGTAGGTTTATTTTGACGTGATTGAATACTTAAGTTAACATGATTATTGACGTCAGTTTGTCTACTTCAATGCACATCGGCTGGAAGGGGACAGCTGTAATATTTCAGGCTTACAACACTGTCGAAAAAACTTGAATTTAATTACAACCAATCATGGCTTTTAATATCTGCTTTATCACAGGCCGATAAAGAATATAATCGCTTAAATTTTCTTCTCCTAATAAGACATTTTATCGTTCGAGACGGAAGTGGCATAAAAATAGGATTGCCAACAAAATTCAGTGACGTCACAGGCATGGATGAGGTCTTCTAAAATTACATGAGATCAAAAAAAAAACAATTTCACGACGTATGAACTGGATTTTGGCGAGAAATTAAATATTTAAGTGTTTGTTTCGGTGAACGACGCGTGTGAAGTATTAAACGAACATTAATAGAAGGTTTTACAGTGAGTTTTAAGACAGTTGTTAGTTTTGGTTGCATTGGATACAAAAATTGATATTTATGTGAGTATTACTTCGATTTTTCATACGTAATGCAGTTAATATAATCGATATTAATATACTACGACGTTCCTCACGTGTCTTGAAATTAAATTAGTGTTTATTAGACCAGTACTTGTCAAAATCGTGTCATGCTTTTACGGTTTCACTAGACCTAAAAATAAACCTGAGTGAGTATTTTAGGATATATATTTGGCGAATTTGACGCGCGAGGCCGGGTGAGTCGCGTGAAAGTGATTTTTATCGATATGCGCGCTAATAACGAAGGAATAACACTTGGCCTTGACTGGCTGAAACCCGCTTTCCATGGTATCATGTTACATGAATGCATCATTAAAAAAAAACATTTGAATTTTTTTCTATTACTTTTAAGCGCCATAACTCGCGTAAATTTCCTTCGTTTCTTTTTTCTTTTGTTAGATTATTCAACTGATCATAGTGACCTTGGAATGGAATTCACGAAATTATTTATCATGCGTGTGACTGACGTAATGCCTACATTCCAAGGATGCCATTTAAATACCTAATATGGGTAAATTAATTTGTATGCGATGTCAAACCCATTGCAAATTTACTGAATTTAATTTTCCTTTCAACTCATGTGGGCTGATGATAATGTTGAAGAGTGCAAGTGACCCAGTTTTATAGTTATTTGTGTACAAACTAAAATATTTTGAGCAGAGAAAAGTTGGAACTTGGTAGAAATATTTTAATGTCTTCTAATTTAGAACTGTTGTCTCACCTTGATATAAATGTAAACAGCTGATTTGTTTGTATTAAACAAAGTTAGTAATTATTCACACTAATCTTCTTATTTCCAAAAGCATTTGTTTTATTATTTGAACTTTGAACCTTGTTTTATGTAACAAAAATTCATATTATAATGTTATATCTTCAGGTGACAAGCAAAACTCACTAATTACCACCATAAGTTCATAGCCATAATTAACCATATTACTACTAAAATAAGGTTGATTTTTGTTTAATATTTTTTGAGTAATTAGCCTGTTTTGCTTGTCACCTGACAATATGTACATTTTCTTATGAATTCATGTGTGTGTGTACCAGTGGCGGATCGTTCAAAGAACTAGATTCCCACCGGCTTGTCTAATTTCAGCCCGTTGAGTACTTTCAGGATCGGTTTATAGAGAAAAGGAAACCAAAATTAGCTCCGGGTTCCCTACGAATATTTGTTACGCGCCGCCACTGGTGTGTACTATGTAATATGTACAATATTTTACACACAGGGCCTTACAAGGTGAAGTAGGTACCAAATATGAGACAATACTTACACCAGCAATGTGTAAAGCCCTTCACAAACAGAGCAATATTATACCAATATATCATAAAGCAAGATATATGATGATATATTTTACATACCATTTGACAGAGTCCACACACAAAGCTATAATATATATATTAGTATCTTACAATATCTTATAGAAATGCATCTTAAGATACCTTGAGATATATTGCTCGGTATATTACAATATATTTTGGTATATTTCATCTCTCTCACAATGTAGGTGCTAGACAGACAGCTATATATATTTTGGTATCGTTGTGTGTAGTGCTTAGCTATACTATAAGATATCTGTCAGTATCTTATGATATTATTATTGTATATTATTGCTCCCTCCCAGTAGGCCTAGCACATGATTGGCGTGACAGTATCTCATGGCGAGATAGACTACCCGTCCCTATTTAACTAACATGGTTAGAAAATTCTCGCCAGTCATGTGCTAGGCCTACAGGAATTTGTCTACCATTGTCCCGTACTATAACGTCCAGCATTAGCAATCTAGTGCATCAAATTTCTATAAGAAAGTACCTACTGTATGTTATTTTATCATTATTTTTAAATTCCATATTAATTTAAATAGTATTTTTTTATTTAATGTTAGCTATCCTGTAATGTTTTGAAAGTCCCATATTGGGATAACCTAGGGTTTTAAATCTTGTAGGGTTAGAGCCGTAGCTTTATTTGAAAGTGCACTGTAATATGTCAACCTGAAAAATAAACTATCTTCATCTTCAGAGGATGTATCTGATGTGGTTAGTACAATAATCTTCAATTTGTTTATGTACCTTGTAACATATTGTTGCAAGTAAATTACGACTTTAAAACACCTGTTGAGCCTGATAATTTTTATGACTAACAATGTTCTAATGTCCATCAGACAAATTTTGAAGCTGACCTCATCCTAGAAAGTTACCTAATAATTTGTTTAGCCTTAAACATGGAGGTGCTAAACAGGCAGAATTTTACATAATGTTTGTCTAAGTACTATTTGAATATCTTAGACAGAAAAATGGTAGCTATTAACACTATAACAAAATGAAAACTTCTGGCACGTATGACAAGCCATAGTAAAGGTCCCTAATAGGGTACTTTTGGGATTGGGATATTTTAAAATGCGGGGTAATTTTGAGAATAACAATAATAATAAAAAGAATAAAGGAATAATAAAAACAATATATTTGACCAACACCTTGAGAGACTCGCTAGGTGGTTGGATCAAGGGTCAGATGCAGAAGGCGGTGATCTTGGACACGGCGCGAATAGTCCGCCGGTTCCTCTCTTGGCCTTGCCCCGCTGCTGGCGGCACCCTAGGTTAGATTTTTCATAATGTGTTTATATCTTTTGTATTGTTTTGTGTTTTTATATTTTACTTTTATATACATATTGTAAAAAACCTATCGTAAGATAAAAAATGAAATAAAGGGTATAATAATATCTACAAAACACTTCATACTTTAGCAATACATACTTACATGGTAGATCTTACCAAGTCAACATCCTTATTGTTTCTAGAATGTCATGAGAGTGCATTTAAATATCAATCAATCAATTTTTCGTGTTATGGCTCCATCAAGGTGTTGATGATTCTGCCAATGTCGAGGTTGGATAAGACACGGCTATTGCAATTGGGTAATTGACACATGTCAAATATTATAAGAAAATTTAGCTAAATGATTTGGAATTTAAAAAGACATTCAGATTATTAAAAAATACAGGGCTACAAAGTCTCAAAAATAAAGTCTAAAAAAGACTTTACTTTCTTAAACAAAAAAAATGTTACCATTCGATTCCTTACATTTTATTGAAACATACATTGTATGAAAACTATATACATAAACGGAATATTTCAGGGTCAAAACAGCAATTTTCTTGATCTTACATACATTTAGAACAGACTAATGTAATGTGACGTCACATTACAATATCATTTTCTTAGAGGCATTTCAATCGCCTAGTGCGAGCGTCAGTCTGACCTTTGAGTTGCTTAAATGCCATGAGTCCTATATAGACATTTGATCCTCAGGAAAATCAAGATTGATTGACATTATTTACAATAAACTATCAAGTGGCCAATTTTCAACATTATCCCCTTTTGAACTTACCCCAATGCATCTTAGTAAAAGGATACAATCACCTTTGCATAAATTTGTGTATAGATATAATGTGTCATGTGCTTGTTGTAGTATATAAAGTATTTCACTTCTATGTCTGTATCTTTAGGTATTTAAAAAAAGGTAAACAAGCAATTTGTACATTTTCGGGTAGTTTTAATATTTATTTGTTAACCAACCAAATACAAAACCGCCTGGATCTGTCACTGAACAACCTGACTTTAAACCTACATTATTTGATCATGTAATATTTTCATCTACCCTCAGCTGCCTTAAGGAGCCATTTGAGGGTAGATTTTGTTTACCTTTTTTTAAATACCTAAAGATACAGAGTATAGCGATAGGGGAGTTAAAGAAATAGGTACAAGCATTTCAAAGTAGATGGTCAATTAAGGTCTCGTATACATTATTAACACATTCACTGTGTTATGGGGTCAATTCAACCCAATATAAGTATAGTTCATTGTGAGTGAGTTAAGCTAATTGCCTCTGAGAAGTTGCTAACTCAAATTAATGACTAACTCAAATAGGCTTTACAGATTTCTTTTTTTATTGAATTCTGCTATGCTGTCGGAATAAATATCTGCCAACAATGCATTTTCTAAAACACATTTGGCGTATTTCACGGGCTGTCCCGTACGGACGCATTTTATTTTTTGTGTTGCGCCTTTTTTTTTTCGGCGTTTAATGCAGGCGATTATTCTGTGCATATTTTTTGACCATTAGTCAGAAAAGGAAACTCTTGTACCCGAAAATATTCATAAAACTCGCGTTTGTACGGGACAACGGTAGGAAATTTCATGGAATGCTCCATTTGTGCCGTTTTCAACTAAAACGTACCACATTGTCGGTAGTCAATAAGGTTCATTACAAATTGAAGCTTTATGGAAATAGTGCCTTATTGACAACAGACAATAAGTACCCTTTGAAAGCGGCACATTTATTGCTAACTGGTGCATTTAAACCCCTAAAGAAACGGACTCGTCAAATACGTACCTAAGTGTGTTCAATTTTAAACAAAATTATCCATCACTAATATGAATAATTTATTATAATCTTAATGATTCATGATATAATTTTCAGTATTTTTGCAGACACTGCAGTTAATACGACGCATTTGAAGCTGGCTGTTAAAATTAATAAAAAATAATATTCGTTTCTTCAAATGTTTTAGGTATAAGATATTAAGTTAAAATCCAAAACGTAGTTCTGTTACTAAAATTATAGACAAAAAGTCGTATCTACTGATACACCCTGATTTTAGATGCTCAAGTCACCTATCGTCATCTACAAAAACGAAACATTTGAGAGGCGAAGCTATGGAAAACTTCGGATGTCAAATTGACTTATATCAAATCCGACCTTTTGTACTCTATGTATTTCTGAAACTAAAAATGATAGAAATACCAGTGTCAGCTTATTAGAAATGATTTGTCGAATATTACCGTTATGTTAAAAAGTTATTTTGGTCGGATGTTCACATAAGATGTTATGGAATTCGAGGCAAGATATAAGAATTGCATGGTTTAAATTTTACCACACTGTACACTTTCAATTTGACAGGTTTAATTTTATTATTCATCCTTTGTTAACAATGAACATCCCACCATCCCAGTCCTAAAGTAAATTAACAATTTAATGACCTCCTGGCCTGGTTGGTGATGCACATCACTCCCCATACCTATGTTTTTTCGCAACCATTTTAAAAATGCACCCCTTCAAACTTGGTTAATGTACCATTATCTATCCATTTACCTGTCGCACATTTAAAATAAAAATATCATTCGATAGCTTATGAATTAGGTCATACATTTCAAGCATAAATGTCCCAGAGAATTTTCCTCAATTACTCGAGAATTAATAACAAAGATAAAAATTGTCTTCAAAAATTTACTTCTTAATTAGAAGGGCTGCCTTTTAAGTCAAGCAAAAGGTCGAAAATCTGGAACACCCGCCGTACAGTCCAGACTTAAGCCCCAATGACTTCACTTTTCTAAAAATCTAGCAACGACTTCGTGGTCAACGGTACCGAACGCCTGAAGAAGCGGTTAAGGCGTACAAAACGGCCATTTTGGAGACACTGAAAAAGTGTTTCGAAAACTGGTTCGATCGAATGAAAAAGTGTATTACGTATCACGGTGATTACTTTGAAAAACAATAAATACCAATTAACACTTATATTGTCTTTAGTTTTACCAAAGCCTCCTTCCAACATCCTTATTTGTTCTGTACTATTCAACTTCCACTGTTTCTTTTTTAATTCTTGTTGTTAATGTATTATCTTCATTGTAATAATTGATGTGTTGTCTGAATAAATATTATTTTATTCTATTCTATTCAAACGTCAGAACTTAAAAGGCAGCCCTCGTACTAAAGTGACAGTTTGATAATCCAGTTCAATATGTTTATTTTAATTTTATTTTATTATTGAAATTTCATAATCACCCTGCTTTTGTTCTAATTTTATACTTGTTGGTACCAAACTATCATTTTATCATCTGCAATTTAAAAATTAATACCTAATTACGCTGTCGTTACCCATTATTTACATTTTTTGCTATCTTGCCCATATCTGACTGACCTTGGCTACTGATCTTCAAACGAAAACCCAGACTGTTGCTAAGCGACCGTTATCTGCAATCATCTAGACTGAATTATAGACATGCCCGTACGGTGTGCGCAACCAGCGAGACGAAATCTTTTGTTTACAAATTAATAATATGTAGGTATACCTGACCGAAACCGGATTTTTCGCCGAAATCGTAGGTTTGGTTTTGCTCTAGTTTATGCCAATCGTTCTTTTCGTGTAGCCTATGGATCAAATATACGAAGCGGACTTACGTCCAATTCAATAATGGGTACAGAATGCTGTTGGGGCTGCCTCGGTTTTGCAGTGCTTCTGGGATGTTTGCGGAGGCAGGATTGGATGATTTCTACGCCATTATGAGACAACGCACAGCATCTCAAGCTCAGATGCACTGATTGAGGAACAGCTCCAACAGTTTTCTAATCCAAATTTGCGAGAGGCTTGATAATCCCTTTTGTAAGTAGTGGGCCTGAATGCACGTCCCATTATACGAATTAATTATTAATGTAAATAACGTATGCACTTATATATAAACCACCCGCGCAGTATTCTATATTTATCTCTCCAACTTACTTACTTATTAACATACCTCTTTCATTGTTCCAGATTGTCCGAGCCACCATGCAAAAAGCACCCACCTCCAAGTTCAAACTCTAGAATGTGAATACACCCACCGCCAAAATGCCTGTCGTCTCGCCTTATATCAACAGCAGCTCCACTCTGTCTGGATCCTATCGATCCACCCTCACGTCCTCGTCCAGCCTCGACAAGCCATACTTCCGATCCAGCAGCACCAGCACCTACTCATCTTCAACTTTAAGAAACTCCTATGGCGACCGAACCACAGAATACAGAAGTAGATACTCCGATGTCGACGGTAAAAGGGAGAGGAAAAGTTCCCTAGTGGAATATTCTAGAAGTTCTCGAGCGCCTAGTGTCACAGATTCAGACAGTGGCGTGTCTACCAGATTCAGATCGGACAGAAGCGAATCTAGAGGCAGAGATGTTTCCACAACTAGAAGCGAAAGCAGCAAAGTTGAGCGTCCAAAAAGGAACTTCCCAACGTCTGCCGCTTTGGCGATGTCTACGGCTGAACTATATAACAAATACTCACCAGCGAACTATATTCCGTACACGCAAAGGATACAACAGCAGCAGAATGAGATAGCGAGATCCAAGTCGATATCGAGCGACATCGGGCGACCGCCGGCATCTGATGGCTCCAGGTTGAGGAAGCCAAGGAACTCCGCTGCCACAATTAGCGAGGTAAGTGTTGACAATCGAACACGTCTTGAGAGCTGACCATGAAGTTAAATGGATGAAAGTTAAATGCAGTTGCTCGGTAATCCCCCTATAGTTAGTCTAAAACTAAAGGATGTACTGAACAAAAGTGTAAAAACTTGTGCAGGAACACAAACTTGCGTGAACTTAAAAAGTGAAATTTCAGTGGGCATCTAGGCTTAAACCAAGTTATAAGTTAACTGGGTAGATTTCTAGCAAATCTACGTTTACGAACAGTAAAATTTGGGCAGATAGAAACAAAATGAGCCAGATCATCGATATTCACATCGCATAACACAAGAATAAGAGCGGTCCTAATATGCTTCCTTGCGGTACTCCAGTCGGTTCATTCAACTTGCTTTTAATTTGGAGGGGTTTAGTTCTAAGTTATTTTCATTTATAAAATGTGTTATTTCGAGAGCTTTAATCATTTATGATATTACTCTCTTTACTAACAATGTTCCTATCATGGATTTTTATTGAATTGTACTTATCAAATGCATTTTAAGGTTCACGTAGGTTTGTGTTGATGTTATGATCGAGAATTTAATTTTTTTTTACTATTCCTTTGAGGAAGAGATGCTAATAGCTCGTATAATCATCCACATAGCTTCGTTGTCTGTTTCCTCAAGATTGTCTTGGTAATGTAGTAGCACAACAAGTATTCTAATTCATCATTCTTGTATAGTTTCGGTTGATGTGTCTGCGAAATTATTTAATTTATTATTCTTAATATTTTATTTTAGTTTTATACTTTTATTTCCTTCTTTCTTTATGTTTTAGTTTTTATTCTTTATATTTTGAACCCCTTGTTCTATGAGTATTGAAATAATAATTTTTAGTAGCAATACTTACATTTTGTCGCAAATTGATTGCATAAAGCGATTGTGTATATATTTTTAATTAGAAATCGATACGATATTTACTATAAAATGTATTATTATTTTCACTCCTGTTTTTAAATCTTATATGTGCTGCTGTTTCTTGTATGTAAACTAGTACATTGTTCTTAAAAACTATACATTTCAAATGAGCGCTAAATACATACACATATAGACCTCTTACTATCTAATATCTATACTTGTTATTGATCATTAGCAAGTTTCGCAGACGCACAAACCATGTGTGCGCGCGTGTGTGTGTGTGTGTGTATGTTCATTAACATTCGCACTAAGAGAGCCATCGCTTAATAGTTGTCACCGTAACTGCTTGACGAGCACTCCATGTCACCCAGAAGAGGAACACACACACAAACACGACGCGGCCGAAAAATACCAGTAGATAACCCAGAACATTTCTGACCCAGAGGCCCGAAGGCAGGCGGTTTTACAAAGAAAGCTCACCCACAACCAGCTACGGAAAAAGAAACTCTATGACCAATGGAAATAAAGACAGCAATGGCAATGAGGTACCCTCAGTTTTAGAGATACGAAAGCGTTTCGATCCAAAAATGACAGTGACGAAACTGCCAGCGAACGACTCACGATACTCCAAAACTGTCGATCATTATCTCAACCAGCTTAAAGACGTAGAAAACGGCACAGGGTACACTAAAGTCGTCCCCAAGGACGAAAAGCCAGTGCCGGTCCACTCTTATGAAAAAAACGGCTTTAACAAATGGGATTCTTCAAGCTCACGATCAAACTCAAACTCAGACTTATCATTATCCAAAACTACATCAGAACCGACATCATTAGCCAAGCCTGCGGTCGAGAAAAACGGCATGTCAACATCATTAACAACAAAGCTACCGTATGACCGGATAGCTAGCATCAAATCTCAATTAGACCCTAACAATCCCATAGGAAAGATTCTAGAAAAATCAACAGTCATACATGTGGAAAATGGAGACGATGACCGCCTGAAGCGGAACAGTCCCGAAATCACACCAAAGTTGAAAGAAATTAAGAATGATATAGAGAAACAGGTCAAAACACCCCACACTTCTAACTTTGCTTCGTATATACAGATCTCACAGCCTATTGCATCAGGAACATCTAAGAAAGAAGATGAAGAACCTAGGAAATCCAAACCCAGTTTAAAATATATAGATTCTGAAGAAGATAGATTAGTGCTTGATAATGACATAGACTCCCCAAGTGGGACTGGCTTTGAAAACAAAACTTTTGAACACGAAAATTTTCTTAAAAAGCGGAGTGAAAATCTTGAAAGTGAAATAGAAGATGGAATCAAATCCATGGAAACCAGTACGGAGAGTACTGTTAGTGAACCCACAGAAGATTCTAGTCCTGACACACCATCTTCTAGAAGGAAAATCCTGGACGCGAAGGATATAGAAGATATCAAAGCGGTAAGTTATATGTTCAAAGATTCGAGAAATAAGGAGAAAATTCTAGATTTTGTGACACAATCTATTTAAAAACAAAATAACTTCGTTGACATTACAAATATGAGTACGTTATAAATATAGAAACACATTCATTTGTGTTTGTCATGCTACAAACATATCTTCCGACCTAATAAGTGTTACAGGAAAAGAAAATTGTGTAATCTATAATTTTCATTTGATTTCTCGAAAACCGCCCTTTCGGTACAGAGCACATAATACTAGATTAGATACGCCACTCCAATGTCTTTATATATTATTCAATTTTGACACTAGAAAACGGTAAAAAAAAACAAGTGCGAGTCGGACTCGCCCATCGAGGGTTCCGTACTTTATAGTACTTATTTTTTGTTATAGCGGCAACAGAAATACATCATGCGTGAAAATTTCAACTGTCTATCACGGTTCAAGAGATACAGCCTGGTGACAAACAGACAGACAGCTAACTCTGCACATATTTTGCATACCATAATTACCACCATAATCGTCAAATAACTATGAAAATATCCCATATAATAGTGGCACTCCCAGACTGTAAGTTAGCTTAGACGAACTCCAGTCAGGTAACATTTGATTGTCGGGTTCCCTAAGTTTAATAATTTAGGAGTGGCGTAGATCTGTATTATGAACTCTAATCCAACGGCTCTAAGATCGAAACCCGCTTGTTTCTTTGGCTCTGCACAGTTTGTCTAATTTTTTAACCTACTTTAGCGATCAGTTACGCTTTCGACGTTGTGTAATGTTTTTAGATTTTTTCCCAACATATAGGTTTTCCAATATTTGCGACGTTTTCAAGCAAAAAGTACCACATTGTCACTTACCATATGGACGAAAATTGCTTGTTTCTTTATATGAATAACCTGTCCTTATGACAAGCGACAATGTGCTACCTTTTGTTTCAACGACCGGTCTGGCCTACTGGGTAGTGACCCTGCCTATGAAGCCGATGGTCCCGGGTTCAAATCCTGGTAAGGGCATTTATTCGTGTGATGAGCATGGATATTTGTTCCTTAGTCATGGATGTTTTCTATGTATTTACGTATTTATAAATATGTATACTTATATTATATATATCGTTGTCTAAGTACCCTCAACACAAGCCTTATTGAGCTTACTGTGGGACTTGATCAATTTGTGTAAAAATGTCCTATAATATTTATTTATTTGTTTGGAAACGACACATTTTTTCCTTAAATCGTTTGACTTTTCTGTGGGTGTGATTTTTTTTACGATTTATAACAGGATAAAATATTTTAGGCGTTTTTTTAGGTAAAGCGTTATCTCTAGATTCAGACCAAACCAGGGATCGGAACCGGTTTTTTGGAAAAACTTTGAAATAAACATATATTTCGGTTTATTTTATACTCCAAATATAGGACTCGGTTGTGTTTTTAGATAACGACTTCGTATTAATAGATTGCCCAATTAGAAATGAAATAATTAACAAAGAACGAAAAAATACCGTTTTCGTTCCCATACAAAAAATACCGGTTTCCGATCCCTGGACCAAACTAATTAAACACAGATTTTGAAATGACAAAGTGAGGAAGATCGTCATAAAAGTCAAATATTATATTTATTATGGCGCTTCCACGCTTTGTTCTGTCGAAAACCAGTTAGCGTCAATTGATTTACACTATACTCTGTATCTTTAGGTATTTCAATAAAAGTAAACAAAATCTACCCTCAAATGGCTCCTTGCCAATGCCAGTTGAGGGTAGATGAAAACATTACATGATCAAATAATGTAGGTTAAAGTCAGGTCGTTTAATGACAGATCCAGGCGGTTTTGTATTTGGTTGGTTAACCAATAAATGTTATAACTACCCGAAAATGTACAAATTCTTTTGTTTACTTTTTTTAAATACCTAAAGATACAGAGTATAGGCTCGAAGAGTCAATATCAATAAGCAGCAAAAATATCTAAACAAATTCTAAACCTTGATATAGGAAAAAGGTGCGGTTAGATATTAATGAGCAGCTTGATTATTTAGATGCGTTTGGTGGACATTGACCACGTTGTGGAGTCAGCATCAATTGGCTACTTGACAGTTTTTGTAAATATAATGTCAATCTGACCTGCTGGTCTTGATTTTCCTGAGGATCAAATGTCTATATAGGACTCATGGCATTTAAGCAGATGGGTCAGGTCAGAAATGAGAGTTAGTCTGACGCTCGCACTCGACGATTGAAACGCCTCTAACAAAATGATATTGTAATGTGACATCACATTACATTAGTCTGTCCTAAATGTATGGTAGATCGAGAAAATTGCTATTTTGACCCCAAAATATTTTGTTTATGTATATAGAGGTCATACAATTTATTTTTCAATAAAATTTAAGGATACGAATTGTACCATTTTCTTTTCTCTTTTTTTTAATTAAAAAAAAAAACTTGAGCCTTGTATTTTCTTATAATCTCAATATTTATTTTTAAATTCTACTTTTTATAATGGATGGCTCATTTTCAAACCATTTAGCAAAATTTTTGTTATAATATTCAACACATGTCAAGTACCCAATTGCGAACAAAATGGCAGAGTATATCGGAACATATATTTCTATTGTAACAAAGATGTGTCACGATATATTTCACTTTTCATGATTGCTTTATGACAGCAAACAATCGTAACATTAATATAGTTATTTCCGTATTGAAATTAATGGAATTTCTTTATCTCAAATATTCACGAAGCAGTTCATCAAATCTAAAATAAGAAGTGTTGGTAACTCCATGGAGTCCCAGCGCGAGCGCGCACAAGTTTTTTGCAAAAAATCGTAAAGCGTCTGGTTGACGTAACTGGTGACCGAAGAGCTGGCTTCCTTGCACAACGTATCAGTATTGCGATACGAGGAAATGCCGCCAGCATCCTTGGTACAGTGCCTCAAGGACACAATAACCTTTCGCGCCTATATTTTTAAATTTGCCGCTTTTTTCTATTGACGGAAATGGATTGACAGACTATATATTTTATACTTTTAAGGCTCCTACAGACCTTGCAACAAATATCATACTATTTTAAGCGTGGTTTAGACTAGCTATAACTTGTATGTCAAAATTTTAATTGCAGTTTACCATAATAGTAGCAAACAAAATTTGAAATATAGGTGGATTGTCAAAGTAAATTTTGTAGCGACAGTAAATTTACTGCCATCTTTCGACACATGATTAAAACTTTTAGAACGCCATGTATTCGAATGATGGCGCCATACCTTTGGCCTATGCTCTATTACGAGTAGATGGTGCCATTTTTTGATATTGATCAAATTTAACACATATCAATGAGATAATAAGGATCAAATTCAAATGGCGTTGGAAAGTTTTAATCATGTGTCGAAAGGTGGAAGTAAATTTATGTATATATATAATTTATTGTACATATAAATATAAATATGAGAAACACAGTTACAGAGTAAATTAAATACAACAAAGGCGAACTAATCCCTGTATGCGGTCTCTTCCAGTTAATTTACTATGACTACATAAATTTACTGTGGCTACAAAGTTTACTTTGACAGTCCACCTCTATTTCAAATTATCTTTGATAGTAGTCGGCAATGCAACGTAAATTGCATACAAGGTATTGCTACTCCAAGGGCCTATTTCACAATAGTCCTGAATAAGCTACTTGCCACTTATCTAACGAATAAAGTCATCGTTGGCGTTTCACAATCTTCAAATAAGCAAAAACCTGATAAACGCGAATAACGGCCGATATCATCCGGCGAACTGGTAACCAGTGGGCGCCCTAAGGGTCTGGTCCACAAGGTCTGAGTAAAGTATTGAATAGCTCATTAACAAATAAATTAACAGCCAGATAAAACTCTCAACGAGGGGGGGTCGGGTCTAGGGTCGGCAACGCGCATGTAACTCCTCTGGAGTTGCAGGCGTACATAGGCTACGGAGACTGCTTACCATCAGGCGGGCCGTATGCTTGTTTGCCACCTTTTTTTCTTCCTAGCGTTGTCCCGACAATAGCCACGGCTCAAGGGAGCCTGGGGTCCGCTTTGACAACTAATCCCAAGATTTGGCGTAGGCACTAGTTTATACGAAAGCGACTGCCATCTGACCTTCCAACCCAGAGGGTACTAGGCGCTGTTGGGATTAGTCCGGTTTCCTCACGATGTTTTCCTTCACCGACTGGTAAATATCAAATAACATTTCGTACATAAGTTCCGAAAAATTCATTGGTACGAGCCGGGGTTTGAACCCGCGACCTCCGGATTGCAAGTCGCACGCTCTTACCGCTAGGCCACCAGCGCTTTTTTGTATGCTTGTTTGCCACCGACGTAGTATAAAAAATAAAATAAATAAAAACTTCCTGCAAAACTGAGCACTTAATAACACTGAAAAACTGAGTACCAGTTAAGCTTATTTGAAGATTGTGAAACGCCAACGATGACTTTATTCGTCAGATAAGTGGCAAGTAGCTTATTCAGGACTTTACTTGGAGATTGTGAAACAGACCATAAGCCTCGCTTTAAACAATAGGGTTGTTTCCAATTTTTTGAAACGCTTGTATTATGTTCTACAATAACTAAAAGTTGCCCTAAAATTCATTTTTTATACTAAAAACGGCTTTAAATATGTTAAATTAACAAAATATATTTTGACAGATGCTTTCGCGCCCAAAACGCTCTTTGAAAATTGTGTGACGTCACAGTTTACGGTTTGACACATAACTACATACATACGTAGAAGATACGAACTGTCAACTGACATTTGTCATTTGTTGTTTATCGCCTAACTGTCAACAGTGTCAATCCGAGAGTTGTGACGTGTTCAGAATCTTCAATGATGTTTCGGGTTTGGTCACGTGACGTGTGCCAAAAGATATTTTAAATTCAATATTTACAAAAATATGGTCATTACAGGTTCCCTAAAAGTAGTTTATCATGTTCTTGTAATCCAAAAGAATTTATTGGGATACAATTCTGCCCTAAAATTTGTAGATGGAAACAACCCTATTGGCGGCTAATTAGGTGCAACGAATTCAATCGATCGAACAAATAAAGCTGACACCCAAATCGCATGCGAGTGTCGGTGACGTATGGAGATGCTCTTATGAATCTAAAGGTCTCCTTAAACTGGTCATGTAGCTGTCGATTCGTCAGCCAATAGGAACGTCGGAGGTTACGCACACAAATAAACGACCCGAATAGCGAAATGGCAACGAACTGATTCTTTTTTTAAACCGTCTTTCTCTGTTGGGGTCTTTACACTGGACCTTCAGGTCCATAACCCGTGGTATAGGGATATAGCGTTCAAGGGGAACCTGTGCCCAGAAGTGACCCTTAAATTGATTTTTGGATTATGTATGTAGGTAGGATCGACTGATCACCATATCGCTGAAAAATGTATTCATCGGTAAAGAACTTACCTATGAAATGGCAAGTTGTTTTGTAAATTTTAATGGGCCGTATGCTTGTTTGCCACCGTCGTGGCTTAAAAAAAATAGGCTGAAAACTTTAAGGTTGTTTTTCCACTGATGTCGAGATGAGAGAAATCTGCTATTGCTTGATTCCTCTCATCTCTGCCTTAGAGGAAAGGCAGCCTAAAGTTTAGAAACATCTTATACCTAATGAGCAATTCTTGTATCTCGGAAACGGCTCTAACGATTCCAATGATATTTGCTATATGGGGGTAAAATCGATTAAGCTAGGTCTTATCTCTGGGAAAACACGCATTTTTGAGTTTTTTATATGTTTTCCGAGCAAAGCTCGGTTTCCCAGATATTACAACACAATACAATAGTACATTACGATACAAGTGCCAAAAATAGGAAATTCGAATTACCTATTTGCACATGTATCGTACAACGTTTTACAGTACATATGACCCTTTAAATGTTCGACACAGTAACGTAATATGCTAATTTTCGCACTAGTGCGGTAAAGTAGCACCATATGTACTGTAAATACTCTTTATTGCACACCTCAATACAGAAACAGTACAAATAATACAACACATAAAGAAGAGGTAAACAACAGGCGGTCTTATCGCTAAAAAGCGATCTCTATTATAGCGATATTCTTATTGATATATTAGGTTCAAAAAGTTAGGAAAAAAATCATTTTTCTAATAATAAGCTTTTTGCTTGCATAAATCCGAGATTCGAACCCGGGACTAGCTTTCGTTACTTCTAAATAAGATTTACATCTTTCCTTGGACCTACTTCCGAAGATTCTAGAACTGATCTGTCTCTGAATCAGCAGTGGCGGATTAACCGAACAGCAGAAAAAGCATATGCTAAGGGCCCCGCGCCTAGGGGGGCCCCGCGCTCCGTCCCTGACCAAGTGATTTCGGCACGCGGTACCGGCCAAGTTCAAGTAGAACTCGCACTCCGTGGATCATGTACTATCACATTTTATTTACTAGATTAAGTATACGTAGTTCGGCCTACGGCCTCGTTCACACTATGGCATTGGTTTCATTCTAGGCTCTGCTTTACTGCAGCTTGGTCTTCAGCTTCGCACGGGAACGCTACGAAATCGGGTGGTCCGGGGGCAAAGCTCGTGGGGCTCAGCCTTCGGCCTTGTTTTTTGGCTCACTTACCCATTAGTTCCCACTTCTTAGGTCCGACTCACGTTTCACCTATTTTTACAAGCTTTTATTTAACTTAATAATATTGATGTTGTTAAACAGGAGGAAACCTATATAGAAGAAAGGAACTGTGATAAAATAACACAACTTCATTAAGATTAGGCTCTTTTAAAATGGCTAAATAAAAAAAATCGGAATTCCTTAAAATAAATAAATAAGGAAAATACTCCGGATTTTAAATGACGTCATATACCTATAGTTCGTGTCATCCACAAAGACGCGCTTCTTCGTAATCGCTTATAGTACAAATCTGCAACATTTGGCAATGTAGTAGTTATGTCTACTAATAAATGTGTATAGATAGAACTACTATACTAGTAAAAAGGTTGCACAGCACACTTGTAGGTACTATAGGCGATTGGGAGGAGGAGTGGGGCGCGTCTTCGTGGATGACACGAACTACAGACACACAGAAAAAAAAAACTTGTGTAGGGGTTCCGTTAATTTTTCTTTTTATTTTATATTTATTATTGGTTGTTGTAGCTGCAATAGAAATACACACTTTATTTAGGTAAATTTTGACTGCCTACCTGTTACGGGTCATACTCGTAAGATAGAGCACACGGAACGACAGATTTCATGAACGGTTTTACGGTTAAAATACAGACCTCAAACTTGGTGTAATAATAAAGAAATATCGGCTAAGAGCATAACGGCCCATGCTCAGTGTAGGATTTCGTAGTTACCTTTCAGTCGAAAAATACCAAACGGGGCCTAGTTATTAGTAAATATCATTTACATTACATTACAAGCATAAGGGAGTAATCTTTGCAGCGCTTTGTACGTCTTTCTAGTAAGAAGTGAAGATTTTTTGTAATAACCCAAAAGCAACTAAACCGATCATTTTCGCTATAGTTTTCTTTGGAAGTATTTATTAAGCTTTTGTTTCACGATTTTTTTTTCAATTTTTTGGGCCCATGGTTAAAAATAGGTTAGAGGGAGGGGGGCACATTTTTTTTCTTTCGGAACGATTATTTCCGAAAATAATAACTTTATAAAAAAAGCTTTTTGGAGACCGTTTTTCGTTTTGAAAGACCTTATCCAACCATACGTTACACTATAGGGTCAAAGCAAAAAAAGAAATCTAAGAAAAAACATTTTGTATGGGAGGTACCCTAATTTTTTTATACTTTTTATTTTACTGTTCTGTCGCAATGCATGATTTATGTATCCATGCCAAATAACAGCTATCTAGCACTAATGATCACGGAGCAAACCCTCGGACAGACGGACATGGTGAAACTATAAGAGTTTCTAGGTGACTACGAAACCCTAAAAAATACAATGCATAACATGTTAAAAACTAATCGAGAACGACTAGAAAAAAATTAAGACATGGTAAAAATGTTGTGATGGTACTGAATCCTCGGAGTGCGAGTCCGACTCGCTCTTCATCATTTATTTTGCAAACCAGGGGGCCCCGCGAGCTATTGTGCTAAGGGCCCCGCGCCTTCTTAATCCGCCCGTGTGAATCAGTAAAAAGTAGTTAAACAGCAATATATAAGACAGTGTACCAGGCGCAAAAACTAATCAATTATCCACCTTTTTCTCATCGGCATAAAGTTTAAGAATTAGTTTTTTAACAATAGACCATACCGTCTCGCGTTGCGTCTCGACCGCAGCTAAAAATATCGCAGTGCGAAATAACGCCTGTGTTTCTGCAAAGAAAAAGCTAGGCGCCACTGTAAAATGAGCTCTAAATCCGTACAAACTATGCGTAAAATGAGATCTCACTTATACTAGCTCTTAAACCTACGACTCTAGCAGCGATTGGAATTGAATTCTGGATACTAAATTAAAACCGGCCGAATGTCCGAGCCACGTGCGATTTAAAAAGTTGACCGCCATCTTGGAAAACGGGTGACAGTTTGTGAAAAAAGTTTTCGTTTTGTCTCTGACGTCAAGAAGTCAAGTGTGAATAGTAATTTTAGTTTTCTATTTAAGAAATTTAAGATTTAATAGCTGTTGGAGTAAGTTTGTCGGTATTTGAATTGATTCTTAAATAGTTTTAATGCTAATTATTAAGAATATTGTAAGTTTACAAACATACCTACATTTAAACTTAAAGTTTACATGTATAAAAAAATTATAAATCCGCGTTAAGTTAAAAAAAATGATTTGAACGTATCTGGGACAGTTTTTAAATGTTACAGTGACAGCAGAAGACGCGGGAAAACGTAGTTGGCTGTATGGAACAAATCTGTAGCCACGTTATAAAATATTTTACAGTACATATGGCGTTACTTTCCCGCACGCGTGCGAGAATGAACACTTTCCATGCATATGTCAAAACTTTGGAGAGCCATATGTACTGTAAAACGTTGTACGATACACGTGCGAATAGGAAACTCGCAACTCGTGTTGATTGTCCCTTTAAATGTTCGACACAGTAACGTAATATGCTAATTTTAGCACTAGTGCGGTAAAGTAGCACCATATTTATTTATTTATTGTTCGGAGAACCAACAGCTATACAATACAACACAATACAATACAATACAATAGTTATATATATAGATAACAAAGAGCCAATTATATTATAGGTTCCCACCGGTAGCAACAGGTTAACAGATAATTGGTGGTTAGCACTAGATTTTTTTTTTTTACACCGTGTTACCACTAATATGTTTAAATATTAATACTTATTATATTATATACTGAACAAAGAAACCAAAACTTATTAGTAAACTTAATACGTTAATCGATACAATAATATGCCAAGACATACGACTCGCTCGCTCAAGTAATTTGTCTGTTAGAATCCGTCTTATAGTTGTGTTTTTGATATGTACTGTAAATAACTATAATATATCATAATCTTATTATATATGTCGTTAAAATAAAAAGCGCTGGTGGCCTAGCGGTAAGAGCGTGCGACTTGCAATCCGGAGGTCGCGGGTTCAAATCAAACCCCGGCTCGTACCAATGAGTTTTTCGGAACTTAAGTACGAAATATCATTTGATATTTACCAGTCGCTTTTCGGTGAAGGAAAACATCGTGAGGAAACCGGACTAATCCCAACAAGGCCTAGTTTACCCTCTGGGTTGGAAGGTCAGATGGCAGTCGCTTTCGTAAAAATTAGTGCCTACGCCAAATCTTGGGATTAGTTGTCAAGCGGACCCCAGGCTCCCATGAGCCGTGGAAAAATGCCGGGACAACGCGAGGAAGAAGAAGATATGTCGTTAAAATAACATAAAAACAAATAAGATTTGTAAAAATCAAAATCTGTCCCTGTAGTCAGACCGAGATAAGTTGGCTGCGATTTTATAGCCCAGACGGTGCAAGTGTTAAGTAAAAGTTTGACGTTTAAAATTCTTTTTATTCTTCGCCTTCTGGGCTATCAAAATAGCTTGGTCTGATAATAAAAACAAAAGCAATATTGCCATTGAAAACTTACAGTTTCTACAATACATTTAAGTAATCCAATTTTTGTAATGATATTAAATGTAGCGTTGGACTCTGATTTTCACAGTTAAAAAATAAAAAATAAATATTGTAGGGACATTCTTACAAAAATTGACTCTCAAAAAGTCTTGTGTTGTGGGTACTCAGACAACGACATATATAATATACAAATACTTAAATACATAGAAAACATCCGTGACTCAGGAACAAATATCTGTTGCTCATCACACACATGCATGCCCTTACCGGGATTCGAACCCAGGACCGTCGGCTTCATAGGCAGGGTCACTACCCACTAGGCCAGACCGGTCCTCAAACTTATTAAGCCTATATTCAAGTCTGGTCTAGTTGTACTAATAAATTAGAACCAATCATATAAACATACCTGTTCGACGTTCCAACCAATATTTTCAGCGTAACATTAAAAATACATGACCCACTTCACAACCATGTCCACTACGTTCACCCGCCTAAATATTAATCTTAATACAGTTTTAAAACTAATTATTCGTTAATAATAATAGTACGACGTATCGCTGGAAAATGTATGACAATTGACAGATGTGAAAGATATGCGTGACAGGACAGATAATATTATAAGCCACGATAGATTTCCATGTATATTACAAACTTTTTGCAGAGAGTATTAAATAGCTTGTCAAGTTTGAAAAAATGGTTTAGGATATTGAAGGTAGACGCAAGGAACAGAATCTCCTTAGGCAGAACTGTTGCAAAAGTGTCCAGCTGTCAGCTATAAATAATAGTTCCAAATCTCTCCAGAGTAGCGCTAGAGTAGCTAAGAACCTAGGCGTTATTGACTGGATGAAGTGCGCTGTCTATGATTAGATTTTTTTCTCTAGTATTCTAGGTATTGTAGCGCCACCTATTTATGATTTTTTGTCGGACACTTTTTGGTATATGGAAATTCTATTCCTTGCCTCTACCTTCCATAGTTTAGGAATACAAAATAATACAATTACAATTTGAGACTTCGTTGAGCTTGTAACAACCCTTGCTATTCTCGATACATTGCGGCTTTTGATCGTTCCATCGAATTTGGAGCCTCAATTTAGTCGGCAATGTATCGAAAAAAACAGGCGATTTGTTGCAAGGTCTGTGGAGCCCTTTTAAAAACTGTAGTTGCTATCTTTTCAAAATACTGGCCGATTCCACTGTAAACTTGTACTTGACTGTTAACGTCAGTCAGTTTTTTATGTCAAATTAACAATTTTGAACGTTTTCCGTGTTTTATAAGTTATTATTGTGATTTTATACCTATTTGAGCTGAATGTAAGTTTCTGACTATCCAAACTCTGTGATATGTTTGTATATTTGTTTTTACCCATCGAAGGCCTATTGTACCTAAAACTCTTATAGAATATATTTGATATTCAGGTATAGGGTCTCGTGTAACGTTATGATGTGGCTTTTGAGGCGTATGGTTTGATCTGCATACTGGTTCATTGTCGGGTTTAGTCGGGTTCCACTTCGGTTCATCGGGTTACTAACGTTAGACACGTAGTTTAAAGGTCCAGGCCTACAATACCGTCGTTACCATAAGGGCACACGGGCCCGTGCCCAGGGCCCCGAAGGACAGATAGTATCAGTATTTTTGATTACTCATAGCAATCTTCACTTCCCAAAAAGGCGCCAAATTCTTATGTGCCCAAGGGCCCCAGCATAGTTTACGGTGGGTCTGGGCCTACCACTTCACTCAAGAGGGTTTATTGATAAAGTAAGGTTGCTGAGCACGACGAATTGTGTACATTGACACGCCATTTCCTATATCTACGAGTATCCCATGCGCATAAGGGTTTGTGCACAAATCACGCGAGGTTTTTTCGGCTACTTTTTTAACCCCCCTCTCCCTGGGTGATATTTTTTTTATACTTTATTGATAAAATAGAATTATTTTACACGTCAACACATTATATCTATTTAATAGGATCGCACATTATTATTTTATAGATGATGCGGCCTAATTTTAAGATAAATAGTATTGTATAGAGTAAATCTTGTTTATACTGGCTATTTTGCTATTTTGAAGTGCCAAGTGAATATTTATGTTTAACGAAACCGAGAAAAAGTATGTGGTAAAATACACATGAGGTCTCCTTATACCCCCCTCCCCCAACGTGACCGTCGTGATGATTTTCGTGACCCTCCCCCCTATCGAACATCGCGTGATTTGTGCACAAGCCCTAAGTATAGCAGTGGCATTGACTGGGACAGTGGCGAGACAGCAATTTAATTATGCGTGTGTGATAGACAGGAAATAGCGGGACGATATACGCAATTCTTCGTGCGTGGCGTGCTTACTTTATAGAGAAAGTAGGGTAATTCCAGGATAGATGCCCCACTTTTTAAAATAGGTTTATAACTCTATAATTCATAATTTTATAGCAATGTGTCTTATACGTATTATTAACTATGGTTCCTCGTCGTATAGTTTTCGTATAAATCGTACTTTTTTTACCTCTCAAAAATGGGATAGGTGCCCATTGTGGGGGATAGACGACTCGTCGCAAATTGGGCCAGAGCAGAAATTAGATGCCCTTTGTACTCAAACAAGCAAAATTAACAGAATTAACAGTTATTAGTCTTTTATATTGATTATTTTGAAAACGTTGTCGTAGTATTTTAGACGGTATTCCACATATAGACCGCGAGCCAGGAACAGATTTCCATGACCAATCGCCTCCCGGGCGAAAACTCGTATAGTGGTTAACGGCTAGGTATGATAAACCCTCGTGGAAGTCAGCTGCCGCTCCGTTGGTGGGTTGAGGAATGGCAGCCACCGAAACACGTAAAACAAAAAAAAAAGTCATCGCCTCCCGTTTGATAATTTGTCAAATGATAGTTTGACAGATGCTATTGTTAGTTAAAAAAATCATCAGCCGGTTATATCGCGGTGGTAAGAACATCAGCTGGTCTCATGAACATGTAAAAAATAAGCGCTATACCTTTTTATGATAGCAATAACAAATCATGAAACTTTGCATGTAGCATTTCATCATGCGTTAACACCTGAAAAGCTATCGACGGATTAGGTAATTTACACATTACGCATACTTTGCCGCACATAAAGTGGTAAGGCGCATATTTTTTACATATTCATTTTACAGCTGACGGTCTTTCCATCGCGATACAACCGGCTGACGGTTTTTTTAATTTAAAACAGCGTCTAAACGATCATCTGACAAAGTATCAGCCGGGAGGCGATGACTGACGAAATATGCTCCTGGCCCGCGGTCTACTGACAGACATTCCGTTAAATCTGTTCTTTGACAGGCTTGTTTTTGCTCCCGCGATAACGATGTATGGTAATGACACTGATTTCGACTTGTCTCCGATCAGGATACCCAGATATCTTATCTTTTTTTTTTTTTTTTATACTACGTCGGTGGCAAACAAGCATACGGCCCGCCTGATGGTAAGCAGTCTCCGTAGCCTATGTAAGCCTGCAACTCCAGAGGAGTTACATGCGCGTTGCCGACCCTAAACCCGCCCCCCCTCGTTGAGCTCTGGCAACCTTACTCACCGGCAGGAACACAACACTATGAGTAGGGTCTAGTGTTATTTGGCTGCTGTTTTCTGTAAGGTGGAGCTACTTCCCCAGTTGGGCTCTGCTCTAGATCTGGAATGACATCCGCTGTGCTGTGCCCTACCACACAGAGCGAGATGACATTCGCAATGCCCATACCTCTCTTTTGGACGCAGTTTAAGGACGTACCCGGGTCCGGTTATCTAGTTTATCTGATAGTATTATACCTTTTATGTTCGACATATCTCGAATTATGTAATAAGTTATGAAAATATACGTTATTATTATAAAGTGGCTTAGGAGATTCGGTAAAGTTTATTCGTGGTTTTAATTTAGTACTTTTGAATGTTACACCTATGGCGCATGGTACACTTCATCTGATTCGCACGTCCCGGACCCCGGTACGTCCTTAAACTACGTCCAAAAGAGAGGTATGGGCATTGTGAATGTTATCTCGCTTTGTTTGGTAGGGCACAGCACAGCGGATGTCATTCCAGATCTGGGGCAGAGCCCAACTGGGGAAGTACCTCCACCTTACAGAAAACCGCAGCCAAATAACACTAGACCCTACTCATAGTGTTGTGTTCCTGCCGGTGAGTAAGGTTGCCAGAGTTCAACGAGGGTGCGGAGTGTTAGGATCGGCAACGCGCATGTAACTCCTCTGGAATTGCAGGCGTACATAGGCTACGGAGACTGCTTACCACCAGGCGGGCTATATGCTTGTTTGCCACCGAGGCAGTAAACAACACTATGACATCCCGCTCGCGCCGTGCGAATTGGATGCCTCTCCTCCCCCCTGAACCTCCTGCACCTCAATAAAGACTTGACTCGGGACTTAAAAGACTCGGAAGTTTTTTCACCGCAGGGTCTCGTAAAAGAGCGGCTGAGTTCTTTAAATTTACACTTAAAAGACTTGAGTTTCTACCAATACTAATTCTGGCATATTTGAGGCAGTAGAGAGGTTAATGGTGGTGGTTGCAGAAAGCATAATAAGGTCAAATACGGCGTTGTCTGAACAAAAGATTTTCTTTGGCAGAATTAATGTGTTCCTAAGATGTATTAGAGAACTGGAGCCACCTAGATTTTTGATGCAGGTGGTGGTTTGGGGGGTTTTCAGCGTCGGCGACTTGTTAATATATATAATAATATCTGGGAGACAAACATATTGAAACTCAAAAATGCGCGTTTTCCCAGAGATAAGACCTAGCTAGATCGATTTTTCGCCCCCGAAAACCCCTATATAGCAAATTTCATCGAAATCGTTAGTCTTTTCCGAGATCCCCGAAATATATATAAGTTTTCGCATAAATCGGGGATGCCGAATTCATGTATGGTATCAATTTAAAGTCAGGTCGTTCAGTGACAGAACCAGGCGGTTTTGTATTTGGTTGGTTAACCAGTAAATGTTAGAACTACCCGAAAATGTACATATTGTTTGTTTACTTTTATTTAAGTACCTAAAGATACAGAGTATTAGTATTTGATCTTGAGAGTGAAGATGTGTCCTCCGCATAGGCCGACACATAACTATCGAACAATTCGATGGAATAGTCGCCGGTTGCGAAAATTGGCATACGTTTTTGGCGAGATGCAATTAGGGATGCGACACGGATCTTGCATCGATATCGATAAAATAAACATTCTTGTTAAACAAACATCCATTTCTTTCATACTACTTCGGTGGCAAACAAGAATACAGCCCGCCTGATGGTAAGCAGTCTCCGTAGCCTATGTACGCTTGCAACTCCAGAGGAGTTATGTCGACCCTAACGCTCCGCACCCTCGTTGAACTCTGGCAATCTTACTCACCGGCAGGAACACAACACTATGAGTGGGGTCTAGTGTTATTTGGCTGCGGTTTTCTGTAAGGTGGAGGTACTTCCCCAGTTGGGCTCTGCTCTAGATCTGGAATGACATTCGCTGTGCTGTGCCCTACCACATTTAGCGAGATGACATTCAAAATGCCCATATTTATACACATTTGTTTGTGATTCTCAACGTTTGCTATTCTTTTTGGTTATTTAACCATACTCAATTTTTGTTTGTTACCCAACTACGACAAAGCAAAGAAAGGATTATTAGTGGTTGAATATGGAGATGTTTAGAGTCGTGTAGTTTGGAGCGTTGTCCCGTCAGTATTGTTGAGTCGATTTGGGTGAATGATGTTTCAATTGAGTCATCTTAGTATCCTGGATCACATAGGTTTAATTTTTAACCAACTTTAGGTTTAGCAAAAAGGAGGTAGGTCGGATACGAAAAAGGTAGTCTGGTTACAGTTTTTAAAATACTTGTTCGAAAAATGTTCAATTATGATATCGCTAAGATAACAAACCTATAAGATAAACAATGTATTTACTTTGACAATTTGAAAATACGTTATTTCTGATTTATCGATATTTATACAGTTTATCGATATCGATATATTATACCGATAAATCATAGCGCTGCGCCGACGCCGCAGTGAACGCAGCGCGCGCGCGCGCGACGCGCGATTTTCGATACGAAAGCGAATCAAAGGTTAGGGTCGCGACTTGAACTATTTACCCGTTACCGGTAATGTTTCTACGAAATTAACCGTTCCATAACGATCATAGTCTAGGAAATCGATTTTGTTAATACAAAAAACGCGAAAAATTTGAAAAATTTAGGCTGGATGGGTTGATTCCATACAACTTTTGATTTACGGCCCTTGTTTACTGTAACGAATTAGTATACTTAAAGTGTAAAATAGGAGGATGAGTTTTTCGGAACTTATGTGCGAAGTATCATTTGATATTTACCAGTCGCTTTTCGGTGAAGGAAAACATCGTGAGGAAACCAGACTTATCCCAATAAGGCCTAGTTTACCCTCTGGGTTGGAAGGTCAGATGGCAGTCGCGTTCGTAAAAACTAGTGCCTACGCCAATTCTCGGGATTAGTTGCTAAGCGGACCCCAGGCTCCCATGAGCCGTGGCAATATGCAACGCGAGGAAGAAGAAGAAATTGTGAAATAGGAGCGAAACGATGAACCAGTTTTTTTTTGGTTACGTGATGGTGTGACGAATAAATATAGTTTTAAGTCAGTTACCTTTCCTTTCCCCGCAT
The DNA here is from genome assembly GCF_033807575.1 of Cydia pomonella. Classification (NCBI taxonomy): domain Eukaryota; kingdom Metazoa; phylum Arthropoda; class Insecta; order Lepidoptera; family Tortricidae; genus Cydia; species Cydia pomonella. Next base: position 680,947 of record NC_084730.1, read on the forward strand.
GTTACTTTAAATGAGTTTGGAGTCTCGACTATCTGAACTAGATTCGAAGAGCCATCTCTACCTACAAAAAGCTATCTCTCATTTTAATCGTTCAAAAATTGGATTGTTAGAAATATTTTAATAGATCCTTAGCGTATGCCACGTCATAACGATTCTCACCCCTGACCATTTCGAAACGTTTGTTCCTTAGGTATAATGTCAAGTTACAATAGATGTCTTTAATTTTTTTCGTGGGTTATTTCTTTCAGTACATATTTTGGATCGCCAAACAGAATTTTATAAGTAAAGTGATATTTTGACTGTCAAAGAAGTGACTTACATTGTGTTGAAACTGTTAAAGACTAAAGTGAAAAGTGTCAAGACTGTGAGACTACAATTATCAAGACTTTCAGTGCTCAAATTTAAGCAAGTGCAAGTTAAAAGTATATTTTTCTATAACATCCACTTTTTGCCTTAAAATTACCAAATCCCTTCAAATTCCTGTTAGTGCTTTGCCCTGATCAAATCTCAATCCAGAAGGGTCTTGATTAAGGCAGAAATACTAAAAACATACAATTAGTCTTGCAACAGACTTATCTATAACTGCCAAATTGTTTCGTATCTCACTTGAATAAGATCTTAATCGGTTGACGCCGAAATCTACAACCATTCCATATTCCTTGTCTTAAATTTAATAGACCCACCTAGAATTTGACACCGAATCCCATATAAATCTCAGTCAATTTCACGTGTTTCTCGTGTTTTGTTCCAAACTCCTTCAAAACGGCTGACTACTGTCTCAAACTTGGGATTACCCTCCAAAAACAACAAAAACCCTTAAAACCATTCCATCGGTCCACTCCCTTCCAACTGTATATTATATTGGTGCGGTGTTTAGACCCAGCGGCATCCTGTCAAATTCATAAACAACCTTAAAACTACTGAAAGCTGTTCCCAGTACCTTAACGAACTTATTCCAAACTTGCCTTTGCTACATCATCTTGAAGCCACTAGAGAAGTTCGTAGAAGTATAGAAGAGAAGAGAGCTTCCTCATTCGACGTCGCACGTTCGATGCTCACATATTACGAGGCGTGTGTGGTGCTACTATGTTTTGTGACGAGTGTTCTGGCGGCTATTGGCAATGAGGTAATTATTTTATTTGAGGCAACACATAAAACGGTATTTTAATGCTTTGTCCTACGTCGGTAGTTACGAGTAGATTTATAATTATGACAAGGCTTAGCTATAATGGTCTATGTTTGAGATTTACGACGGATAAAAGTCCTAGTTTTTTGTAAATATGAAATCGGAAGTGATTTGTATTATTACAGCTTTATCTTTTGTCCTGTAAATGGCTAAATTAATATAACACTTTGACGTAGTCAGAGCAAAGAGTATTGAAAGTAATAGAGAGGTTTTTAATTAATTTGGCATCTAAAACAGATGGTGCATCGCTGTGTCATATGTTTTCCGGTCACTGAATTGTCAAACGTCAATTTTTGACAGTCAGAGTTACCGCAAAATGTATAAAGCTGTACAGTCGGTTCCCTAACACAAGTATCCACTTTTCTATACAACTTAGTATGGCTACTGGTTACTTAAGTTGGGTAACCGACCGTAAATCGCCATCTCGTTTACCTGTCAAATTCGAAGCACGAAATTGTTTTAAAATTTACACATCTTAATCAATGTATCTTTGGTCAGAGTTATACTGTAAGGACATACCTAAAATCGAAAACCTCCTAATTTCATGAATGCCCTTGATTTTAATTCATTTTAAAATAAAACAACACGGCATTGAGATGATTTGTAATGCACTTGAACGTAAACTTAAGTATATAGCTGTTTATAGAAAATAAATTGCATTATTTGCTAAAAATTTGTCATAATCATAATTATTTAAATTGTTGACATATTCTACCGTCATAGTTGCGTTTAAAAAAATATATAGTTTCGTGTTGTCACGGTAATGACACCCACGGTAATGACATGTTTATCGCAAGGTGTGGTTGCCGCCGTTGCTTCGAGACTCTGAGTGTGGCTCCGGGGCCGCGGGCCGCGCGCGGGTATGCCGCCTCCTACCAGGTATCGACGAAACTAGACAAATATGGAGACAAGACTAGGGTAAAATTACCCTTTTTTAACCTTACTTGCCATTAGATTAGCTTAATGTGATACGTTGTTTTGGATGTAGAAAGGAGAAAATTTGTTAAAATGAGGCTCAAACTGCTCCCGTTTTTCTTCTTTATAAATATATTTTTTCCTTGTTCTATAATATTCTTTTTTCGTTTTGCAACAAAAATATTTTTCCTAAAATACTATTTGGTCAGAAAGTGACTTAATTTTCGAGATGTGTTAGAGGTTTGAGCCCATTTTTAAAACAACTACATATTTATTTAAATTAAACAATTTTCATTATTATCAGTCCTTTTGATATAGTATACCAAAAAGTAGAGTATGGTAATTATTAATCATTATTAAGTATTTAACTATCAAAATATGTAAAGTCGACGGTAAAAACATGTATTTGTCTTATTGGAATATAAAAAAACTTTAAAGCAAGAAGATATAATCTGGCATACCAACATTTTCAGTAGGAATGGGTGGCAAGTTTGGAAAACGTCGGGTCGATATCTTACACATATTTTCAATGTCGCGTTTGTTTTCTACTGACTACTTAGGTTGACAGATTATATGTTTATATTTGACGGCACTCTAACACTTTTATTGGTATTAGAAAAAATATATAACTTAATTTCTAATAAGCAGATCATATCTGCGAGCGATACTATTTTTTTTATAGTAAAGAGAAAATAATATTAATTCCCGGCATCGGGCACTCGAACCTGGGACTCCGGTACCGTTAAGATAGAACATTCTTACAGTATATGTCGCTATGCGCATTCCTAACAAAAAAATATGGAAATATTTGCACGTTTCGGTAAGCTAGTAGCTAAGTTGGTTAAGAGCAATGGTCGCAAGTTCGAGAGTCTTGCCCGAAGCGAGGCTTTCCCATTTTCCTTTAATATAAAAATATTATGTAACCTAATCGCACATACCTGTTACCCAACATAGAACCTGCGCGGGTTAACGTGCGCGTCGTGCGTCACAGGCGCCCGGTAATGACCACCACGGTAATGACGCAGTAACACCTCGCTTTTGTGGCATGGTGATGACAACGAACTTGGACTTGTGTATGAACTGTTTTCGTGAATATTTGAGGTGTTAGGTAAAAAAGTTTTAAGTGTACTTTTTTTTATTTGAATTATTTTATGATATACTTAGAGGTATGTTCTATAGTTCTCGAGCTGTTTGGATCCGAAGTAGAGAAAATGTTCCAAAATTTACATAAATTTTTCGCTCCGTCCTGTCCATTCCGTGACCGTTATAGTCTAAAAAATGGCAACGCAATGGAAAAAAAAACTTATCATTTTCCCCTACCATCATAGGAAGAGTTTCTTTATTCTGTTCAAAAACATAACATGAACATTTTCAAATAAAAAAAATTGTACACTTATAAATAAGATTTGCTGGTTTTATTAAAAAAAAATCCTAATAAGATTAAATGGGGTAAGATAAGCACTTGTAGGGAATCTTCATACCTTTTCTCTTCCCCAGAGAAAAATAAACTCCGTTTTTGTTACCCGCCCAACGACCATACTTGCTAACAAAGAGAATTTGAAATAGAGGCGGATTGTCAAAGTAAACTTTGTAGCCACAGTAAATTTACTGCCATCTTTCGACACATGATTAAAAGTTTTAGAACACCATTTGTCTTTGATCCTTATGCTTTCACTGATATGTTTTCAATTTGTTAAATATCAAAAAGAGGATAGGCCAAAGGTTATTATTTATTAAGGCCAAATATTTTCGAGCGATGGCGCCCTATGTTCGAGTAGATGGCGCCACTTTTTGATATTTATCCAAATTTAACACTTCAAGTGAAATAATAAGGATCAAAGTCAAATGGCGTTCTAAAAGTTTTAATCGTGTGTCGAAAGATGGCGGTAAATTTACTGTGGCTACAAAGTTTACTTTGACAATCCGCCTCTATTTTTAAATTCTCTTTGCTTGTTAATAAACAATATTGTTGAATTGTAATTATTTATTCATTTGCTCCTGGCATGTAAAACCCCGTTTGATTCAGGTGAGTGTGTGTCGTGTTTAGAGTATTTAGCTTTTCAATTCATTTAGGTTTTTGCACGTTGTGAACACATTTTATTTAGTCTTGATTTATTAGATTTTTATAGGTGTGTGTGTTTTTCTCAGGTTTAATTGACTGTGCAGTCAATGCAATATTTAACAAATTCTCCAGAATATCAATATCTTTTAAATTTTCAGATATTTTTGAGCTTTTCCTGTCAAATATTATTTTGTGCACAGCGTGAAATATATGTATATTTTTGGACCATTTTATTTAAAGTTGACACTCTTTTCAGATTTGAGAATTTCTATGTTATTTCTAGCTTTCTTACGAGCTTTTGTTATCCTAAAAAAGAAATGCCTTAAATTTTTTTTCCATTCCGTTACCATTCTTCATACTTTGCGGTAACGGAATTGAAGGGACGAAGAATATGTGGACACTTTTGTCATCTATTACGATCGTGGGGTAAGAATAACATAAAAATTCTCAGTTAAAAAGTTGTGTGTACAACTTTAAAAAGTGGCCTTGATGCGTCGTTTTAACTGCAGTAGTTTTTAATTCTGTACGAAACTTTGTTCACGGAACACTTTGGTCCTGCAAATCAGTTAAAGGCGTTTTATTAAAATTATTGATTGTTTTTTTTGGATTGGTATAGGAGTTAGCGGGCGGGAAGAGCGGGGGGAGCGGGCTGCGACGCAGCACCGAGAGGGAGCGGGACACCATCAGCGAGAGCCGCGAGAAGTTGCAGGTTAGCGGTAAGTGCGAAAGAGATAAACGTATTATACAGCAACTCTTAGGTATTTTTTTTTATTTAAATCCTCATGCAGAGATATAAATGATATAAAGTGGGTGATAGACGGGCGAGTAGTAAGAGTATAATATAATAATAATAATTCAGCCTATATACGTCCCACTGCTGGGCACAGGCCTCCTCTCATACGCGAGAGGGCTCGGGCTAGCCCAATGCGGATTGGGGACTTCACATACACCTTTGAATTTCTTCGCGGATGTATGCAGGTTTCCTCACGATGTTTTCCTTCACCGAAAAGCTAGTGGTAAATATCAAATGATATTTCATATATAAATTCCGAAAAACTCATTGAGAGTATAAAATGTATGTAATTTGCTGGACTTTTTAACCAGATAAAAATATTACCTAACAGTGCCAATGCGAAGCAGTTACAAAATTTAATATATTAGATACCAGTCTAGTGTAAATTACGAATATTTCTAAATATAAAAAAAATTGACAAGTTAGATGTCTATTACTGGGGCACATATACCCAATAATGGACCCAACTTTTTATCTTTAAGAAATGATGGGTGATGTATTTATTAATACATTATTTTATAATTAAATTGACGATCCCATCATAAGTGATAAATTATATATTTATTTGTAAACATAGGTTATCACAGATCATACAATTGTATTAAGGAGGTTGACGTAGGGCCAGATGGTGTATGCAGCTGATATTATGCATCATTACGACGTCAGCTTATTATATCCAAAACTGATGCCAGTATCCCGTTTTTATACAAGTTAATTACATATTTTAATTTCCTTATGTTTCAGGTTTAAATGGACTCCGCAACATCGGTAACACCTGCTTCATGAACAGCGTCATCCAATGCTTATCCAACACTAAGCCCCTGCTGGAGTACCTGGAACAGGAGCAGTACACATCGGACATCAACACCACTCTCTCCTGCATGAAGGGCGCGCTCATAAAAGGTTAGTACCATTACTGGGCCAGATGGACTGTACAGATCCAATGCCTGTCCAATACTAGGCCCCTGCTGGAGTATTTAGACCAGGAGTCATATACCGCGGACATCAACACCACTCTCCTGCATGAAGGGCGCGCTCATAAAGGTTAGTACCATTACTGGGTCAGATGGATCGTTAGTACCATTACTGGGCCAGATGGACCGTACAAGTGATTCAAAGCCTGTCCAACACTAAGCCCCTGCTGGAGTACCTGGACCAGGAACAGTATACCGCGGACATCAACACAACACTTTCCTGTATGAAGAGCGCGCTCATAAAAGGTTAGTACCATTATTGGGCCAGATGGACTGTACAAGTGATTCAAAGCCTGTCCAACACTAAGCCCCTGCTGGAGTACCTGGAACAGGAGCAGTACACATCGGACATCAACACCACTCTCTCCTGCATGAAGGGCGCGCTCATAAAAGGTTAGTACCAGAGCCCGTACCTTTCATGCCGTTGACAGAAAAATGACGTCACGCTACATAGAGTATGATTCCAATTAGTATTTTCGTAATAATTAATCATTTGTCAACCTCTTTAGGTAACTGCTACATATACTTGACAATCAGTATAGAAACGTCTAACTGACTTTCATTTTATTGTCACACAAATAAATAATAGATTATTAATTTATGAAATAATACATATTTTTGGTTTTTAACAGCGTAACAAGCTTTTATTCACGTAACAAGTATTTATTATGAATATTATGATACCCATCAATAAGTAAGTTATCTAAATTTGTAGTAACCCCTGTATGATAATTACGTCATTTTTGCGTCAACGGCATGAAAAGTACGGGCATCATTACTGGGCCAGATGGACTGTACAGATCCAATGCCTGTCCAATACTAGGCCCCTGCTGGAGTATTTAGACCAGGAGTCATATACCGCGGACATCAACACCACTTTCTCCTGCATGAAGGGCGCGCTCATAAAGGTTAGTACCATTACTGGGCTAGATGGACGGTTAGTACCATTATTGGGCCAGATGGGCCGTACAAATGATCCAAAGCCTGTCCAACACTAAGCCCCTGCTGGAGTACCTGGACCAGGAACAGTATACCGCGGACATCAACACAACACTTTCCTGTATGAAGGGCGCGCTCATAAAAGGTTAGTACCATTACTGGGCCAGATGGGCCGTTAGTACCATTATTGGGCCAGCTGGGCCGTTAGTACCATTATTGGGCCAGATGGACCGTACAAGTGATTCAAAGCCTGTCCAACACTAAGCCCCTGCTGGAGTACCTGGACCAGAAACAGTATACCGCGGACATCAATACAACACTTTCCTGTATGAAGGGCGCGCTCATAAAAGGTTAGTACCATTACTGGGCCAGATGGGCCGTACAAATGATCCAATGCCTGTCCAACACTAGGCCCTGCTGGAGTACCTGGACCTGGAGCAGTACACCGCGGATATGAACACCACTCTCTCCCTCATGAAGGGACTATTCTTCAAATCTATTATATTTAGATCGCTTCTTAGCGATAAGACCGCCTGTTGTTACCTACTTTTACGTGTTTTTTCATTACCTGTCAATTTTTAACTGTATGGTGCACAAGAAAGAATATTTACTTACTTATTTATTCCTATATTAGTGTTCATGAATTAATAAATAACAGATAACAGTAAGTAGATGAGAAAAAACGTCCACAAGAGAGGTATGGGCATTGTGAATGTCATCTCGCTTTGTGTGGTAGGGCACAGCACAGCGGATGTCATTCCAGATCTAGAGCAGAGCCCAACTGGGGAAGTACCTCCACCTTACAGGAAACCGCAGCCAAATAACACTAGACCCTACTCATAGTGTTGTGTTCCTGCCGGTGAGTAAGGTTGCCAGAGCTCAACGAGGGTGGGAGAGGGTTAGGGTCGGCAACGCGCATGTAACTCCTCTGGAGTTGCAGGCGTACATAGGCTACGGATACTGCTTACCATCAGGCAGGCCGTATGCTTGTTTGCCACCGACGTAGTATAAAAAAAAATGTTTTTTTTTCTCCCAGCGTTCGCGTCAGTAATCAAAGAGTTGTGGGAGCCGGGCTCGCGCGACGCGGTGGTGAACACCACCTCCTTCAAGTCGCAGGTGCAGCGCTTCGCGCCGCGCTTCATGGGCTACAGCCAGCAGGACGCCCAGGTCGGCTGCCACTCCTCATCAGTGATCGGAACTATGGGAGTCAAACTTTAACAAAACTTGTTAAGCGGACATAAAATAGTGCATACAGCCCTAAAAATATTCATGTCCATAGGGATAGGAATAGTATAGTACTTACAGCCATAAAAATATTTACATTCATAGATATTCGAATATGTTTAAGGCTATAAGCACTCTTTTTACGTCCGCTTGATAAGTTTTGTTAAAGTTTTACTCCCATAGTTCCGATCACTGGTCCTCATGCCTGAAAACAGTAGAAACTGTTAGAACAGTGTTCACTGATAACAAACACAATTTGAAATGGAGGTGGATTGTCACAGAAAATTTTGTAGCCACAGTGAATTTACTGTCATCTTTCGACACATGATCAAAACTTTTTCAAAAATTCAAAATTCAAAAATTTATTCTGCAGGTAGGCCTCAAGGGCTCTCTTACAAGTCAATACAACATTTATACTAACATCATATAGTGACATGAAAAATACATAACAACATTTATAAATACAACAGCCAATACCTGGGTAAACATTACATTATAATAATCTTAAAATAAATAATTACTACAATACAATAGAGATATATAGTCTCTATGCTTAAAAACACATTAAATCTGGAGATGTAAAAGGTCCCCAATGTCAGAGTACTAATACTAATAAAATTTGGAGGTGTAAAGTCTCTCCAAGTGTCAAAATAAAATTTATACTAATTTATACAATTTTAGAACGCCATTTGAATTTGATCCTTATTCTTTCACTGATATGTGTTAAATTTGTTAAATATCAAAAAGGGCAAAAGAGATGTGAAATTTAAAATTAAAACGATATAAATATTCATTTAAATTTCAAAGGGCATGTAAGGGCAAAGTCGATTATTAGGTCGAACCATAGTAGTCTCATTCGATATTTAATAACACCATTAGAGTAACAAGAATAGAGATATGTATAAACAATAAGGTAAGAGTGAGATAGCGCTTTACAAATAAAAGACACTTCCAATATGTCGGTGTTTCAAGTCCTTACAGTTGTTTAGTGTTGTTAGGAACTCCAGTCTTCTGTGTTTAAATTTGAAGAATTCGATTCGTGTTTACCAGGCTCGGCGTTTAAAAAACTGCCGAGTCTCTTAAGGGGGAAGAATAGCTTTTCAAATCTAACGAAATAACGGTAATTTTTCTATGAAATTCCATTTCGGGAAAAAATGGTTTCCGCTAACTAAATCTTAACAAATCACTGTTGGTTTATTTTATTTAAATAACACAATTTAGCAATGTAAAAGGTCCCCAATGTCAGAGTACTAATACTAATAAAATTTGGAGGTGTAAAGTCTCTCCAAGTGTCAAAATAAAATTTATACTAATTTATAACATTTTAACACAAATCACTTATATCTCGATGTCGATCGCTTTAGCATAATATATTCTAGGTTTATTAGGTTAAGCTTTTTTTTTTTTAATTCGGCTTGCAAATATTGGAGAAAAGGAAACCTATAAACCTAGTTTTTCATTGTGTCAATGACATTCAAAAAAATCATGGAGAATGGAAAAAGTAGAAAAACGTTTTCTCTTTTTGTATGGTCGATCACGTGGTATAATTCCCTCTTAAGTCCAGAGTCGAGTTTTTTATTGAGTATTTTAAGCGCTACTCAAAAATTCCTCTCCGAATAAAGACTCCGTCATCGATTTTATAGGGTTTATCTAAATGCAGTATCAATTTAAAAAAAAAAAATTTATAAATTGAGAGTTATCTGGAAAAGTCGTTTACAGTACATATGGGGCTACTTTATAGCACTAGTGCGAAAAGTAGCATATTACGTTACTGTGTCGAACATTTAAAGGGCCATATGTACTGTAAAACGTTGTACGATACATGTGCGAATAGGTAATTCGCAACTCGTGTCGATTTAAAACACTCCCTTCGGTCGTGTTTTAATTTATCGCCACTCGTTTCGAATTTCCTATTTTTCGCACTTGTATCGTAATGTACTATTTTACAAATACATCACGTCTTAAGTATTATAGTCGGAGTTGAATCTTAAAACAGAGTTACACTCTGTATCTTTAGGTATTTAAATAAAAGTAAACAAAATCTACCCTCAAATGGCTCCTTTAGCCAGTTGAGGGTAGATGAAAACATTACATGATCAAATAATGTAGGTTAAGGTCAGGTCGTTCAGTGACAGATCCAGACGGTTTTGTATTTGGTTGGTTAACCAATAAATATTATAAGTACCCTAAAATATACAAATGGTTTGTTTACTTTTATTTAAATACCTAAAGATACAGAGTATAGTAGTAAGAGTTAAATAATTTTGTTGATATTTGCAGGAGTTCCTCCGCTACCTGCTGGAAGGTCTGCATGAGGACGTGAACCGCGTCACCGTCAAGCCGAAGCCGATCCTCACAGAAATCGACGACAGCCTCAGGTAATATGGACTGATTTGATGTTATTGTCGAAAAAGAGCTTTTTCTTCCCTGCTGGGAGAGATCAAAGTAACAAATTTCTGTTCTAGGGCACTATTTACAGCTGTTTGCATACTTTTTTTGTTTAAGAATATTTTTAAGTTATAATTTCCTTATATATGTGAAAAACAGCATATGTCACATGGTAGCAAAATTATTTCCATCTTGGGTGTAACACTCAAATCTCACTACGCTCAGAATTATATTTAAGAATCCCTCGCTACTCTCGAGTTTCTACCATAGGTATCCTTCGCTTCGTTCAGGATCCAATGTACGCCCTCGCCGTAAATATGTAATTTTTCTCCCTTGTACCACATACGGAGAACATACGTAGATACAGTAAAGTGATTAAAAATAAATATTGATTAAATACTAAACTTAAAGTAAAATACTAAAAAATATCCCCCTGCGGCATGGTGCCGTAGATACTGGCAGCATTTCCTCGCTGTATTGCAAGACTAATTCTTTGAACGAGGAAGCTGCCAGGTCTGCGTTCGCCGGTGACCTCTGCTAACCTGTTTGAAAGATCCTTAATGAGCTTAAGGGTAAAGTGATTATGCATCCAAATGATACAATTTTTTTTTTTAATATTTAGAAAACAAACAGCCTTTTACAAATATGTCTAAAGTAAATGAACTAAAAATAGGCCTAAACCTCCTACATTACTAAGAAAACTATTACATAGAAATGTAAATTACGCAATTATAAATTACCGGTTTAGTTGTGTACTACACGCAAGTAAGGTAAGAAAACATACAAAAGTATGAAAAATATGACTGGAACCAAATTGATCAATTTCTAGAAAACAAAATATTGTTAAAACATTATTCATAATTTTCCCAGCGCTGTCCCGCGAAAGGCTCTAATTTTAATAAACATACATTTATTTAGCAAGTAGGCCACATGTCATTTTACATGTCACATTTTTACAAGCAATAAAAATAATAAAATACAATTACAAATATGGAATCAATCAAATATTATAGACTTAAGTCTATAATATTTTTTTTTATAATATTTTATTGATTTGATTTTAATTAATTAGAGATGTATACAGTCTCTAAGTATCGAATTACACAAAAAATCAAGATAAAAAAAATACAAAAATCAAATACCAACAAAACTTCTTTAGAGTTGTAAACCATTAAATTAGCCTTAGAGATGTAAAGGGTCTCCAAGACTAAAATATGAACGCGACTGCAATCTGACCTTTCAACCTAGAGGAGAAATTAAGACTTATTAGGATTATTGTTTAACACAAATTAATGTAGTCTAAAACCCTTCATATAACCTTTTAACTTGCAATGTTTGTAGGTAACAACTTAGTATTTCAAAATATACATAAATTTTTGGGTAAAATTTAATTTTTGGTATAAGCTTTTATCGCTGACTGTACTTTTTTCCACAGGCAATTCTAAAAACCCCAAATACAATTAGGTTGCGTTGTTTTATCACAGAGTTCCTATGGCTACCTCCTGACTCCATCATCAGATCAGCTTGATGGTACCATAATATTGCATTGTCACCCGACTTACATATGTATGCAAATTTTCAGCTTCATCCAGGAAACCGGGAAGTGGGTCAAATTTAACTTGTAAGATTTGTCCCATACATACTAACAGGGCAAGTTAAATAAAGTTTGTAAAAAATTAGCTATGAATGTACGTACTTAATGACTGACAAAACAAAATTATGATGACATCGAGCCAATCTAATGATGAAGCAGAAGGTAGCCATAAGAACTTGGTGATAAAACAACAACAAATCTTTATTGAGTTTGGGTTTGTTAGAATCGGCTCTATTAGAAGAAATACAGTTGATGATAAAAGCCTCTGTTTTTTTTCTAATATATACATTTGTGTTATTCAATAAATAAATATTATAGGGGCATTTTTACACAAATTGACTAAGTGACACCTTATGCTCAAGAAGGCTTGTGTTGTCAATCAATCAATCAATCAAATATTTATTGATAAAATATAAGTACTTTACATGTCAACACTTTACAGCTAATGGGATTACACATATTATTATTTATCTAATTAAAACATTACTTATCTATTGTGGGGCAGATAACGATATATATAATATAAATACTGAAATACATAGAAAATATCCATGACTCAGGAACAAATATCTGCGCTCATCACACAAATAAATGCCCTTACCGGGATTCGAACCTGGGACCATCCGCTTCATAGGCAGGGCCACTAAAGACCGGTCGTATTAATTCATTTCAGATGATTTATTGATAAATGTACATCTCATTTACATGTCAAACAAAAATAAAAAAAATTAAAAAATAAAAATAAAAATTATTATGGTGAAATTGCATACATATTGTTATATAATTTTTACAGGATTTGAATAGTGTCAACATTAACGTATATTGTTCCAGCGATTCAGCCAAGGCTCAAGAGGCGTGGCAGCGCTACCTGCGCATGGAGGACAGCCGCGTCGGCGACATCTTCGTCGGGCAGCTCAAGTCCACGCTGCGCTGCACGCACTGCAAGGCTGACTCCGTCACTTTCGACCCATTCTGGGATCTTAGGTGAGTAGACCCAGTTATGGACATATTATACATATAGGGACCGTGCGCGTTGGAGGGTCTGCCATCTTGTGGCCTGAATCGGAACCATAAACATGTACATTTACGCCTCGCGCCAAAAATCTGACGGCTCCTGTGCTGCCTCCTACAGTTCATGCACGCTCCCTATATAGTTGAAGAAAATTAAATTCAAATGTATGGAAAATTTGGCATAATTAATGGAAAACTTTTATCTATCCGGATATGTAGGTTACAGCGTAAAGTTAAATTTTATCTACTCTCCCCCCCCCTTCCGCAGCGAGCGTCACCCCCCCCCGCGCCCTCGAATATGTCCCGGAGCGTGATATTTTGCACTTAAAAAATAAACCGTAAACGATACGTAACAAGTCTTTAAGAACGAAATAATCCTCGATAAATTTACTATAAACCTCTCATACAAACAAAAGCGATATCACTTACAGTTTCAGCGCAATCTGCCACCAAATACGAACGTTTTTAATAATTTGTCCATTTTTATTTACTAATCGTTTAGTTTTTTCAATAATTTCACACTTTACCGCCAAGATATGTATGACAAATTAAAGAACAGAATATTCTTTTTATAAAAAGGTATAATTCATTTCTAAAATCTTTCATTTACTGTTTCTATGCTATTTTAAAAATTCACTATAATCAGAACCAGCACAGATTTGTTTGCTTTAACAAATTAGTGGGACAGGCGAAGAATGCTGTTATTTTGGCAAAATTGCCGCCTACATCGTCTGCTGCTCGACATCATTTTCAGCGAGTCTTTCACCAAGTGCAAAGTTGGAGGAGTAACGTACTACCGACGGAAGAATGGGGCTGGAAAAAAACCGTCAATTGCCTACTTCCCATTTTAAATACGGAGCCGCCAGCACCAGCCTCTATATTAAAACTAATAACGTGTGCTTGCAAACAAGGCCGTGGTAAACGATGTGGATGCGTGAAAGCCGATTTAAGATGTACCACTATGTGCAAAAATTGTAGAGGCCAGAGTTGTGTGAACGTAGTCGAATTAGATGTTGAAGAAGAATAATGCTGATTTTTGAAGTACTTAGATGTCATAATAGTTATACATAAGTAATAATAGTATTAGTAAACCTAAGAAAAAATAAACTTAAGATTAAGAAAGATGAGTTAGTTGGTTTTATTTGCAATTTGCAATCTCTCTCCGGCAGAAAATAGGGCCTGAGCAATTTTCAATAGATGACCTGAAAGAAAACCTAGAAAACCTGAACAAAAAATACATCAAAGGAACTCTCGAGGCCACACTAAACACACCATTCACCATGTATCATACTTAGTTCCGTTTTGGGGTACATTTTTAGAACTTTTTTTAAGGTTCCATACCTAAAAAGGAAAAACGGAACCATTATAGGATCACTCGTGTGTCTCTGTCTGTCCGACAGTCTGTCATAGCCAATTTCCTCCAAAACTACTGGACCGATTGAGTTGAAATTTAGTACACATATGTAAATTGATGACCCAAACACGGACGTGTAACGTAAATGAATCAATTTTAAATATGGGGGCCAGTTTTGGGGGGTAAATTAGAAGAAAAAGAAAAAAAAATTCAAGCTATATCGTGTGACATATCAAATGAAAGGGTAGTTTATAAAAATCTCTAATATATTTTTTTCATAATTTTAAATTAATGAGATTTGAAGTTATTTAAGAAAATAGGCGAAAATTAACCATGTTCTCAGCCCCCCCTTATCTCCTAAAATACTGGGATAAAAATTTGAAAAAAATACAGAAAATAGTTCTATATCTATAGATTACAGGAAAACATATAAAAAGTATATGATATTTAAAGTAACACCGTTTAACGAGTACGAATGCTTATATTTCGCTGAATGGCCGAATGAATTAAATTTTTAAAATAGCATAGCAACAGTAAATGAAAGGTTTTAGAAATAATTTATACCTTTTTATAAAAAGAATATTCTGTTCTTTAATTTGTCATACATATCTTGGCGGTAAAGTGTGAAATTATTGAAAAAACTAAACGATTAGTAAATAAAAATGGACAAATTATTAAAAACGTTCGTATTTGGTGGCAGATTGCGCTGAAACTGTAAGTGATATCGCTTTTGTTTGTATGAGAGGTTTATAGTAAATTTATCGAGGATTATTTCGTTCTTAAAGACTTGTTACGTATCGTTTACGGTTTATTTTTTAAGTGCAAAATATCACGCTCCGGGACATATTCGAGGGCGCGGGGGGGTGACGCTCGCTGCGGAAGGGGGGGGAGAGTAGATAAAATTTAACTTTACGCTGTAACCTACATATCCGGATAGATAAAAGTTCTCCATTAATTATGCCAAATTTTCAGCTTATTGTATTGAACTATATAGACAGGATCTTTGCGACGGTCAGCTCAAGTATAACGTCGTATACACGACATATTGGACATAATGTACAGACATTTACGACATATTGGACATAATATATAAACATTCGTCGGTCAGCTCAACTCGTCGTTGCGCTGCACGCATTGTAAAGCTGACTCCGTCACTTTCGACCCATTTTGGGACCTTAGATGAGTAGACCCAGTTATGGACATATTGGACATAATATACAGACATTCGTCAGTCAGCTCAACTCGTTGCGCTGCATACATTGTAAAGCTGACTCCGTCACATTCGACCCATTTTGGGTCCTTAGGTGAGTAGACCCAGTTATGGACATATTGAACATACATAATATACAGACATTTGTCGGTCAGCTCAACTCGTTGCGCTGCACGCATTGTAAAGCTGACTCCGTCACATTCGACCCATTTTGGTTCCTTAGGTGAGTAGACCCAGTTATGGACATATTGAACATAATATACAGACATCTTCGTCGATCAGCCGCCTTGGTTGCCTTGCATCTTTCATTTTACCCATTTACCAAAATTCATAAATCTTAAAAATGGAATCATTTCCAAACCTCTAGCGCAGATCTCTTGGTAAAAATAATAATGTATTCCAGTTTGCCGATCCCGTCACGGACGGGCAACCTGAAGCTGCAGCAGTGCCTGCAGCACTTCACCAAGGAAGAGGAGCTGGACGGGGACGAGAAACCGGTATGTACATTTCATCTTCCTCACGTTGTCCCTGGGGTCCGCTTGGCAACTAATCCCAAGAATTGGCGTAGGATCAGTTTTTACGAAAGCGACTGCCATCTGGCCTTCCCTAGGAGTTAAACTAGGCCGGATTAGTCCGGTTTCCTCACGATGTTTTCCTTCACTAAAAAGCGATTGGTAAATATCAAATTAAACACTCAGTCAAAGAATAAGGATCAAACTGAAATGGTGTTCTAAAAGTTTTAATCATGTGTCGAAAGATGGCAGTAAATTTACTGTGGCTACAAAGCTTTCTTTGACAATCCACCTCTATTTCAAATTGTCTCTAGTATTAGTATTGGAAAGTCATTAATAACAGCGTAAACACCCACCGCCATAACTACTTTCACCCGTGGAACGGCACATTTGACTAATTGACGCCCGAGTTTCTGTCGGTCCATATTGGGATACCCTCCTCCAATTGAGGGGGGATTTAAATTTTCTCGGGTCAGAGATGTAGGGTTAGAGCCGGCGTAGCTTTATTTGACGTTCATAAGCGCAATATAATATGCCTTCTTGAAAATAAACTATCTTTAATGAAGTTAAAATGTAGGTTAATTATTTTGAAACTTAGTATTTTAAACTTAGTTTCTTGTCTTTTAATTATTTATATAAGAATTCAAGTCTTGGAGACCCTCTACATCTCTAAATAATTTTAGTATTTGTTGGTTTTATTTTTTCATCATATTTTTTTGTGTGATTTGACATTTAGAGACAGTATACATCTCTAATAAAGTATATATTATTTCATCGATTCCATATTTGTAATTGTTTTATAATTTTTATTTTATGTAAAAATTTACATGTAAAAGTACCCCTGTGACATATTTCCTGAATAAATGTTTGATATTTGATATTTATTTTTGCCTGTTTTGAAACCAAACAGAAATCGGTAGCTTAAAATTTCTTTAATAATATATATTTTTTAAATACACTGTGTTCCTGTATAAATAATGTATACACATGTACAGACATGTTCGCGGTGCGGCGTGCGGCGCAAGTGCCTCAAGTGGTTCACTGTACACAAGTTCCCACAAGTTCTAGTGCTGCATCTCAAGCGGTGAGTAATCACGGTCTGGCCTAGTGGGTAGTGACCCTGCCTATGAAGCCGATAGTCCCTGGTTCGAATTCCGGTAAGGGCATTTATTTGTGCGATGAGGATTTGTTCCTGAGTCATGGATGTTTTCTATGTAAGTATTTAAGTATTTGTATATTATATATATCGTTGCCTGAGTACCCAAAACACAAGCCTTATTGAGCTTACTGTGGGACTTAGTCAATAATAATATTCTATAATATTTATTTATTTATAGCTTATCTAATTCGTTTCTCGTTTATTTCGTGTTTGTTACTCGTTCTTAAATCGTATTATTCAGACCCGGGTATGTCCTTAAATTACGGCCACAAGAGAGGTATGGGCATTGTGAATGTCATCTCGCTCTGTGTGGTAGGGCACAGCACAGCGGATGTCATTCCAGATCTAGAGCAGAGCCCAACTGGGGCAGTACCTCCACCTTACAGAAAACCGCATCCAGATAACACTAGAACCTACTCATAGTGTTGTGTTCCTGTCGGTGAGTAAGGTTGCCAGAGCTCAACGAGGGTGCGGTGTGAAGTTGCAGGCGTCCATAGGCTATGGAGGCCATATGCTTAATTGCCACCGACTACTATGAAATAAAAATTGTTCGTTATTTGTCTTTACCTTCTGAGGTCGAAGTGAATGATTGTTTATGTCGGCAGGTTTTCACCAACGGAACGTTTCCGCGGCAAACTGAATGTCGTGGTGGAGTTCCCTCTGACAGGCCTCGACATGTCGCCCTACGCCGCCAGCAAGTCACAACAGGCCGTCTACAACCTGTACGCCGTCAGCAACCACTCAGGTAAACACACAGACAGACAGACACACCTGAGACAAGTCACAACAGGCCGTCTACAACCTGTACGCCGTCAGCAACCACTCAGGTAAACACACAGACAGACAGACACACCTGAGACAAGTCACAACAGGCCGTCTACAACCTGTACGCCGTCAGCAACCACTCAGGTAAACACACAGACAGACAGACACACCTGAGACAAGTCACAACAGGCCGTCTACAACCTGTACGCAGTCGGCAACCACTCAGGTAAACACACAGACAGACACACCTGAGGCAAGTCGCAACAGGCCGTCTACAACCTGTACGCAGTCGGCAACCACTCAGGTAAACACACAGACAGACACACCTGAGACAAGTCGCAACAGGCCGTCTACAACCTGTACGCAGTCAGTAACCACTCAGGTAAACACACATACAGACAGATACACTTGAGACAAGTTGCAACAGGCCGTCTACAACCTGTACGCAGTTGGCAACCACTCAGGTAAAAACACAGACAGACACACCTGAGACAAGTCGCAACAGGCCATCTACAACCTGTTCGCGGTCAGTAACTACTCAGGTAAACACACAGACAGACAGACACACCTGAGACAAGTCGCAACAGGCCGTCTACAACCTGTACGCAGTTGGCAACCACTTAGGTAAAAACACAGACAGACACACCTGAGACAAGTCGCAACAGGCCGTCTACAACCTGTTCGCAGTCAGTAACTACTCAAGTAAACACACAGACAGACAGACACACCTGAGACAAGTCGCAACAGGCCGTCAACAACCTGTACGCAGTTGGCAACCACTCAGGTAAACACATAGGCAGACACACCTGAGACAAGTCTCAACAGGCCGCCTACAACTTGTAGGCATTCAGTAACCACACATGCAGACAGACACACCTGAGACAAGTTGCAACAGGCCGTCTACAATCTCAAATCCAAAAAGGCGAGTGGCGTGAGTTACAATGTGAACCGGAGCCGAAGGCGTAGGGAACATTGTAAAGGATTACGCCACGAGTATTTTTTGACCTACTTATACAACTGTTGCATAAAATACTATTTTCTACGAGTCAATAAAAATAATACTTTAAACTAATAAAATCTTATAGTTAAACAAATCAAAAGTATACAGCTATTTAAGATACGCGAGCAGCCGCGATACCTTCATACTCGTACGCGCCCCGGCCGCCGGGCCGCGGCCGGCCGGTCGGCGACACCTTCTCGTAACTCATGAGGCCCTGGTACTTGCTCTGCGCTAAATTTAATTTTTGGACAGTTTTCTCTCGATTTTGGCCACCGTAGCCTACGGAGACTAACAAGCAACGCTAAGCGGTCTTCGTAGTCTATGGGTGTTGCTATATTACGGGTGTCACATGCGTGTTCTGACTTATGAAGTAATTGTTTTTGCTATGCAACCAAATGAATATTTTGTAAGTTGGCAGCGATGCACTTAGTTTAAAACTGTATTAGCTTTGATTTTGTCAGGTTGGTAGCCATTAATCGCAGTAAAATTATAGCGATTTAAAGATACTTTTATGAGGAATAGACAATATAGACTTTTCTTGAAACCTTTTATGTATGTTCTTATATTCGTGTTAATGAATGCATAAATGACAGATAACAGTAGAGGAGTAGGAAAAATATTGTATACAATAGTGATATAATCAAGCTTTTCAATCTCATACCTCACTTTGGCAACTCAGCAAGCTTCGTTACACTGTACTCGACTGAAAAGCTCTATTGTATTGCATAATGTGGTATTATCTGATCGCCAGGCACGACGTACTCCGGCCACTACACGGCGTACTGCAAGCATCCCCACACGGGCGACTGGCACGAGTACAACGACTCCAGGTCAGTTGCCTTCCCTCTGCTGCATTCATATCGAAGAAAAAATTAAATAGAAACGGATTGTCAATGAAAACTTTGTAGCCATAGTAAATTTACTACTTTTAGAACGCCATTTTATTTGCCATTTGATCCCTACAAAAATGGCGTACATACATACCCTACTCATAGTGTGCCTGCCGGTGAGTAAGGTTGCCAGTAAGGTCCGACCGAGATCTCGGTCTTGGCATTCTCGGCCAAAAATCGAGCCGAGATCTCGGTCTCGGCTCTCGGCCAAAATGGGCCGAGATTCTTGCCGCAACCGAGCCTAGGCAATGAGTTATCATTGATGAATTTCGGGGTCGAAGCCATCCGTTGGTTGGTGTGACGTTTTTTGTGATTTTGATTGGTTTCGTACCCACATTTTAAGACAATTACTTATCAAATACTAAGTGTTGGGATCGGATAGGCGCGCTTGCAAGTAATGACTTGTTCATTTGGGTCTTTTCGTTTTGTGGTTGTTGTTATTGATGAATAAATGAGTGGATATTGTTATCGGGATGTAGCTTAGAACTAGTTATGAGTGAAAGATGACAATGTATATTTTGATAGTAAATATATTTGTGTTTACGGGAAAAAGCAAAGCAGTAGGTAAGTACAAAACGACACCTGTGACGGATATTTTGGTTTACAATATAAAACTCTATTTTGATTATTGTTATTGTACCTCTTTTTGTGCACATCCGTACTGAAAAAAACCGGCCAAGTGCGTGTCGGACCACGCATAATGGAAGGTTCCGTTCCTTCACACAATACAAAAAGCCGTACAAGCAAAAGAGCGTATGTTAGTGCCACTTTCGTCGTTTTAATATGAAGATCAATTTTTTTATAACTCTTAAATGGCTTAACCGACCATATTCAAAATAATTTTCCTGAAAAATTATTTGCATTAAGCTTTATTATTTAGAAATTTTTAAATGGTTTTGCTCTCCCGGTTCTAAGGTTAGGTTAGAGGGGATCACACAATTTTTTTGGAGCGATTATATCCAAAAGTATTTACTTTATCAAAAAAACGTTTTTATTTTTTATAAAGTAAACGTTTTTTATAAAGTGGGTATTTTTAAATACCCAATGATGAGCCACATGTTTTTTTTAACTTTTAGTTACATCTATATGGAGGATATATATGAAAAAATATATTTTTTTTTTTTTTTTTTGAAAACTAAGAAGCGACTTACTACATAATGCATGTACACCTATGTTCCAAATTTGGTTATAGAATATATCGTATAGTTTTTGAGTAAAATGGCTGTGACATATGCACAGACCGACATTCATAAGGACATGACGAAACTAAGGGTTCCATTTTTGCTTGTTTGCCACCGACGTAGTATTAAAAAAAGACGGACGGACAGCGGAGTCTTAATAATAGGGTCCCGTGTGGGTACGGAACCCTAAGAAATAGGCAGAAATATGAATTATCTTGTATTTCCAGAGTGAGTCCGATCAGCCCCCGCAACGTGGTGTCGTCGGAGGCCTACGTGCTGTTCTACGAGCTCGCGCGCTGCTAGGGCCCGCAGCGCCGGCCCCGGCTACCCCGGCCTCGCGCCGGCCCCACACCGGCCCCGCACCGGCCCCGCCCCGGCCCCTCGCCGGCCCCACACCGCCCGCGCCGCCCGCCGCTAGCCCGGTCAACGAGGTGCGCACACTTACATCACTATTGCTCCGTCCGTTATAGACATGATACAGTCTAAACAAGATTCATAATTCTTTTATTTGTATAAAATAATGTACATGCAGGTTCATACAGGTAGGAATCGACTACCTCGTCGAATAATGGCATGCAAATAAACAACTATCGATATTCAGTTCTTATTTCAAAACCAAGCGTTTTAGCAATATTTTTCTTATTGTCATGAAATTTTACTATTTTCCTTAATGGGGATAAACAGGCAGAACTTAACCCCTCATATAACATAATTGAAAAAGTGACCTTGACATTTAAAACAATAAACGATTTTGACCACACTGATGACTGGGCGAATCAAATTTATTAAGGCACTATTCTGTCCACGGCATTTAAACTTAATATAATAATATTAATAATATATTTATTCTATGCTATACGTTAAAACAAGCGATTCACTCTCTGATACATCTAAAATTTTGACAATTATTAAATTGGAAACGTCAAGCTAGCGTTTTAGCAATATTTTTATTATTATATAAATCTATATTATGATAAATCTAAAAATTTGCCTTGAATTATTTAAGTTATGAATCATAATTTATAAATCTTTTTGTTACTGATATAACAATTAACTTTATATATGTATTTGATTTCATAGCCTAGCGTTTTGGAAATATTTTTATTATTATTATATATATAAATCTACATTAACATAAATCTAAAATTTAGCCCTGTGTTTATATTTACTGAATTATTTATTACACCTTACCCATTTTTACCAGAATTATGAATCATAATTTATAAATCTTTCTGTTACTGATATTACAATTTTCAACTTTGTATTTATTATGTCTATGACAACATTAAACCCATATTCTATACAGCTCAAATCACATGTATCTCGGACGGAGTTAATAGTATTCAAAATACCTCGTTGATTGGAGTAAAACGAAGTTGTTTCAAATTAACTAATGATATAGAAAAATTGTAAAATCGTAAAAGTAAAATAAGAAATGTGGCGGTCTCAAGCAAGTATCACTTTAACGCTTACCAGAAGGACGGAATTGGCTTGTATCTTCATACGAATAATCTGTTAGAGCGTCATTATGGCATACGATTGTGGTACCTTTTTCTTGAGCATGTCACAAATAACCAACCCGCACTGTTCCGTCGTGCGTATTGTTACCAAAATGTTATGGAGTCCGAAGCTAACTTTACATGGAATTTGCAATGTCAAAGTGTGGAAATGTCATCATTGATGTCAACATTCTATGAAAATATGTTGTTATTATGACACCGCCTCAAGTTTGTTCTGTTAAAAACGGTGCAAAGTTAGTTTAGCCGGACTCTAAAATAGTTTTTTGAAACAACTTCATAAAGCATATAATTATGACGCAGTTAAAATGGAATATTTATGAGAAACGAGCAATTTTCATTGTATAAATAACTTACGCGTTATTAACTTTTATTTTGGTTCGAAATACAATTAATATTCGTACTTTGTTATCAATTATTTTTAGCATTTAATAACATTATATTAGATATCATAAAATTATACATTGATACGAAAAAGAACTAAAAGATACTTCGTTGAGTTTTAACAAGTGACGCCTGCAGGCTACGGTGCCCGCTTACCATCAAACAGTCCGTACTCTTATTTGCCACAAAAATTGCTCGTTTTAGCCATCTTGCCACGAAACTGCAAACTTTACATTTAAATAGAAATAGGATAAAATTAAATGAGTGAACAAAATACTATAGACAATTTAATTTTCATAACAGAGACCAGTTAACAATAAAGACTGCTATAGTTGCCTTTTTCTTGTTGAAACTGCGACGTCTCAGTTCCATATATTTTGTATGGACCCATGAGCCTCGCTCGTATTATAACGCCATCTAGTTCGCAAATAGTGTTGTGTTCCTGCCGGTGAGTAAGGTTGCCAGAGCTCAACGAGGGTGGCGGGTTTAGGGTCGGCAACGCGCATGTAACTCCTCTGGAGTTGCAGGCGTACATAGGCTACGGAGACTGCTTACCATCAGGCGGGCCGTATGCTTGTTTGCCACCGACGTAGTATTAAAAAAAATGGTGTTTTCGACAGTCTGTTCTTAACTGGTCCCTGTTGATAGTAAAACGACGCGTTAACGTTGAGAATTGCGTCCTCATGTACATACGAGTGTATAATTATGCTTATTTAATTATTAATATATAAAATGATAAATATTAAATTAATTTATTTAACTATTTATTGTGAATGTTATTTAGTATTTTCCGTTATGTGAGGTAAGTTATGGCATAATAGGCTAAAAAATAAAATGTGAGTATGAAAATGGCATACAAAATACAGCTCTATAGAGAATATTCAGTCATTCATATAACATTGGGGTTCATCAAAAAAGGACTGTACAGGTTTTTAAAGGGTCGGCAACGCGCATGTAACACCTCTGGAGTTGCAGGCGTTCATGGGCTGCGGTGACTGCTTACCATCAGGCAGGCCGTATGCTTGTTTGCCACCGTCGTGGTATAAAAATATTTAAAAATGTGACGTTCCACGGGTAAAGGTACCTTATGGCGGCTGGCGGTTACGTCGCGTAGCATCGTATTAGTATTGGAAAGTGTTTAATCACCGCGTAAACGCCCACCGTGATAAGGCACCGCGAAACAGCACAATTGAGGATTTCCGGATAAAAAATACCATTATTTGCCTTATGGTTTACTGGCAGAGAATGCCTAGTGGCATTAAGTCTGCATGAAGTACACTTTTTTATGTACAATAGTTAAAAAAATTAATGAATATTGGAGCGTCGTTACTAACAGCGTAAGCGCTGACCGCCATAAGGTACCTTTAACCGTGGGACGTCACAATTTTTTTTTTTAGTTTTTATTGTACAAAAAATACAACAAAACATGAAATAAAAGACTCTTCACACCTTATATTAAACTATATTTTACTTACTCTGTATACTAAACATCAAATAACTAACTCAAAATATACTTTTTAATCAGATAATGTCCGTGATTCAGAGTCTAAATAACCCAAAATTTGTCATGTTTTCCTAAAAAAAGTAAAATACACTTTTTTCAACCCCCAAATATACTTATGCCAATTCTTACCTCGCACAAATTGGGTTCTCATCTTTAGGTAACTAATTGTATTATTGCATTACGTTTTTCTAGTATTATTTATAACTGACTATCAGAAAAGTATTTAAAATATACGTAAGTGATGGTTGTAATAAGGTTCACTTTGGTAAATTGTGGTTTTTGCATTTAACTAAATCAGAAAGACGTGTGATCTTGTACGAGTTTATTAAGCGACTGATAGGACATATAAAATAGAAAGAGAAGGCGGGAATATACTTAAACAGGCATGCATAAGGTTCAAATTTAACACAACATACCGCCCACCAAAAGGACACTTACGTCCTTTTCATAACCTTACAATAGTACAATTTAAATTGAATCAAATTGACATTACAAAGTTTCAGTATCAACGGGCAACGCACATAGTTTAGTTACAGACCGTTTCACTATAGCACTACCAGATTTCACACTATACACTCTAGTAAAACCGTCTTCAGCAGGGTGTTTGTCCATAATGCGGCCCAGTGACCATTTGCCTGGAGGTAAGTTATCAGTTTTAATAAGCACTATATCTCCTATTTTAAACTCCTTCTCTTTTTTCAGCCATTTAGGTCTTTGTTGCAGTCTGGATAGGTACTCATCTTGCCATCGACGCCAAAAATCTGCCAGCAGTTTCTGAGTAAGTTGCCAGCGTGACAAGGTATGTATTTTGCATTCTTTATAATCTGCTGCTGGAACAACTATAGGGGCTTCACCTATTAAGAAATGTCCTGGGGTAAGTATTTCAGCGTTTTCAGGGTCTGAGTTATCGAGAGGACACAGGGGCCGAGAATTCAAACATGCCTCGGTCTCGTAAAGTACGGTCGTCATCTCTTCGAACGTCAGGTTTGTTGTCAGAACTCTCTTTAGATGGTGTTTTATGGACTTGACGCCAGCTTCCCAAAGACCACCGAAGTTAGGGCTATAAGCTGGAATGAAGTGCCATTGTGTGCCTTCGATTGCAAGTGTCTCTGCTATTGGTCCAGTAAATTTCAATTTAGCTTCATTCCAGGCTTCTACAAGTTCTTTGTTAGCACCTACAAAGTTTCTACCCTGGTCGCTCCACAGGTGAGTACATTTTCCTCTTCTAGCGACGAAGCGTTTGAATGCTGCTATGAACGCTTCTGAAGTAAGGTCTCCAACTAGTTCAATGTGAATTGCTTTGACGGCCATACAAATAAAAATAGCAATGTATGCCTTCACAGTTTTTCCTCCTCTGCCTTTAGACGTCAATATCTGGTATGGCCCTGCAAAGTCTACTCCACTGTGTAGAAATGGTCTCGAAGGAGTGACTCTCGTCTCCGGTAAATCTCCCATGATTTGAGGTTTCGACGTAGCATTTTGTTTTGCACAAGTAAGGCATTTCTGTATGTGTCTCTTGACTAAGGACTTTGCTCGTAATATCCAGTATTTAGAACGTAAGTAGCATAGCATTTCAGCCATAGTGCCATGAAGCGTTCTCGTATGTGCGTCAGCAATTATTAGTGGTACTAACGAGTTCTTGTTTCCCAGAATGATTGGATGCTTTCTGTTCTCATCTATATTTGCATATCTGAGGCGACCGCCCACCCTGAGGAATTTGTTTTCATCTACGTATGGGGCGAGGGATCGTAAGCAGCTCTTTCTTTTGACTTGTTTATTTGATATCAACCGTTCTATTTCTTCTTGATATTCTTCTTGCTGTGCCATTTTTATGCAAATATTCATGGCGTTTTGTAATTCCATTGTAGTTATATCTTTGTCAATGCCATCTGGATTTTTCTTGTAGTTTAGGAATCTTCGGCAATAGACAATACTTTTAAGTAGTTCAGTTAATTTATCAAAATCTCCAAATTGTGTAGTCAATGTCTTTTCTTGTTTTTCCAGGTCCTCAATATTCAGGTAAGTTTGAATTTTTTGTACTTTTATTTCTTCATCAGTTGTAAAATCCTCTTGTTTACTAATATTTATTTCTTTTTCAGATAACCAGCTCGGGCCGTGCCACCACAGATCATAGTTCTTAAGTGTGGACAGTTTCATTCCTCTTGAAGCGATATCTGCAGGGTTATCTTTAGATTGCACATGGTACCAGTGTTTGTTGTTTAAGTTCTCAACAATTTCTACGACGCGGTTGGCTACAAACGGTTTCCATCTATTGGGTTCTCCACAAAGCCAAGCGATCACTATCGAAGAGTCGGTCCATGCGAACATGCTTGTAGTTGGTATTCTCATCGCCGATCCAATCTGTTTCATTAGTTTAGACAGGAGTAAGGCGCCACATAATTCTAATCTCGGGAGAGAGATCGTTTTCAAAGGAGATATTCTCGTTCGTGCAGCGATGATTTTTGTTGTTATTTTGTTTTCACTCTCAACTCTTATGTATACGACAGCTGCGTAAGCACGCATAGATGCGTCGCTAAATCCGTGTATCTGTATCTTTTCTTCTTCCGTTTCTGTTGTGCCAAGCCATCTATCCATTTTTATATCTTTGACATTTTCAAAATCATCTCTTATCTGTTTCCATTCTTCTTCGAGCTCAGGGCTGACAGATTCATCCCACGACACCTTTTCAAGCCATAACCTTTGCATCAGCATCTTCGCCATAACAGTGCTTGGTGCGATCCAGCCTAGTGGATCAAATAGCCTTTGTACATCTGATAATATCCCACGTTTAGTTATAGTCTTTGACATTGGCGGCAGTGATAAGTTATATTGAAATTTATCTGCACCAAGGTTCCATGCAATTCCAAGTGCTTTTATAGTTCCATCAAGGTTCAGTTCTACCTGTGCATTAGCTGATCTCTTATCTTCATCAATAGATTTCATAAATTCAATGTTATTAGAACACCATTTCATGAGTTGGAATCCGCCTTGTTTTAGGATGCGCGTTACTTCATTAGCTATTGCAATAGCTTCATCAGCGGTTGCTGCCCCTGACAGCAAGTCGTCCATATAAAAGTCTTCTTTTATTGTTTTGATTGCCACTTTGCTGTGGTTGTTGGTTACACGTTTACCGAGTTGTTTTTCTTCTTCATCGATAGCAATCTTTTGAAGTGTCTTGACCGCTAAGTATGGAGCTGGAGCAGTACCGAAAGTGACTCGGAGCATACGATATTCCTTCAACTCTTCAGACTCGTCTTGTCGCCAAAGAATCCGTTGGTAATTTGCGTCCTCTTTTGTTACCAATATTTGGCGGTACATCTTCTGAACGTCTGCCACGAAGCCAACTCGTTTCAGTCTCCATCTCATTAAAAGATTTCTCAAGTCATCTTGTAGTTGTGGGCCTATCATGAGTTCATCATTTAGTGAGACGTTGTTGGATCCTTTGCATGAAGCGTCAAAAACAAGACGCGTGCGCGTAGTTTCTTTATCGTCGCGAATTACAGCGTGATATGGCAAGTACACCGATTTATCATCCTTTTCCTTTTCAGGTACTTCTTCTAGATGTCCTTCTTTCAGGTAATCATTAATACCCTTTATGAATTCTGTTTTGAGGTTCGGCGAACGCTTAAACTTTCTTTCCAATTGCATGAATCTCTTTGTAGCTATCTCTTTTGTATTTCCATCAAGTACTCTTGGATTCTCAGTCTTAAATGGCAGCTTCACAATGTATCTTCCTTCTTGGTTTCGAGTGACTGTTTTTTCATAGATTTCTTCACATAGTTGTTCTTCCTTGGTGTATTTTCTATTAGTGTCCGTTTCTATTTCCCATAGAGATTTCAGTGTGTCTTCTATATCGACCTGATGGTGCATGACGAGGTAAGAATCTTCTTCTGATGTGCTATCACTCTCTCCAAAAAGAATCCAGCCCAGGTTAGTTCTTTGTGCGCATGGTGTACCTGGTGGACCTTTGACTAGTTCTGCTTGCAGTATTCTAGCGTATACTCGGACCCCTAGCAAGAGATCTATGGGTCCCGAGTTGTTGTAATTAGGATCTGCTAGCTGTAATCCTTGTAAATGAGGCCATGGTTGTTGAACAATATGCTTCTTGGGTAACTTCTTGGTCAGCTGTTTCGACATTACATAAGCTTTGACCGGTAGGACAAATGTTTTATCCCACTGTGATTTTATTTGTAGCTCACAGACGTGGTTGATTTCTGTTCTCATAGGACCCAAGCCCGTGATGCTACCCCTTACATGTTGTCGGTCAAGCTTGAGCAGTTGAGCCGCTTTCTCGCTTATAAATGATTCTTCGGAACCTTGGTCTATTAGCGCGCGCAGTGGAATGATGTGACCTTGGTTGCTTCTTGCTTCCACCACAGCAGTCGCTAGTAGTGCTGATTTCTGTCTAGTAGTGAGATGTAACGCGATCACTGTGTTTGCTTGTACTTCTTCTATGTCTTCTACAACATGTAATGATGAAGCCAGTGGTTGTGAGGGACTCGTAGGGGCCACAGGCTCAGTCTGCTTTAGTTGATGTAGAAGGGAGTGATGACGTCGGTGACATATTCTACAGGACACAGGTACTCGACATTTTGATGCTGAATGCCCTGGTACTAGACAGTTGTAACATAAGTTGTTATTCTTGACATATTCGCTTCTCTCCGTTGGTTCCATCTTGGTAAACTCCTTGCAGTGACATAATGTATGACTTTCTTTACACATTACACAACTCCTGTTCTCGAAGGTAGGTGTGGCAACATGGCATGTACTTCGCTCCTTGTTTGACTTCACTTCCCTTGTATTATTAGAAAGAAGTTCCAGCGTACGAAACTTGGCCTCTAGAAACTCCTTAAAATCGCTCCACTTCGGTAAGGGTTCAGAGTCACTCTTATAAGCATGTTCTTCCCAGTCTTTATGCGTCTCTGGGTCCAATTTCTGAACAAGCAAAAATAACACTAGTGGATCCCAAGAGTCAACAGAAACATTCAGGTTCTGAATATTGTGTAAACACTCTGACGTTGTATCTAAGAGTACTTTCAATTGAACAGCTGATTGTGTGGTCATTTTACGCTGATTAACCAATTTCTTTAAATTATTGTTCAAAATTAAGCGTTTGTTGCCATACCTTGTTTTCAGAATCAGCCATGCTTGTGAATAATTATCAGACGTAATTTGAATGTGCCTCAGTAACGACGATGCTTCGGCAGTAACACTTGTCTTCAAATAATGTAGCCTTTGTACGTCACTTAACATCTTGTTATTATGCACGAGTGACATAAATAAATCCTTGAACGCGGGCCACTCTTCATAACTTCCACTAAAGGTAGGTAACTCGATCCGCGGCAAACGTACAAAGTTGTTTTGTGTTCCTGCTATAGCATAGCTTGCATTCGTAATAGAAGTTTCCATTAAAGTATCTTGCACTAAACTTGAAAGTCTGTCCATTAAATCTCCCCGGAGTACGTTGTATAAATCTTCGTAAATAAAAAACTCTTCATTCAAAAAGTATGGTAAAACACCCCTTTGCTCCGAAGGTGTATCCTTAACCAACTCTTGATGTCCATTATTGAACGTAGTCCAGTACTCATCAATCATTTTAATGCGAGACTCGATGTAACCCTTGGTTAATCTTTCTTTAGGGCATTTCTTTAAGTTAGTTTGTGTTTTCCGAAGCACTATAGCACTATCTTCAAGCACAGCAAGTAATTGTTTTTGTTTATCAGTCATTGTTAACGATAAAACACTGCAATTTCACGTACAAGTCTATAAAACGTTGTTATAACTTTAAGCAATAAAACTTGTTTATATTCAAAAAACTCATTAGTTTGAGGTGCAATTCGTTAGCATTTGCCGGCTCCTTATCTCTGGAATGCGCCTCGCTATTGTTCTCGCCGCCGGGCGGCCGGTGTCCGATGCACTAATTTATCCGGTTCGATTGCGACCATATGATGGTTGTAATAAGGTTCACTTTGGTAAATTGTGGTTTTTGCATTTAACTAAATCAGAAAGACGTGTGATCTTGTACGAGTTTATTAAGCGACTGATAGGACATATAAAATAGAAAGAGAAGGCGGGAATATACTTAAACAGGCATGCATAAGGTTCAAATTTAACACAACAGTAAGTTAACAATTCTGTTGAAAAACACTGAAAATAAAAACATTTACAGTAACACCCTTTATACGATGATAAATATCAAAATACAAATATAAACATGAAAGTACAAAGGTTATTACTGTATTTTATAATTCGCGAATTTGTGTCCGTATACTTATATGATCTGCGTGTAGAATAAAAGAGGTGCTTTGGGGTAATTGCGAACGGCCAACAATTCCAAAATTATACTAAATTATTTGTTAATCACTCTTCAGTAATTTTGTTTGGAATTAATAGCATAATTCATGAATATAAGCAAATAATTATTTATTGTAGAAGTCTAAGAATAAAATCGCGACTTTTAATTTGAGAGCTAACGTAGATAGTATAGGGACCGTGCGCGTTTGAGGGTCTGCCATCTTGTGGTCTGAATCGGAACCATAAACAGGCACATTTACACGTCAAGTGTTTTCTTGTTCATAGTAGGTTCTGCCATCTTGTGGGCTACATCGGAACAATAAACATCACATTTACGCTTCGCGCCAAAAATCTGACAGCTCCTGTGCTGCCTCCTACAGTTCATGCACGCTCCCTATTATAGTTAAATACATTTTGTGGAAACTGCACAGTCCGTCACTTTCACGCTTACATACTCGTTAGAACGTGACAGGCATGGTGACAAATGATAAAGAGCCGACCATCTTAGCCCTGGATTATCAAATTGAGAACCGAAGCTATATATCATTGTAGTACAGTCGCCATGAGATATATCAGAGCGGCCAAAGTGTTTAAAAATATCTGAACATGCACTTTAACGTTCTGATATTACAGATTTTGTTCAGATATTTTTGAATATTGCCCGCTCCGATATATCTGATGGATACTCTGCACGAAGCAGTACAGCGCCATCTACATCAAATGTCGAAATTTGCACGAATTTGTCTGATGGGTAATTCCACGAGACTTCTTTCTCGCGTTGTCCTATATTTGCCAGGGCTCAAGGGAGAATAAGGAGGAATTCCACGAGACTGACGTCAGTTACCAATTCTGTCGTGTTCTTACATTAATTAAGCAAAGTTAAGTATCCAGATATCTACCTGTAGGGCTACGCCAGACATACAGATACTTAAATTTGCTTAATTAATGTAAAAACACACGAAAAAATGGTAACTGACGTTACAGTCTCGTGGAATTATCCTGATTTTAAATATTTTATACAATCAAAGTGGTCTAAGTAAAACAAAAGTCGATTTATTTCGTAATAACCCCAAGGCACCTCGTACAAAGTGCCCTCCACCGTAAAGTTATATTCTCACATTTATAATATAAATATTAAAAGTAAAAGCTTTAGCGTTGATAGTCAATTCTTTTTAAATTGTTGAGTTTTTAAAAATCTATTGAGAAAATTAGGTAATAAATTAATTATTGTACTTATTTCGCGTAAAGCTTGGTTGGAGTTGGATTACTCGTATTTTAAGCTTTTTTTAACAAATATTTATGAATGCTCTTAATATGTGATAAACTTTGACATGGAAATTATAAGGAGCTTTTGGAAACCAAATGCCGATCAGACGTCGGATTTTAGGGGGCAAAATTAAATATCAGGTAGGGAGTTCCTATACTTGCTATATCGATTAACCGATTTATCGATTCTTACTAAAATTGATATTCAGTTTAACAGTTTATATTATCAACTCGTCTTTGAATGAAATTCTAGTTTCCAAAAATATAATTACTTTTTGTAATTTCTATGTCACCGTAAAAAAAGTGTCGTTTTCAGAGAAAAGGGATCACTGGCTGGCGTATACGTGTCCGCTATTCTTAACGACACGTTTAATAAAATTAAGCAACGCATATGTTTCTCCTTTTGAGTTGCAAGCGTCCATATGTTACTGTAATCTCTTACTATCGATATTTATGCTCGTTATCCTCCGACGAAGAGAAATACGAAATCAATAATAATTGCATTCACTGGTACCTTTTCTGTGGAAACAACCTCTCGCCTCGAATGATGGTACATACGGCAGTTCATTTTTACATCGAGCTGTCAAATGATATTCGTAAACATTTTTTGAAAGTATACCACGTTAAAAGCGGTGGTGGCCGAGTGGATATGACGTCCGACTTTCAATCCGGAGGTCGTGGGTTCAAATCCTGGCTCGTACCAATGAGTTTTTCGGAACTTATGTACGAAATATCATTTGATATTTACCACTAGCTTTTCGGTGAAGGAAAACATCGTAAGGAAACCTGCATACATCTGCGATGAAATTCAAAGGTGTATGTGAAGTCCCCAATCCGCATTGGGCTAGCGTGGGGACTAGAGCCCGAGCCCTCTCGCGCATGAGGGGAGGCCTGTGCCCAGCAGTGGGACGTATATAGACTGAATTATTATTATTATACCACGTTAGTTCAAACCCTGGAATGACGGGACAATTTTTCGCCAGTCTGATTCAATTGTCCGATCAAATCAGGCCGTGTCCGAACGCCAATTTGGCTCACCGATTCCACTTTACTCGATTATGACAACATGGTGCACCACCATACGCAAGAATGCCAATTTATGCGTATCTGGTGACATTATTTTTAATTTAAAGCGCTTTAATTTCACCATAAGTCTAAAATAGGTGATTAAATTGTGTACGTGTGCGCTAGATGAGTTTGGCGCTAATTTTTCTGCTGATCAAATCGGCCGATTTTATCAACCCGTATGGACTGGGCTTTAGAATTGTAACAGTTAAATATTGATTTAAATTTTATTGCACATAAAATTATTAGTACATATGGCGGACTTAATGACATAAGGCATTCTCTTCCGGTCAACCACTGGGCCAAAATGAGACGTTTGTTAGATGCAGGCTTTATAATAGATAAATTAAAACGATAACGCTACCTACTATTTACCAAATAAATACTAATATACTATGAAATCATAAACTTAAATATATACTTTGCTATACTTACATAAAAATCTACATATATACATTATACATGTATCTATTTTCAATCATTATTTATAAGTATATTTCGCCATAGAGAAATAAGAAGTAATAGAGTACTCACTCCATAGATTACTTTTGATACCAAAATGATTATTATATACGCAGTCGACATCTAGCATCAAGTAGCGGAACTCTTAGTACTGCTACTCGACAATAGATATCGCGGCAAACAAAAAGCCTAATGCTCAACGATTTTTTGCTGCTAATATTATAACCAGAGTAAGCGTAGGAGTTGAAAATAGAGTTCCGGTTACTCTGGTTATAATATTAGCGGAAAATCGTTGATCATTAGACTTTTTGTTTGCCGCGATATCTATTGTCGAATAGCAGTACTGAGAGTTCCGCTACTCGATGCTAGATGTCGACTGCGTATATATTAAGCGTTTGCTACCAAAACGAAGGTATGGAGTGTGAGTATTACGTCTTATTTCTCTATGATTTCGCAGATAGATATTTATGCAGCATGCGCTTGAACGTAAATTTACTCTGGGCTTTCCGGATATTAAGGTCGTAAATAATATAGATTTGCGGTAATATTCCTCTACTATTTTGAGACTTGAAGGAACTGTCACAAATAATTAAAGGAACTCCTAGAGACCATCATTCGACGCGAGCGGTATAAATTAGTTCCTTCACCCATCACATTATTTATTACACTATTATGGAGAATGTTGCCATCTGTCCCCCATTTAAATAAAATATTTATTTCTACTTTAAATTTGAAGTTATGCGTGGAACAATACGAATATATCTGAGCCAAAACCCGCGCTGGCCCTATGCGGGTTGGGGACTTCCCTTACACCTCTGAAGCTAGTATGTAGTTTTGGCCCAGATATGTCTGTATGTCTGTCTGTAGGGCCGTATAGTTAAAAATCTGTTTATAATGAGAGGGGACATAATAATATATTGTAATATATTGTATTATATTCAAAATAATACCTATATTATTAACTCCAAATGAAGAGATAGATAACTGAGTGATGTCACTTGCGTTAAATTTTGTTTAAATCTTAAGTGGATGCTAATATTCGGTCCCTACGGAATTGTATGAAAAATAAAATATTGCATTTTGTATGGTTGTATTTATTTATAGAAAATCCTAACTTAGAACAGTGGACGTTCTACCTTAGTGTTAGCAAAGATAATTGATTGTAATAGAGAGATAAAGTCTCAAAAAAAAGGTGCAATCGGTTTGACATCCAAAACAGATGGCGCTTTACTGCGCCATATAGGGACCGTGCGCGTTGGAGGGTCTGCCATCTTGTGGTCTGAATCGGAACCATAAACAGGCACATTTACACGTCAAGTGTTTTCTTGTGCATAGTAGGTTCTGCCATCTTGTGGGCTACATCGGAACAATAAACATCACATTTACGCCTCGCGCCAAAAATCTGACAGCTCCTGTGCTGCCTCCTACAGTTCATGCACGCTCCCTATATTTTGCGTTCGCTGAATTTCCAAACGTCAACTTTTGAGAGTTACCGCATAATGTAAGGAGCTGTTCGGCGCCATCTCATTTACCTGCCAAAGTTGAAGCACGAATTTTTCTAAGATTTTACGAATTTTTTATACGCACGTGCTGTAACATATTCTGTTGACTTATAAATAATAAAATTTTATTATTGTTATTACGAGCCCATACTGTCCCACTGCTGGGCAAAGGCCTCCCTCTTATTCTTCCACGTGTCCCTATCCTCGGAAGTCTCCCACCAGTCTCTGTCGAAGGCATCAAGTTCGTCATAATAAAATAAATAAACGAATATTATCACAGGCTCTCGGTCTGGCACCTTTTTCGTAGATCAGTACCCTTCCTGCTCTGTACAGTCCTGATGCCATGGACTTGGTCCTCAAAGGTTAACTGGAAGAGATCCCATACAGGGATAAGTTCGCCTTTTGTTGTATTTAATTTACTCTGTAACTGTGTTTTTCGTTTTTTTATTTCTATGTACAATAAAGTATATACATACATACATACTTCGTGTTGATTATTCTATGAGGGCGATGTCCCAACCATTTTCGCCAAAAAGTTTTTCCGTCTGTCTTTATCGCACTTGCGTGATCCCAGTGACAGTGACAGGGAAGCAGATAGACAATTTTCTTATTTCGATGTTCTCGAGAACTCCGTATCTTTAGGTACTTAAATAAGTAAACAAACAATTTGTACATTTTCGGGTTATAGCATTTATTGGTTAACCAACCAAATACAAAACCGCCTGGATCTGTCACTGAACGACCTGACTTTAACCTACATTATTTGATCATGTAATGTTTTCATCTACCCTCAACTGGTTTCAGGAGCCGTTTGAGGGTAGATGTTGTTTACTTTTTTTTAAATACCTAAAGATACATAGTATAGGAAGAAACAGTTTCTGGAGATGCCGGTGCGAACCCCGCTGGCATCATTGACCATTCATGACTTTAAAAATCATTTTACATGACAAACTCATTTTTTTTTAATTATAAATGTTTTTTAAAAGTAGGTAAACCGTCTATTACTGGCCACCTTGTACTAAAAGGGATTTTGTTTAATAATCACACAATCTAAGTTAACATCTACTTCTTGTCATTACATTAACTTCTCTATTTCCGCTACCCAAAGGTTGTCTGGAAGAGATCGCTTTTTAGCGATAAGACCGCCTTGTCTGCCTCTAAATTTAATCAATGGTTTATTATTCTTGTATATTTTTACTGAGGTGTGCCAATAAAGAGTATTCTATCTTCTATCTATCTAAGTTAATAATCAGAACGAAAGTTATTTAGTTTACTTGAATTGTGTAAATAAATAGAATTCTTATTTTTGCTATTTTAGTATAAGGTGATATGTAAATCAATTTAATTTACTCAATAGGTACACTATAAAGCATCTATTCGTAATCGTTGATAACGACATATGACTAGATAACTGTCAATGAAAATGTGTAGATGGCGTTAGGAGTCCTAATATTCCAAAGAGCATTCATCCTGTGTTTTTAAATTGTTGCAGTAAGTCTGTTGCGTTACCGGTATGTTTACTCTACAAAATTTCACTTAGTTCTGGGTCCTTACCAAAAATTTGGAAAAATCCATAATTGTGCCTATTTTTAAAACGGTGATAAACATAATATTAGAAACTACCGTGGCATTTCCAAATTATCAGTACTTCCTAGACATATTTGAAAAAGTGAGCTACTTGATTATATTCTGAGCGCAATGGACAAGAATTATCAAGTTGATGCTATCTATACCGATTACTGAAAGGCATTTGATAAAATTTCGCACACTGTTTTACTAAAGAAACTTGAAATGTTCGGTATTCATGGATACTTGTTGCGTTGCCTCACATCGTCCTTACGGGATTGAACTCAAGCAGTTACCATTAAAGGGTACACCTCTAGTTTTGTGCCTATTACGTCAGGTGTCCCGCAGGGCTCGCATTTAAGGCCACTAATATTTAACATATATATTAATGATGTCACCAACTGTTTCTTAAATTCTAAAGTATTATTGTATGCTGACGATACTAAGATATTTACCGTTGTCCCGTTGTGAAGTCCGAGGCTGATTGCGTCAATTTGCAGGATGACCTTAATAGATTGAACAACTACTGTTTATGTAATAACCTATATTTTAACATAAATAAATGTTCAATTATTACATTTACGCGGAAGCGCTATAACCTTTATTTATACCATTGGAAACCAACCACATACTAGAGTTACTGAGGTTAGAGATTTAGGAGTATATTTTAGACAGTGAAATTCAATTGGTTTCACATATAGGTCGATAGCAAAATAAAGATTTCAAAAACCCCAAAACGTTACTTCTTCTATATAATGCATATGTAAGGTCATATTTGGAATACGCATTTACAGTTTGGAGTCCTCACTTAAAAAAAATCGTTTATTAAAAGAAAGAAGAAAAAATTACATAACTAGCTGAGTGGTCCCACGCTAGGCTAAGCCTGTATCGTGGTGACCGCTCTACAGAATTACTACATACATTTTTGCGGTATCCTCTAAACTAAAATACATTCCTATCTTGGATAATTAATGAAAAACATGCGCTGAATTAAATACATGCAAATAGAATACTAAATAATACTACCTATATTATATTTACAATACAATTTTGAGTAAAAATTAACCATATCAGA
Source organism: Cydia pomonella (assembly GCF_033807575.1). Classification (NCBI taxonomy): domain Eukaryota; kingdom Metazoa; phylum Arthropoda; class Insecta; order Lepidoptera; family Tortricidae; genus Cydia; species Cydia pomonella. Next base: position 718,739 of record NC_084730.1, read on the forward strand.
AATAAAAATAAAAATCATGATGTGTGTGTGTGAGTGTGTGTGTGTGTGTGTGTGTGTGTGTGTGTGTGTGTGTGTGTGTGTGTGTGTGTGTGTGTGTGTGTGTGTGTGAATATGATGTGATGATTTTGTGAGTGAGCGACCTTAAGAAATGTACTTGTGTTGGGATAGGGTGTAGGATGTGTGAGGACTTTTAAGTACACATTACAAATCGTATGAAGTATAAATTCAAATCGTTTAAGCCTGAGAATTTGGAGTCCTTACAAGTGAGAATAATTGTTAATCGTGCTCGTGTATTATCTTATTCACTGAATGTTACTGTTGACTTCAACTTTAAATTAAAAATACCTAATAATTGTACTTTTTTTCTGATTAAAGGAATTTTGTATTAGGTATAACTGGAAACTGTACCCCTAGTGTAAATAAATTCGATTTCGAAACGTGACGTACGCGTTTGCGTTTAGTCTCATTCTGTATTGGATTTAGAAAGAGCGCGCCAAGCGGGACGTTTTGGAAACTCAAAATCCTATACAAAATGAAACTTAACGCAAACGCGTTCGTCACGTTATGATGTCGATAAAATTTACAATAGGGGTACTGTTTTGGCTGATGTTCTAACTTTATCTTGTACCTTATTGTATTATTATAAATAAATAAAATAAATAAATAAATATTATAGGACATTATTACACAAATTGACTAAATCCCAAAGTAAGCTCAATAAGGTTTGTGTTGAGGGTACTTAGACAACGATATATATAATATATAAATATGTATAAATACTTAAATACATAGAAAACACCCATGACTCAGGAACAAATATCCATGCTCATCACACGAATAAATGCCCTTACCAGGATTTGAGCCCGGGACCATCAGCTTCGTAGGCAGGGTTACTACCCACTAGGCCAAACCGGTCGACAAATATATAAAGCCGTGTACTCACTAGCGAGCCGTAACCGTAACATGCGTGATACAGTAACGAGGTTCTAGTGTGTACGCGTGTTACAGTTACGGCTCACGATGTCGCCGGAACGCTTTCACCGAGCGTACTCATTTTGCGAGCTGTAACTGTAACCAAACAGATACAGTAACAAGGTTCTAGTGTGTACGCGTGTTACAGTTACGGCTCACGATGTCGCCGGAACGCTTTCACCGAGCGTACTCATTTTGCGAGTTGTAACTGTAACCAAACAGATACAGTAACGAAGTTCTAGTGTGTACGGGGAGTGTAACGAACGTGGAGGCCTGCCCTGCCCTCAGTTTTAGCCCAGGCATCTTCTTTTGTAGTTTTGTCGTTCTTTTGGCAGGAATGTTTTTTGTAGTAGTCCTTATCCTTAGGGTTCCATAGCACCGTGTTTTCCCTGTAGGCGTCTATCAACGACAGACATTTCTCCTCTGACCATTCACTCATGTCGAGAGAAATAAAAAGTACAGATAGCGGCTAGCAACAACCTCTCCTCTTGACGTCCACGAGCGCACTGCGAGCGCCCTTTGATTCGCGGCAAAAACCGACAATCGTCGGCTCGTTGCGAGTCGCTCGTGTGGCGTTCATCAACCACGTACATACTATGTTTGTACAGTAAGTGTTGTAACAGTAACGGTTACAGTTACGTGCAACGTTACAGGTTCAGAAATGAGTACGCTGTAAACATCGGCTCGCTGCAAGCCCGACGCGTACCCGCTCGCAGCAGGTTCGCGAACCACGTACACACTATGTTTTTGTAACAGTAACGGTTACAGTTACGTGCAACGTTACAGGTTCAGAAATCAGTACGCTGTAAACATCGGCTCGCTGCAAGCCCGACGCGTACCCGCTCGCAGCAGGTTCGCGAACCACGTACACACTATGTTTTTTGGTTACAGTGCATGCAACGGTTACGGTTACAGCTCGCTAATGAGTACACGGCTTTATGTGAGGTATGTTTCCCAAAAAAAAGGGAATTTGAAATATGTAATAAACTTCCTAGCTACTCAACTTATTCTGGTAAGTACTCATCAGTGAGGTCACCGGACCGATATGTGTATTCAGGATAATGTAGAACTGCAGACCGCAACTGACGCTAGCCAGCTTGTTTTCACGGAATATTATCGAATGTAGGAAAATAACAGGTCGGTATTGCGCATTTACAATATTTGTTATTCAATTATTATTAATCGTATGCCAAGATTCGAGTCGCTTAAGGTTAATAGAAAGTATAATAAAGAGTTAAAGAACTATATCCAATGTCTTGGCCCATAGAGCTGCGTCTTCACTAGGAGCGAGCGAGTCTTCATGGTTTCCAATAAACTTATTCAATTAAAAGTAGAGGTATAGCTCCAAAGTTGATGTGACAACAATATACATATGTATATAGAAAGATAGCGAGAATTTGGATTTAATTTGTGTTATTCTTTCACACAGACTTTGAAATGGGTCAAAGGATCTTTAGAGGATATAACTTGAATATTTTGCAATGAAACCATTCCATAGAATATAATTTACAGTACATATGGTGCTACTTTGCCGCACTAATGCGAAAATTAGCACATTACGTTACTCTGTCTAACATTTAAAGGGCCATATGTACTGTAAAATGTTGTACAATACATGTGCGAATAGGTAATTTGCAACTCGTGTCGATTTAAAACACTCCCTTCGGCCGTGTTTTAATTTATCGCCACTTGTTTCGAATTTCCTATTTTTCGCACTTGTATGACTTGTATCGTAATGTACTAATAGAAAACCTCATTCCACACCAGTTAGGTGGCAGGGTGTGAGGATGAATGCCGCTAGCTAGGAAATACATCAAACTATTTTTAACCGACTTCAAAAAAGGAGGACCTTTATTTTTTTGTTGTATGTATGTTACTCGATATCTCCGAGAATCGTGAACCGATTTTCAATTTTTTTTTAATCGAACGGGTATACCCCGAGGTGGTCCCGTTGGCACCAAGGCGGGGTCTGATGATGGGATCTTGGAGAAATCGAGGGAACTCTTCAAATGTTATAGGTACATGTATGACGCTTTTGGTAATTTCTGAATTCGGTTATATTTTTTGTTAAAAAGTTTTATTAAATATACTGGAGGACATGCTCCCTTTTTTTGTTATTATTTACAAATAAGTCTAAAATAAATGAACTAAAAATAGGCTGAAGCTTCCTACGTTACTAAGAAAACTATTACATAGAAATGTAAATTACGCAATTATAAATTACCGGTTTAGTTGTGTACTACATGCAAGTAAGGTAAGATAACATACAAAACTATGAAAAATATGACTGGAACCAATTGATCAGTTTCTAGAAAACAAAATTTGCCGAAGATAGATAGATAGATAAGATAGATAAATCATTTATTTGGCAGCTGCAAAAACACACAATATAAAGTTTAAATCATCATAAAGAACACAAATTATTACAGGAACAAAATAAAAATAGCACAAAAGAAAATTGAGACAACAAAATAGGCATAATTAATAAACAATAAAATAAAATAAAATAAAAGTACCTACCTACATACTGTGTGCGTTGCAGCAGGACAAAAGGGTCACGGCTCAGTGATACTCTTCACTCTTTCGAGTAAAACGAACCGAACTTTTTTCTTGAACACGGACAAACTAGGAACAAAAATATCTATATCTTTAAAAGATCATTCAAATTACAAGTATGCCTAAAGAAATAATTTTAGGCATACTGTGTGCCACAGGAGGAAATAGAAAATGTAGGTTTAGAACGTGAGTGGAATCGAGAAATTTTGAAGGATACGCTATCTAACAATAGGTTAGAATCTATGTGATTTCTAATAATTTTAAATAAAAATAAAACATCTAGATATGTTCTTCTTTTCTCCAACGGAAGGAGACTGTGTAGCTGCTGAGGAAAAATAAGCGGCCGGTTCTATAATCAAGGGCTTAACAAAAAAAATCTGAATCCTTTCAAGTCGAGACTTATGAATGCCAAAATAGGGGCTCCAAACAACACTGCTAAACTCCAAAATACTACTGACGAAAGAGTAATACAACACTTTTAACGTGAATGTACTTTTAAATGGTTTAGGTACTTAAACGTAAAATCATTCCTATTTTTAGGGTTCCGTAGTCAACTAGGAACCCTTATAGTTTCGCCATGTCCGTCTGTCTGTCTGTCTGTCCGAGGCTTTGCTCCGTGGTCGTTAGTGCTATGAAGCTGAAATTCGGCATGGATATATAAATCAATAAAGCCGACAAAGTCGTACAATAAAATCAAAAAATTTAATTTTTTTGAGGGTACCTCCCCTACACGTAAAGTGGGGGTGAATTTTTTTTTGCTTCAACCCTACAGTGTGGGGTATCGTTGGAAAGGTCTTTCAAAACGAATAGGGATCTTCAACGAACATTTTTTGATAAAGTGAATATATTCGGAGATAATCGCGCCGAAAGAAATAAAAATTGTGTCCCCCCCCCCCCCCCCCCTCTAACTTTTGAACCATAGGTCCAAAAATTATGAAAAAAATCGTGGAAGTAGAGCTTAAGAAAGACATTAAATGAAAACTATAGCGGACATGATCAGTTTAGCTATTTTTGAGTAATCGCAAAAAGTTCCCCCTTCATAGTAAAAAGACTTACTTTACCTAATTAGGTACTGATTATGCAAATTTGCCTATTTATTTAACTCGCGTGAAAGGTACCGTTCCATCCCTTGATTAACAATTTACTATACTTTAAGCTCCAGTTTAGCTTATTGTGACGGAAGAGTAACTACGGAACCCTTCACTGAGCGTGGCCCGACATGCTCTTGGCCGGTTTTATTTTTATATGCTCTCGCCACAATATTATCTATATGTCCAACAAAGGACACACATGAACAGGCTAAAAGTGTTTTTACTTTAACATAGGGACGGTTAACTTAGTAGTAATAATTAATTTATTTCTTTTTAGTTTATAATGGAATTCAAGCCTACATTTAGTACAGGTTAAGTTTTTATTTATTTGGTTTTAGGAGTAAATTGTTTTATCCGATGTACCACCGATTTTGGATAAATTATTACGTAATTTAGTACCAATGTATGAATTATCAGTATGTTTGTTTTCAGGATAATATGGAACGACAAACCACAACTGATTAATGTATTTGTCGACATAATATCAGACTGAAAAGGAAAATAACAACTTGTTATTGTGCACTTGTGTACAATATTAGGCAATGTCATTTCAATTTAAGTAAGTAAGTAAATATTCTTTTCCTACTCCTCTACTGTTATCTGTCATTTATGCATTCATTAACACGAATATAAGAACATACATAAAAGATTTCAAGAAAAGTCTATATTGTCTATTCCTCATAAAAGCTCTTGTGCTTTTATAAGTTATAATGTTACTGCGATTAATGGCTACCAACCTAACAAAACCAAAACGAATACAGTTTTAAACTAAGTGCATTGCTGCCATATTCATTTGGTTGCATAGTAAAAATAATTACTTCATAAGTCAGAAACACGCATGTGACACCCGTAATATAGCAACACCCATAGAATACGAAGACCGCTTAGCGTTGCTTGTTAGTCTCCGTAGGCTACGGTGGCCAAAATTGAGAAAAAACTGTCCAAAAAATTAATTTAGCAAGTAGCAAGTACCAGGGCCTCATGAGTTACGAGGAGGTGTCGCGGACCGGCCGGCCGCGGCCCGGGGCGGGCCGGGCGCGTAACAAGGTATGCTCGCGCGTCTTGGCTATATACTTTTGCTGTAATTTGTTTACCTAAATTAAGATTTATTTTTGTTGACTTGTAGGAAAAATATTGTATGCAACGTTGTATAAGTAGGTCAAAAAATCCTCGTGGCGTATTCCTTTACAATGTTCGCCTACGCCTTCGGCTCCGGCTCACATTGTAACTCACGCCACTCGCCTTTTTTGACCCTTCTTATACAACTGTTGCATAAAATACTATTATTGCACCAACAATTACTCGTATACATTTTACATACGTGTAAAACTACAAATGAATTTTAAAGGAAAATAGAACCAGGTAACAACAGGCGGTCTTATCGCTAAAAAGCGATCTCTAACTATTTAAGTAACTATTTTTATATTTACTAGCTGTTATCGGGCTCTGCCCGCGAGGGATGGCTGTGTGACTTCCCTGCCAGGGAGTTGGTAAAAAAAATAAAAGAGCATATGTGAATATGTGCATCTTTTCCTTAACAGCTAAACATTGAAATCTGGTTACATTGTAACTTTCTCACTCCTCTATTATTAATTCACATTTTACACATCTGATAATGTCAATAAATCTTTGGTTTGAGAGGGCAGTAATAAAATAAATAAAATACTCAATATATTACTAATCAAATTTATTAGATTTTTAATCCTACAAGAAACATATAAGTAAACAGCACATTATTAACTTAGCATATAGGTATAGTTAGGTATTTGAATAAAACTTTTAAAAAATAATTTTAATTAATCATTAGGAATATATACTACTTGCGTCAAAATTATTTTCGTTGTCTTATTTCTGACCACTCCGTCACGCTCGTCTGTTCTCTATCAAATAAATAAAAAAGTCGAGTGCTTTTGCATATCTTTCTACCTGAAGTTTATAATTTACATGACAATTAAAAAATAAATTTCATCCCATACAAAAACCTACACTCAGTCATATTTTTTGGGGAAAAAAACAAGACAACATAAATAATTTTGACCCACTTTATCATCATCTTCATTTTTAGCCTCCAGTCGCCTACTGCTGAGCATAGGCCTACACGAAGAACGACACTGGATCGATCCCGGTCCTGTCGCATCCAGAAGTGTCCCGCAATTTACCCACTTTTTATTTATTATCAGTAATCGTTTGAGTAACGAATTTGCGCTCTTTAGGTACATAACATGCTAACCTAATAAAATTAAGTTACTTTTACACATTTACCAAGATAAATATTAACAAAGTAAAGTTACAGTTAGAGAAAAAATTCCCCTCTTAGGCCGAGATTTGAACTCGCTATCTCTCAGAACACCGCTCCGATCAGATTAACTGACTGAGCTACCGATGCCCGCCCGACCCATGACAACTTTTACATACTTTTTTTTTGTTTCCACGTCTAAGGGAGGCATATAGCAACATCTACATAAGAATATTCTATGTAAAACGCCAAAAATGGTCTAAAAATAAAATGTCATATAATATGCAAAACTAAGGTACAACTGTATAAACAGAATACGTGCATGAAAACAATCAATATTTCATAGAAACTTAAAAATAATTATACCTATGAAACACTATCTAGTAAATTACTTAGACATTTTTACCAAAAGAAAAACACACACACAAACATACATGAAGCGAAAAGTACAGTAAATTTTTGGTTACATATTTAAATACAGATGTATGTATCCTTAACGTACCTCACTGCGAACGGGATTGAAGGAAAATGAAAAATGCACTAAAATACTAAAAATGGTGTGAAAATAAAATAACACAACTACTGGGTGATTTTGGGGTCGTGATCCCGAATATCAAAAATGTATTGAGATGGTCATACTGAACAAGGTCTTGGGACTAGCCACAAAATCGCGAAAAAAAATCTAATGGACACCTTGAGGGCTCAGACAACGCATGGGATCAGGGGTAAAAAAAATCACGATTTTCATATCGGTCCCGTGGGAAACTTAGTTTAGTAAGACCAATATTTTTGTCGGTTAAAATTAGTTCCAACGAAACTATGTATAAGGAACATGTGTATACCCATTTATATTTTCCTTGACACTTCGAAATAATTACATGTAACATTACCTAATTAAAATGTATAAGAGTAGGTACAGTCCAGGAAATTAATTATCATTTTGTACCTACCTCGTTACAGTGACGTAAATATATAATGAAATCCGCTAGGGATCGCATGCTGTTGTCACTGACGAGGTACGAAATGGTACAGATATAAAAATCCTTAACCATACAAAGGTACTATCATAGTTTCTAACACAGTTTACAAATAGTTATAAACTTATAAAATATCGATCAAAGTTAAGAGCCCGGTAACGATTTCGGAGCAAAAATGTAAAATTGATATATTTAGTCGTTGAAATTGTACACCTTTTGTTACGTAATATCTAAATAACAAGTATTGGTTTCTATTAGCACGTTTTTTCAGTTGCCTTTTAATAATGAGGTCGCAAGCGTGCGTCCCCGGTAATATGTGACGAGAAGGGACAGTTTTTAAAATTCATAAAAAAACTATGGTGATAAATTATACACATTGATGTATAAGAACAGTTTCAGCAAAAGTTGTAGATTGTTTAAGTTTCAAAACTACGTTAAAATTAAGTCAATTTGCAGAGAATTTGTCACTTGTTTTGAAGTCATTTCTGGAGAAAATTGATTTTGCCTAACTTTCATTTACACTACTTCAAATTTATAACAAAAATGTAGTCTATTAAAGTTGAAGTACAGGTTATGTGTAATACTTATTTACAACATTACATTTTTTAGCAGTCCAAGCTTTACGAAATTTACAAATAAGATTGACAAAATCAGTGCATTACGCACGTTAACCTAAACGTCCATCACGAAAAAATCTACTATTTAATTGACTCTGTTGTCAATAAAATGATCTATTAAAATGAAAGATAACAAGACGTGCTAATAGATACCAGTACCCCTAGTGTAAATATTTTCGACAGCGAAACGTGACGTGACGTACGCGTTTGCGTTAAGTGTCATTTTGTATGAGATTTTTGACTTTCCAAAACGTCCCGCTTGGCGCGCTGTTTAAAAACCCATACAAAATGAGACTTAACGCAAACGCGTACGTCACGTTTCGCTATCGACTAAATTTACACTAGGGGTACTGTACTTGTTATTTCTTATAGTTAACAAAAGGTGTACAATTACATTGACTAAATCTATCAATTTGACATTTTTGCGAAAAAAACGATAACATCCTCTTAAGGTGGTTCGATTTTCATACAAAAAACAATCGCTATTAATTAATTAATTACACAATATTATTACATAAATAGTTGCGCATCTATCTACTTTCGAATATTCATTTGCGCTAAATTAATAGAAAAACTTTGTTTCATACAGAAATCATGCAATAATCAACGTTATATTTTTATAAATTTTACTCATGTGTGTGTGACAAATGTCGTGTACAAATACATTGCGGCGTTGCCACTCCATGCCTCGGCCGGCCATCGGCGCGACGTTGCGATGTTTGACGCGTTTATAGCTGACTTTGTCGACACTGACACTCAGTGTGACCAGGCGTACGATAATTGTCGTACATGTACGATAATTTGGGCCCCGGTATGACGTAATGTTCCAAAGAGCATTATCGTACACTAAAGTACTATACTTTCAGCCCTTGGATGATGCCACCTTAAAACTCTAGTAATTTGAAGCAAAATATGACACTTTCTCTCAGAAATAGGCTAAAATTAGTATCTTTTGGGTGTTCGGCTCCTTGGTGTAAGTTTAAAGTTTAAAATGTCACAATTTCCTGTATACCGTTTGAGTCTATCCCAAAAATACACAAACATAAACAGATTTTTTGCGCAATTTAGACGAAAATTGTCTTTTTTTTATTATTAATTGGAAATTTAAGCTTATTTTGCTAGACATTTTTAGGGGCTGCCTTTTTGATTGGCGTACGATATTTTTTTCAACGGTACAATAATATTGACACTCAAGTACGATAATTCTCTTCCGCTCACCTGGCAACACTGCTGAAACTTGACAGGACTTGGGGGCCTACCGCGAAAACCTAAATTCGCAAATTGCGGGGATCTTTCTTTTACTCTCACTAAGACGTAATTAGAGTGACAGAGAAAAATGCCCGAAATTGACGAATTTCGATTTTCCCGGTAGCCGCTCTGGTGCTTGAGGTACTTGATAGAAAACAACGCTGCCGCATGTTCTGAATTGTGATTTTATGTGTTTTTGGATTGAAAATGATAGCAACGTCTAAATCAAGTTACAAAAATCATCGATATTCTGGTCCGCGAAAAACCAGGAAAAGTGTAACTGTAATTGGAGTCTACAAAAATGACCAATTCATAGAAAATATGACCTAGAAACTAGTTCACTTTTATAAAACTCAATTTTGCCCGAGATTGTACTTAGGCGAATACCTAAGGGAGCTAAGTGTATTGATCTTGAATAATTAGTTGGCTAATACATATATGACTCCAACATGATATGGACATTTACATCATAACTATTATACTTAGTTGGTTACTAAGTTCTGTTACTCGATTTCTTTCTTTCTTCCTAGCGTTGTCCCAGCATATTGCCACGGCTCAATGGAGCTTGGGGTCCGCTTTGACAACTAATCCCAAGATTTGGCGTAGGCACTAGTTTTTACGAAAGCCACTGCCATCTGACCTTCCAACCCAGAGGGTAAAACTAAGCCTTTTTGGGATTAGTCCAGTTTCCTCACGATGTTTTCCTTCACCGAAAAGCGACTGGTAAATATCAAATGATATCTGTTCTGAAGTTCTGTTACTCGATTTGCAACCTCTTTATTTCCGTTAAAACAAATGCTACCGAAAAAATAAAAAATGACATAATGTGGTGGATTTGTGAGCTATAATTATATACCACACATAACGCTTATCTCGTCGTATCTATAATGAATTGGGGCCTAAAAGAGAATCGTATTCCAATTTTTTGAAACGCTTGTATTACTTTCTATATTAACTAAAAGTTGCCTTAAAATTCAGCTTTTATACTAAAAACGACTTTAAATATGTTAAATTAACAAAATATATTTTGACAGATGCTTTCGCGCCCAAGACGCTCTTTGAAAATTGTTGACGTCACAGTTTATGGTTTGACACATAACTACATACATACGTAGAAGATACGAACTGTCAACTGATATTTGTCATTTGTTGTTAATCGCCTAACTGTCAACAGTGTCAATCCGAGAGTTGTGACGTCATCAGAATCTTCAATGACGTTTCGAGTTTGGTCACGTGATGTGTGCCAAAAGTTATTTTAAATTCAATTTTTATAAAAATATGGTCATTACAGGTCCCCTAAAAGCAGTTTAACATGTTCTTATAATCCAAAAGAATTTATTGGGATACAATTATGCCCTAAGATTTGTAGATGGAAACAACCCTATTACGTTGCACAAATGTGGGCACCCGCCAAACATGATTTTGGGTGTGTCATACTCAGGGCTAACACAGATTCATTTCTGTGAAAAAAGTGTGAAAACCGGAAACTGGAAACCGTTCTCGAACCAATAGTGAAGCCCTTAAGCCACACCCTATTTCAAAACCAGCCATGGATCTTTGAACAGGACTCAGCTCCTGCACATAAGGCAAAAACAACTCAAGCCTGGTTTCGAAGGAACAAAATTGACTTTATTGCCCACGAAGACTGGCCGTCCTCCAGCCCGGACCTTAAGCCCCTGGATTATGCCATATAGCAGGTTATTGAGGAGAAAGCCTGTGCTAAACCCCACACAAATCTTAACTCCCTCAAGCGGGCCATAGTTAAGACAGTGACGGAATTAGACATGACAATCGTGCGTGCCGCTATTGATGACTGGCCTCGTCGTTTGAGGGCCTGTGTCAAAGCCAGAGGAGGCGATTTTGAATGATATTGTCATATGTAATTCCTGATTTTGTGTACTTCATTTTAATATATACTTTTTTAAACTTTCGTTGGTATACTTTATGTAGATAAAGATTATTGCAGTAACAGAATTTAATAACCAACTAGGTAGAAAATAAATTGGATATGATGTGATCCGTTGAATGAAATTGACAATAAATAAAATAAAGAAATAATTTTCTATCTCTAGGCATTGTGTGAAACTTCTAGTTGTGTCAAAATATCGGGAAATCAATAATATAAACAAACATGGTAAATATCTCATTTCTTTTTATAATGGTTATAAATAGAAGGTCATGCAATTATGTAACTCACTGTAATTTAATTTAATGTATCGTAAAAAAATGTTTTAATTATTCTACTGTAAAATAGTACCTACTTTTTAGGGTTCCGTAGCCAAATGGCAAAAAACGGAACCCTTATAGATTCGTCATGTCCGTCTGTCTGTCCGATTCTGTCACAGCCACTTTTTTCCGAAACTATAAAAGCTATACTGTTCAAACTTGGTAAGTAGATGTATTCTATGAACCGCATTATGATGTTTACACAAAAATAGAAAAAAAACAATAAATTTTGGGGGTTCCCCATACTTAGAACTGAAACTCAAAAAATCTTTTTTCATCAAACCCATACGTGTGGGGTATCTATGGATAGGTCTTTAAAAATGATATTGAGGTTTCTAATATCATTTTTTTCTAAAGTGAATAGTTTGCGCGAGAGACACTTCCAAAGTGGTAAAAAGTGTGTCCCCCCCCGTAACTTCTAAAATAACAGAATTAAAAATCTAAAAAAAATATATGATATACATTGCCATGCAAACTTCCACCGAAAATTGGTTCGAACGAGATCTAGTAAGTAGTTTTTTTTTAATACGTCATAAAAATTAAAAAAAAAAAATTTTTCATCAAACCCATAAGTGTGGGGTATCTAAGGATAGGTCTTCAAAAATGATATTTAGGTTTCTAATATCATTTTTTTCTAAACTGAATAGTTTGCGCGAGAGACACTTCCAAAGTGAAAAAAAGTGTGTCCCCCCCCCCCTGTAACTTCTAAAATAACGGAATGAAAAATCTAAAAAAAATATATGATATACATTACCATGCAAACTTCCAACGAAAATTGGTTTGAACCAGATCTAGTAAGTAGTTTTTTTAATACGTCATAAATGGTACGGAACCCTTCATGGGCGAGTCCGACTCGCACTTGGCCGCTTTTTTAAAGGCTGGGCAGTAAGGGATTGCTTTAATTTTAGAACAAAACAGCGTTTTTTTTAAAAAAAAATGCCGGAAAATCTGACTTACAAATTTAGACTTTCTTAGGTTCATTCTACTTAGAATCTTCTCCACCCTAGCATTAAAAAAAGATATCCTAAAATATCCATACCATTACGTCACATTTTAGTGTGAAAGAAATTACAATGTAAAACTAAAATTTCAATACAAATTTTCGGGTTTTTTTAGCACGAGGATTGATTATGCTAGTGATTCTGAGTTGGAAGAACCCAAAAATATCATGATGTGTGAGAATCAGATTTTTAATATTTTCATGGAAAACGCTCATATTTCTCATAATATAATTTAATAATAATAGGTACTTGATAATACTGATAACAAAAAAATTTCTAATGAGTCTCGAACCCACATCCTCTTGCATGTATTTCCACGTACATACCGCAACGCCATTGAAGCTTACTCACGCTGTGCCAAATTGTCTACTACATGGATCCCAGTAAGACTGTTTCAATGTGTGAGTGATACTTAGAAATAGAGTCAAGAAACATTCTGTCGACATTAAGGGGTAGTTTTTGTACAATGAAGTGTTCAATGTTTGTTGTAATAGTTCAATATTTATTTAAAGAGTGCGCTAAATATAATTTACAGTATAGAAATACCAAGACTACTCCACAAAAAAATTAAAACTCAAAATTTGCAATTGTGGCGCCATCTAGTGAGGTTTAAGCTTTGGGTAACCTAGTCGAACCACCTTAAACAAGAACACAAACAAATTATTGGTTTAAAAATACAGTAGAATCTGCAGTATTTGGACATAAAAAGAAGGAGAGATTTATCAAAACTAAATACACTTAAATAATAACAAATTTAGAATAAAATGTCACCTAAAATAAAACCTACAAAACTAAAATTAATACCTAAAAAACATAACCTGGGTTACCAAGCCTATATATGTTTATATTAAGCTACATCACCCAGGTCCAATTAAATTAAACATGCCGTATTTTGATAAGTTGTAACATTTTTACTTCAATACAAAATGTTAGTCGAGAAATTAATAGTTATTTGTTTTACAAGAGGGCAGTTGTTGTTTAACCTCTCGTGGTAATATTGATACCCGCGCAAGTGAAAGATTACAAAATTGAACCACGAGCGTAACTAGTACTTCGAAAAATGGAATCTTGAGCGTTGCGAGGTTTTGCAACAAAGTGTAACACATTTTTCACCACACCATCACAAGGAAAATACTAACTGTAAAATATTATTAAATATTTATGATTTAAAAGTCAATTTTACCAGCCAACATAAGGAAACTACTCAAAATTTGCATTAGGTTACTTTGCCCCACATGTGGATAAAATGCTCTCTCATTCGAGAGAGACAATCAAGAGAGCCTTTACCAGTTGGTGTGGTGAAAATAAAATGACTATCACTTTACGAGTTAAAAGTAGGTTAGTTAAAAATCAATGTGACCAATTCCGTCTGCGGGAAATTCAGCACACGAGAGCGTATGTTAAATAGTACCTGCACCAATCTACCTCTTCAGTTAGCTGACCAAGGGCGGGTTTAAATCCAGCAAGCTGTACGCGCACCTTTTTCATTACTTACACAATCAAATTGTTGCACATTGTTGAGATAAATACTTACCTACACCTTGTACCTAAGATGGACTACTTACCTACCTACTTAATACATATTTGTACCTATGAATTGCTGTAAAAAGTAATGAAATAAACGTATTTGTATTATTAATTTCATCGTTAAAGCAGATGGCTTTTAGTTCCAGCAGTCAACGACAGGTGGTGTTCTGTAGTCGACGGAAAGATACGCTCGTTTATCGAATGTCCGGCAAACGGATTGAGTTGAGATACGTACAATAATTACTACTATTAGGTACTGTTGCGGCTGCCGCGATACTGCAGTGCGTCGGGCATGTTCGCCGACGCGCATGTGGATGGTTTCCACGTGACGCTGCGCAAGCGCTGCGCCGCGACGCTCCGAAGAGTGGGCGACAGCCGCCACAGTCTCCTGGCCGTTGTGGCAGGGAGATGGGACAGTGCATTAATTAGGCACTGGACCTCCCAACATCTTAGTTTAGGTACTAACATAGTAATTTAAGTATATTTGTAACTAACAAAATATGGATTGTGTCGTCCGAAATAAATGATTTTTATTTAATTACAAAATAATAAATGGCGTATACTGGAGTGCTTATGGACGCTGAATACTAACATAAAAACATTATCTACTGATGCACGGTTCTACAGAGGACACAGGTATGTGTCAGTACAGACCACCGTAGCAAGCAATGCCAAGGCGGCCCGGCTGTTATACCAATATTTTTATTTATTATGTTTTAATATTTATTATCGACAACTTTTTTTTGTAAAAAAAAACTTTGTAAGATCCGGTCCGAATTGCGGATACTACTATTTGTCAACTATAGTAGAGATCGTTAAAAGTAGTTAAGTAGAATTATTTACTGCGTAACAATTGCGTAAATTTGTATAAGTTCATTGTTTTGATTGTATAATAAAATACGTAAACTTTTATTTCATTAATTAATTATTACGAATGAAGACTCGTAGGGTGCTTTGGAACGATGCGGTCTGACTTATTTCGGGGGTCTAGTATAAACCGTCAATATACCGTTGAATTACGTATGCACTTTTTTGTTTCTTTCTTTTTGCTAATGACGTGAAAGGGACAAAGACAATAGAATCCAAATACTTCGAACTTGTATTAGGCCCCGCACGTTGAAATGACATTCGAATATAACGGTCAATTTAATGTTATTTTGTCTCACTCGGTGAGCAAAATGCAATTTTGCTCACTGTTTTTAAGCAGCAAATTACCCTTGTTCGAGCTGCTGACGTGAAAATAAATAAATGCTATTACTCCATAAATGATTTTCTTGAAGACACCTAAAGCACCTAATTATATAACTTGTCCATTTAATATAATGATTTTATTTTATTTGTAATAAATACTTTTTAAATTGATTTTGCTTTTATTTGAATGTTTAATATGATGTTATTATATTACAATATGCTTATTTCATTGCAAGAACTAATTCATAACAAACTGAGTTACAATAATTTTTAAGTTTGAACATTTGCCAATAGGTAAAACACAGAGTTATATAATTAGTATTATATAAGATCTAAACTGTATAACATGTGTTCCACAAATAAAATAATACTTTACTTCGTTGAAAATTTCAATAGTTCATCATTCAGGGACCATTGAAAAGATTAAAAATATGCAACTAAGAAATGCAATTAGTTACCTAATTATGTACGCACATATATTTTACCCTGATTTCTTTATTTTATCTTTTAGTTTTTGGATCTCCGACAACACATTAATTGTATGAAGCTTTTCCCTTAAGGAATTTATTCGGTTTTTTAAAGCGAAGCTCTCATTAACAATCTGTTCTGTATGTGTACAAGCTTTACAGGCCTCAGAGGGGACAGTGGGCCCTGCTGGTGTCTGGAGCACCGCGTTGCCCGCGTTACATGCGCACGCTGCTCGGGGCTTCGTGCGGACATATATCGAGCGAGGGTCTAACCACAACCTGTCGTCTACTGAGTCCCTATGTCTCGCGGAAACCCGCACCTCGTACTCGGAGTCCGGGTACGGGAGGGGTAATGTAAAACGGCAATGAAAAGGAAGCAAGTTGTAATTGCAGCGCACAGACGACGTGTCCGCCTGTCGCCATCCATCTGTGACTGATGAATTTATCCTCATCTCCACTTTGTATATACAAGTATCGCAAAAAATATGATAAGCAGATGGATACCGTGGGCTGTACAAATTGAGAACAACATTGTGAGGACTTGTGCGTATTACTCCTGGGGCCCAATGCCATTTTAGCTCTATAAGCGAGTTAATATTGTAATTAAATGTTTCATTAACACATAACTCTTTAAAGCAAGTCATGACTAATAATGAAAATGTCTGGTTAAAAGTAAATGATTTATGCCCTCTTAATGTAATATCTTCATTAAACGTATTTATCTTTGCACCTGGCATTTTATAGTGGAGCATTGTCGCGCCTTTGGTGTCATTTCCGTGACCTATATAAAATAAACTATATGTAAAACCGTCACGTGTAGGATAGCTCCAGATGCAGTCCAGTATTCGCCAGTCACGTATTAGGCAATGAAAATAATCACTCTTTGGGTAATAGTCTATGACAACAACTACTATTTCCGTTACTGATATGCCTTCATACGAGCATTTCCATCTTAATACTTCCTGGTCCGCCGCCCGCGTCTTGTAGGTTATCGACGTATTGTTGACGGAATGTCGTGGCATCCGTTTATTATTGAAATCGATAATATGAAGAGATGTGGTATCATGGCTACTACAGACCACCTCATATTCTT
This sequence comes from Cydia pomonella, assembly GCF_033807575.1. Classification (NCBI taxonomy): domain Eukaryota; kingdom Metazoa; phylum Arthropoda; class Insecta; order Lepidoptera; family Tortricidae; genus Cydia; species Cydia pomonella. The sequence continues at coordinate 735,941 of NC_084730.1, forward strand.
CTCCAAACGGCACATAGTATATCTGTGTGTGAATGACTTCAGAAAAATATGTCATAACACTTCGTGACATAACAGACATTGTGGGGTGTACTACAACAGCCACAGAATGGAATGATTCACAACCACTGTCGCTCTCCATATTCACGCACCTATAAGTGTATACACCTATATTTGGTTTATTCGCACAAAACCGAACAGTGGTCGCGTTAACAGGAAGAATTTGTAGCGATGTACCATTTTGTGTAATTTCAAGGTTCGAAAAGTTTTTAGAAGAATAACAATATATATTTATATCTTCTCCATATGATGTCTTGTAAACACCTTGTGGTAATTTGATGAATGCACTTGTTGTTATCTTCGGTCGTTGGTCCTCTGTGCACGGGCGCGCGCCGGCCCGGCCAGCAGCCTCAGGTCCCGCGGCGCCACTGCCGCTCCTCGTGTTGTCATGGTCGGAGTGGGCTCCAGCAGCCCCGGCACGTGCCACCAGCACCAGCACCAGTGCTACTAGCATGCTCACAGCACCAGTGATATTCATATCGCACGGACTCACGACTGTGCCGAGAGATGTCAACAATAATACTGCATATTGAGCCCGTGTGCACAGTAAATAATATTTATGGAATAATTTCTTCACGTTTTTCCTTGTATTCCATTAGCTTATACAGGGTGACTTCAAATTGGTAATACAAAACACTTGAATGTGGCTCAGTTAATGCCTAATAATATACCCTGTTATTAACATTAGCTTTATTTTATTATCGCAAATTTTCTACTTAAATATTTAAAGTCCCGAAGTGTGGTTACCCCACATCTTATGACCCTGAAGCGAGCAAGTCTCTAACGATTTCTATGAAATTTGCTATATGGGGGTTTTTGGGGGCAAAAAAACAATCTAGCTAATTCTTATCTCTGGGAAAACGCGCATTTTTGAGTTTTTATATGTTTTCCGAGCGAAGCTCGGTCTCCCAGATATTTAAATACTTAACTGGCGTATGTACCTGTCACTCGAAATTATCAATGTACACTTAGGAGCAAAACTGTCCCAATAGTAGCATATTAGTAGAATGTGAAGTCTATGGCGACTAATAATAATAATAATTCAGCCTATATACGTCCCACTGCTGAGCACAGGCCTCCTCTCATGTGCAAGAGGGCTCGGGCTATAGTCCCCACGCTAGCCCAATGCGGATTGGGGACTTCACATACACCTTTGAATTTCTTCGCAGATGTGTGCAGGTTTCCTCACGATGTTTTCCTTCACCGAAAAGCAAGTGGTAAATATCAAATGACATTTCGTACATAAGTTCCGAAAAACTCATTGGTACGAGCCAGGATTTGAACCCACGACCTCCGGATTGAAAGTCGGACGTCATATCCACTCGGCCACCACCGCCTCCTCTATGGCGACTGACTGACTTTTTCCTAATTTTTCTAATTCTCTAACTACTTATGCTAGTGTCTTAATTTTGTTATTATATTTAAGAAATTCTGCTCACTCACTATAAAATCATCATGAAATTGTTGTAATGGGGCATATTTTTGAAGTTACTTTTAGGTAATGTAATAGTTGAGCTGTTAATAGATGTTCTAGAAGCAAAACAACTAATTCACAAACAAAAAGACTATATTAAAAAACCGGCCAAGAGCATGTCGGGCCACGCTCAGTGTAGGGTTCCGTAGTTACTCTTCCGTCACAATAAGCTAAACTGGAGCTTAAAGTATAGTAAATTGTTAACCAAGGGATGAAACGGTACCTTTCACCCGAGTTAAACAAATAGACAAATTTGCATAATCAGTACCTAATTAAAGTAAGTCTTTTTACTATGAAGGGAAAACTTTTTGCGATAACTCAAAAACAGCTTAACTGATCATGTCCGCTATAGTTTTCATTTAATGTCTTTCTTAAGCTCTACTTCCACGATTTTTTTCATATTTTTTGGACCTATGGTTCAAAAGTTAGAGGGGGGGGGACACATTTTTTTTTTCTTTCGGAGCGATTATCTCCGAATGTATTCACTTTATCAAAAAATGTTTCTTGAAAACCCCTTAGTTTTGAAAGACCTTTCTAACGATACCCCACACTCTAGGGTTGAAGCGAAAAAAAAAAATCACCCCCACTTTACGTGTAGGGGAGGTACCCTAAAAAAAATTAAATTTTTAGATTTTATTGTACGACTTTGTCGGCTTTATTGATTTATATATCCATGCCAAATTTCAGCTTTCTAGCACTAACGACCACGGAGCAAAGCCTCGGACAGACAGACAGACAGACAGACAGACAGACGGACATGGCGAAACTATAAGGGTTCCGTTTTATGCCATTTGGCTACGGAACCCTAAAAACAAAAAAATAACTTTGGAAAAAAAAACATAATAAAGGGTAGATTTAAAATAGTGAAGATCTCAGGAGTAGGTTCTTAATAACAATTTAGAATGAGCCCGTATTCACTTGCACACACTTTTTAAGGGGCTATCAACACCCAATGTCCTTGAAATTGATGTTACTTAAACAGTTTTTTAAGAAAGACTATTTGTTTTAGTCAAGTAAGAAAAATATATGTTCATATTAATTATATTTCAAAGACCGTGGTTATACTCGATACATGATTGAACGAAATCGGCTCGATAGAAAATAATTGCAAAGATGGGTCTTAAAATCACAATTAAACGGTTTTATGTCTTTATTGTTTTGACTTATGGGTCTGCAATTAAAATCACAATTTCAAAACATTTATATCTAAACCGCTGTTGAGTAAAATATTACACTAATAATCCACTTTTTTTTATTTAAATATTTTTCTTATTATTCCCTTGCCCAGGCCCAGTAACATGCGACAGTGCTATCTCATTTACTCCGATACAAATAGACAGTGTACGCGCTTTAGGTGTTGACAGCCTCTTAACGATAATGAAACTTCAAGTTGGGTTGCAAATGAACTGACGTTTTATTAAAAAAAATATGTTATCACACATGGTACGCAGATGGCGCTAGTGGTAGTACATATATAGTAGTATTTTGTTACTAGGATAGGAAAATAGATTTACAACATCCTCTCCTAACAAAATAATCTAAAAATTACCTGAGAGTTATAATCTCAAAAACAATAAACAGAAACATACATACACTTTTATTTCAGAAGCTTACATACCAGTCATGCCCATTAATCTTAGAAATTTATAGTGCTTGTCTGCACTAAGGCTTTTTGTGAGCAAATCAGCTGGCATGTTAGAAGTTGGTACATATTCTAGTTTAACCCTGTTATGCATTACACACTCTCTAAGAAAATGATGTTGCACATCAATATGCTTGGTTCTCTTGTGGAACAATGGATTTGCTGCTAATTTGAGTGAACTTTGACTATCACTGTATAAACATATTGGTGTAGTCTCACATGGTTTTAATATATCATTTAATAAATTCTTTAAATAAATTGCCTCTTTACAAGCTTCGCTTAACCCCATGTATTCCGATTCACAACTCGACAAGGCAATAGTTCTTTGCTTTCTGGATTCATAAGATATTACACATCCCGACATTATGAAGCAATAACCTGTGTAAGATCTTCTATCTATAGTACATGCTGCCCAATCGGCATCCACAAAACCGTGCAAAGAACTATCACTCTTTCTATAAACTAAACGATAACTTTTAGTTTTCTGTAAATATCTTAACAGTCTTTTTAAATGTTTCCAATGAGTTTCATTATAGCTGTTGTTATACTGACTAAGAAAACTTACACTATAAGCTATATCAGGTCGTGTTAGGACAGACAGGTACATAAGACTACCTATTAATTGTTGATAGGGATACCTTTTATCACAATTATTTATTTCCTTTTCTAATTTTAAATTGACTTCCATAGGAGTGCTAGAACCTTGACAATTAGTCATATTATATTTGTTTAAAATATTCTCAACAAATTGTTCCTGGTCAACAGTGATACAATCTTTTTCAACATTTACTCTCATTCCTAAGCACTGCTTGATCTGACCTAAATCCTTTATTTTAAATTTATTGACAAGTTCAGATTTTAACTCTTCATATGAATTTTTACAATTATAAAACACAAAGAAATCATCCACAAACAATGCTATATACATTTTAACATTGTTTTCACATTTTTGAAACAGACAGGGTTCATACTTTGATTTCTGATAACCCAGTTTTAACAAACATTCTTCTACTCTAGTGTACCAGGCCCTTGCAGACTGCTTTAGGCCATAAATTGCCCTCTTTAATTTTAGTACTTTATGACAATTAACAAAATTTGAACATTCTGGTATTTCCATGTAAACATTTTCTTTAATGAAACCGTTCAAAAAAGCTGTAGGTACATCTAAGTGATTCACATTTAAAATATTTAAATCTAATTGAACACTTAGGGCAAACAAGAGTCTTAGAGTAGAGTACCTTAACACTGGTGAGAAGGTTTCCGTAAAGTCTATGCCCTTCTTTTGCGTGAAACCTTTTGCTACTAACCTTGCTCTATAGCGCACTTCGCCATCACTGTTAAATTTCTTTTTAAACACCCACTTATTTTTCACCACTGTACCGTCCTTTGGCCTATCTACTAGTACCCAAGTGTCATTGTCACTGAAAGATTTTAGTTCATCTTTCATTGCATTTTGCCACTGCACTTTTTCTGGTCCAGTCACAGCCTCGGTAAGTGAGATATTTTCACCTGGAATCTCATCAACACACATGGTTGCATACCCATAGTAATCTGGTTGACATTGAACACGCTTGGACACCTCCTGCATTTCTTGCTCTGTCTCCAGTGTCGAATCCATTTCTCGCTCACTTGGAACATATGTCACATCATTGTTATCCTCGTGAACACTGTCATCTGTGGTACTCTGTGACATACTTCTAGATCGGCTACTCTGTGCCTCTAGAGTCACACATTCACTATCCTCCTCTCGATTATCTTCTACCAAAGGTGTATCCTTTTCACCAATATTTTCCATAATTATCACATCTCTGGCAATAACTATATCCTGAGAATTTGGATCATACAAGCGATAACCTTTGGTGATTTCTGAATAGCCAACAAGGAACATCTTGGTTGCTTTCTTGTCCCATTTTCTACGCTTTTGCTTTGGGACATGCATCATCACTGGACTACCAAAGATCCGTAAATGGCCAATATTTGGCTTCTTGCCTGTCCACCTTTCATAAGGCGTAGTATCTCCATCTAGTCCTGATGCTGGTGACCTATTCTTCATATACACTGCTGTGTTTATTGCTTCTGCCCAAAACTTCTTATCAAATTGAGCATCAAAGAGAAGACAGCGTGCTTTCTCTACTAAAGAACGGTGATATCGCTCTGCAACACCATTCGATTCTGGTGTATAAGCTGTTGTTTTCTGATGCACTATGCCGCACTGCTTCAAGTAGTTCTCCATTTCAGTTGAGCAAAATTCTCCACCACCATCGCTTCTCAAGACTTTAATTTTCTTAGACTGCTGGTTTTCTACAAATTTCTGGAACTCCTTGAAGTATTTGAATGTTTGATGTTTTGATTGAAGAAAGTAAACAAAACACATTCTGCTGTAGTCATCTACAAACAGGAGGTAGTATCTTGCATTTCCAAGTGACTTATTTTCCATTGGGCCGCACAAATCTGTGTGGATTAATTCCAGGACCTCCTTGCTTCTGCTTGCACTCTGAGGAAATGGCAGTCTTGCTTGCTTTCCCTCGCAGCATACTTCACAGCTGGATTTATCTAACCTGCCACTTTTTTCTTGAAATGAGACACCTTCAACTACTCCATTTTTATTTTACTGAGATCATTTGCATTAATATGACCCAAACGTCTGTGCCAAACTTGATCCAGATTTGAAGTTGCTGTTGCCGCCAGCATACTTATTTGCCTGATGTTTAAACGGTACACTCCATCTACTAAATCAGCTTTTCCGATGACTTGATTTTGTGCATTTATAATGTAACAGCCATTTTTCTCAAAATGAACCTTGTTTCCATTCGCAATCAGCTGACTGACTGATAACAAATTCGTGGTTAAGTTAGGAATGCACAATACATCACGAACTGGAATGTCATACTCCGTATTATTCACCACTGTAGTAATCTGTGTATCTCCTGAACACACTACTGGTACACTAGCTTTATTAGCAACGATTATTTCTTTCATTTTCGGTTGGTAACAAATATTGGATAGATTGTTTTTATTAGACACAAAATGGCCGCTCGCGCCTGAATCAACGTAAAAATCATTCGGGCTAAATTTTCCAGTCGAAAACACGGCACTAAACGCATTCATCTTTACTTTCTGCCTCTCAGGACATTGATTTTTATAATGCCCCAGCTGTTTACACTCGTAACAACGAATTGACGCTTTTGATGATTTGACGTTTCCGTTGACAGATGTCGAAGATTGCGTTTCGTTACTCCCACTGTTGTAACGTTTCATTTGTAAAGTTTTATTGCTACCTCCAATTCGTTTGTGCGAATTTTTAGCAATGAAGGCGGTTTCTGATTTAACCTCAAAATCTGTACTCATATCCAATAACTTTGTTTTTATAGCATCTGCACTTAAACTCATCCCCGAATGCTCGATCGCCATAATCATCGGGCTAAATTTCTCGGGAAGACCTGCCAGTAGTAAAGAACCGATCCACTCATCGTTTATCTCGAAACCAGTACCTTTTAATTTCTGTGCCGTTTCCACTAACTGTGTCACGTACGCTGTCATAGACTCACTTGTTTCAAGACGTATCGAAATTAAATTCCTCAGTAAGCTAATCTTACGCGTGTAACCGGAGTCGTCAAACAATGATTTTAGCTTATTCCATGTACTTCGCACTGTTGTCTCGCTTTTAATATGAACATAAAGCGATGGATCGACGGTTAAAATCATCTTAGCTCTGGCTTTTCTGTCGCTTGCTTCGTCTAGCACTTGCTGGCTGGTCAAGTCGACGCCTTCCAACACGAGAAAGTTTTCGACAGCAAACGCCCAGTCGTCATAGTTTTCTCGCCCTTTTAACTTTGGAACGTTCACTGCATAGTTCGCTGACATTTTAATTCTGTGCACTACGAAAAAACCACCGATAAAACTCCGAAAAAACTAATTAATTTCGTGCTGGGACCGTAACCTAATGAAACTTCAAGTTGGGTTGCAAATGAACTGACGTTTTATTAAAAAAAATATGTTATCACACATGGTACACAGATGGCGCTAGTGGTAGTACATATATAATAGTATTTTGTTACTAGGATAGGAAAATAGATTTACAACAAACGAGTGCCACTTCCCTGCTGTGCGCTTGGTGGTGAGGTGGTTGGTGCGCATGGACGAGACCCAGGCATGAGCTCCCCTCGCGCCCCGCGATGACGATGCATACGTAACATACTTGGTTCGTGATAGCTAAACGCCTGCGTCACAACGAATGCAATAATGTTTCCATTATTTGCTTAGTTAGGCACTTGAATATTAGTTGTACCTAATATTAATTATTTAGGTGTAATATTATGCCTAGTAACCTTTATGACAAAATTGATCACTCAGGGAGCGTCGAGACGCTAACGTTACAGTGACTTATAGTTCGGTGCAAAAGTGTACCATTAAAAACAGCCATAGAAAGTGTCTGTTAGTTCAATGTTAAAGAAGACTGTTATTCTGCCATAACTAGAAAACTATGTTCACGATTTAAGTGCAGAGTGGTGACACCTACCGGCGTAACTACATGTATATATATATCTTCAGTTACTAATCTCGAGGACGAGGCGCGAAGTATAACTAGAAAACTATGTTCACGATTTAAACAGTTGATACCTCATTTTAGAATGAGACTTCGATATTTGACTATAATAATTATAAACTAACATATGCTATTAAACACATTTTGTGTTTAAATGTAACTTTTGGCGTAAACTGATTTTTCACACAGATGCGACCCGGCGCGGGCACCCGGCCGCGTATAAGGTTTATTTTTAAATTTGAAAATTGCAGGTTTTTCATTTGAAAACGGCGTCGTGATTCAAAACAATCTTCCATACGATTTCTAGTTTCAGGTTTTCCCGCATTGCCCATTTAGGTAGAATTGACCATCCTAAATACCTACTGGGGAAATAAATAAGCCAGCTACAGAAAACTTGAGCCTTGAAATTTTGTAACAGAGATCAAACAAATATTCCTCTAGAACTATTTATTGAAGTCTGTCAAATATACATTTGAAAATACAGCAGTTATATATAAAAAATATGTACAGTCAACCAATTTGAATCCACTATAGAACCTTGTCGCTTTAACTAGTCTATAAATGACATGCATCACTCAATAAGCACTGTCGTAGAAGTCATTATGACATGGTTCTATAGTGGCCTAGGAATCAAATTGGTTGACCGTACCTGATGGCCAGTGCAACACTCCCCCTACATCAGGGCAGGCTTACTTGTCATGCCCAACAAGGTGCGTGCTCTGAGGAAGCTTTCCTTGGGCAAAGCTTTTATCAACGTATCCGCTACTTGCTCCTTGGATGGCTTCATGCCAGGTAAACTTAGTAATACTGCTTCTGTATATGTACAAGCTTCACAGGCCTCCGTGGAGGCAGTCGGCCCTGCTGGTGTGTGGAGCGCCGCGTCACACGCGCATGCCGCTCTGCGCTCCGTGCGCTTGAGCACAGTCGCAGGGTCCGACCACACCCTGTCGCCTGTCGCGTCCTCATGTCTGGTACTCACCCGCACCTCGTACTCAGTGCCTGAGTACGGGAGGAGTCACGTGGATGCGAGTAAAGTAGTTCAGCGGTTTAATATAAGCCAAAGAGAGGTATGGGCATTGTGCATATCATCTCGCTTTGTGTGGTAGGACACAGCACAGCAGATGTCATTCTAGATCTAGAGCAGAGCCCAACTGGGGAGGTACCTCCACCTTACAGAAAACCGCAGCCAAATAATACTAGACCCTACTCATAGTTTTGTGCTCCTGCCGGTGAGTATGGTTGCTAGAGCTCAACGGGGGGGGGGGGTTTAGGATCGGCAACGCGCATGTAACTCCTCTGGAGTTGCAGGCGTACATAGGCTACGGAGATGCTTACCATCAGGCGGGCCGTACGCTTGTTTGCCACCGACGTTATATTTAAAAAAAAGCGTGAAGAGGTAACAGACAGACAGACACACTTTCGTATTTATAATATTAAGTATTTTGTTTGCTAGCATGCTGAATACAAGGATTCCTTTATATTATTTTAAGACCAAATTTTACTTTAAGTTTTTTTACAATTAAAGATTTTTAATTTGATTTACCCTAAATTGTTCATTATCTCATTAATTCTTTGGCTCTCCGATAACACTGTGGAAAGCTTATTGACTATGTCAAGTTTTGCCCTTAAGGAACTTTTTATTCGATTTTTCAAAGCGAAGCTCTCATTAACGATATCTTCTGTATGTGTACAAGCTTTACAACGTTCAGTGGCGGCAGTCGGCCCTGCTGGTGTGTGGAGCGACGCGTCACACGCGCATGCCGCTCTGTGCTCCGTGCGTACGAGCACAGACGCAGGGTCCGACCACACCCTGTCATCTGTCGCGTCCTTATGTCTAGTGCTAACCCGCACCTCGTACTCGGTGTCCGGGTACGGGAGGGGTAACACGAACCAACACCTCCAACCTTCACAGAGCACAGACGACGTCGTGTCCGGCAGTCGACATTCATCTCTGAATGCCGACTGCCGGAACTCCACTCTATAAACACAAGTATCGCAACTGAAGAAGTTTAAGCCCGAATAACCCAACTGCTTCACTTTATCCATAATGAGAACGGCCTCGTGTGCACTTGTTTGCGGCACGTATAAATTCGAAACCATTTCTAGTTTTATTAGCAAGTTAGTATTAAAATTAAACGTTTCATTATAACAAAACATGTGACTACAAGTCATAACTAATATTGATATATTTTTGTTGAAAGTAAACCACTTATGGTATTTTACTTGGATATTCGATGAACAAGTATTACTAAGTTTACCTGGCACACTATCACAGAGCAGTGTCGCTCCTTCATTGTTATCGTCGTGATCTGTATAAAACATGCTAAACGTAAACCTGTCACTCGGATACTGCCACGTACACTCCAGTTTGTCCCAGTCATGTATAACGCACTGGAAATGTTCACACTGCGGGTAATAGTCCACTGCAACCTTTATTCCATTCAACACGTAGTCTTCTGCACCATCTACCGCTGTCCCTTTACTCCGGCACCAATAATCCACCCTCTCCTCTACGCGGTCCGCTCGTGTCTTGTACTTCAACGTCGTACTGTTGATAAATTCTGTTTGTAGATCGTTATCATCATCCCAAATCAAAGTTTGCCCGCTCCGGAGAGAAGCACCACGCTGCCCGCTGCAGAGCACCTGATACTCTTCGCCGTGGGGCACGAAGTAGTAATCAAACGCACCACGTAGTTTATGCTGAGCCCTCGGCGACTGGAGGGACATCGCAGGCCCGACTATAACAATCAAGGAGTCTGCGCAGCCTGTTCCACTATCAGTGCAGATGTAATTATATCTACCGATTTCTGATTTGTATATCAATTGGATGGTGGTTTTATTAATACTGACAGCATGTACAGGTTCACCGTTTACTTTCATGCTGATGTTGTGTATATCCTCGCCGGAACAATGTATTAGAATGTTTTCTCCGTATGTTGTCTGATGATTGTTCAGAAAATCGTTCTTATGCAGATTAATAGTCATCATCGGTGGCGCTTGATCCCCCGCGCACGGGCGGGCGCGAGCTCGGCCGGCACGCACGGCACGCGCCGCGCCCAGCACCAGCACTGCGAGCGCCAGCATCACGGCACCAACAGCAGTCTTCATAGCCGACACAAAGACACACGACCGAGCAGCTCAGAGTTGAAAATAACTATAGTCTTACGTTATTAGACTGAGTTGAAGTTAATAAACCGCTGGGAAACTTATTAAATTCTTGTACTTCCTCCTAAGTTTAATTATATTTGGCTATTTGATAAGCGCTCCCTGTCTCGCTCACATACAGCATGTGTGAATAATGCGGAGGTATGTTCAGCTTATCTTACAATACCGTCTCATGTACAAATGTCGGTCAAGTTTTAGCCTCGACTTGGTTTTGAACCACGCCGTTCCGTACAGCCAAGAACTTTATGATTATGCTTTTGTTACAAAAAAATTGGTCTTGATACGTCTCAATGATTGATACCCTAAATGTACTTAGATGCCAATATTTAACACCCTGTCTATCGTTTCTGATGCTATAAATGGAGATCAGATCAAAGTTGATGTTGACCCCAACCATATGCATTATTCAAGCCTGTATACAGTGAAAACTAATTTTATGCTGTTTTTGTTTGCTGAACAGGTTTTATTCATTCGAATGAACTCTGCACGGACTTTGCTGGGCAGAGTTTGGGAATGTTACCATAAAGTGTCAAATAATATGTTTACGATGGCGCTTCCACACTGAGTTCTGTCACAGTGGCTGCAGAGTTAACTTAGTCCGACTGTACTCGTAGTTGCAGGCCCTGTGCTTGCGTACACTCGCGGCTGCAGGCGAACCCGCGTGCACAACTAGTATGTGCGGGGCGGTATCCAGCTGTGGTAGGTACATAAGTTATTTTCCTAAAGTGAGCACAAATGTTAAAAGCAACAACAAGGCGGTAACAAGATTTACTAATTAAATTAATTAGTGGTTAATGGCGTTGCGTTGTTTTGTTAATATTGCTTCAGTTGCAGAAAAATAACAATTTTATGTTTGATAAAGCTTTACGCACGAGACGGGGGAAAAATAAGAACTTACTGTAGAATAATCCATAATAACTACCTATGTACCTATCGAAGTAATATAGTAGATTGTTAACCAAGGGATGAAAGGCACTCACTTCTGCCGAGGTACTTTGGCGCTCGAACGCAGTGAGAGCGCCAATAGTCCGAGGCTGCAATGATGCCTTTCACCCAAGTTAAACACTCTACTTTTCATTTCGAATACGAGGAAAGTAAAATACATGGGATTTTTTTTACTTGACTAAGTATATTTTTTTATAGCATTTCTTGAGGGTACCCTCGGGTATCTAACTTATTATATGCGTCTATATGTTTTACCCTAATCTGTTTATTTTTTCTTTTATTTTTTGTGTTTTCGATAACACTGTAGAGAGCTCATTGATTATATCAAGTTTTTCTTTTAAGGATCTTTTTATTCGGGATTTTAAAGCGAAGCTCTCATTAATGATCTCTTCTGCAAGTGTACAAGCTTTACCCGCAGCGGAGCTGGAGACAGTCGGCCCTGCTGGTGTGTGGAGCGCCGCGTCACACGCGCATGGTTCTCTGGGCTCCGTGCGCACGAGCACAGACGCAGGGTTTGACCACACCCTGTCGCCTGCAGCACCCTCAAGTCTAGCGCTAACCCGCACCTCGTACTCGGTGTCCGGGTACGGGAGGGGTAACGCGAACTTGCACCAACCATTATCACAGCGCACAGACGTCGTGTCCGCCTGTCGCCATTCATCTCTGAATGCCGGCAGCCGGAACTCCACTCTATACACACAAGTATCGCAACGATTAGAAGGGAGCGGTGTATTTACACTCGCACAGTGCCGGATTAACCATTAAGCAAAATAAGCACTTGCTTAGGGCACCACGTGTAGGGGGGCACCAAAATCGTAGGGAAAAAAACGCGCAGGCTGCATCAGTATCGCAGTCGTAGTGTAGTACTTATATACTACACTTTTTGATACGTGTGCAAGTACCCATCTAATAACGAAGGGTCGTAAGAGAGTGAGGACACGTAAGCACATCTCCAATCTTACGCGGAGGCCATCAAAGCTCATGGCCAAAAAATCTTACCGTCGGCCTTGTGGCCAACCGATTTTCTCGGCGTAGATTACCGATTTTGTAGCGTATTTTGCTCTCTTGCACACCAGATGTATCAGCCAGGCCGAGTTGCTGCAGAGCCGCGATCCTGCGACCTAATTGTCAAAGTGTAATAAAGGGCCCTGCGAAGGCCGAAAAACAAAAGCATCTTATCAAGTTGCGCTTTCGAGTTAAGTCAAAGGCCGAGCAGTAGGAGGACCGTGACTACATAGGTTCGATTTCAAGCCACTCTTTTGCAGTTCGGCGTTAGGTCTTATGCGATGCCAGGCCTTCTACTTTATGCAAACTGCCCCACTTTCGCTTGGCCATGGATCCAAATCCATGCTGTCCTCTTTCGCAGCTGGGCTGCCTTGCTCACACCTCGCCATTGGTTGTATTATATGATAACGCGCCGCGATCGGACGCTTCGGACGTCCAGCTATTCATACCTCGCCATTGGTCGAATTCAAGCTTTGTTTTCTTCCAGCTCGACCTTTGGCCTCATCCGTAAGCGCCGATTGAACGCTCCGCGTATTCAGCCTTAGACTTTGCCTTTAAAAACACTGATTCAAACCTTCATGATTTAGGCCAATCAAATTATATCCAAAAATAGCGTATTGAGGAATTAATTCCCAGCAAGCTGAAAATTGTTTGAATACATTTATTTGATCCTAAATGCGTGTAATCCGAGTTTGCTGTATCCCAGGAGGTGTGCATACATACATTTTGGGATCCTTAGGAGATAATTTTTTCCTTTAGATTGCCAAACCACTCGATGTAGAAGGAACCCACTATCAATTACAATAGCACTTGGTGGATCAGACACTGGTACGAAAGCGTTTTCGGATTATTAACATAATTTTACCAAAAATAAAAAATGACGACCTTTTTTTACAATTTACTACGAATACATATTAAGGTACCTTAAATCAATCAATCAATCAATATATTTTATTGCAAGAACATAGTTAATATATAGTTAAATTACATTTCCGATCCTCAGATATCAATTTTAATAATACTCGTAATTAGAACAAATTTTCCGTCGGTCGTACCGTTTTCGATTTAAATGCAAAAAAACGGAAAAAGAGGAAGCATTTATGCACACCTCCTGGAATGGAGCAAACTCGGATTATACGTATTTTTAGGTCGAAAAAATCGAATTGTATTGGCCTAATTGTGACATATTATTATTTAAGAAAACGGGACTTAATCGCGTTTGATTAAGTTCTAAAATTACCTCCAACGTCAAAATAATGATGTCGACTTTACACAGTATTCTCCGAGACAATGGGGACAACGCCGTCCTTGAAACGTCGGGTCAGAGGTCATTTTAAAATTTACCCTATTAAGTCCCGTTTTCGTAAACAATAATTTGCTATTTAAGACATTTGTGGCCATTGGTACTTGTTCTGATAAGAACCAATGGCCAATGGCTAAGCCCCTACTGAAGCTCGGCCTTTGCCCTCACATGAATGAGCTTCGCAGGAAAGCTCTAGAGGTTGCAAAACCCTGTGCGGAGTACGGCCTATGTCTTACGTTTTCGCTTACACTTGGACCATGGTTGGCTTGGCCTCCGGACTTATGCGTAGCACGGTCTTCGAATTTGCTTACACTTGACCTTACCTACTCTTGGAACATTACTGCTGCTTTACTGTCAATCTCCGTGATAAAATGATGTGACGGATTGAAAATTCTATCCTCAGCAGTAATGCGGCAATAAACGTCACTCAGTTTACCAATAAAATTCAATGTAAGCTTGATGAGGGGGCACCTGGTCTAGAAATGCTTAGGGCACCAAAATGTCTTAATCCGGCACTGCACTCGCACTGTACCACTCCATGACAGCCACGTGTGAATATATTTGTACTGCGTTTAAGTGCAATAACGTTTCTAATTTTATAATGGAGTCAGTATTTACAATAAATGTTTCATTGTAACAGAACACTTTAAAATCGTAGCAAGTCTCGAGTGTAAATAAAAAGTTCTGATTTATAACAAAAGATTGTTGATCGCTTAATTTTGAGTCCCACCTACACGTATTATTTATCTCACCTTTAGTATCAACGCAGAGCCGTGTCGCACTTTTATTATCTTCATCGTCAAGATGTTTATAGAGCAATGTGTATGTAAACCTGTCACTCGGATACTGCCAAGCACACTCCAGTATACGCCAGTCATGTATAACGCACCGGAAGTGTTCACTCTGCGGGTAGTAGTCCACTTCAACTATTAACCAATTCCACACGTCGTCTTCTTCACCGTCTGCCGCTCTTCCTTTACCCCGACACCAATACTCCACACGCTCTACTACGCGGTCCGCCCGTGTCGTGTACATCGACGTCGTTCTGTTCATGACGTCTGTTTGTATCAGGTTATTATTACGATCTTCTATCTGGAGAGACGCGCCATCGTGCCCGCTGCAGAGCACCTGGTACTCCTCTCCGTGAAGCACAAAGTAGGTACGCAACCATCCACTAGCCTTTGCCCCTTTCACGGACATCGCGTACTGGACCAGAACACGCAGAGAGACTTCGCAGCCTGTACCAGTGTCAGTGCAGATATATTCATATTCACCGACGTCTGGTTTGTAAACGGTCAGTTGCCAGGTGGTCGTATTAATCAGATCAGCTTGTACAGATTGGTGGTTTATTTTCATCTCGATGTTTTGTATATTTTCGCCGGAACAATGTATTACAAGTATTTCTCCGTATGATGTCTCATAAATGTCTTGATAGTCTTCCTTATGGAGATTAATAGTTATCTTCGGTGGCGATTGGTCCCCTGCGCACGGGTCGGCGCGGGCCCCGCCGGCAGCCGCGCCCAGCACCAGCACTGCGAGCGCCAACATCACGGCACCAACGTCAGTTTTCATCGCGGACACGAGGACACACGACTGAAGAGCTCAAGAGTTGCAATTACAGTAACACTGCGTTATTAATCTATTTATGGGCAGGATACTTTGTTATTCTTGAGCTTGCTCATAAGTTTCCTTATATTTCGCTATGTGATTGCTCCCTGTCTTGCTCACATACCTATAATATTTTTTGAATGTACTAACACTATATATATGGGATTTGTGCCCGAATATTTATTTTTTCAATTTAAATATAAGCAACAATAGTGTAATAGTGGAGTTATGTTCTGCGTATCTTAATACCCGGACTGTATCGATCTGTATCTGCGTATCTTAATATTTTTGGACCCGGGTACGGCCCTAAACTACGTCCAAAAGAGAGGTATGGGCATTGTGGGGTGTAAGGTTGCCAGAGCTCAACGAGGGGAGGGGGGGGTTTTGGGTCGGCAACGCGCATGTAACTCCTCTGGAGTGGCAGGTGTATATAGGCTACGGAGACTGCTTACCATCAGGGGGGCCGTATGCTTGTTTGCCACCGAAAAAAAAACGATTATTCTTTTGACTCAAATTTGGCCAATATTTGTAATATTCGTCAAATTTGAGTCTCTAGGTCTCGTCATGTTATTGTTATTCATTAATCAATCAATCAAATATTTATTTACTATAAGTAACCACAGTTTCAAGCATGCAAATATAAAAGATAAAACTAAATAAAATAACACAAATTAAACTAACAGGAAAAAAATACAGTATACAATTTAAATATTGATAGAAAAATGTCAAGTTAATTTAATACATAAGCAAAATACTCATCGATAGAATAATATGGCCTATATATAAAATATCCTTTTACTTTCATGTTATACAGTATAGTTTCATATCGTCACATTCCTTTGAATCTTTGGTCAACTTATATAGTCTAGAGCACTGTTAATCAAGGGATGAAAGACACCTATTTTTGTCGAAGTAAGTAGTTTGCCGCTCGATCGCAGTGAGAGCGCCAATAGTTCGAGACGGAAATGGTGCCTTTCATCCGAATTAAACACTGTACTTTTCATATCTAATGCGAAGAAACCAAACAAGGCAAGGCAAATTTGCAAAATTAATAATTAAAGTACTAGACCTACGGTGATGTTGTTTTACCTTAGAACTTACTTGCAATCGGAGACTTCGCATGTCCGAAGATAAATAATCCTCAACCAAATACATTTAGATTGCAAAATTTATAATAACACACATATTGTCGCGCATGAATTCTCCATTGCTTCGCTCTCTCTCACAATTGAATGCGCTCTTGACATTAGCACCGGAGTGCGACTTGATTGCGAGGCGATGGGCGGCTGTGAGAAGGGAATGCCTGAGATTCTGTGAGATGATGGATGCTAGGCCCTCAACTGTTGTTGTGTAGTTTTACGCTGTTAATTTATATAATTTCATGACGTATTTGTTGCGACTGTAATGTTATGGAAATATGTTTGAAATAAATAATAAATAGCCATATTTTATCAAACTTCAGTAATTTCAAAATTATCTGTTCCTGAAAGTATGGAAATCAGCGGGATTGCCTTTTACTTTTTAATTTTTTACTTTTTCGTTCTGTAACTACCAACAGTCAACGGCATTCGTTACCATAACTCATACTGCCAACATAATTTTAGAGAATTCTAAAAAAAAATCGTAAAATAAGCAATTTTTTTCTGTGTTTTTCGTGTTTTTTTTTTTTTATCTATTTATTGACAATAACAATATACATAATGGATATATACAGATGATTACTATAACTAGCTTATATCTAAAATAGTTATTTTTTTCTTATATATTATTTTATTTACAGGAATGTGGTAAAAAGTGCAAAAACGTTAGTGTGGCTGTATAAGATTCTGCCTTTGCTCATTTATCCAAATTTATACTAAGTGATTTGATACTGCACAAAACATAAAAATATTTTTATTGCACAAAAAGGACACAAAAAAAGTACGCAGAAGTTATTTTTGGGAGTTGGTGCATAACTAGGTTGACAAAAGAAATTCCAGGAGTTTCCGCACTACGCTAGGCCTAGGCCTGTATCGCGGGCTCGGGAGACCAGATGTACATTTAAATCTTATGCAGGTCAACGAAAAAAAATAAAATATATATATATATTTTTTAATTTATTTAGAACACAAACAGTCACATATACAAATGGATTTGAAGTACAATGTAGAGTACTTAACATACTTAAGAATCATAGACCTGGAGGTTCATTATTAAGTACATAATGTTAACATACATACTAACAGCATAAAGAAAATGAAATCATGAGCCATACTTAAATTCTATTTACTTACTACCTAGTCTTCAGAGGAGAAGAAAAAATAATACAATAAGTAGTAATACAGTAAGCAGGTTTGACATTACTGTCTGTTTCATTAATTATTATAGTAAAAGATTCAGGTTTATACCTGGGTACATGCAATTTTCAGCATTAAAAGATGAAAACTATCCATCAATTGTTACATTATTACTATTACTATGTAATTTACTGGGCCCTTATTCGACATGCTAAAAGTGACGTTTCGTGTTGATTTCCATTTGATGTGAGAAATATTGTGACTTGTCGAATTGCTATTATCACCACCTGTCAGTGAACAATATCCACACTAGAGGCGGGGCGTTGTACCGGAATAGTTTTTGGAACAGGTTATTTGTAATAGACTACTTTTAGCTTGTCGAGTATTTAAAAGTACGGACTTTGATTTCTGAAATAAAACAAATATGAAACTTTTATCACCTCGTACTCTCCATTCTTACCGTTACTTTAGGTAAAATAAAATTTTGTTAACAGATGGTCGTCTGGGTGTCTGTTGTATCTAAAAATAATGTAATAATATATAACAAAAATATGACAATAGATTCATAGCCTTCACTCAAAACGTCACCATATTTCCGACCCTTACCGAAATAATAAGTCGATATTTGTATAAATAATCCTTATTTGTAAGACGCCTAAGCACGGCAAATACGTAAACTGCCTATTGGGGGTCATACTCGTACAACTGGTATTTTAGACGTACTTTTGGTACGAGTAACAGAGACGTACTTTTGGTACGCAGTCCCAGCTCTAGTCAGGATTCTAGTTGTCAAATATAAGCGTGTCGAATACGTATTAGTTAACTGTCAAATGAAATTAGATCAACGGTAGACTTTTTTGTCGATGGGTATGGCTGCCATGTTTGGATTTATGACATTTAAAAGGGGATCCTAAGGCAGAGAGTAGTTTTACCTGTACGATTTTGATTCTTCTACTGGACGCAAGATGGAGTTAGCTGCCAAATTCCGATCAGGCTGACGCAACTAGGAAGAAAAAAGTTTTGTATGGAATTTGTTTCGCAAATCATTGCCAACGAAGAAAAAGAAAACGTCAGTGCTATTTATTCTGTCAAGTTTACATCAAATCTACTGTCAGCCTAATTGCTTTGTTTTTTTTTTTGGAAGGCTTCAATGTTTTGTTCGGGTATTTCGTGTAATTTCTTTATTGTTTAGTGCAAAAATCGAAAATAGTCAACCGTGATCAGAGTAAAGAGCGAGTTTGTTACAATGCCAGCGAGAAAACGGTTTACTAAGTGTGAAATATGTGGCAAGCGAGCCACTCGAGAAAAATCACGAAAAAAGGGATTTTATGGCGAAATTTCCCTTGGATGAAGACTGGTAAGTATTGCTTTAGATACTTTTGACCTTATTTTGGGTCAGCAGGCTATAAACACATCGAAAATTAGATATTTTACATTATTTTTCGTTGTGAACTAGGGATGTACTATAACTATCGATAACTGTAGTTTTATTTGTATATCAGTGTAAATAATTAAATTAAATATGTGAAATTTCCTTAGAACTAGCATGCAATATGACCATAATTAATTCGTCGAAGCTTAATAATGCATAAATTATCTATCACTTATGCATTAATGGTCATTAGTTAACATATTTTTTTTATCTAGTGATTATTAATCACATTTAATTTATTATTATTATTTTTTTATGGTCTAATTTAAGTCCTGTCTTTGTTTGTAATATGAGTTTTTCTTTAGTAGTGCACAATAAAGAATTTTATTATTATTATTATTTAATATATTAACCTAAAATGTAAGAAAATTAATCTCTGTTTATATGATAAATAAAGAAATATTATAGGACATTATTACACAAACTGACTTAGTACTAAAGTTTGAATGGCATGTGTTGTGGGTACTTAGACAACGATATATATATATATATATATATATATATATATATATATATATATATATATACCCACAACACATGCCATTCATACTTTAGTACTAAGTCAGTTTGTGCAATAATGTATATATATATGTACATAGACCTAATTTATAAGTATTTATAAATACATAGAAAATACCCATGTCTCAGGAACAAATATTCATGCTCATCACACTAATAAATGCCCGTTCCAGGATTTGAACCTGGGACCATCGGCTTCATAGGCAGGGTCGCTGCCAACAAGGCCAGACCCGTTCTCATGATTAACAGACATATAAATACATAAAAAGTTAAAGCATTGATAAAGGGTTGTTGATAACTGGATGCCGAAAAACATGATTTATAGATGCATATTAGCGCGAAATAATCAGTTGATCATCTCATTAGCAAACACATGGAATATAAACTGTAGATAAAGTCATGTTTTTCCAAGGCTGTATGTTTTCAGATGCAGGCAGTGGGCCAAATTTGTTGGAAACGAAGACCTGATACATCTTCCCATAGAAAAGTTACATTTATTCAAACATGTATGTGCACATCATTATGAAAATCAAGCATTTAATAAAATAAAAAAACACGACTTAAAAACTGTATTAAAATAATTCGGGTCCACATTAAGCCCGACCAGATAGTAGTCCAATTAAGAACTATCCACTTTATAACATGCAACTTAAATGTGGACTCGATGCTAACCTGATTTCGAGTACAAAATTTGTAGACAGGAGCCTATGTTGTTGTTATGTTAGGAGCTTATGTTGTTTATTTTATCGATATCGATAAGAATCGTAAGCGTGTAGCGTACTACACTATTTAAATCGCTTATGTTGCTACTATGGTTCTTTGACAGTTCTTTGTCGTACATTTTGGTAATGATTTGCGAAACAAACTGATTCCACTCGCTAGTATGGAAGTCCCGTCTCTTAAAACGTAGTGATTATATGCTCTTTGACAATGACATGCAGTTGCGTCGATGTAGATCTATCATAAAAACGTACATGTGACAATTGTCCAGGATGAAAGAAATATCTTGACAATTAACATAAAGCAATACAATTCAGTCTTCTGGCGCGCGGCATCGGAAGCGCACGCAGAGTTGCATCGAACGAGCCGGCCGTAATGGAGTTTAACGTAGTGAAGTGTAGTAAATGTAACATAGTGATAAATGAACTATTAGCGTTCATACAAAATAAGATTCAAGTGATGGACGATGGAAGCCTGGTGCGAATTTGCATTTCATCTTTCACTGGAGAGGAAATTGAGACAGCCAAGAACCTACTGTTTTCGTCGTTGCCTGAAAAAAGGAAAAAGAAAATGACATGTCGAAGAGGAGACGGCAAAATTCAAAGAGACATCGAGGATATAATAGGATTATTTCACAATATAGACCCAGATATCATTCCTATTTTCGTTGCGCGAGATTTATACAAATTGCCTTGTTTGACTTTTGACCATATAGATGCGACTAGGTTACTAAAAGACATAACAATTTTGAAAAGTGAGCTCCGTTTGATAAAGGAGGACTATGCTACATCTGAGCAGTTTAAGAAGTTAAAAGGTGAAGTAGACAGTTTGAAGAATTCGTCTGATGTGAACAAGTTTGATCATAATATCAACCTTAGGCGAGGAGCTTTCCAAAACAACATAAGTTGTGACAGTGGTCCGTTTGGTTTAACAATATTGGAATCTAACAATAACAATACGATTCATAAACCTGAGTCAAGCGGCCTAAATTTACAAAGTTCGTTATTACATGAAAATAATGTGGGTAGATCTCAGTCATGTTTGCAACGGTCGCCGGATCAACAATGCGATCAAACGCAACCATCAGCCGAGAAGCGGACGGCCAGCGTAGGACAAGCGGAGAGGAGCGATGCGCCCGAGAACTGTACTGAGCCGCGTTCAGCGCATGCTACTCCCGAGACAAAGCGAAAACCCTGTACCAAGAAATCGCAAACGAGTGTGTCGCCCGGTACCACGATACAAAACAACGCGGATGTAAACAAACGCGATATAAGTAATGCTGAGTCGATACCAAGTTATGCCGATGTGCTAAGCAAGGAAGGTGAATGGAAAACTAATAAACAAGATGGAAAATGGGTGGAAATACAAAATAAACGATTAAGGAACCGATTTATTTCGAAAGTGGGTACAGCGGTAACGGGAAGTCAGTCGCGGTTTCGGGCCGCGGTGTGTAGTACAGAGTTATTCATTACGAATGTGCATAAGGAAACTCAAGAACAGGATATTGTTGACTATATTTTTAAGATGACTCAGGTACGCGTAGCGCTTGAGAAAGTCAATATGAGAAGAGAAAAGAGACATAACGCCTTCAAATGCAGTGTGCCTTACAGCAAATTAGGTTTATTTTTAAATGATAATCTGTGGCCGGACGGAATCTCGTTTAGGCGTTTTGTCAATCTGGGACAAAGGAGTGCGGCGGGCGGAATGGCTATCTCTAAATGAATAAGTTAGTTTCTTTTAATTGTAAATCAGTGAAGCGTTCGGTGGATAGTATCAGGGAGTTGTGTAAGACGTCAGATATTATTGCACTTCAAGAGACATGGTTGTGGCCCCATGACTTATGCTGTCTAGCAGATATTGACAAGGAATTTGGCTACACAGGGACGTCGGCGATGGATACTGCGGTTGAACTGTTTCGAGGCAGACCGTATGGTGGGGTCGCACTGTTATGGAAAAAAAGTGTTTTTAACGTAGTGAGCGTGATTAATTGTGATAACACTAGATTGTGCGCGATTAAAATAAGAACTGATAATAGACAATTCATCGTGTTTAGTGTGTACATGCCAACGAATTCTATTGATAATTTGTCATTGTTTACGGAATGTCTCGGTCAGATTAGTACTATAGTGGAGGAGCAGGAAGTTGCGGAAATTTTTATTTTGGGAGATTTTAATGCCCATCCCGGTGAGCTATTCGGTGAAGAGTTGAGTAATTTTTGCCAGGACCAAGAATGGATTTGGGTAGATGGTCAGTTCCTGGGGGCTGACTCTGACTCTTTCACCTATATTAGCGAAGCCCACGGATGTCGCAGGTGGCTTGACCACTGCATATCAACTCAGGCAGCGTACAGGTCAGTGCAGAATGTAAAAATTGAACATAATGTATTGTGGTCGGATCACTTTCCCCTTATTATTGAATGCGACCTTACCAGACTTCAACCAAAATTAGTTTTAAGTCATGATAATAATAATAATAATATGTTTAAAATTAGATGGGGCGAGAGAAAGGCGCACCAAATTGAGAGTTATTGTAATTATTGTAACGAAAAACTTAAATACATTGACTTTCCAGAAAAACTCATAACATGTAACAGTTTAACTTGTGATAATGTAGAACATAGGCGCATTTTGACTGATATGTACTGTGAGATCACTAGTATTTTATGTGAGGCGGCTGTTAATAGCTATGAATCGAAACCTGCTAAGAAAAATAATTACATTACAGGGTGGAATAGATTTGTAAGCGGTGCGCATAAAAGTGCGAGGCTAGCGTTTCAAAATTGGGTTCTTGTGGGGAAACCTTTATCTGGCTATGCATACAAGGAAATGTGTGACACTAGAAAATATTTTAAATCTAGATTGAAGTGGTGTCAGGACAATGAGGACCAATTAAAAATGGACATCATTGCTTTACATCACTCCAATGGTAAATTTCGTGACTTTTGGAAGCACACAAAGAAATGCAACCCTAAGCCTAGTCTTCCTGTAAGTGTGAACGGTGAAAGTGATCCCCAAAAGATTGCCAACTTATTCAGTAAGCATTTTAGGGTAGACTCTCCCTTGTCAGGTATAAATAATGAACAGTTCGATGTGGAGCACTGTCATGCTACGGGCCACTCTCTTACATTTAGCGCAAAGGACTTAGCTTGGGTAATTAAATCGATGAAGAGGGGTAAGTCGCCGGGGCATGACGGGCTTAGCATCGAACACTTGCAACATGCGGGGCCGCATCTGCCTCGGGTATTGTGTATGTTTTTTAAACTTTGTGTTGTGCATACGTTTCTGCCACCACAATTAACGCAAACACTTGTCGTACCCATTTTAAAAAGCAAGACAGGTGATGCATCCGATCTAGGCAATTACAGGCCGATCTCTCTTGCTACGGTTGTGGGTAAGGTACTGGACAGTTTGCTTAACAGACACTTAGAAGAACAAGTTAAACTGCATGACGCTCAATTTGGTTTTCGCAAGGGCTTATCAACTGAGAGTGCTATTCTGTGCCTCAAGCAAACTGTCGGCTACTATACTGACAGAAACACTCCAGTTTATGCGTGCTTCCTCGACCTGTCCAAAGCTTTTGACTTAGTTTCATACAACCTGTTATGGAAAAAGTTAGGGGCAATGGGCGTGTCGAGTCAGTTGGTGCAGTTGCTAAAGTTTTGGTACGGAAGTCAGACGAACTGTGTACGATGGGCCGATCAACTATCGGAGCCGTTTAAACTGGAGTGTGGGGTACGACAAGGAGGTTTAACATCTCCCTTGCTATTTAATGTATATGTTAACGCTCTGATTGGAGAGCTAAGCGGTGCCCATGTCGGTTGCTCTATTGATGGCGTGTTCATAAACAATATAAGCTACGCAGACGATATGGTGCTGCTTGCGCCTTCGATCAGTGCGTTAAGGAAATTAATTGGCATATGTGAGAGTTATGCTAAAGCTCATGGGCTGAAGTATAACCCCTCCAAGAGCGAGCTAATGATTTTTAAAGCGGGTAGAAAAATTCCTGAGGATGTTCCTTCTGTCAAGCTAGATGATAAAGAAATCAAAAGAGTGTACCATTTTAAGTATCTCGGTCATATTGTCACCGATGACCTAAGAGATGACATGGACATGGAGAGAGAACGGAGAGCGTTGGCGGTTCGTGGGAATATGCTTGCACGCAGGTTCGCTCGCTGTACAGACAAGGTTAAAATAACGCTTTTTAAAGCTTACAGTCAGACATTCTACACGAGCAGCCTGTGGATTAGGTACACCCAGCGTTCCGCAAACGCTCTCAGAGTTCAGTATAATAATGCTTTCAGAATGCTGATGGGGCTGTCACGGTTCTGTAGCGCCTCGACGATGTTTGCAGAGGCGCGCACAGACGGGTACCATGCCATCTTGCGTAAGCGCTCAGCATCTTTAATGCAACGAGCGAGAAGCAGTCCCAACAGCTTTCTGAAAGTATTAGCCGATAGATGCGACTGTCGAATATGGAGGCATCTGGTAGTTGTGACTGGGCGACCTGTACGTTGTTTTGTTACTTTTTAGTTTAGTTTAGTTGTAATTAGTAAATACTAACACTAGTTATTAGGTACGTAGCTTAGATAAACTAACAAAATCTATGGATTGTAAAGATCTGAAATAAATGATAATTTAATTTTAATACAATACCACAAAATGTCAACAAGAAAACAGATTTATTATAAAAATACAAATTATATACAAAGCTTCGTTTTAAAACCAATGGTCGTGGGTTCTAACCCCGGCTCTTAACAATGTGCATCTTGTATCATGTACCGATTGCTTTTGAGTAAAGTAAAATATATTATCATGAGGAAGATGGAGTAGCCCCAATAAGGTATGTTTTCCCCTCTGGGTTAGAAGGTCAGATAGTAGTGAGACAGGGAGATATAGTGAAGAATGCGGATAAACAAGCATTTATTGTGTTGTTAGGCTAGTTCTTTTTTTCAAAATTTGAAAACGAACGCAACAGCATGCTCAAAAACCCCTGTGAGTCAGAATCTGTTAAATTCAGGCTTAAGACGAAACAGAAGCTGAGCCCGTACACAAATTTGAGATTTTTAGGTAAAAGGTAAAAAATATCGCCGTCGCGCTGACGAGTGTGGCCCCCGTACCTAGCTAGAGACTATCCCTTGTGTGTGTACCAACAAACCAAATTTTAGACAAATATGATACGTCTTCTTCTTCTTGGCGTTGTACTCTTTGCAGAGCGTCGTGGTCAACTGCTGATATCAGGCGCAGATGTTGCTTGCCGTACGATTTCTCGCCATTTTTCGCGGTTGGGGGCCATTCTGGCAAATTCGTTCAGGGGACCCTTCATGGCAGATTTGATTTGGTCAGTCCATCGCATAGGTGGCCTTTTGCGCGGTCTTTTTCCGTTTGCTCTACCCTGCACCACTAGACGCTCTATGGAGTCGTTGTTCCTCCCCGAGACGTGACCGAAAAAACTGAGTATGCGGGTCTTTACGAGAGTCGAAAGGCGCTGCTTGATACGGAGTTCTTTAAGGTTGGAGACATTAGTCCGAAACTCGGTCCAGGATATCCCCAGCATTTTCCTCCAGCACCATATTTCTAGGGCGTCTATCGTCTTCTCCTCTGTCTTTCGGATAGTCCAGGTCTCCGCAGCGTATAAGAATATAGGAAAAACGAGGGCCCGTACAAGCCGAACCTTCGTGGTGTTTGTGACGTTTCGGTGATACGTAGCCTTTATAATTTCAGGATTTTCTACACAGCACAGAACATGGCACCCATATAGATCTCAATTCCGTTGTAGGCGAGTCAACAACGACACATATTCTTAATATTGAACTTAATTGGCTCTCATTTCACATTTATGTTTTAAATTAATTATAGGCATAAGACATACCATATCCTATTGTAAGTACAAAGTTTCAGAGCAATCTAGCAAGTCATTTTAAAATGAGAGCGTAACTACATTTGTATGGAGAACCGAATTTGCTGCGGACGCACAATGTAGCATAATCGGATTAGGACCAACCTCGAAATCTCTGTAACAGTCATGAAATTTATTATGTATATAAATTAAAGGCCCCGTTTTCATGCCCAAACCATTTAACATTTGGGGACCTCGAGGAATCTGAACCATCTTGGAAAATGTGTACCATCAACACAACAGTCAACATTAAAACTTATTAAATTCTACACAAAAAAGTCCTCGATATCTTTGCAGAACAATACATCTTGTTATAGAGAATACTTGCTGAATCTAAGTTTAACGCTTATACACTTCCAGGGGACATTCTCTTAAAAGGAAACTCGGAGGAATATGAATTCTATTTTTAACTATACATTTGTACGTGGTCTACCCCAATATTAACATTTTAC
The DNA here is from genome assembly GCF_033807575.1 of Cydia pomonella. Taxonomy (NCBI): domain Eukaryota; kingdom Metazoa; phylum Arthropoda; class Insecta; order Lepidoptera; family Tortricidae; genus Cydia; species Cydia pomonella. The sequence continues at coordinate 762,980 of NC_084730.1, forward strand.
TCTACTGTGACTAAACTAGAAAGAAGGGTGGTAAGGGTTATGATGATTCAGTACACCCAGTAGCTAGGTATTAGGATACTGGACGGATTTTTTTAAATGACGTATCGTTAGATTCCTCTTGCCATTCACAACCTACTTTTACTTGTTCTATTAAAGAAAAATCAATACAGCCGCCTTGAGAGGACTCCGAATATTAAATCATATTTTTTCTTCTAGCGCCTAAACTATTGAGCGGAGTACAGTAAAACAGACATCAGTAGATCCACAGTTAGTATACAAGTGCTATGCAATACAAAGTTACTAAAATTAACGGAAGAAAAAGGTTTAGGGCTAAATAATACGTCATTTAAAAAATTCGTCCAGTATCCTAAGCTACAGGGTGTCCTGAATCCTCAGTACTTATACCCATAACCCTACTTTCTGGTTAAGTTGCAGTCAAGTAAAATATTGATATTGGGGTAGATTATGTACAAATGTATAGTTTGTAGCGTTATTAACTAATTAATAACATACTGAAGTCAAAATAAATAATAAAATTAATAGTTCTACGCTGTCTCAGAACGCACCCATAACAGAAGCACTTAGCAACCGGTATGAGCTACACTCGCGCTCCAAATAAGGTAATAGCAGGAGCAACCGCGTATGATTGGTCGTCCACTCGTCGGACCGCTATTCCCCCGGCATCCTAGCCGGCCGCTTGCTGGCATTCGAAAAAATGTCACACAGACCTCTGGCCGCGTCGCGTTTTCGCGGTGTCTGTGTTCGTGCACATACCTTTTAAATTCCCCGGATTTTATGATAATTTGGAAAATGGAATTTTTATTCTTCCAAGTTTCCTATTAAGAGAATATCCCATGAAAGGGTATAAGGGCTAAATCTGGGTTTAGCAAGTATTTTTTAAAGCAAGATCATTTTTTTTCGCATAGATGTCTAAAACTATTTTATGTAGAATTTTATAAGCTTGAATGTTGCCTTACACTATTATTGAATAAAGAACGTAGATTTGGAGTAAAACGCGAATTTCTCCTGGATGGTCCACATTTTCCAAGATGGCTGCGGTTCCTCGAGGTCCCCAAATGTCAAATGGTGTGGGCATGAAAAGGGGGCCTTTAAGGGGCGTATATACATACCAAATTTCATGACTGTTCAGACATTTCGAGTTTGGTCCTAATCCGACTGTGCTAATGCCACTATGTACGTAAACTGTAACTGTACTGCGGACTCAACCTTCACGTTATAATTTTTTAAGTATTAACGTTGACATAGTAACGAAAATAATAAACACGTCAATTGAAGTAAACAATATTATTATATGCAAGAAAATTTTGCAAAATAGGTACATTAATGATTAATATGTAAAACACCATTAATTATTGAATTATAATTATGATTTTGTGTTAAAAAATATGAGACCAATTATACAGCCCGATTACACGGGCTACATATTAAAAATGATTATCGTGGAAACAGTAAATATACACAGGTGAACAAAGTTATAGTAAAATAGGTGCATAATTTCAGAGCTTGCCTGGCCCACCTGTACCACCTACCATGACCACGGCCGTCTCCTACTATTATTTTTTTCTAATACCTATGGCCTTACTAGCGAATAGTATTCCATGTTCTTGATCCAGAATTTAAACCCTTAACTACATATTTGTGGCACTTGGGGTTGAATTTGAAACTCTAGGGCACTAGCGTGGCTCTATGAGAGCGCCTTATATAGGCTTCTGTTGACCAGAGGATCAGCATTGTTAACCAGCGCGGAAATGCACCCAGCCTTCTGGGCACCCTACCGAGCGACCAGAATATAGGGCAAATATTTTATGTATACGTTTTTGACTTAAGTGTTTTTATCATGTTTTATATTTAAACTTACAGATGTCGAACTACCAGCAAAGTTTTTGAAGAGGTGTAGTTTTTATATTTCCTGGTACCAAACTGATACAGGAAATTGGAACATCAGTAAATAATCTACACCGAAGACAATTAAATATAGTCACATAATACTTTAATGTTTTATTTTATTAAAGAAATCGGTAAAAAAATGTGTTTACTGAAAAAGATAAATTTTATTTTATTTGTAGTTGAATAACAAAATATGTATTTAATCTCCTTTTAACATAGGAATTCCCTTTGTGTAGGTACATATAAATAATAGGTACTTAGGTCTTGGTAAGTAATATAGACAGTACAGTAGGTCTTATCTTAATAATTTGAGATCTCATACATGCGTTCCGATATATCTGATGGCGACTGTACATACAATGGGGTCGCGTATACGAGTACAAAGAGCATTAAATAGTTGTTGATAGACCAAGTGAGCGATCTACTATGGTACCTATCTTTATATCAATTTTATGCATTATGTAATAGCGCAATACAGAATTTTTTTTTGACAAATGTAGTATTATTTTTATAGTAATAAAGGTTATTCATGAACCATCTCGTAATTTAAAAAAAACGGACTTTATCTCTAAATCATATGCCTTATATTTACAGATGTGTTAGGTTACAACTTGGTTCGTGAATGTGGTTTAGATTTAGAAGCAACTTGAGACTGGGTGCGGAGTAAATTGCATCAATTTTTTTTACAATTTTGAGCGTTTATAGGAGAATATGTGGAGCGAGCATTATTCGACGTGTAGGTGTGGGTTCAACAAAAAGATCGCATGTCAATAGTTCTTTATTGTCGTTAAAATTCAATTAATAATCGCCTTTATCGACCATCAACTGTGTGGTCACTTTTTAATTGATTGACGTTGTCAGGTACAGTTTCACTACTCGCCGCCGCATTGCTCATAGCGCATTACTTATCCTATCGAATACAAGATGTCGCTGATTCCTGTAAACTTATGTTTAAAAAAAAAGACGCTTTACTCTATGCCATATATTGTAGGAAAGGAAGGGTATTCCCTGTCGTACGTCAAAAAATCCAAGATGGTGCCCAAGCCCATGGACAATAAAGTCTAGCAATAAAATCAACACTTGTCAAAATTTGACATTAGCAATCCACAGTCAGGTGACAATCAAATCAAACCGAACCACTTCGAGTTCAGAGCCATTTCAAACTATATAGTAGTAATAAACAAAGTTGATTTTTGTTTGATTATTTTTTCTATGAATGAGTTTTGATTGTTCCAAATGATAATATCCACAGTTGATAGAATCAACACTTGATACAATCAACATGCGATAGAATCAAGTGTTGATTTGATGTGGACGTGAAATTTGACAGTTGTGCATCTCGAATAAGGCCCCTGGTTACTGTATTAAACTGTGTTACGTGTATTTGTCATGTCAGTGACGTGCATATTGATTTGCGTCACACGCATTTTAGTCACATATTTTATAGCAATTTACGAGACGTCTGTTATTGTCAGAGCGGTTTTCTTTTTGTGAACATTATTAATTTGAAATTATATATAATGTTGTTTATCTCATGACACGCACCCGTAAAAGTTTCATAAAAAATATTTACTGCGTGACACGTGATGGGCGCCTATTATATCAATATATTAATCTAAAGTTTTTATTCTATCAGCAATTTTTTTTGCCTCGTATAATAATTCGGATTTCTTTGTTGCTTTGGCGAGTTTTTCTTTAAAAAAATTTATTTTGTTTTTTAGCTCGAAGCTTTCCTTTATAAAACTTTCTGTGAGAGTACAAGCTTCACACTTAGCCGTATCAGTGGAGGCAGTCGGCCCTGCTGGTGTGTGGAGCGCCGCGTCACACGCGCATGCCGCTCTGGGCGTCGTGCGCACGATTATAGACTTACTAGGGTCCGACCACACCCTGTCGTCTGTCGCGTCCTTATGTCTGGCACTAATCCGCACCTCGTACTCGGTGTCCGGGTACGGGAGGGGTAACGCGAACTTGCACTTCCAACGGCCACAACGCACAGACGTCGTGTCCGCCTGTCGCCACTCATCTCTGAATGCCGGCAGCCGGAACTCCATTTTATACACACACGTATCGCATAAACTGATGTAGTCCGCGTGCAAGCTATCGGCGTACAATTTGGCTGCAAACGCATTTTTGTACTCCAGAATAGCTTCGTGTGAACTCGTTCGTGATACAAGTAAATCCGAAACCATTTCTAATATTATAAGCGAGTTAGTATTGAAATTAAAAGTTTCATTATAACAAAACATGTTCCTACAAGTCACAACTAATATTGATATATTTTGGTTAAAAGTAAACAAAATTGTTGGGATATGTGATTTAAAGGTATTATTTAGCTCACCGTGAACACTCTCAAAGAGCGGTGTCCATTCTTTATTGTGATCGTCGTGATCTGTATAAAACATGCTAAATATAAACCTGTCACTCGCATACTGCCAAGTACACTCCAGTACTTTCCACTTATGTATAACGCAACGGAAATGCTCACATTGCGGGTAATAGTCCACTATAACAGTAAACCCATTCATTATATCGTTTTCTTCACCGTCTACCCTTCTTGTTCCTTTACCCCGGCACCAATAAGATACCTCCTCTTTTATGCGGTCCGCCCGTGTCCTGTACACCGCCGTCGTACTGTTAATGACGTCTGTTTGTACCTCTATATCATCTTCTATAATTCGGAGAGAAGTACCATTATGCCCGCTGCAGAGCACCTGATACTCCTCGCCGTGAGGCACGAAGTAGTAATGCCACCCATCATGTAGTTCATACTGAGCCCTGGCTGCCTTCATGGTCATCAAGGGATTCACCAGAACAGTCAAAGAGACATTGCAGCCTATTTCAGTGTCCGTGCAGATGTATTTATAAATACCGAGGTCTGATTTTTTTATCTTCAGTTGGACGGTCGTTTTATTAATCGCAACAACTTGGAGAGTTTGGCTGTTTGTTTTCATCTCAATGTTACGTATATCTTCGCCGGAACAATGTAGTACAAATTTTTCTCCGTATATTGTGTCATAAATGTATTGATAGTAATATTTCTTATGGAGATTAATAGTTATCTTCGGTGGTGGTTGGTCCCCTGCGCACGGGTCGGCGCGGGCCCCGCCGGCAGCCGCGCCCAGCACCAGCACTGCGAGCGCCAACATCAAGGCACCAGCAGCAGTATCCATTGCGGACACAAGGACAAACGATCGAGCGGCTCAGAGTTGCAAATAACAATACGTTACGAGAATTAGACTGAATTTAAGTTAATAAACCTTTTTATCGCTATGAAACTTATTTTGTTTAATTCTTGTACTTCCTCCTAAGAGTCCTAAGTTTAATTATAATAATTATATTTCGCTATTTAATTAGCGCTTCCTGTCTCGCTCACATACAAGAATGTGTGAATAGTGCGGCGGCTCACGCAGCTAGTATTTACGCGTATGTGCCGGCATACACTCGCGGCCGCAGGCGAGCCCGCGGGCACAGCTAGTATGTAGGTACTGGCGTACACTCGCGGCCGCAGGCGAGCCCGCGGGCACAGCTAGTATGAGCCCGCGGGCACAAGTAGCATGTGCGGGCCCGTGGGTACAGCTAGTATGTACTGACGTACACTCGCGGCTGCAGGCGAGCCCGCGGGCACAACTAGTATGTGCCAGCGTAGCAGCGTACACTCGCTGCCGCAGGCGAGCCTGCGGGCACAACTAGTATGTGCCAGCGTACACTCGCGGCCGCAGGCGAGCCCGCGGGCACAAGTAGTATATTAATTGCCAAACCTGGCCTACGGCACGTATGAAATTGAACAAAGTGAGTTTTAGACAAATTTATGCTTAATTCATTGTTAACCATCCAAGTAATGATATCATTTAGAGTCTTATTAATTTCAAGTTCATATTCTTTTGTTCTGCTTGAGCATCTTATTAAAGCACTACTGTCATCTGCAAAGAGTACTACGTGATTGTTCGCGTGCTGTGGGAGAGCATTATTATAAAATAGGAACAAGAGCGCGCCAAGAATACTCCCTTGAGGCACGCCTCTTGGATTAGGTCTGTATGCAGATCTTCTAGTTTCAATGGTAACTAGAAGATCCAGCCTTAACCGATGTGGAACTCCTCTACCCTGGCCAGAACAACTAAAGTCAGGATCTTCAATTCAAATGTAAAGGCCGTGTTACTGTACGGGTGCGAAACCTGGTTTGTCCGCAAAGACCTAATGACAAAACTCCAAGTGTTTGTGAACAAATAAAGAAAAAGATAAAAAATATGTTTATTGCACAAGAAAGGACACAGAAAAAGTATACAGCGGTTGTTTTTAGTTGGTGCAAAACTAGATTGACAACAGAGTTTCCAGGAGTCCCCACACTAGGCTAGGCCTGTATCGCGGGAGACCAGAAGTATAGGTATATAAATGTCATGCAAGTCAACGAAAAACTAAAATAAATTTTTATATATTAAATATGACATTCAGGTTTATACCTAAGTTGATACATGCAATTTTCAGTATTAAACTATTTATCTATTGCTTCATTATTTATAACTTCGGTTCTATACTAATCTTTTAGTCTAGTTCATTTTATATAATTAATAAAGTTAATGTTAAACAATTCTTAGGAGTAATGTCTTAGTTTCGCTATAATCAAGTGACAACAACCAGTTGAAGAGAATGAATAGTAACCTTTTGGCTACACGCACAGTGCAATCGCTCTGAAACTTTATGGCCGTGTTGTAAATCGAAGAGCAGAGGACGAATACTAATACTATTCATCACTAAGCCCTCCAAATTAGCGCTTAATATTTCAGACGATATGACCTGCTTCAGATATGAAAGAAATTTATTACCGTGAGACCCAAACAAGGTATTTTATTTAACCGACTCAAAAATGTAAAGGCATACTATTCCGTCCAAGAGTTCATGGAAGATAACTTTATTTTGTAACTACTAATGATATTCCCTTATTGCATATTATATATCCTTAATTAACACCTTGTGTAGGTACTGAAATGTTAATTTAGGTACGACTATTTAATTCTTAGTTGAAATAAGTTTAGACAATGTTGTTTATATTTAATTAAGAACATTACATGATATATACTAGTCCTACCGTTCAGAAACTAGAATACCTAGATGTAAGATTATTTGCAATGCCCTAACAGGGTGCCATGTGTTTTCACACTCTAATACAACAACTATTATGTACCATGGTTTGGCAATAAAGATTTCTATTATATTCTATAAATAGATCAATATATGTAACAGGCAAGGGGAGATACTGGCATGTTACAACATTTTAACGTAAGTCGATTGTTCACTTAATTGTAAAATACACGATAGTTTTAAAAATAAAAACGTATAAAAATATTAAAAATATATTTATAGCCCGAAAATTTACGAGACGTCTGTTATTGTCAGAGCGGTTTTCTTTTTGTGAACGTTATTAATTTGAAATTATATACTATAATGTTTCATATAAAAATATTTACTCGTTTTTACTTATTAAAATTAATTTAAATATCATTTATTTTCAGGCAACTATGGCCCATATATTACTTAACGAGCGAGTTATGCGACGGGTGCCTATTATATCAATGTTTTAATCTAAAGTTTTTATTCTATCAGCAATTTTTTTTGCCTCGTATAATAATTCGGATATCTTTTTTGCTTTAGCGAGTTTTTCTTTAAAAAATGTAATTTTGTTTTTTAGCTCGAAGCTTTCCTTTATAAAACTTTCTGTGAGAGTACAAGCTTCACACTTAGCCGCCTCAGTGGAGGCAGTCGGCCCTGCTGGTGTGCGGAGCGCCGCCTTACACGCGCATGCCGCTCTGCGCTCCGTGCGCACGAGCACAGACGCAGGGTCCGACCACACCCTGTCGTCTGTCGCGTCCTCATGTCTGATGCTAACTCGCACCTCGTATTCGGTGTCCGGGTACGGGAGGGGTAATGCAAACTCGCACGGCCTACCTTCACAGAGCACAGACGTCGAGCCCACTTGTCTCCACTCATTCCTGACTGCCGGCTGCCGGAACTCCACTCTGAACACACAAGAGTGACAATAACTGTAAGCCCATGCCGAATCACCAGCGGATGGTATCCGTATATTCGAACTCCACCACTTCATAACCGCCTCGTGTGAATTTACTTGTAATGCGTGTAAGTATGCAACCTTTTCTAGTTTTATAAGTGAGTTCGTATTTAATTTAAATGTTTCATTAAAACAAAATGTTTTATAGCAAGTCATAAGTAATAGTGAAATGTTTTGATTCAAAGTAATAGTTTCATGGATGTGTTTTTTAATATTTTTCCTACAGGTATTATTCATCTTTCCCATCATATCGTCACAGAGCAGTTCTTTAGTTGCGCCTTTATTGTTATCGTCGTGGTCTGTATAAAACAGGCTAAATGTAAACCTGTCAGTCGGATACTGCCACGTACACTCCAGTATTTCCCAGTCATATATAACGCATCGGAAATCTTCACACTGCGGGTAATAGTCCACTGTAACCTTTATCGTACACCACACGTAGGATTCCTCACCTTCTACCGTTGTTTCTGTACCCCGGCACCAATAAGGTACCTTCTCTTCTACGCGATCCGCCCGTGTCGTGTGAATCGACGTCGTACTATTGAAAACGTCTGTTTGTATCGGGTCAAAACCCTTTCCAATCAGGAGAGAAGCACCAGGATGCCCGCTGCAGAGCACCTGATACTCCTCGCCAAGAGGCACGAAGTAAGAATGCCACCCATCATACAGTCTATACGGAGCCTTTGCCTTCACGGTCATCGCGGGCCTGATCCGTACACCCAGAGAGACTTCACAGCCAGTACCAATGTCAGTGCACAAGTATTCATATTTACCGAAGCCTGGTTTGTACACCTTCAGTTGGACGGTCGTCATATTTATCGTGACAGCTTGAACAGGTTGCCTGTTTACTTTCATGCGTATATCCTCACCGGAACAATGTATTACAAGGTTTTCTCCGTATTTTGTTTCATATATGTTTTCATAGTCTCCCTTATGGAGATTAATAGTCATCTTCGGTGGTGGTTGGTCCCCTGCGCACGCAGCCCCGGCACGCGCCGCGCTCAGCACCAGCAGTGCCAGCACGCTCACAGCACCAATGTTAGTACGCATCGTGGACGGACACAAAAGTAACGAGCCTGCTGCAGTGCACTCACTTATATACACAACTTTTTGTATTATGTCATAATAAACAAGTAAATGACTAATTTGGAATTAAGAGCAACTGAATTAAATATGAAATAATGAAATGTTTGTGTAGATACAACTCTGTGCATGACATCAGCCTGTTATTTTCCTGAAGCGATGGTGATTTAATATTACAAACTCTTTAAGGTCCGGTTGTTTAAGGACGATCTTAGTCTGATTATTAAGTTTATAAACCTGTAAAGAAGCGCTAAGTAAAAGCGCTGTTGTCCAAAGGATAAGATTCTCGAGCAGATCCATGGGTTCGCTAGCAAGCACTGGCAAAAAACAAACAAATAAACGGCTTGCACTAGTTTCTGCTAATGTGCCTTGTGTCTCGGAGCCCCAAGGCTTAAACAGGACGGATAAAGACCGAACGGTCTGACGCTGATCTCATGCGCGCATGGATGCAGCCTCATTTGTGGGACGCGACGTGTGTAGTTAAACATATTTGCCCTTCGTATCTCAGCCAAACGGTGCACAAAGCAGGAGCTGCTGCCGAAAACGCCGCCAAACAGAATCGGAATATTCAAATCTGGAGCCGATCTTCGATTTTGTACTAGTAGCCATAGAGACCAGGAGCCCTTGGTGCGCGGATGCTAAAAAATTACAAGGAAGTTGATGGGTTAACGCCTCCGAGAAAATAGCGGCGATCCCAGATCCGGCGTTTCGTTGGCCGTCCAAAGAGGGAATGCCAGCAGCGTGCTAGGTAGACCCTACCACACCTTAAATATATTTTTTATTAAGTAGATTTAAAAAGAAATAAAATGTTTTCCCGCCAAACAGTGTCTATGGAAATACAGTTTAAAAAAGTATGTGTGATAGACCGATAGGCCACCTGTTTGGTCATATTTTGTTTATTGCAAAACTTATCTAGCGACCTATATACTCATTAACTAGAAATAATAATGCATTTATTTCTCCTTAGATTATGATAATATATACTCAATTAAAACCTTAACTAAGTTCAGATTAAAAGTTATGTTTATTTATTTTATTACCCTATATAAGTACCACCTATTTTGCATAAATTATTAGTTAGTTCAGTACTAATGTATGATATCACGAGTATGTATGTTCTCAGGATAACATGGAACTGCAGACCACAACTAATTAATGTATTTGTTGACATAATATCAAACTGAAAAGGAAAATAACAAGTTGTTATTGCGCACTTGTGTGCAATAAATGACTAATTTGGAATTAAGAGCAACTGAATTAAATATGAAATAATGAAATGTTTGTGTAGATACAACTCTGTGCATGACATCAGCCTGTTATTTTCCTGAAGCGATGGTGATTTAATATTACAAACTCTTTAAGGTCCGGTTGTTTAAGGACGATCTTAGTCTGATTATTAAGTTTATAAACCTGTAAAGAAGCGCTAAGTAAAAGCGCTGTTGTCCAAAGGATAAGATTCTCGAGCAGATCCATGGGTTCGCTAGCAAGCACTGGCAAAAAACAAACAAATAAACGGCTTGCACTAGTTTCTGCTAATGTGCCTTGTGTCTCGGAGCCCCAAGGCTTAAACAGGACGGATAAAGACCGAACGGTCTGACGCTGATCTCATGCGCGCATGGATGCAGCCTCATTTGTGGGACGCGACGTGTGTAGTTAAACATATTTGCCCTTCGTATCTCAGCCAAACGGTGCACAAAGCAGGAGCTGCTGCCGAAAACGCCGCCAAACAGAATCGGAATATTCAAATCTGGAGCCGATCTTCGATTTTGTACTAGTAGCCATAGAGACCAGGAGCCCTTGGTGCGCGGATGCTAAAAAATTACAAGGAAGTTGATGGGTTAACGCCTCCGAGAAAATAGCGGCGATCCCAGATCCGGCGTTTCGTTGGCCGTCCAAAGAGGGAATGCCAGCAGCGTGCTAGGTAGACCCTACCACACCTTAAATATATTTTTTAATAAGTAGATTTAAAAAGAAATAAAATGTTTTCCCGCCAAACAGTGTCTATGGAAATACAGTTTAAAAAAGTATGTGTGATAGACCGATAGGCCACCTGTTTGGTCATATTTTGTTTATTGCAAAACTTATCTAGCGACCTATATACTCATTAACTAGAAATAATAATGCATTTATTTCTCCTTAGATTATGATAATATATACTCAATTAAAACCTTAACTAAGTTCAGATTAAAAGTTATGTTTATTTATTTTATTACCCTATATAAGTACCACCTATTTTGCATAAATTATTAGTTAGTTCAGTACTAATGTATGATATCACGAGTATGTATGTTCTCAGGATAACATGGAACTGCAGACCACAACTAATTAATGTATTTGTTGACATAATATCAAACTGAAAAGGAAAATAACAAGTTGTTATTGCGCACTTGTGTGCAATATTAGGTAATCTCGTAATAATTAAACTGTTTATGTATATACTCATGGAACTTATGTACGAAATGTCATTTGATATTTACCACTAGCTTTTCGGTGAAGGAAAACATCGTGAGGAAACCTGCATACATCTGCGAAGAAATTCAAAGGTGTATGTGAAGTCCCCAATCCGCATTGGGCCAGCGTGGGGACTATAGCCCGAGCCCTTTCGCGTATGAGAGGAGGCCTGTGCCCAGCAGTGGGACGTAAATAGGCTGAATTATTATTATTATTATGTATATAATAGCTTCTAGGAACCTTAAAACACCATGATACAGCCGCTTTTTAGGGTTCCGTAGTCAACTAGGAACCCTTATAGTTTCGCCATGTCCGTCTGTCTGTCTGTCCGAGGCTTTGCTCCGTGGTCGTTAGTGGTAGAAAGCTGAAATTCGGCATGGATATATAAATCAATAAAGCCGACAAAGTCGTACAATAAAATATAAAAATTAAATTTTTTTGAGGGTACCTCCCCTACACGTAAAGTGGGGGTGATTTTTTTTTGCTTCAACCCTACAGTGTGGGGTATCGTTGGAAAGGTCTTTCAAAACTAATAGGGGTCTTCAACAAACATTTTTTGATAAAGTGAATATATTCGGAGATAATCGCTCCGAAAGAGAAAAAAAATGTGTCCCCCCCCCCTCTAACTTTTGAACCAGAGGTCCAAAAAATATGAAAAAAAAATTGTGGAAGTAGAGCTTAAGAAAGACATTAAATGAAAACTATAGCGGACATGATCAGTTTAGCTTTGAGTTATCGCAAAAAGTTTCCCCTTCATAGTAAAAAGACTTACTTTAATTAGGTATTGATTATGCAAATTTGCCTATTTGTTTAACTCGCGTGAAAGGTACCGTTTCATCCCTTGGTTAACAATTTACTATACTTTAAGCGCCAGTTTAGCTTATTGTGACGGAAGAGTAACCACGGAACCCTACACTGAGCGTGGCCCGACATGCTCTTGGCCGATTTTTTAAACGATATTGTTGCTTTGCCAAGCGCTCCACACGGGAGCAGACCGTTCGCACAAAAGAAACGATGGCTTTTGGTTATCAGATTAGGGTTCGAGCAACACCGGCTTCCGACACGTCAGAAGGGAGGAGCTTAAGCGATATCTTACCGAACAAATCATTCTGCCATTTTTTGCGGGGGAAACGTGCACACAGTCGCACTTCTCACTCACTACATACAAAATCCAATCTGTAATGACGACACAAATACATAGAAAATGATACACGTCAAAGACAAATCTTGCACACCTCGATCTCTTTTTGTGTACGGACGAGTCACAATGCATCGCCATAGGCACAGTTGTGCCAATGCTTTGGCAGAGGGGAAATAGTATGAATGCCGTCCCCTTCCCTGTGTTGCTCGAAGGTCTTAGGTGTAAAAATAATTTGAGAAAATCTGTTTCAAGTACCCGAAAATATAAAAAACAAATTTTATCCAGTTATGTAACTACCTAAAGATACATACTACAGTTCAAAATCAAACAACAACAAACATTTTTGAACTGGAATATTTATTAAAATATTATTTACAAGGTATTCAAAGTTTCATAACTACACTTATGGCAAACTATCGACCTAGTATCTATGACAGTAAGGTACATTATTGCTTGGCCGGGGCGAAAACAATAAGTAGAAAAATGCACATTCTCACCTCGCCTCCGCGCGTACCTTGATCATATTATAATATAACTCATATAATACATACAATTAGAAACACATCTACAATTATTTACAGCATTTATAATTAAAATACCTAAGTATTATTTATTTTAATAAACTATTTTTGGAATAAATTATTTATTTAAACATCATATACAGAGTGCATACTATATACATTGGTGAAGTCATACAGAAATAAGAAGTAATAGAGTGCTCACTCCATACATCAGTTTTGGTACCAAAACCCTTATTATTTTCGCAGTCGACATCTAGCATCGAGTAGTGGAACTCACAGTACTGCTACTAGACAATAGATATCGCGGCAAACAAAAAGTCTAATGCTCAACGATTTTCCGCTAATATTATAACCAGAGTAACCGGAACTCTATTAATAAACTCCTACGCTTACTCTGGTTATAATATTAGCGGAAAATCGTTGAGCATTAGACTTCTTGTTTGCCGCGATATCTATTGTAGAGTAGCAGTACTGAGAGTTCCGCTACTCGATGCTAGATGTCGACTGCGAAAATAATAAGGGTTTTGGTACCAAAACTGATGTATGGAGTGAGCACTATATTACTTCTTATTTCTCTATTGGGAAGTGAACATAATAAACGTGTACCTACCGAGGCTCGGAAACGGTTTATAATATACCGGTAAAAATCGGTTTATTTCGGTTTTTCTCCAAACTTTTATAAGAACGTGAACGTTTCAAGAAATTTATTGTAACCTAAAAAACCGGTTTATTCGACCAGCGAGACGGCCGGCCGGCCTGGTAAACATAGACAGCGACATAGGAAGAAACCGGTTTTTATTGTTCTAACCCGGTTAATTTGACAAGAACTGTTCTCATAAAAACCGGTTTCAAAATAACGGTATTTAGAGCGAAACCAAAAGGTTTAGCGCCAAGTACATGATAACGGTTTGGGAATTTAATCGGTCCCCGAGCCTTGATACCTACGTATATTCAAAAACAAAGCTATAATCTATCATTCGATAGAAAAAATACGTAAGCGAGACCGGAGTTAATCTATTCAATCATGTAACAAAAATATTCTAGTTCATTTATTACTTTTTATTTTACGCGATTGAATAAATTACGTTCATGTTTTCGCTGTAGATTAGTGCATGTGTCAGTCATAATCTCAGTACAATCATCCAAAAATAAGTAAAAATAGAGTACTGACATTAGTTTTCTTACCAAAACGCGGGTTACTTCGTAGTCGACATCTAGCGCCAAGTAGTGGATTTAACAGTACCGCTCCTTGACACTAGATGTCACGAGGGTCGCGACTGACGAAAAATGTATTGCTAAAGCAATTTACAAGCAAGCAGAATAGATTTCCGGTTAATATGGTTATAATACCGCCTACAACTTATCTGCTTTGCCTAAAGGTTGACTGGTAGAGAATGCCTTACGGCATTAAGTTCGCCTATTGTACAGTGTGTTTTCTTATGTGCAATAAAGATTAACTCAACGAGGGGGGTGGGGTTAGGGTCGGCAACGCGCATGTAACTCCTCTGGAGTTGCAGGTGTACATAGGCTACGGAGGCTGCTTACCATCAGGCAGGCCGTATGCTTGTTTGCCACCGACGTAGTATAAAAAAAAAAAAATATTAGCTGAAAATTGTTGAGCATTAGACTTTTCGTTCGTAGCGACATCTATTGTCAAGTGGCGGTACTGATAAATGCGCTACTTGACGCTAGATGTCGACTACGAAAATAATAAGCGATTTGGTAAGAAAACAAATGTATGGAGTGAGAACTCTATGCTCACTCATTTCTCTATGGTAAAACGTAATATTAGGTACAATATTAATTCACTTCGACCTTATTATGCTGTCGTTTCATTGGAAATATGTATTTCAAATAATCTTGGAAAATGCCCGATGGCAAAATGCTATTTTCGAAGACCAGAGCAACGCCCATTGGAAATTAAATAAATACTAATATTGATTTCAAATTATAAATATTAATTTTATATTAAAATATTAATTTTTTAACTATGTAGTTATTAGCTAAGCTAGTTTGATGAATTTATGTGCGGAATTTGAATGACTAACTGACTGAGACTTAAAACTTGACGTCTGTATTTAATAATTTAATGTTTGTATTTGATAATATTTTAGGAAACACGACATTTATGTAACGTATTTTACTTTGACATGCATAAACTGTGTCAATACAAATAATTTTCACATGCCCTAGGGCCGAGCATATCAAGGGTCAACAATGTTAATGATATCTAATGTACCATATGTTCTTGTGAATAAACTTTCATTTCATTTCATTTCATTTCAAATTTTAATAAGATTTAACCCCACGACTATCGCGGTTTTATAGAAAATATGGTTGTTAACTTGCAAAGTTAACAGCGCCATCTATCTATCTGACCCTAAATACTTAATCGAATCCCAGATGGCTTATCGATCATCAATACGCATCGAATAAGGGTGCATAGTTCCCTATACCGTCCATAGATGGCGCTGTAATCAATAACTAATTTAAGCTAGTGAACCCTACAGTGTGGGGTATCGTTGGAAAGGTCTTTCAAAACTAATAGGGGTCTTCAGAAACACATTTTTTGATAACGTGAATATATTCGGAGATAATCGCTCCGAAAGAAAAAAAAAGATGTGTGCCCCCCCCCCCCCCCCCCCCCTCCCCTCTAACTTTTGAACCGTAGGTCCAAAAAATATGAAAAAAAATCCTGGAAGTAGAGCTTAAGAAAGACAATAAATGAAAACTATAGCGGACATGATCAGTTTAGCCGTTTTTGAGTTATCGCAAAATGTTTCCCCTTCATAGTCCACAGTTCATCCCTTGGTTAACAATCTACTATACTTTAAGCTTCAGTTTAGCTTATTGTGACGGAAGAGTAACTACGGAACCCTACTCTGAGCATGGCCCGACATGCTCTTGGCCGGTTTTTATTGACAAATATGTCGAATTGTAATGTTTATAAAATAAGGCGCAGAAGCAATGTAATTATTATAATTTACAATAAGCGTTACTCTTTTCCACAACAAATGATTTGCGTAAAAACTTTAATAGATATCAAATTATTCGCAATGTAGGAATCAGATTCACTTGGAATGCAAAATATAGGAAATATCTAAAGTTTAGGAATTTGGAGTCCTAAGTTAATGTGGATTCCCATTCGAGCGGCCGTCGCTCATACACCTCAAGACTAGTGGGGTAAGTGTGTCCTCATCAGATCAGCTCGATGGTACCGTTACACTGTATTGTCTCCCAACATATGTATGTGAAGGTTCGGCTCAATCGAACTGAGAAGTGGGTCTCTAATTTAGCTTGCTAGACTTGACCTTAACATACATACATATGTTGCAATTTAAGGGGCTCCCCGCGGTTTTCATCGATTTTTGACAAGTTTTGAATCGTTACTCCTAAATTTGTATTACAGATATAATTATAAGACAAACGGCTGTCGGTTCTTCAATCTTATATCTTCATTCTTGTCTGCCGGATTTTGAAAGAAATGAATACTTATTTTTTTATGATTTTTTTAAACATTGTCTAAAAAAACACTTTTTTCATAACTCGGTTGCTGTGAAGGATCTTATATATACGAAATCTACATATTTGGGTTCGTCTTCGACGTCTCTAAAAATTGGTCTGAGATTTTAATTTTAAACTTGTTCTACTTTGATGCAAAATATCTCGAATACAGTGAACTTTGAAGTAAATATGGGGTATTATATTGCTTAAAGCCGTTATGTTAATATGATAAGCTACAAAAAACATTAGAAAACTTAGGGATTCAGATCGAAGGTCACTAGCAACAGGGAGCCCCTTAAATCAAAGCTTTGATGTTCAGACCGTGAGACTGGTGATGAGCTGCTGGCACAGCTTCCCATACTCCCTCTGATCACCCGAAATCCTCCTCATCTTCAGCCCCTTCTTCTCCATGGCCTTATTCTCACACAGCACCAGCTCTATCTGAATACCGCCAGAGTACTCCAGGTTCAGACCCGTCAGAGTATCATCATGGCTTTCTTGTGTTTCTACGAATATGTTCTGCGGCGGTACTCTGGAGTTTATCGCGTCTTTTAGCAACTCTACTATCCTTTGTGAATCTAACTTGGAACATACTGTCGATAACATTACTTCATAAGATTCCTGTATACATGAGACCTTCTGAGGACTTAATAATATAGGTATCTTCTCATCCGGCCGGCATATATCCGTTAACCTTAAGTCCATAGTTGATTTCTGTAGTTTTTCTATCTCTTCACCTTCGTCACATTTTTCTAATCTATCTCTAGGGAGGTACTCCTCCTGTACGTCGCCTAAAATACCCTGATTTGAAAACGACGATCTGGGAGTTTCCCCTTTTTCTGAAAAGCTGCCTCGTCCAAAGTCGCTTCTTTCTGAAAAGGATGATCGTCCAAAATCGCCGCGCTCTGAAAAACTACCTCTATCTGAGAACGAGAAAGATTCCCTATGTTCTGAAAAGCTTCCGCGATTCTCACTAAATCCTGAGCTAATAGAGACTATATTTGAGTAAATTGACTGTATATTTTGCTCGCAATTTGGCGACGCATTGGCAGAGTCATTGCTTAAAGAATCATCGCTGAAACCTAAACTTTTCTCACTGTTTCTCCTACTCTTATCCTCTTCTTTTGGGCTCTGCATTTCCGTGTCCTTTTCTTCAACGGCCTCAGTTTCCTGACTGACTTTCCTGCCGATGCCTTTAGTTATGGAAGGTTCTAGGTCGGAAGGTTCTGATATGACGAACTGTGGTAAGGGGTATTTGATGTTCTCTAAGCTGTCCATGCTGTCTTCTGATGATGAAGCGACGAGGGTGATTTCGGAGCCTAGACAATCGGTGAGACTTATCTGAGGATGCGTGGAGACGTAGTGCTGGAACTGTTGCTGGAGGTTGCGGTTCATTTCCTGATAGATAGATAAAAACTTTAATTTACATGCTTAGTGACGCAAACATTTGCGAAGAGACAAATAAAAGCAAAAATCCTGGATCATGTCGGAGCTGAGGTCTGAGATCGATCAGTGGTGTACATCAGAAGTGACATACATAAGTAGGTACCTGAGTGAAGCCGAGCTGGGAGCAGCCGTTGTTGATCTCATGGATCATGTCGGAGCTGAGGTCTGAGATCGATCAGTGGTGTACATCAGAAGTGACATACATAAGTCGGTACCTGGGTGAAGCTGAGCTGGGAGCAGCCGTTGTTGATCTCCTGGATCATGTCGGAGCTGAGGTCTGAGATCGATCAGTGGTGTACATCAGAAGTGACATACATAAGTAGGTACCTGAGTGAAGCCGAGCTGGGAGCAGCCGTTGTTGATCTCATGGATCATGTCGGAGCTGAGGTCTGAGATCGATCAGTGGTGTACATCAGAAGTGACATACATAAGTAGGTACCTGGGTGAAGCTGAGCTGGGAGCAGCCGTTGTTGATCTCCTGGATCATGTCGGAGCTGAGGTCTGAGATCGATCAGTAGTGTACGTCAGAAGTGACATACATAAGTCGGTACCTGGGTGAAGCTGAGCTGGGAGCAGCCGTTGTTGATCTCCTGGATCATGTCGGAGCTGAGGTCTGAGATCGATCAGTAGTGTACATCAGAAGTGACATACATGAGTGTACCTGGGTGAAGCCGAGCTGGGAGCAGCCGTTGTTGATCTCCTGGATCATGTCGGAGCTGAGGTCTGAGATCGATCAGTAGTGTACATCAGAAGTGACATACATAAGTAGGTACCTGGGTGAAGCCGAGCTGGGAGCAGCCGTTGTTGATCTCCTGGATCATGTCGGAGCTGAGGTCTGAGATCGATCAGTAGTGTACATCAGAAGTGACATACATGAGTAGGTACCTGGGTGAAGCCGAGCTGGGAGCAGCCGTTGTTGATCTCCTGGATCATGTCGGAGCTGAGGTCTGAGATCTATCAGTAGTGTACATCAGAAGTGACATAGATGAGTAGGTACCTGGGTGAAGCTGAGCTGGGAGCAGCCGTTGTTGATCTCCTGGATCATGTCGGAGCTGAGGTCTGAGATCGATCAGTAGTGTACATCAGAAGTGACATGCATGAGTAGGTACCTGGGTGAAGCCGAGCTGGGAGCAGCCGTTGTTGATCTCCTGGATCATGTCGGAGCTGAGGTCTGAGATCGATCAGTAGTGTACATCAGAAGTGACATACATAAGTAGGTACCTGGGTGAAGCCGAGCTGGGAGCAGCCGTTGTTGATCTCCTGGATCATGTCGGAGCTGAGGTCTGAGATCGATCAGTAGTGTACATCAGAAGTGACATACATGTGTAGGTACCTTGGTGAAGCTGAGCTGGGAGCAGCCGTTGTTGATCTCCGGGATCATGTCGGAGCTGAGGTCTGAGATCGATCAGTAGTGTACATCGGAAGTGACATACATGAGTAGGTACCTGGGTGAAGCTGAGCTGGGAGCAGCCATTGTTGATCTCCGGGATCATGTCGGAGCTGAGGTCTGAGATCGATCAGTAGTGTACATCAGAAGTGACATACATGAGTAGGTACCTGGGTGAAGCTGAGCTGGGAGCAGCCATTGTTGATCTCCTGGATCATGTCGGAGCTGAGGTCTGAGATCGATCAGTAGTGTACATCAGAAGTGACATACATGAGTAGGTACCTGGGTGAAGCTGAGCTGGGAGCAGCCGTTGTTGATCTCCTGGATCATGTCGGAGCTGAGGTCTGAGATCGATCAGTAGTGTACATCAGAAGTGACATACATAAGTAGGTACCTGGGTGAAGCCGAGCTGGGAGCAGCCGTTGTTGATCTCCTGGATCATGTCGGAGCTGAGGTCTGAGATCGATCAGTAGTGTACATCAGAAGTGACATACATGAGTAGGTACCTGGGTGAAGCCGAGCTGGGAGCAGCCGTTGTTGATCTCCTGGATCATGTCGGAGCTGAGGTCTGAGATCTATCAGTAGTGTACATCAGAAGTGACATAGATGAGTAGGTACCTGGGTGAAGCTGAGCTGGGAGCAGCCGTTGTTGATCTCCTGGATCATGTCGGAGCTGAGGTCTGAGATCGATCAGTAGTGTACATCAGAAGTGACATGCATGAGTAGGTACCTGGGTGAAGCCGAGCTGGGAGCAGCCGTTGTTGATCTCCTGGATCATGTCGGAGCTGAGGTCTGAGATCGATCAGTAGTGTACATCAGAAGTGACATACATAAGTAGGTACCTGGGTGAAGCCGAGCTGGGAGCAGCCGTTGTTGATCTCCTGGATCATGTCGGAGCTGAGGTCTGAGATCGATCAGTAGTGTACATCAGAAGTGACATACATGTGTAGGTACCTTGGTGAAGCTGAGCTGGGAGCAGCCGTTGTTGATCTCCGGGATCATGTCGGAGCTGAGGTCTGAGATCGATCAGTAGTGTACATCAGAAGTGACATACATGAGTAGGTACCTGGGTGAAGCCGAGCTGGGAGCAGCCGTTGTTGATCTCCTGGATCATGTCGGAGCTGAGGTCTGAGATCTATCAGTAGTGTACATCAGAAGTGACATAGATGAGTAGGTACCTGGGTGAAGCTGAGCTGGGAGCAGCCGTTGTTGATCTCCTGGATCATGTCGGAGCTGAGGTCTGAGATCGATCAGTAGTGTACATCAGAAGTGACATGCATGAGTAGGTACCTGGGTGAAGCCGAGCTGGGAGCAGCCGTTGTTGATCTCCTGGATCATGTCGGAGCTGAGGTCTGAGATCGATCAGTAGTGTACATCAGAACTGACATACATAAGTAGGTACCTGGGTGAAGCCGAGCTGGGAGCAGCCGTTGTTGATCTCCTGGATCATGTCGGAGCTGAGGTCTGAGATCGATCAGTAGTGTACATCAGAAGTGACATACATGTGTAGGTACCTTGGTGAAGCTGAGCTGGGAGCAGCCGTTGTTGATCTCCGGGATCATGTCGGAGCTGAGGTCTGAGATCGATCAGTAGTGTACATCGGAAGTGACATACATGAGTAGGTACCTGGGTGAAGCTGAGCTGGGAGCAGCCATTGTTGATCTCCGGGATCATGTCGGAGCTGAGGTCTGAGATCGATCAGTAGTGTACATCAGAAGTGACATACATGAGTAGGTACCTGGGTGAAGCTGAGCTGGGAGCAGCCATTGTTGATCTCCTGGATCATGTCGGAGCTGAGGTCTGAGATCGATCAGTAGTGTACATCAGAAGTGACATACATGTGTAGGTACCTGGGTGAAGCTGAGCTGGGAGCAGCCGTTGTTGATCTCCTCTTGGATCATGTCGAGCGGCGAGCTGGGGTTTGAGATCGGGCTGTTGTTCAGGGACCTGAGAAACAATAAACATTTCAGTATACAAGTAACTGTAAGAAAATAGTTATTTACGATAGAAGTGGCGAAAGTAGGAAATTGGCAACTAGTCACACGACGAAGGGAGTGTTTTAAATCGACACGAGTTGCGAATTACCTATTCGCACGTGTTTCGACGTTTACATATGAACATAAAATTTTCGACATAGGCACGGAAAGTGCTCGATTCCTAGTATATTCAGATAAGTAATATAATTTCAATATTCTTTAATGAATACGAGTATAATAATTCAATAATGCCGAAACAACTTGATGTGTGTGTGTGTGTGACGCAAACGGAAACTTCGGTGCGAGTGCCTGTGTACCTGTGCACGTGGTGCAGCGGGTGCAGGCCGGGCTGCATGTACTGGCCGGTGTCCATGTCGGCGGACTGCCGCAGGTCCAGGGGCGTCGCGTTCGCTTGAGGGGTCCCTGCAAACATGAGGGATCTAATTTTATTTTTAATGTACGTATGAATTATATATGTACATTAAATACATATACATCGGGAAGCAGGCGCGCGTGTATGTGTGTGCG